>NC_137774.1:82626049-83226049 GCF_963455305.1 Plecotus auritus | reverse complement strand
GCAGTCAGACATCCCTCAAGGGGTCCCAGATTGGAGAGGGTGCAGGCTGGGCTGAGGGACATCCCCCGCCCCCGTGCATGAATTTTTCATGCACCAGGCCTCTAGTCAACTACAATAAAAACAATCCAAAAAAATCAAACACATGGAGACTAAACAACATGCTATTAAACAATGACTGGGTTACCAGAGAGATCAAAGAAGAAATAAAAAAACATCATGGCAACAAATGACAATGAAAACACAACAATCCAAAAATCTATGGGACACAGCGAAAGCAGTCTTGAGAGGGAAGTTCATAGCACTACAAGCCTACTGCAAAAAACAAGAAACAATGGTAATAAATTACCTAACTCTACAACTGAAAGAGTTAGAAAGAGAGCAACAAGAAAAGCCCAGTGTAAGCAGAAGGAAGAAAATAATAAAGATCAGAGTGGAGATAAATGGCATAGAGACAAAAAAAACAATACAAAAGATCAACAAAACCAAGAGCTGGTTCTTTGGAAGGATAAACAAGATTGATGAACCTCTAGCCAGGCTCACCAAGAAGCAAAGAGAGAGGACCCAAATAAACAAAATCAGAAATGAAAGAGGTAAAATAACAACAGACCACACAGAATTACAAAGGATTATTAAAAAATACTATGAACAACTCTATTCCAACAAACTGGACAACCTGGAGGAAATGAACATATTCCTAGAAAAATACAACCTTCCAAAACACAATGAGGAAGAATCTAAACATCTCAATAGTCCAATAAATATGGAAGAAATTGAAGCAGTCATCAAAAAGCTTCCAGCAAACAAAAGCCCGGGGCCAGATGGCTTCACAGGGGAGTTTTACCAAACATTCAAGGAAGAACTAAACCCTATTCTCCTCAGACTATTCCAAAAAATTCAAGAGGAAGGAACACTTCCAAGCTCCTTCTAGAAGCCAGCATCAACCTAATACCAAAACCAGATAAAGACAACACAATGAAAGAGAATTACAGGCCAATATCCCTCATGAACATAGATGCCAAAATCCTAAACAAAATTCTAGCAAATCAGATCCAGCAGTACATCAGAAAGATCATACACCATGACCAAGTAGGATTTATCCCAGGAATGCAAAGATGGTACAATATCCGCAAATCAATAAACGTGATACATCACATAAACAAATTGAGAGATAAAAATCACAGTCATATCAATTGATGCAGAAAAAGCATTTGACAAAATCCAACACCCTTTCTTGATAAAAACTCTCAGCAAGGTGGGAATAGAAGGATCATACCTCAACATAATAAAAGCCATATATGATAAACCCACAGCCAACATCATACTCAATGGGCAAAAACTAAAACCATTTCCCCTAAGAACAGGAACAAGACAGGGATGCCCACTCGCACCACGCCTGTTTGACATAGTACTGGAAGTATTAGCCATTGCAATTAGACAAGAAGAAGAAATAAAAGGCATCCAAATTGGAAAAGAAGAAGTAAAGCTGTCCTTATTTGCAGATGACATGATATTGTACATAAAAAACCCGAAAGACTCCATCAAAAAACTATTAGACTTAATAAATGAATTCGGCAATGTAGAGGGTACAAAATTAATGCCAAGAAATCTATGGCATTTCTATACACCAATAGTGAACTTACAGAAAGAGAGACTAAAAAAGCAATCCCATTTACCATCGCACCAAAAAAATTAAGATACCTAGGAATAAACGTAACTGAGGAGGTAAAAGACCTATACGCGGAAAACTACAGGACAGTGAAAGAAGAGATAGAGGAAGACATAAACAGATGGAAGAACATACCATGTTCATGGATCAGTAGGATCAACATCATTAAAATGTCCATATTACCCAAAGCAATCTATAGATTCAATGCACTTCCCATTAAAATACCAACGGCATATTTCACAGACCTAGAAAGAACTCTCCAAAAATTCATCTGGAATAAAAAAAGACCCCAAATAGCTACAGCAATCCTAAGAAAGAAGAACAAAGTACATGGGATCTCATTACCAGATTTCAAGCTGTATTACAAAGCCAATGGAATAGAATAGAGAACCCAGATATCGACCCAAACCAATATGCTCAATTAATATTTGACAAAGGAGGCATGAATATACAATGGAGTCAAGACAGTCTCTTCAATAAATGGTGTTGGGAAAATTGGACAGATACATGCAAAAAAATGAAACTAGACCACCAACTTACACCATACACAAAAATAAACTCAAAATGTATAAAGGACTTAAACATAAGATGGAAAACCATAAAAATACTAGAGGAATCCACAGGCAGCGAAATCTCAGACATATGCCGAAGCAAATTCTTCACCGATACCGCTCCTAGGGCAATGGAAACTAAAGAGAAAATAAACAAATGGGACTACATCAAAATAAAAAGCTTTTGCACAGCAAAAGAAACCATCAACAAAACAACAAGAAATCCCACTGTATGGGAGAACATATTTGCAAATGTTATCATTGATAAAGGTTTAATCTCCAACATCTACAGGGAACTTACACAACTTAATAAAAGAAAGATAAATGATCCAATAAAAAAATGGGCAATGGACCTAAATAAAATCTTTTCAAAAGAAGACAGAGGAAGGTCAAGAGACATATAAAAACATGCTCAAGTCACTAATTATCTGAGAGATGCAAATCAAAACGACAATGGGATACCAACTCACACCTGTCAGAATGGCAATCATCAACAAATCAACAAACGACAAGTGCTGGCAAGGATGCGGAGAAAAAGGAACCCTCATGCACTGCTGGTGGGAATGCAGACTGGTGCAGCCACTGTGGAGAACAGTATGGAGTTTCCTCAAAAAACTAAAAATGGAACTCTCATTTGACCCAGTAATCCCACTTCTAGGAATATATCCCAAGAAACTAGAAACACCAATCAGAAAGGATATATGCACCCCTATGTTCATAGCAGCACAATTCACCATAGCTAAGATTTGGAAACAGCCTAAGTGCCCATCAGCAGATGAGTGGATTAAAAAACTATGGTACATCTACACAATGGAATACTACGCTGCTACAAAAAAGAAGGAATTCTTACCATTTGCAGCAGCATGGATGAACCTGGAGAGCATTATGTTAAGTGAAATTTTTCAATGAATGAAAAATACCACATGATCTCACTCATTTATGGAAAATAAAGAACATTATAACCTGATGAACAAAAAGATAGATACAGAGGCAGTAAAGCACTGAACAGACAGTTACATTACAGCGGGAAGGCTAGGGAGTGTTGGGGAGGCGGGGGAAGAGATCAACCGAAGGACTTGTATGCATGCATATAAGCACACCAATGAACACAAGACACTGGGGGGCGGGGGGATGAGGGCATGTGACAGGGGGTAGGGGAGGCTGGGGGAAGGTCAATGGGGGAGGGGAGGAGATATATGTACTACTATATGTAATACTTTAAACAATAAAATAAATAAAATAAATAAAGTTAAAAAAAAAAAAAGAAGACTCAGGTCCTGAAAGCTCCTACTAGTAAATCTTCAAAGAAAGTCAGGGAAGAGGAGCAGATGTTTCAGGAAGTCACAACAGGAAAAACATTTTAGAAAAGGGAACCGCATGGAGTACTGAACGCACGCGACACACCGATAAGCATGGCAGAGAGGGAACCACAGAGCAGGAGAAGAGGTTGGGCCAGGTCACAGTGGGCCCTGGATGTGCATTAAGTAAAACCACAGCGTCATGGAGCCAGGAGCAGTAAGGCAGCCACAGACACACAATGACATAAAACCATCATGACTTCAAGGTGCAGCCCACACACAGAGCGCAGCAAAATGCTTTATCAAACCTCTGCCTGCACTAAGCTTCAAAATGGTGCATTGTAGTCAATCAACTTCAATTCAGGGAAGCGACAGACACAAAGGGAGAGAAACGTCATCCTCCTTTTCATAAATGTGCCCAGGGAAAGCGCTGGCCAGCAATGTGCAGTCTCCAAGGCCTAAGACTGCACGTCAGCAGTGGCAGGGGGACAACGGGACAAAGACGGTATCGGCTGGAATAACAAGTCTCGGAATGCAGTGGCAGTGCCATGGTTAACCTTTCTGCTAGTGGTGGCCTGGGCTGGGATACCAGTGGAGATGGGTAAGAGAGCTCAGGAGTTCAGGAGGTTCAGGAGAAGTCATATCAGGCCTGATCCCTGGGGACAGAGACAAATCTGACCCAGCCCTGAATCCCTGGCACAGGACCCATCATTGATGCTGAGAAATGTTCCCCTTTTCAGGCTCAGTCTCTTTTTTACAAAAAAAAAAGGGAGTCCTCCCCTCGCCGGTTTGGCTCAATGGATAGAGCAACGGCCTACGGACTGAAGGGTCCCAGGTTCAATTCCAGTCAAGGGCACATGCCTGGGTTGTGGGCTTGATCCCCAGTGGGGGGTGGTGCAGGAGGCAGCCAATCCATGATTCTCTCATCATGGATGCTTCTATCTCTCTCTCCCTCTCCCATCCTCTCTGAAATCAGTTTTTTTTTTAAAAAAAATTTTTAAAAAGGGAGTCCTTTACAAGCTGAAATTCTTAAAGGCTTAGGATGGATGGGTGGGTGGATGGGATGGACAGATAGACTTGTTGGACTGACAGTAATAAGCCTCACTCTCCCATGCCAATGGGACAGCCTGAGGATGGCTGGACCTATCAAAGCCACCCATGGCCTCCACAGAGAGGAAATAGCACCCACAAAATAACTCCAATCATACGAGGATCAGCAGGTGCCCCAGAGAGGCAAATGGACCCGAGTGACTTGGCCGAGCCGGGGCAGGCAAGTGGCAGTGGAGGACTGAGGGTCCAGCCATGAGCCCACCAGCCCATTCATCCGCCACCCACCCAAGACTCTTCTGTGGGCCCCAGCAATTGGTTTTGGGACACATAATAGATGCTCAGAAGATATGGCTGACTGTCTTTACTGATCACCAGGCACTTTCTCATCCAGCGTTACCTAAGACACTCAGGAGAGCACATGAGGCATAAGGATCATTTCCCCCATTTTACTAGTGAGGAACCTGAGGCTCTGAAAACTCAATGGTTTGCCCCAGGTCACATGGCTGAAAAAGAATCCGAGCCAGGATTGAAACCCTTGCCTCTGGCTCTCATTCCTCTGCTCCTGACCACACCCAAAGCCCGCCAGGATAGAGAACAGGACAAGCCTGGTACAGGAAAGCATCCAATGCTTGTCCCTGCACGGTGGGTCTCTACTTGACACTATGTGTTCATACAAACCAGCTTCTACACCTGTGCCCCGACTGTCACTCCAGGCCTTTACCTGGCTGCTTCCTGTCCACAGTGCCCCTCCCTCTGCCTCCAAGCCCTCTCATTCCTCAAGACTCCATTGGGTTCCGGCCTCTCCCCTGATAGCCTTGTAGATTCCTGCCTCCCTCCCTGACCTTGGCCTTGGTTTCGACAGCCTGAGGTCTTGGGTATGCAGGGCCCATACTTTTTGGGTGAATATTATGGGAAGTTCCCCTCATATCTTATCAAGACATTAGGCCTCCAGACTGGCAGCTCCTTGCTCATGGGACAGGGCAGAGTTAAGGAGCTGTGTTATGGACTGAATGTGCCTCCTCCCCAAAATTCATGTGTTAACGCCCTAACCCCCAATGTAATGGTGTTTGGAGACGAAGCTATTGGAGATTAGGGTTAAATGAGGCCTCGAGGATGGTGCCTCATGATGGGATTGATGACCTTATAAGAAGATGGAAAGAGAGAGATCTCTCAGCCATGTGAGGGCATAGTAAAAAGGTGGCCATCTGCAAGCCAAGAAGAGAGTTCTCACCAGAAATGAAGTTAGTTGGCAACCTGGTCTTAGACTTCCAGCCTCCAGAACTGTGAGTATTCAATGTCTGTTGCTTAAACCACCTAGACAGTGGTATTCTGTGATGGAGCCTGAGCAGGCTCAGACAAGCTGCTTTTCACTCTCAAATGATCTGACCCATTGTGCACAGAGCCGACCTAGATTTTGTTCTACACCACGTCCTTACATTAGCCTGGTGGGAAAGTCTCGGGCCCCTCAGAGATGCAGTGAGGGGATAATGAGGGAAGAGGAGGAGGAACCAGAAAGAGGCAGTCTGAAAACAGTCTTCTGACAGAGTTGTCAAGAACCCTGGGAGTAGCTGGCCACGCCTTCCCAGCACTCTCTGAACCTGCATCTTTCCCCAACAACTACCAGCCAGACAGCCTCCCAGCTCTCTGCCAGCTCTTCCCTCAGACACTATCCAGGTGGAGGCCACACCCCTCAGCCCCTCCAGGACAGCCAGATGGCACTGCCAGCAGCACAGGGAGCCAGAACCCCACCCACTGGGACCCCAAGGGCTCTAATTTCAGTCTGTTCCACAAATCAGACCCTCAGCAGAGCATGGCTGAACTTTCCTGACAGCTGGCCACGTGATAGCCACCAGATTTCAGGTGTCCCAGAACACAGGAAAGTGGCTGTGATGGGGCCATGAGGAGCCACAGGCCAGCTCTCTCTTCCACCCAAACCTCCCCTTAACAAGCCTGAGAAGAGCCCTTGAAGGTCCAAGAGAAGGGGCCAAGGAAAGGGAACCAATGAGAAAGCAGGGCTGAGGAGACCGATGTGAAAATATGTATCTACTGTCCCTCATATGTTTTGTGTTCGGTAGCCTGTTTCAAGAAAATAAGTTACTTGACCTGCCCCTGATCTTCTGGATCTGCATCGGATCTTTTTAAGAGCAGTTCACGTGGAAACAAAAGTCAGCTTTGCAGCCATGAAGCTGTGACTGTTTTTACTCAGCTGATGGAGATTTGCAAGGCAAGGAAGTCTATGTCTCTAGGAGACATACATTTCTTAGTGGAACCCCAAACTTGCCTTCAATGTCATCTTATTTAACTTCTCTCACACCCCCACCCAGTCCAGCGATTTTCAACTGGTGTGCCACAAGAATTTTTAAAACATGCAGTACCTGACTATTTGGTCAGAGGCACTGACCTCTTTCCCCTTAGATTGTCAAATGAAAAAATGACGAGAGCCAACACAATAGCCATCCAGTGTGAATGAATCAAAATTACACCTCTTTTTTGTCAGAATGGCCAAAAATATTTTTTTTGGTGTGTCACAAAATTATAGTAATTAGTTTATGTGTACCATGAGATGGAAAAGGCTGAAAATTGCAGCGCTGGTCAAAGGTAATTTTTGTAATTGAGATAGAATTGACGTAAAACATTGTGTAGGTTTAAGGTACACAATGTGTTGATTTGACAGACATAAATTGCAGCAGGCTTACCAACATGGCATCAGCTAACGCCTCCATCACATTATTTATTTATTTATTTACTAGAGGCCCGATGCACGAAGATTCGTGCAAGGATAGGCCTTCCTTCCCCTGGCTGCCAGCACCCGGGACCCGGGCCTTCACTCCGGCCCGGAGCCGCCTTCTGCCTTCACACGCTGCCCAGAGGCCCGGAGTGGCCGGGGCAGGGCAGAACGCCTGTGTCATCGTCATGGCGACGACGCAAGCATCCTGGCCCGGCCGCCACCATCTTTGTTGCGTCAATTTGCATATTCCCTCCTTATTGGCTGTGGGTACCGCCATCTTTGTTGTGAAGTGATGGTCAATTTGCATATTCCATCTTTATTAGATAGGATTTATTTATTTTGTATTTCAATCAACTCTTTTTGTTGTTATTGTTTTTGTTTCAAGTATTATAAATAGTAGTACATATGTCTCCTTTTTTTCCCCATGGACCTTCCCCCAGCCTCCCCTACCCCCTGGCACATGCCCTCACCACCCCTCCACCCCCCCCCCCCCCAGTGTCTTGCATCCGTTGGTTGTGCTTATATGGATGCAAGTAAGTCCTTCAGTTATCTCTTACCTCCGCCCTCAACCCTCCCCAGCCTTCCTGCTGTAGTTTGACAGTCTGTTCAATGCTATTTAACTCAACAATTTGCTTAACCTTTCTCAGAAGGTGGGCTAAAGAGAGGTTATGGTTTCCAGACTAGCCATCAGCCTTAAATTTCCTTTCTTTTTGAGCAAACACAAGTACTTCGGTCCTGTGAGAGCAGTTCTGCTCATATGAAGATGGGAGGGTCAAAGGCTGAGAATGGAGGTAACTCAGGAGCTAGCTGTGACAATCTCCTCACCACCAGGATTTATTACGTATCTTCAGTTAGCGTTGTTCTGAGAATTCTGTGCTTTGACATGTTTTAAAACAATTCTACCCTCATGACCTCATCACCTCCCAAAGGCTGCACCCACAGATACC
Organism: Plecotus auritus; assembly: GCF_963455305.1. Lineage (NCBI taxonomy): Eukaryota > Metazoa > Chordata > Mammalia > Chiroptera > Vespertilionidae > Plecotus > Plecotus auritus. The sequence goes on along the minus strand of NC_137774.1, from coordinate 83,217,809 downwards.
ATCACAATGGGAGTTAAGATTTCAACATATGAATTGGGGGGTAGGGGAGGGCGGTGCACAAATATTCCATCCCTAGCAGTAGCCAAGACTTTGGAGAAGGGGTCCAAGTCGCCACCAGAGCACAGCTTGAGAGCCCGACAGCCCTGGAAACTTGGAGACTGCAGGGTTGTGGGTGGTGAACAGACTATCCTAGGTTCAAATCCCTGCTATACGACTAATTATCTGTGGAATCTTGGTCAAGCCACTTAACTTCTCTGAGCCCATTTCAACTGCAAAACGGACACAATAATCCCTGAGTGTTTGTGAGGATATGATACACATTCTGCTGGTGGTGCCAAACCAGAGACACATTTAGAGTAAATTCAAGGCTCTATCTTTACTGTAAAAACCGTCATCTAGAAAAAAAACTGGTCTTGCCCATCCATTACAGACTATTGCTTTTTCTCATATCCTGACATGATACAGAAATGTCCAATGAAGAGCTGGAGGGTACTGAAATGTCAGTTACAAGGTAATTATCAATCACTGCCAGCCCAGCCTGTTCCAGAAACTGAAATTGCGGGTACATCCTGCACCTCCGACGCAGGATCCCAGAACCCAGGTCTTTTGCCCTGGCTGATGCTGGGGCTCTGACTCCTGGGAAAAGGAGTTTGACACAAGAAGGAAATTTCATTATCTTTGCCCTGAAGCACCAGGGACTGCCTACAGAGAACAGAGCGAGGAGAGGAGGGAAGGGCGGGAAGATATACATTACTGTGTTTCCTCCTGGGTGGTTAGTCCATTTAAAAATGGGTAGATCCAGAGAAGTGTTTCTTTATTTGGTCCCTCTATTTCCAGGATCTCAGAGATAAACAGGTGACCGACCTTGACCACCATCCATCAGTCAGCCCCCTTTGGCAAGTGGGGAACATAGGCTGTGTTGGACCAATGTTCCCACCAGTTCTCCCGAGACTGAAGGAAGCTGAGTCCATTGGGAGAGGAATGTTACTCCCTATCCCCCACGATCCTGCACTTCTCCTCCAAGTCCATGCCTCCTCGATTCCGGAATTCGGTGTGGCAAGTTTGCTCATTTACTCAGTCAGCATTTATTGAAGTCTCACTATGTAGACACTTACAATGTGTCAGGACCGGGCTCAGCACAGAGGATTCAGAAGTGACTGAGATAACATGATCCCTTCCCTCCAAGTACTTGTTCTAATATAGGGGCTCTCAACCTTGATACCTTAACATTGTTGAAATTTTGGGTCAAATAATTCTCTGTTGTGGGGGCTGTCCTATGCATCACAGGATGTTCAGGAGCATCCCTGGACTTTCCCCACTCCACTCAATTGTGACAACCAAAAATATCTCAAAACATTTCCGAGTGTTCCCTGGGCATCAAAATCCCCCCACCTCCCAATAGAGCCACCGTTATGATGGGACAGTGGAGAGGGTTTGGCTTTGGAGCTAGATGGGCCTGGTCCTCCCACCCTATTTGCTGTATGACCACGGGGGAATTACTTCCCTGAACCATAGTTTCCATATTTTCAAATTATGGGTAACAATCATACTTTTTCAAGGTTGTTAGGAGAACTAAAGATCAAATATGTAAAGTACTGTGGCAGATACTGTCAATAGCCATCCAAAGCCATCCTCCCCACCCCAATTCTCCTTACTAACAGAACCCCAGTTCTGTTCAAGGATTCTAATCTCAGGAAAGTTGGCTCAGTGCCTTGGTTTGGGGGAAGATATGACCCAGGACTAGCCAATGAGATGTAAGGGACGGAGCCCTCTAGAAAAGATCTTCCTCTCTGACTAAAAAGAGAGGGGAGGAGATTGATAAAGAGTGCAGTGATTTTAAAATTAGTGCACAATTTCTTCAATATTTCTTCCATCAAACTGTGGAGCCTTATTCCCTTCCTCTTGAGTGTGAACTAAATGTAGTGGCTCACTTGTAATGAACAGGACACAGCAGAAGTGACAATGTGTGAGTTCCAGGATCAGAGCGTGAGAGGCACTGTGGCTTCCTCCTGTGCTCTTAAATCACACCCTCTGGGGGGCCATGGTGACAGGTTATGAGGACACTAAAGCAGCCCTATGGAGAGTCCCATATGGAGAAGAGGCCCCAGCTAACAACACCAACTTGCCGGCGTGTGCGGGATCCACCTTGGAGCAGGTCTCCCAGCCCCAGTCAAGCCTTCAGATGACTGCAGCCCTTGCCAACATCCTGATTGAAACCTCAGGAGACATCCTGATCCAGAACCACAAAGCTGAGGGACACCTGAATTCCTGGCCACAGAGAATAAATGTTTGTTGTTTTAAGCTACTACATTTTGGAGTGATTTGGAAAACTAATACAAGGAGAAACTGTCTGAACTCCCACATGCCCATCACCCCCCAGCCCTGCCTTTGGACCTTGTCAGGTGAGGCTAGAGCCACAGCAGGCAGCATGAGACCAGCCTGAGAGGGAAGCCAGGTGAGTCTCAGGGATGTTAACCAGGGCCACAAAAACAACCCCAATGCCACCACTTCGATGTCTTGCTATAGGAAGAAAATACCCCCTATTTGCCTAAACCAGGGGTGGGCAAACTTTTTGACTCGAGGGCCACAATGGGTTCTTAAACTGGACCAGAGGGCCGGAACAAAAGCATGGATGGAGTGTTTGTGTGAACTAATATAAATTCAAAGTAAAGGAGCGGAGGGGAGAGCAAGAGAACCCTCCGCTCTTTCGGCTCCGCGGGCCGGATAGAACAGCCGAACGGGCCGGATCCGGCCCGAGGGCCATAGTTTGCCCACGGCTGGCCTAAACCATGGTTTCCTGTAGCTTCAGCAATAAATACAGCAAGTTCTAGAAAGACAGTGATCTATTATGCTATTTTTACTATGACTTCCATGAATTCCAACCCTCTCAACTCCACACAAGGTGCACCCACATTCTGAACTAAAGGGACTGGCAGTGATAATGGCTGGAGAGCACCAAATTGAGAAGCTTTTAAGCTTTCACCTTCCATCCTTCATTCTGAGCAATCTGATATTCCTGACAGGCCAGGACCAGGCCCCATGCTCTTAGTTATCTTGTGCTGCCATAACCAAGTACCATAGAGTGGGGGCATAAACAACAGAGATTTACTTTCTCACGATTCTGAAGGCTGGCAGTCCGCACATGACAGAGAGACCAGAGGTCTCTTATATGGGCACTAATCCCACCATGGGGCCCCACAGCTTCATGACCTCATCTAAACCTAACCTCCTCCCAAAGGTCCCATCTCCAAATATCCTCACACTGGGGGTTAGGGCTTCAACATGTGGATTCTGGGAGAACACAATTCAGTCTGGCTCATGTCAAACTGCAGATACTTCAACTCTCTATTCTCCATACGAGAGAGGAAAACAACAAAGAATTCCCTTTTTCTAACTATCGTCTTATTTATAGAGGGCTAGAACTGGTTCTCAAATTAACAGGTGTTTCTTTAACACAGTATTAAACCTCAAATAGCCGGGCAGAAAGCAACAAAAGCAAAACAAAACCATTATATTCATCTTAGAAAGGCCTCCAGCAGGGAGTGGGGTATGAATGGCAGGGTTAAAGTCTTCTGAATATTCATTTCAATTCTATTTTAGTACTGGCCCTCCTCCTAGTAATTCATCAAGCTTGGGCTCTGGAGCCCAACAGCCCGGGAACCAAACGTGGGCCAGCCACGCACTCATAGTGATAACTTTGGGTTACTTCTCCTATAATATGTGGATATTAGTTCAAGGAAATAATGTACATAAAGTGCTTAAGATGGTGTCAGGACCATAGTAAGTGCTCATTCACATGGCAGCTATTTTTTAATGTTGTTGTCACAGGTGTTTTTATTTGTTTATTTTTGTTCATTCTCACCTGAGAATATTTTTTCCATTGACTTTTTTAGAGAGAGTGGAGGGGAGGAGGAGTGAGGGGAAAGAGACAGAGAGAAACATCAATGTGAGAGAGACACAGCAATTGGTTGCCTCGATCAAACCTGCAAGTGAGGTACGTGCCCTTGACCAGGTATTAAACCCAAGACCCTTTGGTGCAGGGACTGACACTCTAACCGCTAAGCCACACTGGCCAGGAGAGTATTTTTATTATTATATTTTACTAAGGAAAGAGAGAGGCCAGCAGCCAGACCATAGCATTGTCAACCCTCCAGGGAATAGCCCAGAGAACTGGCAGAAAAATCACAGAACTGGGAAGCTGCACTGTAGCTCTAGATACTGTGTCTCTAACCTTTTTGATACTCAACATTGCTCAGCTGCCCTGTCTACAAAACAGCAGTAGGGAACTCCATCTCAGAGGCTCACAAAGAAAGTGCAGGAAGCTTGAAAGACTGTCCTGGACACATGTACTGTTTGTTACCTTCCCAGGCTCTGATGCCACCAGGGATTAATAGCTGGAGTTTCGGGTATCAGAATGGATTATGTCAAGTCCTTTCACGACAATGAAGACTGTCTTCAGTGGAAAGATGAAAAAGCTGCCTAAGAAATAAAACAGTGTAGACTCTAAAAGCAAGACACTGAGTAAGTTGATTCTTGGCAAGAATGGTTCTGCTAACCAGAAATTGGGAGCTTGCTGTAACAAACACTGCAGGTGACATACAACAGCAACGTGCCCCTTCGTCTTTGTAAACCAGATCTCAATTTTTTAAGGAATTGGGGCTCTTTCTGTTGCAAGGGAAGCTGGGTCCTTCCCATTTATATGATGAATCTTGTCAGTCTTAGCCAGGATTGGCAAACCACGGTGCTGGCTAAACCCAGACTACCGCCTGCTTTTGTGTGGCCCAGGAAAATGGCTTTTTTATGTTTTAAGTGGTTAGAACAATCAAAAGTATAATAATAGTGTTTCCTAACATTTAACATTATATGAATTTCAAATCTCTCCCCTTCATTTACGTGTTACCTGTGGCTGCTTCCACACTAAACAGCAGAGTTCAGCAGTTGCTACGGAGACTGAATGGCTACAAGGCTAAAATATTTACCATCTGGCTGCTCACAGGTAAGAATCCCTGGTCTAGTGTCCACCAGAATTACATGAAGACTGTGTTCAAACATAGATCGTGGAGAGACAAAGCAGGAAGCCTGCGGGAGGGATGCGTGGGGGTCCATAGGTTTGCCAAGATGGCAGGCAGCCCTGGAGGAGAAATTCATGTTGTCTGCAATACCCTTGGATGTTGGACCTGACAGACTCCTAGGCATGGAGCAGAGCAACAAAACAGCCCAGTTTTCAGTAAAGGACAGCAGCAGGACTCTCATCCTCTCTGAGGTGAGGGCGATGGGATAGGAGCACCCCACTGCTGTCTCCCCATTGCTGAGCGCAGAGCAGGAGCCTTGGGTTTCTCACAGCCTCAGAAAAAGATGGGTGAGCAGCAAGCGGGCTATTTGGGAAGCTGGTGTGGCTTCTCAGCTCACTGAATGAAGTCTGGAATGTGACTTGGTTGCTTTCCTGGAGAGAGGCATATTTCCAAATTGTAGGCACAGAGCGTCTAAGTGCACATGGGCCAGGTTTTCTCCGAAAGAAAAGGAAACCTGTGTTTCTGCTTTGGACCTTGGAGACAGCCTTGCTAAGATCCCTCCTGGGATCTGTCAGCTCAGCTGCCCACTGAAGGGTCTGAAGGGAGACTGGTTGGACGAGAGAGGACGGCTGACATGGTGGGAACTGGTTTATCCCTGTGTCCATACACTTCTTCCCTTCGGGAGAAGCTTTGTGGGTTTTTGTTGTGTTTTTTGTTTTCTTGGTATCTTAAGTAAGAATCATCTGTTACCAACTTCGTGCTGTAAATCCTAGAGGCCCCACACCTAAAGCTGAAGGCACACCTTTTAAGCAGCTTTACTTTTGGTGGTGGGGTAGAGAGGAATTCTTTTTCTGGGCTGCTGAATATAGTTTCTTGTTTCTTTAAGAAGCTAGATAATCAATCACCTCTGAAGTTTTGGGGACAGGGTGCCAACAGTCCCCTGTGCTGTTTGCTTGCTTTGACTCTTCTGATGACACCTGGTTTTCACCTGGGCTGCCGAGTGGACTTCCATTTTGCAAGCCCTGCACAGGAATGTGCCCGGGCGTGATCCCAGCTCGGCCTACTTAATTTCCCAGGCCCCTGTTCAAAGGCATAAGGAATCCAATTTTCAAACGTACTATTGTTTATGTTTTCATTTTAACTATTTTTTTTAAGTTTTTATTTTTAATTGGTGTAAGGATACACATAACATAACATTTACTATTTTAACCATCTTCTTAAAGGTTACAGTTCGGGATACTAGGTACAGTCACCGTGTTGGGCAGCCATCACCACCATCCATCTTCAGAGCTCCTCGCATTGGCAGAACTTGCACCTACTGAACAGTGCCTCCCCACACCGCCCAGCCCCTGGCAGCCACCATTCTGCTCTGTCTTAAGTGGAAACATACAGTATTTGTCTTTTTGTTAATGTAGAAAATGTGTTGAAGACTATCATTTTAGTTATAAATTTAATTGCTTTCATAGTAAGAAATTGACTCTGAGAATAGTGTATGTTATCTTAATATTACTAGGTTTCTGAGCGGAAACCCTTGGGCAGCTAGCTGGTCAGTAAAACAAGGTCAAATGATACAGGCCCAGCTGTGTGCAGTTCTAACCGGAGAGTATACTGTTGTTCAGGACAACAAGATTTTGAGATTATGGAGTAATGAAGATGAAAACCTGGATAAAGTATTTAAAGCTACACTGTCAGCTGAGGTCCACAGACACATTCAACACGAGGGATGGACCCTTGGTGCCATCCAGGGAAGGGGCCGTGTGTGGGTAGAGGCCTCGCTTGCAGAGCCCCAGTAGAAAACTGAAACTGTTATCCTGAGGAAGCAGTGATTGAGTGGACACGGTTTTTCATGGTACCTAGACATCCTGTTTTAATCTTTATTACTGAAAAACATGGGCATTACTTTGCTTATGTACAAATGTTTAACTCACGTGCCTTAAGCAAATACACACTCCGACTTAGACAAGAAGAAAAATCTGTTAACAGAGTTTTACTGCATCTATAGATCAGAAATTCAGCTCTTCGATGTCATTAAGCTCTGAGGGATGCATATATGAAACCTTGATATCAATATATTCGAGTGACCCAGAAAGTCATCAAAATTAGAGGGTAGTGAGATCACTGTTGCTCAAGACAGTAGTATCTGGGAAGGCTCAAAATGGTGTTGCGCTCAGCATCCTGGATCAAGATGGTATAGCGGTCCTGGGATCACCACTACCAACTTCTCAGAAATGACTCTCCATATGGAACACAACATTTCAAACACCACAGGTTTCAAAAGAATTACCATAAAGGACCAGCAGTCAACTCTGGTATTATGGGGGACATATGTTTATGCTACATGGAAAATTTCTAACTGAGATTCCAAACAAGTGTGAAGTGCCATCACTAGCAGGTGCGCTTGGAAAACACAAGCATAGGCAAGGTCCATGCACTCAGGCCGTGCCTCAGTCTGTAAACTGGGAAACCTCACAGGGGTATGGACTTGGACCCCAGAACTCAGAGCCATCAAAGAGAATTTTAAGGAGAAGAAAAACTGAAGAACCTATCCAGCCAGAGGCTCCCTGCATCCAAACAACTTTTAAAACCATAAAGAAAGATTCAGAAAAACATACTGAAGTAGAACTACTCAAAATGTTGGCTATTAAGCAGACACTTGACTTCCATATGATTATTGGGGACACAGTAATAGGACTTCTGGGAAGATGGGAAACAGAACTTATCATTTCACCCTAGAACTCTCCGATCACTTATCCGAACCCACATGCTTCCTCACAGCTTGTGCCCTGGCTCCATGGAGGTCGCCTAGAAGAGACAATGCATAGATGTTACCGCTCTGTCTATAGCAGTCTCTGACACTGCTGAAGCCGTCACCTGTAATTGCTTCAAGATGTCCTCGAGTATTGATGATGGCAGTCTTCAAGAAACAGTGGTCCAGCCCTAGCTGGTTTGGCTCAGTGGGCAGAGCATTGACCTGCGGACTGAAGGGTCCCAGGTTCAATCTGGTCAAGGGTACATGCCCAGGTTGTGGGCTCGGTCCCCAGTGTGGGGCATGCAAAAGGCATCTGATCGATGATTCTCTCTCATCATTGATGTTTCTATCTCTCTCTCCCTTCCTCTCTGAAATCAGTAAGAATATCTTTTTAAATAATTCAGTGAAAAGCCTCAGGACACAACAGAGGAGACCACCTCCTGCCCTGTAATACCAAACAGAACAGCCCCACGAACTGCAATGAGTGAGTGGCGTGTTTCTCCCACCTGATTTCTGAGACATCCCAGCACAGCATACTGGTAGCTTCTGCTTCTCCAGTATCGCAGCTCCTTTATTTGAAGTGAAGTGAAAATGCTGCAATGAATCCTGAACTACACCCTCCAACCCTGAACCAGATGATGGACTGGCTATTCCTACTTCCAGATGCTAATTTTAATCCTACCAGAAGCAAAAAGGCTACTGTTCAGACTTTACAAGTTTGTGAAACCTCAGGTATGCATTTGGTCCCGAGCTCAACAAAACTGAAGTAAGTCTTCATGAGCCACAGAAATTAAATCAAGAGAATAGTGGGGAATTATATTCAGCTGAAGTGCTGGAACTCTTCTGATATTGCCAGCTTTCTTTCATAGATGTTTTATGAAGCTCTTGTGAAAGGGGATTCTTCCCACTCATCCGGGCAAGAGATATGTTTTGTTTGTGACTGTCTTGGTGACAAGAGAAATGTGTCAGCACGTACCCAGATGATCACTTGTTGATGCTCTTCGGTTGGACTGCAGGTTCCATACCAACCTATTCTATTTTACGGATGCTGACAGACAGAGGTTCTGAAACTTTTAAAAAATACATAACTAGCTAATTTTAAGTAAACTTATTTGTGACACTTAAAATATAAAAGATAGATTGTGGGCCCTACCCCAGAGTTTCTGATTCAGTAGGTCTAGGGTGGGGCCCAAGAATTTAATTGATATTTATAACAAGTTCCCAGGTGATGCTGATGATGCTGGTCTGGGGATCACACTTTGAGAACCAAAGGTCTAAGCCACAGTGTCGGGATGGCTGAGTGATCTAAGGCGCCATGTGCTACAAATGACAAAAAGAGCAGACAGGTGGAAAGACACTGGATTCACCATTACAGAAGTAAGGCACTGAATGAACTAACCACAAGGCCACCCTCTGAAAAACAATAGCTGCCACGACTGTATAAGCCACTTCCACTTGGGTTCTCAGTGATTCGAAGCCAAGCACATCCTCTGAGGTATCGTTACTCCGCACAGCCTGACACTAGCTGGGTTCCAGCTCTACCCCTCACCACTGTGTGCACACCACCAATCCCAGACCATGAGGACTGGGGTCAGGCATAGGGGCCACACTTCCCACCATCCTTCAGGAGAGAGGGGTAGAAGAAAGCATTATCTTGAAAACCATCAAAACCATCAGGTTGAAGCCTTAATTCCATCACTCAGTAACTGTGTAATCACAACACCTGTTCACCCCATACTCCGGGATGTGACCACACCCGCATGGTTGATCCCAGCAGCCCTGTCTGTAGTTCTGGGCAAGATCATTTCCTCTCTGGACCATTATTACCCATTAGAGCTGGCATATCATGAACACTCCCCAGGTCTCAGACACTGTGCTAAACCCTTTACCTACGTGATCTCATTTAATCCTCACGACAACCCTAGCGGATGGGACCATCATTCCCCCACCTCACAGCTCAAGAAACTGAGGCCCTGGATGTTAAGTGGCTGGTCCACAATCACACAGCTTATAAGTGCAGAGTCAGGATTCCAAGTCAGATCTGACACCTCAAGAGCCCACGTGTTTGAGTTCCACACATCAGGGGCCCCAGAAACACTACTGCTTCTCAGTGTCTGACACACAGGCTCATTCCTCTCCCATCACCCACCACTCAGCCTAGAAAAGGAGGCAGAATGTTGGCTCCACTTTCAAAAGCCACCAGCTCTGGCCAGTGAGCCCGAGTGAAGCTGACATAAGCATTAAGGCAAATACTGAGAGATAAGATGTGGACAACAAGACGGTGCCCCTTGAGAACTGTGGTGGCAGCATGACTGCAGGAGCCCAGGTCTGCCCTGCATCTCATCAGCTTGGGTTCCGGGGCCCACAGCCTGGTCTTACCTGCCAATTTCCCTGCCTGGCTGAGCATCCCCCGCCGCCCCTCTGGCTTCCAGGTGTCTAATCAGCCTGCTGATTCCGCCCTGGAGAACTGGGCTGTTTGCCTTGCCCCTCTGGAGGGCAGGCGGAGGCAGTGGAACCGGCGGCAATTCCGGAGCCGTCACAACTCCTGGCTGAAACCAAACATGACAGATTTACCATTGGGCAGGCTGTTCCATTTATTATTTAACGCTCGCAATAAATATTTGCATGACCCAGCGCTGGAGGGAATGCTCTGTGATAACTCACTGCGTTTCCCTGCCAAACACCACTGCAGTCAGGCTCCAGAGCTGCAGCGGAAATATTTTCTGCTGTGCTAAGGAGCCAGGTGATGTTCCTCTGGTAGAAAACATATTCTCGCCTGTCTCTAAAGAGGGGGAAGGGAACAGGGAGACTGTAGTTCCAAGAAGTGACTAGATAAGGAGGAAGATGAAGATGATAGCTGATATCCACTTAGCGCCACGGTATGCCAGGCTCTGCACTAAGCACTTCACGTTCATTCATTCAACACATAGAGCCGCCAGACTTAGCAAATAAAATACTGGACATTCAGTTAAATTTGAAATTCAGCTACACTATGAATAATATTTAGTACAAGTGTGTCCCATACAATACTAGAAAAATTATTTGATGCTTATCTAAAATTAAAACTTAACTGAGCCCCCAGTTTTTCTCTGATATCTCTAATTGGGGTTATGCCCAACTATGACTGAATAGCAAAAGGGGGTTATTTTCTGTTGGGGTTCAGGGAAGAAGCTCTTAAGAAGGTGACACTTGAGCAGAGACATCAATAAATGGAGACTTCAGCGACTAAAGAGGAACAGAGTTCCAGGTGCCGAGAAGAGCCCATGCAAAGGCCCTGGGGCTGGGGCTGGGGGAGGGGGAGGGGAGAGGGGAAGGGGGCATTTGAGGAGTAGAGGGAAGGAGGAGAAAGGGACAGGATCCATGGTCATGATAAAGAATTTGGATGTTATTCTGAGTCAAAAGAAAGGCACTGAAAGGCTTTTCCGCTGGAAGCGCCAGATTGGGGTCTGCTGCCTGCTGCCTGAATCTCTGAATCCCGCTGAGAAACAGAGGACCTGACATTGGCAGGAAAGGAAAAAAAGAGGAACAAGGGGGAAAAAAACCTGCTTTGAAGATAGCTGAGCAGGTCTCACAGGAAACGTTCGCACAATAGCAAGCCAGCCGCCCTCAACCGAAACCTCCACATTTTCCCTGAGTTGTTCCCCCAGCCAGGCAGCCGGAGGGAGGGGGACGTCTGTGGTGACAACGCTATCAATTTCCATTTTGCTTGGGCCAAATACAGAAAAGGACATTTCAAAGACTTTTAAAAATAACTTCCAAACAACTCAAGGGTAGGGGGGAAAAAGAGAGAAAAGTTATAGTCAGCCTGCTCGAGAATAAAAATAATGACAATAGCTAATACAAATAGAAATAACTGCATTATGAAGCAGGCAAATTATGGTATTTTCATTTCATAGAGAAGGAAACTAAGATTCAGAAAAGCAGGGTCCCACAACTAGGAAAGGGCCAGGCAGGGTTTTTATTGGTTTTTGTTAGTTAGTTTGTTTATTTTTATACTCACCCCAAGGATATTTTTTTCCATTGATTTTTAGAGAGAGGGGAAGGGAGGGAGGAGAGAGAGAAACATGGATGTGAAAGGGACACATCAATTGGTTGCCTCCCATACATGCCCTGACCAGGGCCAAGGATCCAATCTACACCTGAGGTACATGCCCTTGACTGGGAATCGAACCTGAGACCCTTCGGTCCTTGGGCCGATGCTCTAACCACTGGGCAAAACCAGCCAGGGCCAGGCAGGATTTAAAGGTATGCTTGTCTGGCACCAAATCCTGGGCTCCCCAAAGTTCTCTGGGAACTTGCTATGGATTGAATTGTGTCAGCCCTCCCCCTCCTCAAATTCATATGCTGAAACCCTAACCTCAGTGTGACTGTTTCCAGAGAAAGGTCGTTAAGGAGATCATTAAGGTTAAATGTGGTCGTAAAGGTGGGGCCCTCCTCCCTCCCTGTCCCTCTCTCCCAACCCTGAGGACACAGCGAGAAGGCAGCCCTCTGCTAGCCAGGAAGCAAGCCCTTCCTGAAACCTGACCACGCTGGTGCCCTGATCTCAGACTCCCAGCCCCCAGAGTGGGCGCCATCAGTGCTGTCTGTGGTATTTTGTTATGGCGGCCAGGCAGACTAAGAAAATGATGTGAAACCAACCACAGCCCAGCTCCCAGCCGGCCCATCCTGTCAGCCCAGCTATGGAAAGCAAGATCCCTTTCCCCACCTCCTCTTCAGCCTTCCTTCTCAGATGACACCTTTAGGGGCTTCCCACCTTCCCTTCCGCCCTTCTTCCCCACAGGACTCACGTGCCTTGGTAGATGCCAAGCAGTAAGTCCTGGCAGCACAAGGACTGCTCTGGAGAGGAGCCCAGTGGCAGAGTGGAAGGAGCATGGCCTTGCTATTAGAAACCCGAGGTCCAATCCCAGCTCTATCACCAACTGATTGGGTGGCCATGAGCAAAGACCTGAACCTCAGTTTCCCTTTCTGAGGAACTGGGATAATACAATGCACCCCACTAGGATCATTGTGGAATTAAATAAGATGCTAGATTTTTTTTTTTAAGTCAATACAATGCCTGGCACAAAGTCAGCACCTGATAAGTAGTAGCTGTTAGTAATAATTACAACAATAACATTCAAATCGTGGGACTGCATCCGTTCATTCAACAAATGTTTACTGTACACCTATTATGTGCTAGACACTTGGGGATACAACAGTACACCAGACACACACGATTCCACATGCATGAAACTTCCAGTGGAAGTTACAGTGTAATGAAAGAAATATATAAAAAAAAAATCATATAAAAAGTATTAAAAGTGTTGAAGAGTGCTATAAAGGAAGGTTTCTGTAAGAGATTCGTCTACTTCAGCATCAGAGAAGGCCTCCAAGGATACCTCAGCTGAGACCTGGGGTGTGAAGGAGCCAGCCAAGCAAAGGCCAGGAGGCATGAGCCTTCCCAGCACAGAGAGCAGCCTGGGGAAAGGGAGAGAGACTGGAGAGAACTGGGGTGAAGGGAGGCCAGTTCGTCTGGAGCAGTGGTCGGCAAACTGCGGCTCTGTTGACTGATGAGTTTGCCGACCACTGGTCTGGAGGAAGCAAGGCAGGGAGACGCAGTTAGAGAAGTCAGCCAGGAACAAAGCATACAAGGTCTGACAATCCATTTCTAGGTTATTCTGAAATCAAAGAGAAGCAGGCACTCACACAGAGAACACAGCACATTAGCTGGTGCTGAACAAGAGTGCAAAAGCTGTGAGCTCCCTTCCCCAGCCTGAAACAGCCAAAATACGTAAAAATGGCCCCTCTGTTTTGACTTTTGGGGTTTGGTTTTAAACCATGGACTGGAAGGGTAAGGTGAGGTGAGAGAGAGGATGTGAGGGAACATGTTCAAAATCAAACAAGACAGAAACCCCTGGATGGAGGTTTTCTCTCCCGATCTCTGCAGGAATGGTCATATCAGTGGACCTGCAGGAGACAGAAGAGAAGTCAGCAGAGCCTGGGATTCCTTCTGCAACCAAGACCCAGATGCCAGGCAGGTAGTGAAGCTACCCCTTCCTCACATCCCTCCATCCCCCCATGCAGCTTGTCTGAGGACAGAGTCTGCCAACCTCCTCCTGACACCAGACTGACCCGTCACAGCCACTCTAGGCTGAAGCCATCAGCCTGGGCCAGGAAAGCAAAATACATTGTTGTTGGCAAAAGCTGGGGGGGGAGGGGGGGGGCGGGCGGGGAGAGAGGTGAATCTGGCAAGTGGTGAGGACAGAGCCACAGTCTAAGTCTTAAGTCTATGGCGATTCATCCAGCATGCAATTGGGCCCTTCTTGGACTTTTAAAATCCGTTACATTGTATTTATGCATCCACTCCCCAGACAGCATATACAGTAGACTCCAAGAAATATGTAATACAAAATTATAAAATATAAATTAAAAACTGGGACTAGAGGAAAATAATTTAGAATAGGAAGTAAAGGCAGGAATAGAGCAGGGTGGGAAGTGGGATAAAGATACATAGGCCAGAAGGTCAGTTACTAAACTGGATCTGAAAATGTGGCTCTGAGTTCCCTGTTGGCCAAGTGAAAAGGAGCAGGAGAAGCTGCACGCGTGGTCCACGAGGAGAAAGATACTCAGCCGTGCCCTGTCATGTGGCCTCGGGTAAGTGATTAACTTCTGCTCGGACTCACTTTCCTCAACGCCAAAAAGGGATGAGAAACTATTGAATCTTTATGACTCCCTCTTTAACTAATTTAAAAAAAAAAAAAAACAAGCTGTAATAAAATCAAGAATGGCGTATCTTTCAGCTTAGACCCCAAAATAAGAATCCCAAACCCCAATGTCTATAAGACCAATCATAACAAAAATGAGAGGCACAGTCTGGGCATAACCCAGTCAGGAGGGGCAGCGGCTGTGGAAACTGCAGAACCTGTGCTCTGTCTACAGGGGGCGCTGCTTCTCACCTCCAGCTGATTCTTGCCCTACAGCAGTGGTTCCCAACAAAGGGCACCCACCCCACACTGGGGCAATTTGATTTTTAAGGGGGACAATTCGAGAATGAGTTATTAACAGTGAATTTTTATATTTCTTATGGTTCTGGGGGCCTCATATACAGTATATAAATACATATTGTGACATACTTATGCATTTCAGTTCTCTATTATATGTTTTGAAACTTTATTTGCTATTTTTTCATTTCACTTCATATTATTATTATTATTTTAACAATTTCTTAGTGATTTTTTCCTCAGTACTTCAACTGTCCTTTCGTTCTTTTATTTTTCTCTTTCATGGATGCCATGTTCTTTGGAAGCTTGTTTAGACCAAGTTAATGGCCTTTTAGGCTTCCTCCATGTGAATAGGAGTTCACTTTTTGAATAAGAATTACATGTCACAGGGGGGAGATTGGGATTTTAGAGATGCTTAGATGGGGCATGGCCAAGAAAAGGTTGGGAACCACTGCCCTAGCGAGCATGTCAAACTCACCGCCAGCCACAAGTTTGACATGCTTGCAGAACGTGGGCCCATGTTCTGATTTTTAAGAGGAGCTCAAAATCAGAGCTTTTAATATAAACTCTTCTTTTAAATGTTTACTTTTAATTCAGATTTACTTCAAATAACGTGCACGTCAAATAATAGCCTCAACTGAAGGCCAATTTCCAGAAAGAAACAGCAAACACCTTTTCCGACCTATACATGAATTTTTCTACAGGTTAAATTGCAATCCCCAGGCCCTATGTTCACCCAGCTAAGCATCTCAGAAAAGTATATCCCAGCAAAGGTATGATTCTTTCTCAATTGAAAACCACAGACATGGTTCAGTTCCTCTGTATTTTAAGGGACAGTGAAGGACACACCAGTGTAATAGAGAAGTCTTCACCAAGTAGCCAGATGGGCCTGGCTGTCTACGCCATCAGAATGTTGAATTGCTCCCAGAAAGTTCTCAAGGTTAGGTAGTGTGTGCGGAAATCAGCCCTTTCGGCATCACCTTCAAGGCGCACTGCTGGATTTATTTCTACTAGGAACAGAAAGCACCCATCCCTCTCCAAGTCATTATTCCTTTGTGCAGCCCCCCGGATGAGCTTCACAGAGCCCTGCCACTCCGTTCACTGCCAGTTCAGTACAGCAAGCACTTCCCAAATGCCCACTGGATGCAGGTAGTGCGCTAAGACAGGTAATCAAGATAATAAGCAGCTCTAACACCTTGTAGGAGCTCAACAAATGAAACCACTGCTCGTACAGAAACCAACTGGAAAATAGAACCTGGTTTTCTTTTTTTCTAATGTTTTTGTTTTTCAATTACAGTTGACATTCAATTTTATATTAGTTTCAAGTATAGAGCAAAGTTTCAGGTGTACATGTATATAACTTGGGAAGTGATCTCCCCGATAAGTCCAGTACCTACATGACACCATACATAGTTATTGGCAGTTAAAAAAAAGGGGGGGAGGGTGGACAGCCCTGGTGCAACGAAGTGTCACAAGTTCAATTCCCAGTCAGAGCAAATACCTGGGTTACAGGTTTGATCCCGCCCCAGTCGGGGCAAGTGCAGAAGGCAACCAATCAGTGTCTCTCTCACATCTACGTTTCTCTCTCTCTCTCTCTCTCCTCCCCTCCCTTCCACACTCTCTCTCTAAAACAACAACAACAAAACCACCTAATTTTCTGAACTTCTCTCTTCCACCATCTTTTCAACAAGAACCTCACCACCTAAACAAAGCATTCCTGAAAATGAGGATCCCTCAGACTCACGCTGAGTCCTTCTCATCCATCAGCCAGGGACTGCACTCCACTTCCCCCTCCAAAGAAGCACACGTACCTGTCCTGGACCTTGATGTATGCCGCTGCCATTCCTGACTGTCAGTCTGGATGCAGGACACGGCCTTCCTGGCCCAGCCCTGCCTCTGGATTCAGGTGATGACTACAGCTTGGCAGTCCCCACTCTTCCTGGGTCCAGAGTATGCACTCAGAGTCCGCAGCCCTGGAATTTTCTTTTCCTTTTAAGCTTCAAATTGTATCAACTGTTTAATACAGCTGGCACCTGTTTTCCTTTGGAGGTGGTAACTGCCAGGTCTCTTTCCACTGCAAAGCAACAGAAAATGAACTGGAACCAGTTAAGCAACCAGTGCATTGACTGGTCCACATATATGAGGAGGCCAGGGGTCCAGATACAGTAGGATTCAGAAGCCCAGACAATACGGTGGCATTAACCTCTCCATCTCTTGACTCTGCGCTCCTCCATGGTGGTGCCCTGTGGTGGCTTTTGGTGACTCCAGTTGTTAAGAGCTAAGTAGAGACCGCCAGCCAGAATAAAAAGCAGTAAGGACTTCAGTTCTATGGAGCAGTCCGAGTGAAGACTCCAGTTCAATCTTCAACCCCCTTTTCGCTTCACTCGGCCAGCTTGGCCCTGCAGGAGGCTGTTTCTTACCCTCAGGTTCCAGCTCATTGGAGGTCACGGAGAGGACGCAACGGGGCAGACACGTAAACCGGGCAATGGGAGGCTCCTCACTCCACCCCTGCCCTTGGAAGGCACGTTCCTGCCACTCTTCCTGCACTAGGAGCCTGTTCAAGGGCACAGTCCTGAGAGAGCAAGGTGTCATGAGACCTTCTAACGTGCACGTGACTGAACGCCTTGAAGGCCGCCTGTATAAACGTCGGCGCTGCGCCCAAGACGAGCCTTGCAGGTAACAAGCCTTGCTTGTAAAAGCCGCCACCTACCATTCTGCAGCAGCCTATCTTTTCCAGCTCTCTTTGCCCTCCGGGTATGGGGCCAATTTCAAATTTCATCCGGAAACTGCAAGCTTGAGAAGCCGAGCACCCAGCTCCACCTCCTCAACCTGCGAAGCCATCCCATCTCCTTCCCATAGCTGAGGCAGAAGCCCCGCCTCTTCCCGTTTCCCAGGTTCTACCACCGAGTGGCCTTTCTGTCCAAAGGAACGCTGTCAGCACTCGGGTCATTGGTAGAGCGTATTTGATTGTCAGGCCCTGCACCCAATGACTGATCAAGTTGATGCTGGCATCCAATTCTGAACGGCCCTTTCATCTCCCAAGTCTCAGTGATTTTTTTTTTTAATATATTTTATTGATTTTTTACAGAGAGGAAGGGAGAGGGATAGAGAGTTAGAAACATCGATGAGAGAGAAACATCGATCAGCTGCCTCCTGCACACCCCCTACTGGGGATGTGCCCGCAACCAAAGTACATGCCCTTGACCGGAATCGAACCTGGGACCCTTTAGTCCGCAGGCCGACGCTCTATCCACTGAGCCAAACCGGTCAGGGCGTCTCAGTGATTTTTGTTGTGAATGATAGAAGCCTAACTGATTAGAAGAATACTGAAGAATTTGTAGTTATTACTATTATTATTAGATATAATAATGATAGTTTTAGTAGTAGTATATTATTCTGTGATTATTATTGGATATAAGATATTATAGTTATTATTAGATATAATAATATTATTATATTTGTTACCAGGGCTGAGAGTTGGGGAAAATGAGAAGATGTTGGTCAAAGGGTACAAATTTCTAGTTATAAGATGAATTTGTTCAGAGGACCTAATGTACAGCATGATGATTATAGTTAATAATACTATATTATATTCTTGAAAGTTGCTAAGAGTAGATCTTAAATGTTCTCACCACAAAATAGAAATGATAAGTATGTGATGTGACAGAAGTGGTTGTAATCAATTTGCAATATATAAGTGTATCAAATAAACAAGTTATACACCTTAAACTTAGTGTTATATGTCAGTTATACCTAAATAAAGCTGGGAAAAATAATTTTATATCGTAGTAGTCATAGTAGTAGATAATTAATAACATTGGTGCCATTATCATTATTATTATTATTATTATTATTATTAAGATGGGGGAGAGGAGGAAGGAGAAGAGACACTTCTGAAACATTTACTATCTCTCAGGCACTATTTCAAGCACTTTGCATGTATCTCTTTTATTCCTCATAACCACCCTCATTTATCCCATTTTACAAAAGACAAAAAAACTGCTGTCACACGCATAGGCCGTGAGCTGGGATTTAGACCTAGCTGGTCTGGCTCCAGAAGGCTACACTCATCACTGTTAAACTATAATCAAAGAAAGAGTAACCAGAAGAGCAGAAGTGTTCAGGTATAACTGAAACCAAGCACTTGAATTCATCACTCGCCATCTCTGCCTCTGTCAGCTTTTCCCTTCTCACAGCAGAGGAGCTTCCCTCCTGTGGCAGGAGATGAGGCTCCCTTCAGCCCGCAGCCTCGCCGCCTCCAGCATTCAGAAGGACTGACTGACACTTTCTCTGCTTTCAAGTTCAAAAATCCCAGAAGAGGGCTCTGATTGGCCCAACTTAGGTCATGTGTCAACCTCTGGACCAATCATGTGTGGCCAGGGGGCCACAGTACTGTAGTTTCAGGGCTTTGGTTTCCAGTCAATCAATATAGCAGGTGAAGGCAGGACCCCACTAGGGGATCAAAGTGGCTGGGATGAGAAAGGGAGTAAAAGCCATTGTCACGAGAAAGGAGGCATGCTGGGGACACCAGCATTGACTTCATCCTGAGAGCAAGGGAAGTTTGCCAGAAAGCCTCACTGTGAGGAAGCTAGTTGGCGGAGGACTGAGGCCCCCTTGCAGCTGGGGCCTTCTGACATCTGGTCCAGATGCCAAACATCATTCATTCAAAAGTGCACATGGAGCTTTAATGAGGGACTAAAGAGAACAGTCCTCTGGGACTCCCACGAAGAGGCATTAGCATTCATTATCATCCTGCTCTGCCTGCCTGCATGAAATATGAAGGGGTCTTTGAAGACGCAGTGAGAGTATTTAGCAAATGCTCCAGAACAGCTCTTCTGAAAATAGCCCAAGCTCAGGACTCTGTAATCTGTTAAGTCTCACAGTTGCAGTTTTGGCAGGAGGTGGGCTAAATTGACAACTGACATTCATTTTCACATCCTCCTATTTGTCAGTTCCACTGTCTTCTTCTTCCTCCACCCCAATCCTGATTTACATCTCAGGACCCTGGGTGGTGGGGCAAGAAAGCAGGCTCTCCAACATGTCAAAACTGTGTTTGAATCTTGGAAGTGCTGCTTACCCGCTGGGTGACCTAAGGAAAGCTATTTGACCTGCCTGAACCTCAGTTTCCCTACCTGATAAGTGGAGACATGACTACCTTCCTTATAAGGTAGTTAAGAGGATTATAAATAATCAGAGGCCCAGTACACAAAATTCGTGTGGGGGGGAGGGGTGCCCCTCAGCCCAGCCTGCACCCTCTCCAATCTGGGACCCCTTGAGGGATGTCCGACTGCCCGTTTAGGCCCGATCCCACTGGTGGGCTCGGGCCTAAACAGGCAGTCAGACATCCCTCTCACAATCCATGACTGCTGGCTCCCAACCACTCACCTGCCTGCCTGCCTGATTGCCCCTAACCGCTTCTGCCTGCCAGCCTGATCACCCCCTAACCACTCTGCTGCCAGCCTGATCGATGCCTAACTGCTCCCCTGCCGGCCCGATTGCCCCCAACTGCCTTCCCCTGCTGGCCCAGTCACCCCTAACTGCCCTCCCTTGCCAGTCTGGTTGCCCGTAACTGCCCTCCCTTCCTGGCCTGGTAGCCCCCAACTTCCCTCCCCTGCAGGCCTAGCCGCCCCCAACTGCCCTCCCCTGCAGGTCTGGTCCCTCCCAACTGCCCTCCCCTGCAGGCCTGATTGCCCCCAACTGCCCTCCCCTGCAGGCCTGGTCCCCCACAACTGTCCTCCCCTGCAGGCCTGGTTGCCCCCAACTGCCCTCCCCTGCTGGCCATCTTGTGGCAGCCATCTTGTGTCCACATGGGGGTGGCCATCTTGTGTGTCAGAGTGATGGTCAATTTGCATATTACCTCTTTATTGTATAGGATGGGGGGAGAGTCCTGTATTAGTTAGGATACAATAACTGTGCTGCAGTGTCGAATAAAACTCCAAATATCAGGAGCTAAGTGCCACAAAGGTTTTTTTCTCACTCATTCCACGTTTCCTGCTACACGAGAGGATCTCTTCCACGGTAGGACAAAATAAGGCCAACTCACCAAGAGATGCTAACATCAGCAAAGGTGATAGATGGAGAGATGTGTAAAGCATCTTAGGGTCACTGAGTCCCTAGTCCCGGGTCCATGCAGCGACTCTTCCTTCCCATAAGCCACTAAGTTCCAGTTTTGCTTCAGTGTGTTTGAGGTGGGCTTTGATCACTTTTAACTGAAGGGGACGCAACCTATCGGATTAGCCAGAGGGCTGCTGATGGATCACTTGCTGAGTGCTTAGTATGTACCAGGCACTGTCGATCATGTGTCCTGAGCATGTCCCAGGCACTGTTCTAGGCACTTCAAATACACCCATTTCTGCTTAGGGTCAGCTTCACTTCCACTGTGCTTAGTTAACCTGCCTGTGAGTCAATGATTGATACCCCATTTCTAAATTAGGAGACTGAGGCCCGGAGAGGTTGGGTTCCCCAGAAGTAGACATGAGGCAAGAATTCAAGTACAAGTAGTTGATTTGGGAGGCACAGAAACTACCTGTAGAAAAGTGGGGATGTGGGACAGGGAAGAGAAAGCAGCCATTGAAGACTGTGTTCTCCAGATAGCTCCGGCTATGGGCCGCTGGAGTGTTCCTGAGGGGAAACTGCGTGTCAGCCTCATGCCAGCCAAGGGGCCAGGGGGGAGCCAGAGCACTTACATACCTGCCAGTCATTGGCAGAGGGGTGCCCTCAGGAGCATTAATTCCCAGACGCTTCCAGCCTGTCCTCTGCAAGGACAGAGTAGCACTGCACAACGTTGATGAAATCCTTCAGACAAGGAACGGAAGATATACCAGCAGCTGGAATTTGGCCAACACTTATTGATACTGTTAGGCTAAAGCAGTGGTGTGGTTGAAATGTTTAACAACTGGCTTTCCAGATTGGGAAAAAAAGAAGGGAGGGAGGGAGGGAGGAGGGAGGGAGAGAGGGAGAGAGGGAGGGAGGGAGGGAGACCTTGATTTGTAATGTTTGCTGATTCCATGGTGCAAATACTGCCACTATGAACAATATCAAGCTATCAACATAATGTCAACTGGCTTGCAAATTTCCTGAAAATTTTTGCAAAATTCTGAAAATAACAACTGGTTCTTGCAAGCTGGTACTAGCTGATTCCAGCACACCACTAAGCCAGAGATATGTGGGCAGGGCAGCAAAAGGGTCTACCCCAATTATGGACAGGACACTTCAGGTAGTTCAATGTGGTAGGTACGGCCCATGCATCCTACCATGGTGGGTATTATTCATCCTTACTCTCTCTCAGCCCAGGGGCGGTGCAAAGACTGTGGTGATAAACAGGCACTGGGGAAGAGAAAGGAAGCTGGTGCTACTATTGAGAGGGAGCTTCAACATCATCCATTCTGACCCCACATTGAATGCTGGGCTCCTCCTGATAGCATCCCTGCCCAGTGATCATCCAGCCTCTACTTGCACAGCTCCGTGACCAGGGAGCTCACCACTTCTCCAACAGCAGATCAGCCTCTGAAGAGTCCCACATCATCTGGCCCTGATGGGATTCAAACAGCCTGCTAAGGAGAAGTCATTTCACTGCGTCCAAGGCAATGGATGGACTCGATGCCGGAGGAAGGCACTTGAAGAATGAGCAAGCCGCTGGATCAGACACTTGGAGCAGATGAAGTGCCTGGTCCCAGACCAACTTAAGCACTGGCTCCTTTTGTCAAAGCCACCCACCAAAAGGGAGACTATTCCATGATAGATGCTGGGCTGGGTCAGACCAATGAAGCATCGCATGCAGGGTTCTGTCTCCATCAGGGCTCCGTGACTTCCCCCAGGCTGTAAGATTAAGACAGAGCCCAAACTTCTCTGTGCATGAGAATCACTGGGAAGCTTCCTGGGTCCCACCTCCAGAGATACTCCCTCAGGGTGGGGCCTGAGAGTCTGCATTTCTCAGGTGGTGCTGATGCTAGCAGCCTGATGGGTGTACAAATTGTGCAACTGCACAGCGCCCTGGGCTCAAAAAAACCCCAGGCTTGCTTTAATACTCTGCTGTTATCATCTCTAAGTTCTTAACAATTTTTTAGCAAGGGACCCTGCATTTCCATTTTGCACTGAGCCCCACAAATTATACTGCCATCCTGGTTGCTGGTCCTCAAACCAAACTTAAGCAACATTGAATTAAGGAAAGATCACAAACAGACTAGCTTCTCCTAAGTGGAAATGTGAATGTAGTTCGAACAGTTCAGTTTTCATTTACTGAGCACCTACTGTGTGCCGGGCACCAGAGGAGGTCCTGGGGAGGGACGAAGTACAATGGTCACAGAGCTTACAAGGGCTGCCATGGGAGTTCACAGTGAATGGAGGCTCTTACACTTCATTCATTCAGCTCATAGGTGCCTGGCAGCATGTTGGGGGGCGGGGGGGCATATATGTCATGTTTAACTGAAGACCAGGCTCCGCTATGGACCAGCTCCAACCCTTCTGAGGGAGAAAGACTCCCCCACCCCCACAGAAAACTGGGAAGTAACGCTGAACCAAGTCAACAATTTAAAAAAAGACACCTAATGGATCAAAACAGAAATGTTCAGAGGTCACACAAAACATCCTTTAGAAGTACAAATTAGCAAAATGGAGCTGTAAGCTGTGAAGGTGTGAAAAAAGCAACAGGAGACCCTTTAGTACCCAAAGCCGCTAGGAATTTTGTGAACCAGCCCCCAGCAACCCCAGGGAAGGGACTCTCTACTGACCCTGCTTTATGGTTGAGGAAATTGAGATTCAGAGCTACATGCCCAAGCTTACACCACCAGTAAGTGGAGGGGCTCAGGCTGCCTGGCCCCAAAATGCACACTCATAACTCTTAATCTACACAGTGTAACACCCAAAGTTGTCTCAAGAAAGAAGGGGAGACTTGGAGAGGCCCCTTGCTAGGAGCATTCCTGCAGACGCTCTGCACACACACACCCCACTTGGCAGGCATCCTGGAGAGAACTCAGAGCATCAGATGCAGGTTGGGCTGAGTTAGAGTCCTCCTCGGAGCCGGGAGGTGGTGTAGGATCATGACTGTGATGGGGGTCACCAGGGCCAGATAGACTAAGGTCAAATCCTGACCTTGTCACCTCTTAGCTGTGTGGCTTGGATAAGTTACTTGGTCTCCAGGGTTGGAGTGACCACATTCCAAGCACCTGACCAGCAGGCTCCACTTGGATCGAGCCCCCAGAAGTCTGTAGAGTGAAGACATTCAGTACCACTCCAAGAGTCATCTTTGAAAGACAGAAGCGTTCCCCGGGTGGAGCAGTTCATGTCGATTCAACTGCTGAAGCACATCCCACATCCATCTGCTTCTCTGGATTTCCAGTCCAAGCCACCATCCTGCCTCCTTTGGATTAATCTGGGCTCTTACTCCCTACAGCAGATATCAGCAATGATGGCCCTCAGGCCAAATCCAGCCAGCCACCTGTTTTTTTGTGTGTTGTTTTTTGTTTTTTTTTTTGTCAATAAAGTTTTATTGGAACAAAGCCATGTCCATTCACGTATGTACCATCTAAGGCTGTTTCCCCACCACAATGGCAGAGCTGAGTAGTCACCACCGAGACTATACGTGGTGCATGATGCCTTAAGTATTTGCTATCTGGCCTTTTGGGAGTTTTCCAATCTCTGCTCTGCAGTCCTTTCTCCCTATGGCATCCACAGCCATCTTTCTGAAACGAAAATCAGATCATTTTCCTCCCCTGCTTAAAGCCCTCCAGTGTCTTCCAGGGGACACTAGGAAACATCACAATTCTGTATCCCATTTAAGTCCTATGTGACCTCACCCCTGTGTATTTCACTGGTCTTCTCTCCTACCACCACCACCTCTCCCTCTGTGCTCCCACCAAACCGTCCTGTTGTTACTTCTTCTTGATCCTTGACCCCACTCTCCATTCTTATTCCTTCCCTGGGGCCTCTGCCTGTGCATCCCCTCAGTTTCCAATACTCTCCCCTCAGCTTTTCAGATAGCTGGTTCCTCCTTATCACAGAGGGTCTCCGTTTCCATGACACCTTCTCAGAATGGCCTGCCCGGAATACCCCCAACCTAGACCCACCTTCTTGGCACTTATCACTAACAAAAATGATCCCATGTATCTGTGTTTACTTGACCAATGTATGTCTTCCTGCCAGAATATAAAGTTCTGTGAGAGCCAGGACTTGGTCTTTTTCTGACTCACTATATACCAGGGCCTAGACCACTCTCTAAATTTTTGTCGAATGAATAAATGATTTTGGCCCTAGCCAGCTTGGCTCAGTGGATAGAGCGTCAGCCTGCGGACTGAAGAGTCCTAGGTTCGATTCCAGTCAAGAGCATGTACCTTGGTTGCGGGGTATATCCCCAGTAGGAGGTGTGCAGGAGGCAGCTGATCCATGTTTCTCTCTCATTGATGTTTCTAACTCTCTATACCTCTCCCTTCCTCTCTGTCAAAAATCAATAAAATATATTTTAAAAAATGATCCCATGCATCCTGTGTTTACTTGACTAACATATGTCTTCCTGCCAGAATATAAAGTTCCGTGAGAGCCAGGACTCGGTCTTTTTCTGACTCACTATATACCAGGGCCTAGACCACTACATAACAGAAACTCTCTAAATGTTTGTTGAGTGAATAAATGATTTTGTCAGCTCCAAAGCCAAAAGAAAAGACTAAAATTACAGTAGGTATGACTTGGACCAGATACACACACACACAAATACTCCCCTCCCCGAAGAGTTGAGACCTGAAAAGGGTTATCATAATAAACTAAGGAACCACTTTCCAACAGCTGAATTGGAACAAATAGCGCCCAATGCTGGTCACATTGTACCACTGTAGGCAGCTACAAACCCTTGGAAAGCAGTAAGGTAGTATGTGTCAAAAGCTGTAAAAATGTCCCTGCGTTAGACTTGGTATTCCCACTCATGAGAAGTTAAAGGAATAATTCAACAGGATCAAAGGTTTTTGGCATAAAGCCATTTACTGTTTTATTATCTGAAAAAAAAAATTGAAACAAGGTAAGTGTCCGACAACTGGTGTAGACAGCCTATAGCCATGACCATTATGAAAACTCAGTGGAACCACACAGAATAAAGATTGTGATAAATGAATGAAATCTAATAAAAATGAGAATACATATTATGGCTCCAAGTAGGAAAACTACTTATGAACAAGGACTAGAAGAGAGCAACAAATAATGGAAATACCTATTACATGTGGTGGAGACTGCTAGCTGCCCATCAGATGTGATCCTTCCTTCCTCCTGGACACACAGCTAACCAGACTGCCCAGTAGTCCTTACACCTGGGGAGGGCCACATGCCTGAATCCAAGTCAGTGGAATGGGAATGGAAGCGATGTGCCACTCCCCACTCTGGCCCATAAAACCCTACCATGCATGCTTCACCATGCTATGTCTCTAAGGTGACCTCAGAAGCCACATGTTGGAGATGGCAGAGACTCTGTGAGCCTGTACACCAAACAGCTGGGCATAATATAGACCTCGTTCTTCCCATTCACCTAGAACCACCCTTAACTGTAACATGAATCATAAACTTCTGTTGTGTGTGCACCATTTGGTCCGGGCCTATTTGTTACAGCAGTTCAGCTGACCCTAACTGATACCCTGATATAATGCCTGGTGGTTAAGAGTTCAGACTTTAGAATAAGAAAGACAAGTCCAAATCCCAGCAACATCACTTACCGCGTGACCTTGGTACTCACTGCTCTAAGCCTCAGTTTCCTCATCAGTTTATTTTGAGAATCAAGTGAGAAAATTACTATAAAGTCCTTAGTGTTGTACCTAAGATGAAGACGGAGCTTGGTCCATGGTTCCACGTGTTCCTGAAGCCAGTTGCATCCTGCCCTTCCCTGGATTCTGGAGACGTTTGCCTATGCTAGCTCACGAGTTGGGTTTCTAACTCTTTGCAAACAAGAGTGTTGACTAATACAATACCCTCCAAACATTAATGTCTTTGTCCCAACCCATCACCCAGGCAGAGGGGTCCAACCAGGGCAAACCCAAGCAGAAACCAGGCGGCATTCACTAAACTGGCTTAAGATAGAGCCAGTGGGCAGTAACTAACCCAAAGTTCTCTGTACCTAAGTGGCAGGACCAGGAAGACCACAAGGCAGCCTTTCCCAAGACATGGCCCCATTCCTGGTGCCCGCTCAGGTCAGCCTGGGCTATTTTCTTGGACAGAAGAGCAGGCAGTCGTTAATGGGCTGTGCCCAGGCTGAGAACAGTTCCCAGGCCAGATGGCATCTCTGGCATGCCCTCAATGCCAGCAGAGGCTAAGTCATGCCCAAGAGGCCAAGAGGCCCAATATGGTGGGGATGGTCCAGAGTCCCGGTAAACAAGGCAGCCCAGTATCCTCCTCCTTAGCCATCTGGCCACCACACACGGGCCCAGAGCAGCAGGTGAGCAGGGCCATCCAGGCAGGGCACTGAGCCAGAAGGAGGGCTCACAGGCTCAATCTCTCTCTCTCTCTAAAAATCTCTCTCTCTCTCTCTCTCTCTCTCTCTCTCTCTCTCTCTCTCTCTCACACACACACACACACACACACACACACACACAAAATGCATGCACAGAGTTGTAGTCAAACATCACACCTGCACAATCACTCCTTCCAAACCCAACCCCTGCTGATACACAAATGACCACAGGGCCAGTGTGGCTTGGATGAAACCGTAGTTCGATCCCACATTATTTTGCATGTGTCAGGGGGATAAAGATATTTCCCAAGACTGAGTTGCATCTCTCACAGGGTCCCTCCCTGCCTGCTACCCCCACCAAACCAGCTCCGTGAGGATGGCCTCCTGACCCTTCCTCACTGGGTCCCCAAGGATTGAACACTGTTGTGGTGATCGAAGACAGACCTGGACCTGAAACAGCAGGACACTGATGGCAAGAAGCAGAGCCACAGACAGGGACTTAGGTGCCTGTGGGTTTTTAAGGGACAGCTTCCAGGAGCAGGGACATGAGGGCCACGGGAAGCAGAAGGGGAAAGAGCTGAGGAGAACGTGGTCTCTGATGTCTAGCCTCAGCCTGATCCCCTGGTAGCTCTGTAGCACGTACTGCAGCATCGCAAGGCAGGGACAACGATTCCTACTGCGAATCAGTTAGTCATCGGGCCATGGCATCCCTTCCCGTGTCTCCAGAGAAGGGACAGCTGTGAGCTCTTAGCAGCCAGCACTCACAGCAGCCAGCAGGTGCACTGGCCAGGTACAAGAGATCTAGGTAGGATGCCAACAGTGTCTGCACCAGGGTAAACCCCTGTAATAGCCTGAGGTCCCAAAAGGAAGGGAGAATTCATGTTTACCCAGGGATGGCTTTCAAATTGCTGAACATCTGTCACGGCATGGTCTTGACCAATCAGCGACACTGTGACCGGCCCCCCGACTGGCTGTAAAACACAGGCAGAGCCACACTAGTGAGTATCCGCAGAATGCCAACCCCACCTCTGCCAAGGGATTATACTATGACTCACACCCTGCAGCTGTTGCAGCAGGACCATCACCTCACAGGACCCTCACAACCGCCTGCAATGCCACCGCCATCCCCATTTTAATGCAGAACCGCCTGGGGCTCAGGGACATCAAGCAGCTCCCCAGAGTCAAAACAGGGGCAGGACTTGCACTCAGACCTGTCTGTCTCCAAAGTCAATACAAATTTCCCACTCTGCCTCACGGGCTTGGAAGAGATTTAAAAAGAAAGCAAGCTAAAGAAGCCCCGCTTCCAAGAGACGTGAGAGTCCCTCGTGATGCTGGGATCATGATTTTATCATGTTCAGAGGGGAATGAAAGGGACAGGAAACAAGCGAAGTGTGATCTCCTGTCATGTCAGAGACATTCTTTTCAGAGAAATGTACATTTCGCAGAATCAATGTGCTCTGAAGCCTTGGGGAGCCAGGGGAGACCTGTAGTCCCTACTCTCCATACAAGAGGCCGTAGACATTAAAGGGAACCATCTGAAGCAAGGAGGTCGTAAACATTCAAAATTAATGAGCCCAATCTGATCGTGTGGCTCAGTTGGTTGGGCATCGTCCTGAGCATCGAAAGGTGGCTGCTGGTTTGCTTCCTGGTCAGGGCACATGCCCAGATTGTGGGCTTATCCCCAGTTGAGGAGAGGTGCTGGAGGCAGCAGATTGATGTTTCATCCTCACAACCATGTTTCTCTCTCTCTCCATCTTTCTTCCTCTCTAAAAATCAATTTTAAAATCTTTTTTAAAAAGTTAAGATTCATTTTCTAAAAAAATTAATAATCCAGCCCAGGCTGGGTAGCTCAGTTGGTGAGAGGGTCATCCTGCTCCCAAGGTTGTGGGTTTGATTCCCTGTCACATACAACAATCAACCGATGAATGCATGAATGGGAGGAATAACATATTGATGTTTCTTTCCCTCTCCCTTCTTCCTCTCTCTCAAATCAATAAAATAAAATAAAATAAAAATAATCCATTTCAGTCCCCAAGAAGTGAGCTGTGTGCTCTGTTATCAAAAGATGGACTTATCCCGCCGAAACCGGTTTGGCTCAGTGGACAGAGCGTCGGCCTGCGGACTGAAAGGTCCCGGGTTCGATTCCGGTCAAGGGCATGTACCTTGGTTGCGGGCACATCCCCAGTGGCAGGTGTGCAGGAGGCAGCTGGTCGATGTTTCTCTCTCAACGATGTTTCTAGCTCTCTATCCCTCTCCCTTCCTCTCTGTGAAATATCAATAAAATATATTTAAAAAAAAAAAAAAAAAAAAAGATGGACTTATCCCAAGATGGGATTCCTAGCCCTTCCTGCTAAGGATAATGACAGAACTTGTATTCCCTATCCAGGGGTTGGCAAACTTCTTCTGTCAATGGCCAGATAGATAGTAAACACTTTGTGGGCCCCACAATCTCTGTTGCAACTACTCAACTTATGCCTGCATCTCCCCACCTCATAGGCCACGCCCTCGTGGTCTTTGGCAGGCCCTCCTCCCCACCTGTCCTCTGAAGATTGAGCTGCCCCAGGCCTTGGCCTCTTTGCTGTTCCTCAGACACAAAGTGCATTTCTTCCTCAGGGCCGTTGCAACAGTTGTCCCCTCCAGCAGGCTGCTCTTCTTCCAAATCTTTGCACAACTGGCCCCTCCTCTTCTTCAGGTCTCAGCTCAAATGTCACCTCAGAGTGGCCTTCCCTGATGCCAATCACCCTCTACCACATGGACCAGCTCTGGTTTTTGTTTTGTAACACTTATCCATTGACATGCTTGCTGCCCCTCTCCTCCATCAGCATCACACCTCAGGAGAGCTAAGGTCTGCTTGCATGTTCTCACCACCGAACCCCCAGTACCCAGAGCAGTGCCTGGCACGAGCTAGATGCTTGATTAATAGCTGATGCATGAATAACGACTTCCTCCCAAAAGATCAAACCTTACAAAATACCCACTAGGTTAGTGGTCGGCAAACCTTTTCTAGAAAGGGCCAGAAGGTAAAAACTGTCGGTTTGCAGGCCACACAGCCTTTGCCACAGCTCCCCACCGCTGCCACTGCAGGGCGAAAACAGGCTTGGACAGCCTGTAATTGAAGGCTGGGTTCACACAACACTTCACTCACAAACACAGGTGGCAGACCAGATGTGGCCCGAGGGCCACAGTTTGCTAACCCCTGCACTCAACCAAGGTAAGTCTGGGACCCCATTTTCCTACGTGAACAGTTCTTTGCCATCATAACTGAGTAGCAATCATCTCAGGTGAGGCAGTCTTGAAACTGCGAGGAAAGAAGCATTCTTAGTTGGCAGCAAAGTGTTTTTCCTACATATTCCTGCCTACCCCAGCCCGGGAAAATGAAGTGAGGGCCCGTCCCGAGGGTGATCGCTCAGCGGTGGCAGCCACCTCTCCTCTCGGCTTGGGGAGCAGTCACAGAATGAAAATGCAGCAGCTGTCGGCTCCCATCCCCTCACCAGCCTCATGCCTTCCCTGCAGAGCCCAGACAGGGAGGGGCTGCCATCAGTCTCTGGGGACATGGATTCCACATAGATTTGGGACCACTTGTTCCAATGTGTTCATCTATTTTACAGAATCTTAAAATTCCTAAGAGCAACTACAAGATGGGCTGTTGTTTCATCCACCTAGTGGAACACTGAAAAAATTCACTCATCCGAAAGGATGTGTAAAATGGTGGCATCTCAACCCCAGGCGAAGGGTATAGTTATAATATTCCTGATCCAACCACAATCCCACCATTGTATCATGAAACGTAAACACCCACTCCCACTGAGAAAGGGGCAAGACGAAGGTCATATCACACCAACCTCCACTCCACCAAGGGCCAGGGCCAGGAACACAGTAGGCCCACAAGAACATTAGTCTCTCCCCTCCGCTAGGCATGTCATAAGATCATGGTCATTTTGCTAATGGAAAGGTGACTTGGACCAGGCCTTGACAACTTGGTAGGAAGTAGATGAGTTCCGTTGGTTTCACACACACCCAGGGCCACTTGTACCTCTGGGTAACGCAGCGTCCTGGTCACAGGAGCTACCCATGGCACAGACGTAGGTGTGGCTCAGGTCTAGCCAGGCCCCAGTAACTCTGCAGTTTGCCCATCACCTGCCCCAGGACTGACACAGTGCTATGAGATGGAAGTTCTTTTTGTTGAGCCTGCAAACTGAGATGATGTATAGCCCAAAGCTGCTGGTTAACATAATCCACAGAAGCAGAACACATCAGCAGACACCAAACGCCACTTTACCCAAGCTGCGCTCACAGTTCACTGTCATTGTCTCCACGTCTGTGAATGTGTGCCCAGCATCTGCCCCTGCCCTGCCCCTGCCCCAGGCAGACCAGTGACTGAGCAAACAGCCCTGGACCTGCTTAAAATGCCTGTCAGTTTCTAGCAAAGGGCCTGATCCCTGAGAGCTGGCACAGAGCCTGGAGGGAGGAAAGAACAAGGACAACACACAAAGGGAAGCAGAGCCGGGAAACTAGGAGACTCTGGATCCAGCCCTGCACACAGCCAGGCAGTCCTGCGTCTCCCAATCATGTGGTCAGAGACATGCCCCATTGTGCTTACGCTGGTTGGGGTTAGGTTTCTATTACTTGAAACCCAAAGACCTTGGCTAATACGCAAGTAGAAAGGCACCTCTTTTCGGGGAATCTTCAGTCCCTGTCCACTCGTGTAACAGACATTTATGGAGTACTGTTCCAGTTACCTAACATTACGTAACAAGTCACCCCCAAACTTAGAGGCCTAACACAATCACATATCATATTCACAAATTCCTCAGGTCAGGGATTTGGGAAGAGCTCAGCTGGGCAGTATGGGCAGTACTTGCTCGGGGTCTCTAAATTGGTGGCGTCTGTTGGCAGTGGGGACTGCAGTCACCGATGGCTTGACCGGAGCTGGAGGGTCCACTTCCAAGGGGCCTCGCGCATGTGGCCTGCAGGCTAGACTGGCTGTTGGCCATAGGCCTCAACTCCTCTCCACGGGACTCTGGGTCTGCTCTCACACACCATCACTCGCTTCTGCAATAGTCCCTGGGTCACAGAGGGCCAGCCCTGCTTCATTGTGGGAGAGGACCACACACACTGTGGATCACTGGAGACCATCTGGAGGCTGGCCCCTGTCCCAAGCTCCTACCACGCACCAGGGACTGGAAACATAGATGACTAAGACACAGCTCTCACCCCTAGTGGACACTCACCTACACTAATGCAACCACGCAAACCTTGTCTCCCAAATCCTTCTCAGCTCTGCTCCTCAGGTCGCCCCAGCTGTTAAGGAAAGGGAATCCTGCCTATTAAGGAACCAGATTTAAGTGTTCAGTCACCTAGCTCTTTGGTTCCAGAAACAATGCTGCCGGAAAAATGAAAACATTGTCTGGCTTCTAATCTTTTCCCATGACCGAAGCCTCCATCACACACATGGCTACATGTCCCTGGGCCTTTACTAACTTTATTACAGCTCCTGCCCACATCTCTTGCACATGACATTCTCTAAACCCCTGAATTATCCCCAGAAACCTGGCATGTAACTGCACAGTCTCATTTGTACAGCAGGGGCAGTCAGGCCTGGTGGTTAAACTCTTGGATCTGGGTTCAAGTCCCAGCTCTGCCACTTAGTAGGTGCAAGAGCTTCCAGTCTGTTTCCGCCTCTATACAATAGGACTGAAAGGACATGCACGTCATAAAGTCATGAAGATCCAACAGACATGCATGAATGGGCTCAGCATGGTGCCTGGCATATGGCAACCACTCAGGGACGTTCCTGAGGGTGCTCTTACCTCGGGAGGGCAATCATTCACTTTCACCTGATTTCATGAATCTGATCCTCACAATTACACCATTAGACTTAAAGCACAAGCACTGCCTCTTCCCTCTGCCCTTCTTTTGCAGCCACCAGCCCCTCCCCACCTACACACACACACACACACACACACACGCACACGCACACACACACGCACACGCACAACCTCTTGCCTGCTTTCAGCCCCTCCCATGCCCCCACTTCCAATAATCCTAGCTGTTTGGTTGAGAAAATCCGAAACAAAAGAGGAATACTGTGGTGAAGGCAGCACCTTAGAATGACACTTTCCTAAAGGTCGTTGGAGTGTCCTCATTGAGGTTTCAGGGACATTTCAAAAGCAAAAATATGCAAGCAATGGAGTTCTCTAAGAGCTTAGCATTTTAGACATTTTTAAACATTTCTCAGGGGGGAAAAAAATCTGTCTCACAGAACTTCTGCCCCATTCAAAACCCTGTAACAACATTAGCACTTACACCTCACAGGGGGATTAGGAAGTGAAGAAAATTACACACGACTTCCAAATGGACTGAGAAATACATCAGCTTCTTCCAGGAACAGAGAGCCCTTTAGAGGTCCCACCGACACCAGAGGTGACCTGCAGCCAGCGGTGGGCGAAGACTGCCACTTAATGGCAGCCTCGGGAACTGGGTGGAATATATTGACATTTAGTTGTATCTTTCACAAGCTCTTAACCTTTACTCGGTGTCAATAAAAAGCCCCATTAACATTTAAAAGGGATGTTACAGGGTGTCCACTCGGAATAACAGTAAGAAAACACTCCAAGAAATGGATTATGTATCTCGTCTGTCGACCTCTAAGAGGTTACTTCCCTCCGGGCTCAAAAAGCAAACCAGTCAGTCCAAGGGCCACTACAGTAGTTGGGAACAGCAACTCTTCAGGTGGCCAGGAGCCAGGAAGCCTCACACTGACCTTCTGCTTTGGTAGTTACACCCACAAGACCTTCTGCCCAGGATTTCCTCTCTCCTTTCTGTATCCTTCCAGACTTGGCCAAACATCCCATCTCAGAAGCTTCCCCAAGCCTCAGGCAGGATCAGAACTCTGCACGGTGTCCCCACCGCCACGGAGAGGGCCTTAGCTCTCTGCATTGCCCTTGCCCACTTACTGGCTGGTCTTCCACTCAATGATGGGTCTATGGAGACAGGCACCATCTCCCCACCTATCATTCATTCACCCACGCATTCACTCACTCATGTGAATGCTCACTACCTGCAGAGCACTGGGGCTATAAGGAATTAAGCAGACTTGATCTCCTGCTCTTCCAACTCCATTTTTAGTGTCTTCTACTCTACTCATCTCTATATCCCCAGTGCTTCTCATATGTGGTACTCAATAAATGTTCAACGGATGTGTCCCCTCCTTCAATATAACTTAGATTAATTCAATTCCTATAAACACTGAATTAATGTTGTTCAAATGCTATGAATTCCTGTGGATCCTTTATGCAAACAGCAGCTTTCAGTCCTCACCCATCCTTCATATGCATTTTGATTGGACAAACGTATGTGGTCTTTTTAAAATTTTAATTTGTTGCTAATATTTAAAACGTGGAAGATTTCACATAAAATGCTCTTTCTGGCTTCCCTAGAAACATGAGCACACATTCCTGCAGTCCCCGTGAGCTAGGGAAACCAGCTCCTTCAGACAGTGTGCATGTGCTGCACTTTGCCACAAGCCCCACCCTCCCCTATTTCCCTCCACAGAAGTCAAACGACAGCTGCTGTGGACCATCTCACCTTTGCTGGGGATTTTCTTGCCCCAGCCCTTCACTTAGGACCCACATGCCCTTCCAGGCATCTTAATTTATGACCGTGGCATTATGCCAATGTCATCTAAGAAATACCTTTGAGACGAGCTACGACACAATGAACGGGCAATTTTATTGATTCTACCTCCTAAACATACCCTCCTAGTAGTAGACACACATTGTGCATTTTCCGGCAGGGACCTTGGTGCACAGGGACATTAAAGGAAAAGGTAACTCCAGCAGGTACTTCACAAGGGAGCCAAAACCATGTTTCCTGGAATTCTCCTTGCAAATGAATGCTGAAGATTAAGAATTACATTCTCACACCACCAGCACAGCTTAAATACCTTTGACAAAAATAATAATAATAAATTATCTTCAACTCAGAAAGTAAATTGTGCTCAGCAGAGTGACAGGAGGGTCCATTCATTGCATTGCACGTGGGGCCGGAGACGGGGAGGACAGGTACAGGCAGCTATGCTGACAGGTACACAGGGCCAAGGACACGTTCTCTGAAGTTAGTCAAATGCATGCTTTCATGCCAATGGCGGATGGTGCCCCCTGGCTGCGGCCTGTCCCGAGTGAGACTTCACTGCCCCTCCTCCTCCTCTTCACGTCCACCTTGTCTTCTGTTTCTTGGTTTGTCTCTTGGCATCTTCTGGGCCACTACTGTCAGAGGCTGTCTGGCCAAGAGCCCGGACGCCCTGCAGTCGAGTCGTCAACTGCAACAGCAAGGGAACGAGCTAAAAAGAGAGGGAGAGAGTGAGGGGTGCCAGCAGACTCCTGTCCACATGGGCACTGAAGCCCTGCGTGAGCACAGCTCCTTTTCCAGGTCATCACCATCCACTAGGCGCTAATGCTGAGGGGAGCCTCCATTCAAAATAAGGCAGGCTTGTGCACCCAGAGGTCAGCAGAGACAGCTGGCTCGCTCTGAGCAACACATGCCCCAAAGTGGTCCAGGTTTAAGGATTGGGGAGATGTTACAGATGTATATGGCCTTGAAAGGAGGACTGGGGCGGGGGGGGGGAGGGGGGAGCTAGATTTGAGGCCTTTATGGTCCCTTCTCACCCTAAAATATTGTCATTTCTAGAACATTGGACATTCTTCTCTGTCCCTTCACAGCTGTGAGGGACCCGCTCACTGATATATCCACTTTCTCCTGAGGTCTCTGGATTTCCTACCTTGTCATGGTTGTAGCCAGCCAACAGGACAAGCAGCGTCAGAGGCAGGGCGATGAAGGAACCTTGTGCGATGTCTTGCTCAGGCAGCTTCCTCTGCAAACACCAAGAGTCTGCCACTTACCTGCTGTCTGCTATTACACAGCCGTGACCCACCAGCCTTCTGAATGGGCTACCCCCATACACCCAGGTATCCCACACGATCCAAACTCCCATTATCCAAAGTAAAAAACAGAGGCAACTTGCATACATTTTCAGATGCACCCTCCACTATCCGAACTCATTCCTTGCTCTCTGAAACTCAGGAACAACGCATCCATCACAAGGTGCTCCTCACCCCTGAACTTCCACTGCCCACAATGAGGAAGCAAAGGCCGTGAGAGCAGCCACACACAGTGGCCTTTTCCTACAGGAAGTATGGAGAACCCACTGCTCTAGGCTGGACACACAGCGATGAACAAGCTAGTCCCAGAGATTGTACCAGTGAGGAGACGAAGCAGCTGCTACTTCTATCACAGTGACCATTCGCCCTTTCTTCCAATACAACCCTCAATGTCATCGGGCCCATCAGAAGGCAGACCATGCCCATCCTCTTTTACAGTCTGTTTGATACAAGATCCAATAAGATCTACACATGGCAACTGACTGATAAACTGAGTAATTTCTTTTAATCTACAGGTATCCCATCCATATGTTGTTATCTTATTTCTCTTGCAATTTGTCAAATAAGTCAGGTTCCAGGTTGTCGTCCTGCAGTGCCCCACCCCCTACATCTGGTGGTGTTTGTCACATGCTCTGGTGACCTCTGTACATGTCCTGTAAGCTGGCAGCTGGCTCTAGAAGTCTGGGCGGGTCAGGTATATTGAGCCTCCTAGAGGACCTCAATGCCACCCATCATGACGCAGTGGCACAGTGGTGACCTTCTTCCCCAAAAGTCACAGCTGAGCCACTGACCTAAACGATTCCACCCCTCACTGCGTTTCCTCCTCGAGGGACTCCAGCATCAGCGCTCAGAAAAGCAGAAACTCACCAGGGAAATCCAGAATGCAAAATCCAGGATGCTCGAGGGGCCCCATGCAAGGGCCCTTTAAACAGCATTCCTGCCTCCACCCAATACCCGGGGCACAGGGTGTGTGAATTTTCCTTCTCCCGCCAGCCCCACGGGTTTCACAGAACTGCCCCTCCCCCTTACCGTGGGGTTAAAAACCAAGGTGATGTGCTTGTGGTAGCCCACTGCGGTGAACGAAACCTGCGGCAAGGCGTAGTCATACTGGGACCTGGGGAGCGTGGAGTCCAGGAGCACAACGTAGTTCTGTGCACAAGTGAGAAGTTATTTTATAAAGGAGTTTGGGCAAAGCAAATGAAAACTAAAACCTAACGTATGGCTGTCATGTTTTTAAAATTTTTTTAAAAATATATTTTATTGATATTTTACAGAGAGGAAGGGAGAGGGATAGAGAGCTAGAAACATCGATCAGCTGCCTCCTGCACACCTCCCACTGGGGATGTGCCCACAACCAAGGTACGTGCCCCTGACCGGAATCGAACCCGGGACCCTTCAGTCCGCAGGCCGACGCTCTATCCACTGAGCCAAACCGGTTTCGGCAGGCTGTCATGTTTTTAAGGAGATCCCCAAGTTTATACATCCAAACAAAGGTCGCTAACTTCAGGGTGGTAACGTCAGTGGGTTATCCCAGCAGTGACAACCGCGTGTCTCTGAGATGTGCCTTCCGTAAAACTTTCGAAGGCGGTGGCACTTTTTATGAGCACATTTAACCACAATTATGGCCCTCTGAGGATATGACTTTATGATACACAAGGCTTTCTTATGAGCCCATTTTAATGAGGGAGGGACGTGATCAAACTGAGGAAGACTGTTTGCAATCCAAAATGAGGCTGACTTTTCAGTGACAGCACTTTGGTGGCTCATTAGCTGGCATGTGTTAAGAACACCGCATCTCAGGAAAGGTACTGTGACGGTCACAGCCCTACGTACTGAGCCCAGTGCGCCAGATCAAAGCCTGCTCTGCTCGCAAGCACTGACAAGATTGGCACGATGACCCCCACCGTACAGATGGGGAGAGCAAGACGTGAAGAACTTAACAGTGACTTGCCCAGGGTCACTCAGCTAGTACAGGGCCAAGCAGCCTTGGAACCCAGCATGTTAACACAGTGCTGTGCTGCCTAAAGTATCCATCCCAGAGGGCATGGGGGAAATGAAGGAGAACCCCAAAACTCCATCTCAACCTATGTTATTACTTTATAGCCATTCCACGCTGAGAAAGGCCAGTGTTTCACCCTGTGCAGGTGGTGAAAAGCCAGGGGAGGAAATGTCACGCCACAGGCTCACTACTGATCCCCTGAAATGAAGTCCCCCAGAAAGAAACCAAATTCTTCGCAAAGGGTGCTCCCACCACACCAACTACGAAAGTTTTCTCTGTCCAGTTAGAATTGATAATAAACATGCTATATTCAATAAATGAATGTCCAACATCAGCGCCTTGGTTAAATCAATTATGATATTTCTTATACTATAGATTACAGTACAACCATTCAAAATCATGTTATAAATGATTTATGACAGGAAAGATTTGTGACATAGTCTTCACTGAAAAGCACAGATTACAAAGTGATGTATAAGAATCCCAGCTCTGAATTATTAAAATAAATGTATCTGTATATTTAAACTTATACACATTGTGCACACACTGAAAAAAGACCAAAAGGATACTTAGCAACACGTTAACAGTGGTTATTTCTGGATGAGGTGTTATGTCTGATGCCCCACCCCCGAACTCTCCTGTCATGAACAAGCGTTATTTTTGTAAACAGAAAAACACTAATTAAGAAACATAATCACTACAGAGCCCAATCTCCTTTGACTCAGAGAGGAAAACATCAACCATTTCTGCAGAGTGTATTCAGAGAGAAAATGAGAGGACTGTGCTTCCTGAAACTGAAAAGTGGGATTATTAAAACGAAGATGGAACCGAGAATGGTGCCGTGCCATTACCTGGCCATCTCTGAGCAGTGGCGGGAAGTGGAAGAAGAGGGACTGGCCAAGAGAAACCGTCTGAATCGGGTTGTCGAGGTTTTCACTTTTGTACAGCTTGACCTGGAGAGCGGTAACAAAGCAGGATGGGCTTTTGAAATGAGACACGATAAACCTTTCCTTTCAGACATCCTCAGGACAGCTTATCTCCTGGGAGGAAAGGGTCTTTGGAAACATGGGTACTTGAAAGAGAATCCGTCCTCCCCTGACAGCCATACGTAATGCATTCCTCAGTCATCTGAGACTCCAGTTACATGGCGTGCAAAGACATGTAAGACTTACAGCAGATTCTGACGACTTATGTGAACACTCAATGTGGTTATAATAGTATATTGATATTAAAAAAGAATCGCTTCTAACATATCTATAATATACCAGGCATGCAACAGGTGCCTTACATATATTGTCATCCATCCTGGCTACTTAACAGGCATCGTTATTATCCCTAAGGAGACTTGGGGAGCCTGCGTCACTTAAGGTCACACAATCTATACATGCTAGAGCCTGGGACTCCCCCACCTCACTGAGGTCTCACGCTCCTCTCTCCCTCCCCCTGGCATTGCTCTCCATATGCTGTAATCTTAAACTTGAAACACATTTCTATTCTGCATTTGGTACTCTGTCTGCTTCCAGCAATTCAGTGCTTTGTTTCTGGCCTTTCTCTCCAGCCCAGGTGTGCTGCCTGTCACACCATATGTGATGGGGCCTGGGAAGAGGGAGGTACAGTCCTGGCTGATGCTAAAGTTTGTGGGGACGCCTCCCTGCACCCACGGCAGGAGAACTCCAGAGCACCCCTTTCCAGGGCCCAGGCTGACACTTTTATATGTAACACACAAGTCAAGAGGAGATTTCCTAACACAAAAGTCACAGGAAATAGTGGAGGCCTGCAGGTCACACCCAAAACGGAACATGTTCTTCTGATTTGTGCAGTGTTTCAAGTAAATTTGAATTCATCCCTATATTTAAAAACCAGGCGATTCCAAATAACTCTAACTTCCAGCTCCTCTGGGAAACTGGAAAGCGATGTCAACCCTGGGCCGGAACTTCCAATAGCGCGATAGTCAGAGTGAGCAGAGGAGTAGCACCTTCACTCCCTGGGAGGGCCATGAGCTCTCCAGTCTGCCCCACATCCTACCCTCACTCTCTGGAAACATGCTTACAACCCCTGGATCGAAGGGCAGTTAAGAAGTGAGTTAAAACCTAAATGCACGTTTTCACTCAAGTCTAATACTTCACTGTATACAAAATTACAGTGCCTCTGAAAAATACACTGCCGAGGCGATTCATTAACATCTTTCAAGGGATCACAGGTCACTGTATAAACATCTCTTCCTTAATTACAGAGAGCACATTTTGTTAGAACTGGACAGACCTTAAGAGGTCAGTGAGTCTAACTCCCTGGCTTTACAGAGGAGAAAACCAAGGTCCATGGGAATGAAGTGGCTGCCCAAGCTGACAAGGTAAGTAACCACCCATGACAGGAGGCAGCCCAGACCGTCTGAGTTCTAGTCCACTGCCCACCATCTCCACCCTGGACAGAATTTAAATAGTTACGAAGCACTCTGCCTTAAAATTGTATTTCTGTTTCAGACTCTAGATCATATTGATCATCCATTAGGCTCCTACTACAATACTTCCAGAGATATATACTGCTAGTAAAATGGTTATCTGAAACCGGAACGCATTTCTCTCCAGCTATCAGCAATCATTCTCCCAGATATATGCTTGGATCGAAGTTTCTTAAATCTCAACCTCAACACAGCATCTCAACCTTTAGTACGCTAAAGCTAGCACCAGAGAGGCCCAGACATCTGGTTCTTACTCATCTCAAAGCTGAAAAGAACACGGTATTTTCACCTTAAAAAGCTGGCCTTACCCATAATGTAGAAAGATACTCAGAGGAAGTGATCACATTTCCACTTAAATCAAACTGATTAATCTGCCGGAAAACAATGATGTTTGTATCGTCGATGTCGTTATTGCCAACCTAGAAAGAAATAAGGAATGCTGGTATTGAGGAAGCTGGAAGGGGAACTTCTACTTTAGCTGTGTGACGTCTCAGGCTATTTCATGACAAACTTCACTTCCTATATTAAAGGCCATAGAAGCAGCCCAAGTCCCAGGTCACAATCTGATAGTAAGTAGATGGGCTATCCCTGGCTCACAGACACATTTTGTTTGACAAATGCAGTCTTTGTTTTCTAAGTTTTAATTACTTGCCAACATTTTTAAAAATTTCATGTACAAAAAAGCCAATTTTTTAGTCTCTCTTGAAAAAGAAAACGTTCTTGCCTGGTAACAATCAGCTAGAGCCGAGCCACAGCAGCCCCTCTGGGTGGGTGTGTGCTCTCAATATGTGACTTGTTCATATCTGCCAGCTCACAGGCTACACAGATGCTGGTGATCCTGGCCTAAGTCACGATGGCAAGGAAATACATAGAACTGTAAAGTACGGCCATTTAAAATGCCAGATGCCATGAAGACATCAACAAAATACACTTTCTAGGCTAAACAGTCCTAAATGGCCTGCCACCTCTCTCTCTAACCCCTCACAAACTTCATGTCTAAAGCCATCACAAAGCAGTCCCTCTTGTCCCACTAAGGCCCTCTAGTCTAGCAAATTTTGTGGGAGAAAAGCTTCATTTCAAGTGATTCCCCAGCCACTTCCTGGAGGGCTGCCTTGTTAGGCGTCAATTAGCTAAGAAGTCATTGTCTGGAATATCAAAAAGACTGCCCACCAAATGGAAGAATAAGGTCATCTGAATCTAAGAAAACCAGGTGGCCCAGCTACCAATTAGGCCCGTGTTCTCTTTATCACATGCCCTTGATTGGAAAGCTCCTTGTGCCTTAATATCCTCAACTTGTAGAATAATGATCAGAGCTTGCAGGGAAGTGGGGAAACAACAGTTCAAATTTCTTCTCTGGGTGACAGCCACGCTCTTCATTAAAACCCCCACAAGATGCTGCTTTGGGAAGATGACACTATTCCAAGAGGACCCTTAATTAGGATTTGAAGGCCCCCTCCCACCCCCCACTCCGCAACAGATGAAAGACAGACAGCCAGAGGAGCGCTAACAGGTTTTTGATCAGGGAAGCAATCAC
The DNA here is from genome assembly GCF_963455305.1 of Plecotus auritus. Taxonomy (NCBI): domain Eukaryota; kingdom Metazoa; phylum Chordata; class Mammalia; order Chiroptera; family Vespertilionidae; genus Plecotus; species Plecotus auritus. The sequence continues at coordinate 83,175,717 of NC_137774.1, read as the reverse complement.
ACCACTGAATTCTGCTGAAGAACTTCATGCTTACCGTAATTACCCGGTGGTGGGGGAGGGCCCGTTCAATGTGATCATTGCCTTCTGCCTTGAGCTGCACGTGATACACACATCCCGGCTGCAAACAAACCCAGGCTGTCACTTCTCCAGAAAGAGGCTCATCACATGCAACCTGATCTGAGTCTGCTCTGACTGCAGGTCCACACCAGGACCGCAGCTTTCCTGCCTCACTCATTTCAGCTCCCAGTCTGCACCTGTCACCCTAATAGTGTGGTGAAGGCCTGGGGTGGGGCGGGAACCGGATGGAGGGGGGCAATAGGGGAAAAACGGGGGACAACTGTAATACTCTCAACAATAAAGATTTAAAAAAAAAAAATCCTGATGAAGAAACATTTACCTGACATTCTGCAATTCCTCAATCCCCATTCAGTTTCTTTTACCCAAAGAAACTTAAATGTGGTTTCTTATTTCAAAACTGCAAACATAATACACTCTCAATCTGATAAAGTTCTTCTTCCCTGCTGTCCGCCCCTCCCCTCTGCTTTTTTATGTACATCGAATGACACCTGGAATGACACTCCCAAATGCATACCGTGGAGACCATTTCTGGGAAGTGGAATTTCAGATTTTTCCCTTTTAAAAAAACTTTCTTCTTTATACTTTTTATTCTATTACTTACATTTATAGGCATATAACATGTTTACCAAAAAGTCACCATTCTAAAAAAAAAAACACCTTTTTTTGGACACTGATCACATGAGAGATGTGTATACACTTACTCAGAAAATTCTGTCAGATAGCAATAATTTGGTCTAAGAAAGCCAGCACATGATGGCAATTTTCCAATAGATGGAAGTAAATTGCCTTGATTAAATGACATTTTTTGTTTTTGACACTGCTGCATGGGTTAGTGGAAACTCTGATAAAGAGAGATATGAGTTCAAAGGAGAATTTCTAGGAAGGCTGTAAACTAAATTCAGCTTAAAAGCAAGGCTTTAATAGCACAAATGAACCCATTGTCAAAAAAAATTCCGAGTCACTTTTTCCTTACACACTTATTTAAAAAAAAAAAAATAGGTATCTTTCCCCTGGCTTCCGACCTGACTTTCAGGTACCCCAATATCTGAGAATGGGGGTGCCCTGGACATTGGACATGAGTGTTCTTGTCTTTGGGGGAAAACAGCATCGCCTCAATGTATCTAAGTAAACTGGCAAAGAGATTTGCATCTCAGCTCATGTGATTTGGGCAAAAAGTTTGTTGCTGAGATACGTGAGGCCATCTCTGGGGTTGATTAAGAACATACAGTTTGTGAATGTGAAAGGCTGGGGACCCAACTCCAAATCAAGTTGCCCAGTCCAGTGGGTGCCATCTAACCCACACACGCTCTGTGACTCCTACAGTTTACACTCGGTGTCTGCTGAATGAGCATGTGAATGAATGAACAAATAAAAACTGAGAAAAAAAGTACCATAAATCCTAAACCAAATGTTGCTACTTAGCAGCCAAAAGGACAAATAAGGTGGCTGTCTGGCTCACACAAAGAAACTATGGATGTGTTGTTTTTTTAATTAATTGTTTACATAGAAAAATCAGGAGTGTGCACATGGAAATCTGAATTTCTGACTTCTCTTTTAAATATTCAAACTATGTGGCTGCCCTCAGTCTGTCTTCCACATGGCCATAATGAGCTAGAGCTGGGATGGTAGCTTCTCCCTTTACAGGGGATGTAGCCATGCCCTCTCCACTTTCCCACAGTCCTCTCCATTCCCTACTCTACACCCAGCCTCCTTCAGCCATTTGCACCTCTCTATTGGCCCCACAGGCCTTTGATTTGAGAGCCCTGGCCTAAGCCATAACCACCCAATTCTAGGCAAAACCCCCAATTCTATACCAAACCCATGTGTTTCCAAATTTACTTTGATACAAAACCCCAAACCAATATGTCATCTAGTTCAAAGGTAAGATGTGTCAAGAAAAAACTTGAGAGGGTTCCAGAACCATACCCACCTCCCCAGCCCTCTGGCCTGGCCCCATCCTAGCAATTTTGGGGGTACTACAAGATACCTCCAAACACTGTGTGAAAAATCCCCTAATAAAACATGCTCAAAGTCTCACCAGCAATCCACGTAATCTGAACTTCCCCTCTTCATCCGTCACAGTGTCCTCCCCATAAATACTACAGTCGCTCTGTCCCACCGCCTCCACAGCAACCCCCTGCTCCGGCTCTCCGTTTAAAGAAGAAACTGTGCCATAGCAACTAGAGTGACAAGAGAAGACATGGAACATGATATTCTTGTGATTTTCTGAAGCACACAAAGAATCTCAAGTAAAGTGTCCTGCATTTACCAACAATTTACAGTGCAAAACAGCTCACTGGAGAATTGTGCTCCAAGGCCATAGGCCCTTCGGATCTCACTGTGTCACCTGCCAATCCAGCCAGGATACCATCAGTATCTCTTCCCATACATCTTAAGGGACACTCCGGAAAATTGTAAGCTATAAAGGCTAAGCTTTATTTTATTCCATTTTATTTTATTTTTGTTAGAATTCATTCTAAACAGCAAAGCATTCAATGAAAGGAAAGTAAATCGTTTTCTCTTTTATTTCATTGTTGAAAACGGCCCCATTTTTCTCAACCCACTATTTCTGATTAATCAATGTTCATTTCAAGTGCTTTTTTAAGTGTATATAAATATCTATGTGTGTTTACACACACACACACACACACACACACATATGTGCATAAAACCATCTCTGGAAGTATTTAAAAACACTGGAAAACTGAGGTAGCTGGGAGACAAGAATAGTAGGGAAATTTTACATTGTGTACTCTTTTCAACATTTTGAAGTTTTACTCAAGTGAACACATTCTACCTTTAAAAAATTTAAAGCAACTAGATAGGCTCTCACAGGCCAATTTCAAAACAGAAACTTTGTGGCTGAACCACTAGTTTGAAATATTAGAAGGAAAGGGCGGCAATCAGAAGTCTTGGACCCATATCCCATGTCCCTTGGCTCCCAAATTAAATCCGTGTGATGGCTGGAATGAGCGTCCAAATGATGGCAGTTGGAGGCTGATCCCACAGCAAGGCCTGGACGAGAGGGAAGTGGGCAGGGGTTGCTCACCTGTAGGCCGTGCGGTACCCGGTGATGGTGATCTTTAAGTTCTGCCCTTCCTGCACCTCAATCATTTGGGAGGATGGCTCAAACCGGAATTCTTTCATCATGGGCTTGAAGTAATACTGGCCAGGGCTCTGCCAAAAGACAACCACAATTGAGCTTCTGGGCCGGGCTTAAAAGGGGGCGACTAAGTCATGATGGACCAGAACCATGCCACAAGAGCCCCAGGGCTTCCTGGACAGACAGAAATGGTACCACTAACTCTACCATAAATATTTATGGTAATGGCAATTACAGTTCTAACAATAGCAGTTGTCATTAGCATGTGCCTTCAGTAACTGTGGAGGTAGCAGTCCTTGGAATTTTAGGAATGAAGAAACTGGGGCTCAGAGGTCAAGTAACCTGCCCAAGATGACAAAGCAAGTAAGGAAGTAAGGAGCAGAGGGAAGATTTGAACCCGGGTGTGCATCACCACACAGCGTAGGACCTTTCAGATACACCTCACTGCCTGCTTGTGACACCCCTGTAACAATCACTTCATTCCCAGGACTGACAAGATGGCCAATTCACACACACTTCCTAAGTCCCCACCAGCCAAGGGCTCAGGCTACATCTGGAATGAAAAATTGGTGCTATCTGCACAGCATGGGGAGTGCACTTTGCAGAAACACAAGCTAACTGCTGAATAAGACTTGGCATTATAAACAGCGGGATCCTTGGTAAAACAAAGGGCCGCCTAAGACAGGAATCACTGTGGCCAGGGTCATTAATTACATTGTCTTTGTGACAGCTGGGTGACCAGAAAACCAGAAGTGTGTGCGGAAGGGAACATGAATCAGCCGCATTAAACTCTAATAAGAGCAATACTCTAATTACATTTGCTCCCCTGAGAAACTTCAAACACTCCACGCTGGTGTTGTTCTCACACTGTCCAGCGATATATAAGTCACACACTGCGTCCCTGCTTCCTCATGAGGAAGATAGGCAGGCGCTAAATTACAGGACATCTTACCAGGTTTGAGAAAGTCAGGATGCCATTGTCCTGAGTCAAGAGGTTGGAGCGAAACACTCCTCCACTGAGGGACAGGAGGACCCCAGGGAGGGGCTGATCGTCTTCAGCTTTTATCTGGGGGCGAGAAAGGAACCACAGCAAGGTGAACCCATATTAACCATGCAGACAAGAGTTCACAAGTCAAGAGGCAATTTTTATGGGTTGTTTTCCTTTTGTTGTTATTTGTTGGGGGAACAGAATGTCTGTTCTTCGTCCACAGGGGTAACTAATGTTAATAGCTTTGTGTGTACTCCTCTGGAACTATTTCGATGCCCACACAAAGCTTATAAATATTATGGCTATTGTTGACAGACTGGCAAGTTTACTGGGGAGGGGGCGTTGAGACAAAAATGGCATGCTTGCCCTGGCCGGTTTTTGCTCAGTGGTTACAGCATCAGCCAATGGACTGAAGGGTCGTGGGTTTGATACCTCGGCTGCAGATTCCCCAGCCCGGTGGCAGGGAGTGGGGGAGGGTGTGCAAGAGGCAACCAATCAATGCATCTCTCTCACATCGATGTTTCTCTCTCTCTCTCCCCATGCTTCCTCCCTTCCATCTCTCTCCCTCTCTTCCATTTTCTATAGAAATCAATGGAAAAAATATCCTCAGGAGGATTAAAAAAAAATGGCATGCTTACACACTACACACACTACACGTGCCTTCTGCCCTCAACCTCGTACCCTAACTTTCCTCTTCTATCAGTCCAGAGATCTGCCTCACTGCTTAGCAGTGGAATATCATTCAGATGCAGAGGCCAGTAAACCGTCTTTGTGGTGGGAAAGGAGAGACAATTTAAAGATCCCCGAACATGCTTATCTTTGTGCACTTAGGTTTTTCTCTTTTCCTGAATAATCCATTCCTAGTAGTAGAATTGTTGGGTATGTGCACTTTAAATTCAGAAAGATACCACCAAAATGCACTCTAAAGTGGCTGTAGCCATGCATGCTCCATAAATCATCCATGCATGAAAAAATACATGCTCTTCAAAACATGGATGTGGTCCTAATTATTGCAAATCTAACCCAAAACCCAGTGTTTCAATGGTAACTTCCTTTGCATTTCCTCAGTCACTACCAAAATTGAGCATTTCTTCTATGTTTATTATTCACTTGTATTACTTCTGTGAATTGCCTTTTCGTATCCTTTGTTCTCTCTATTGAGTTTTTTATCAATTTAAGAAGTTCCTTGTACTCTGGGGATATTATTTATGGTATAAATATTTCTTCCCAGTTTGAATATCTTTCAATTTAGTTTAAGATGTAATCTGCCATACAGAATTTTCACTTTTTATGTGAGATGATCTGCCTTTCTTTTCCTTTGTCCTCCATGTGGAAAATATCCCTACTAGGAGATCTCACAGCACATTCCTCCCAACAAGGACGGAGGGAGGGGAGAAAGACATCAAACACCGCTATAGGGACACCCTGTGTCCTCTGACACAGAACAGTGGAGGGGGAAGCTTGGAACACTTCCCAAAAGGCATGCAAACAAGCTTAAGGCACAGATCTCCAAATTACGCTGAGTGACAAAAGCCAGACAGAGAGGCCACCCTGTATGACTACATTTGTATAAAACTCCAGAAGCTGCAAACTAAACCACAGTGACAGAAAGCAGATCAGATCAGTGGGGTGGGATGGGAGGGATGGATTACCAAGTGGTACAAGGAAACTTTGCGGGGGTGTTTGGTGGTGTTTTCATGGGTGTGTTCTTATGTCGAGACTATGTTGGCAATATATCATATTATACACTTTATGTGAAGTGCACTGTATGTCAATTATACCTCAATAAAACTGCTTTTTAAAAAACATACAGAGTTACCTCAAAGCTTACGCCTGCCAAGGCATATGCTTTAAAATCTCCTATGGTTCCTTCCACCGCAGTCAAGACGTAGCCCTCCTTCTGTGAGGACACGGTGTACTCCAAGTCACTGTGCAGGGGCCCGACACTGAAGAAAGAGAGCAATGCAGAGATGGCTTCGACTCCAATCTCGCGGGAGGCCTCGCCTCACCACAGGAAATTCCGGCTCCCAGCTGGCCCCAAGCAAATGTTTCCTAATCCCGGCTTACCTGTAGGCACCTTTGTCATCAGTAAAGACTGTGATGAGGGGTGAACTTGCCCCCTTTTCACTGATGACAATCTCGACTCCTTCCAACTCTGGGTGGATCTGGCCTTCCAGGAATAAGCCTGCTTTCCCGTGGATCTCGATCAGCTTCCCTGGGCAGCTTTCTAAAAGGGAAGAGGTAAACAGAAGAATACAACCGAGCTGCAGAGGACAGAAGCCTTCTGGTGGGGGACTTCCCAATAAGAAAGGCCTAAAACTGAGGTATTTGAAGCTAACCTCCAAATGAGGTTGTTTAATGTTCCAGAAACTTCAATAAGGAAAAGTGGCCCAAGCCTCTCTCCATCCCAGAAAGGCCTCATTTAACTGCCAACAACGTTAACAGGTAAACCTAACGCAGGCTGGGGTTTCACGACTCTTCTCTCTCGGTTCTCACAAGCCCACCAGGGAGAGATGCCTTCCCAGCAGATAAGAGCCATGCTGCTCGACCTCAGAAGACCCAACATGGAAGGCCACCCCAGGTTGCCTGCGGAAAGGCGGGCTCTTCACACTCTACTTCCAAACACAAGCCACATAAATGCCCGGTATTGAATAAACCCATGATCTCAAAAAAAACTATCAGTAGCCAAAAGGCAAATACTCAGTAAGCAATCACTTCTAATCCTATATAATAAAAGGCTAATATGCAAATCGACCGAACAGCAGAATGACCGGTCGCTATGACGTGCACTGACCACCAAGGGGCAGACACTCAACGCAGGAGCTGCCCCTGGTGGTCAGTGCACTCCCACAGGGAGAGCGCTGCTCAGCCAGAAGCTGGGCTCCTGGCTAGCGAGTGCAGCGGTTGGCAGCTCTAAGGACCCCTTGGGAGATATCTGACTGCCAGCTTAGGCCCATTCCCCACAGGGTCCTGGACTGTGAGAGGGCACAGGCCAGGCTGAGGGACCCCCTCCTCCCCAACCAGTGCAGGAATGTCATGCACTGGGCCTCTAGTTACCAATAAAGAAGGGCCCTAAACAGCACGGACTGTTCAGACACAGGACCACTAATGTTCCACAACTGATGATTTTGCTTTTCACTGACCTCTGCTGTCAACCTGGTAATGTCAAGAAAAACCAAGTCCTGTTCCAAAAAGATCGCCCCCTTCTGACAGCAAAAGTTACTCTTACTGATTTCATTCATTCGCTCATTCCTTCATCTAATAGTAACATCTATGTGCCTTACAAAGACGCTTTCGCTGTAACAACAACACAGAATAAATGTTTCAATGCAGCAAAGAAATGACTGCAAAGGTGTGTCACTGGCTCACTGAGGTGACATCTACCTCCACTGACGGTGGCTTCCATGGAAGGGGGATAAAAGAGCAGCTCTTTAGATGAGGGTGTGACAGTGATTTTCTCTCCAGACCTGAAATAATAAAAAGACTTCAATTTGGCTGGTTCTGTCCCTCCATTAGGAAGACTATCAGAACAGAGGACACTGCATAGAAAAGCCCAAGAGAGCTTACCGGGCCCAGTAAGAGAAGTCGTAGGAGAAGGGGCCTTGCAACTCATCCACCATCTCTTGGATAGGGGGCTTGGTGCTTCCTTCTCCACCTTCTTCATTGCCCTTCTTCTCCCGCTCCTGCCTGCGGCTCTCAATTTCAGCCAACTGCTGCTCCCTCCGCAGCTCCTGCACAGACTTCAGGGGGCCTAAGACTAAGGCGGGTTCACTGTCAATGGAAGACCTGGAGGAAAGGAAGGAGCAGCCCACAGGTAACAAAACCAAACACCTGACAGAACCACCACATGGCACAGTCTTCTCCTGATTTGAATATACTAATAGTTTTTTTAAAAATAAAGACTGGCCCAGACAGTGTGGCTCAGTGGTTGAGCACTGACCCATGAACCAAGAGGTTATGGGCTCAATCCCCAGTAGGGGGCATGCAGGAGGCAGCTGATCAATGTTTCTCTCTCATAGATGCTTCTATCTCTCTATCCCTCTCCCTTCCGCTCTCTAAAAATCAATAAAAATGTTAAAAATAAATAAAGGCTCAACTTCTGTGCGATGGTAGTAGTATTTGGTAGGTCTGGGCTGGAATGAGATACCATTGACTTTATGGCTAGATGAAAACATGGCAGATTTTCTGAGGACATGAGTTCTACCCAGGCTGCCATCCTCTGCCTTTCATTCAACCTGTATTGAGAACATCCTCTGCCAGAGATCCAGGCACTGGGATACAGTCATAAACAGGACAGGCAATATTCCCTAACTCTGACGAATCCTCATTCTAGTGGGAAGAGGCAGACAGGAAAAGGAAAAATGATGTCACTTGACAAGTACAGTGAAAAAAATAAAGTAGTGTGGAAGGAGAGAGAGCTGGGAGCATGGGGGTGCTATTTTTAGGGAGTGAGCCAAGGCCTTTCGGATCAGATAATCCTGAAGGAAGAGAAAAAGTGGGCCATGTGGCTCTCTGGGTGAGGAGTGTGTCTCAAGCAAGGGGAGGACAAGTGCAAAGTCCTTGGAGTCTTAGATGGGAAGCTCAAGGGACAGCAAGGAGACCAAGGCAACCTGGGGAAAGGGCCCCAAGGAAGAGTCCTTAGGTCAGGGGAGGGGGGAGCCCTGCGGGGACTGGGGCTTCAGTCCTTCGATTTCATTCTGAGTGGAATGGAAAAACCTGGGAGTTTGAAGGAGAGGAATCATATGATCTCTGGTATTAAAGGATCACTCTGGCTTAACAGGGGCTGGCCCCTACCAGCTTACCTCTCCTGAATGCCCCTAACGCCGACAAGTTCAAATTCAAAGCGCTTATCACACTTGTAATCTTACAGCTCTGTGTCTGGTTCTTGGACTACCTGCCTCCCCCATGAGTCTAGGGCAGGAGCTGTGGCTTACGCCCAGTCACACCAAAGACTCTCAAGAAATACTTTCAGAAAGGATGGATGGGTGAAAAGGTGGTGAATAGAAAGATGGAGATATAGCTGGAAAGACAACTTCAACTAAGGTAAGGACAGAAAAAGGTACTCATATTTCCATTCTATTTGACAAAGTTGGTCATGTTGCCAAAACTTTCACTTCTCAAGAAAACTGGGGTTCAAGAAAACTGGAGTGTCGCCTCATCACACTGCAAAAATTCCTCTCAAAGGTCACATTCACATGAACCTGACCCTCAGGGAGGCATGGCCTTTCGTGTCCTTTCTCTCTTGTGACCTTTCCTACATCAGGTACTATCTCTATTTTCCAAGCCTTTGAGAGAAGGTCTAAGAAAAATAGGCAATACTTTTGAATTTGCTAAAACACTTGAAATACAATGAATAAACCAGAGACTTTTTTTTTCCCCTAGCAAAGACAGTAAGTATAGAGAGTTCAAACAGAAGTTTAAGGCATGAAACGAGCTGTCAGAAGGCTCTTCCTCATCCCAAGTTAATTCGTGAATCATAAAAGGAAAGGATCAAGGCTGCTGCTAATTTATGGCTATGTCAGTATGAGAGAGAAGGCCATTTGTATATACACCTAGAGATAAGAAATCAAAAATAGTTTTCAGAGAGTCTATTACAGAAGCCCCCAGGCCTCACCCACCAGCCTCCCTTGCTCAGCCCACCACACAACACTAGTCTTACTTGATAGTCACAGTGACATCCATCACTTTGTCAGTGGTGATAGTTCCAAGGACATGGTGGCGAATGGCTGTCAACGTCAAGATACTGGGTGAAGACCTATAAATCACAGAAGTGGAAATAAAACACAGGCAATATCACCTAGTCTTTCTCAAAGGATCACAAACAACACCCTTTATGGGCCACCTTCCTGACCCTGAAATACACTACATGAAATTGCTCTTAGTATAGGCCAAAATAACTCCTGAAATACATATATCAGGGTTTTAAAGAATAAACGAATTCTCTACTCCAAAACTTTACACTCGAATCCCCAGTGACACCCACAAGCATTTGTAAAAGTAGAGAAATGGTGGGCTAAAGCTTGAGAAATTCCTATCAGTGAGGGCTGGTGGAAGAGTTAACAATTATCTTTAATCCATTTAGAAACCACAGCCTTCCATCTTTGGTTTACAGAATTCTTGGGAAAGAGACCCTATCTCCATTTTCTCAATAATTTACCCAAGTATTATGCTAAGTGAAATACATCAGACAGCGAAAGACAAATACCATATGAGTTTACCTATATATAGAATCTAAAAAACAAAACAAACAAAACAGGTACTTTAAACAATAAAGAATTTAAATTAAAAAAAAAAACACACAGGAACAGACTCATAAATACAGAGATCAAACAGGGTAGTGAGAGGGGAAATGGGAGTGGGGAATTGGGTGAAAAAAAGGGGAAATGGATTAAGAAGTACAAATTGGCAGTTACAACAGATATGAAAAATATAGCATAGAGAATATAGTCAATAATACTGTAATAATTAGTCTGGCCGGCGTGGTCAGGAGGTCACAGTTCGATTCCTGGTCAGGGCACGTGCCTGGGTTGCGGGCTTGATCCCCAGTGTGGGGCATGCAGGAGGCAGCCCATCAATGATTCCTTCTCATAATTGATGTTTCTATCTCTCTCTCCCTCTCCCTTCCTCTCTGAAATTAATAAAAATATATTAAAATATATATATATATATATATATATATATAATAATTATACATAGTGCCAGGTGGATACAAGACTTACTGGGGGGGTCACTTCATAAATTATATAAATGTCTAACTACTATGCTGTACACCTGAAACTAATAATATTGAATGTCACCTGTAATTGGAAAATAAAAATGCTTTAATTAAAAAAAAATAATAGTAATTTCCCCAAGTATCTTAAAATCCTTATCTAGAAACTTTTTAATGCCTAACCTTAACCTCTTCCAGAAAAACTACAAAAAATTCCTTTTGTTCTCAGAAATGTCTGAAAAAGAGACACACACTCATTCTCTACAGAAGTCACACAAACACACAGAGTAGAGAAGCCCCAGCTTACGTGTCATAAGTATAGAACGCTTGCTCAAACCGGTGGCAGGAGCGTGGGGTCACCTTGTACACGCCTGCAACCAGGAAAGCAAAAGGCATTTTCAGAGAAGGGCATCTGCTACACTAAGCAATTCCAACATTTGAAATGTAAAGGCACCACCTCAGTTGAGACCCACAATATACGATGGCTCTTACCCTTGACCCAAACCAGTTAATGGCCTACTGACAAGCTCGGGATGTTCCTTTCTATAACTTAACAATGCACAGTAGTTTAATCCACACAGACCAAGCTAACCGATATGTGCACAAGAAGAACAGGAAGGGCATTACTATAGCAACTCAGACTGAGAACTTTCTACTTAACAGATTCTGTTAAAAATTCAAAAGATACCCATAGCCTGAACTCCTTCCCTATAAATATTCCTAAACAGGGCATGGGGCAGGGGAAGGCCCAGAAAATTATGAAACAATCACAGAAAACACTCTCATGCCGGAAATTTATGAGGGTAACACTCAATTAGGGGCATATGGCATCATTTGCCAGAGAAATACAGTCAATTTCAGAAAGGAGAAAAGTCTAACAATGTATTCCCACCAAATGGTCATTAACCCACATTTCTGCAATATGTCCTACAAAAACTGACATTAGTTCAAACCACCTCTGCTGTGTGCAGTGTAAGCCCCAGTGCAGCTCCTAGTAGAAAGAAATTGGGTTTCTCCTTTCATTTTATCTGCTCTTTCATTTGACAAATATTAATGCACCAGCACCTACAATAAGCCAGGTGTTGTGCTAGGTACTGGTACACAGCAAGAAACAGATAAGGCCCCTGCCATCAGAGGCTTACTGTCTACAGAAGGAGGCATCTGACATCTATAGCAGACCAGTTATGAGCTAAGTGCAGTAAAGGAAAGAACTGAATGCTGTGAGCAGCAGCATGACAGGAAGATATAAATGACACTGAAAGCCCTCCCACACCTGGAAAGTAATGACTGAACCAAGAAGTGACAGTAGGAAGGCACAGCTGGGTGAAGAGTGGAGTGTGAGGCACAGGGAGAGCACTTAAGCAAGAACATCTAAATCAAGGACTTGCTAGGTGCTTCCCCAACAGCTGTCCTTCCTTCCTTAATACCAGACCTGGGTTATGTTTATGGTGGCAATGTGTCCAGCCTCGGCAACATAGGCAACTGTCCCAGCCTCCCTTGCAGCTGGAAGTGACCATGTGAAACGGTTCTGGCTAATAAGACATAAAGGAAGTTTACTGGAGTAGGAGGAGGCATGAAAAATGTTTGCCTGTTCCTCTCCAGGTCTTTCTGCCTTAACCATAACAAGATGGCAGCCATCTTAAAAACACAAGGGAAAAGGCTAAAAGAATTATAAAGACACCAACCCTAACCTCTACCAGCCACCGAACCCATGCTTATAGCCACATGCTGCCAGAGTTTGTTATAAAGCCAAATTCAGCCCCACATCTTGATGGCACTATTTTACAGATTCTGTTACTTGCAGCCAAAGGCATCCTAACTGAAACACGTAAGGACAGAGTGTCTGGAGCGGAGAGAAGGGCAGGCAGGCTGGATTATATAGGAGCTCAAGGTCTGGTTAAGGATTTTGTATTTTACCTTGAGAATCAAGAGAAGTCACTGAATTATTCTTTAGGAAAATGCAAAGTAAAACCACAATGAGATACTACTTTACACCTAGAAGGATGGTATAGTCAAAAAGACAGACAATAAGTAAAATAGGTGAAGATGTGGAAAAACTGGAACCCTTGTGCATTGCTGGCGGGAATATCAAATGGTACATACAGCTGCTTTGGAAAACAATTTGGTAATTTCTTAAAAAATTAAACATAAATTTACCATATGATCCAGCAATTCAATTCCTAAGCATTTATCATCCCAAAATGAAAACAGATGTTCACACAAAGGTACACAAATATTCATAGCAACATTATTCATAATAGCCCAAAACTGGAAATATCCACCAACTTAAGTATCTACCAAGTAGTGAATGGATACACAAAATGTGAAATTGTATCCCTCACAATGGAATACTATCCTATCTAATAAAAGAGTAATATGCAAATTGACCATACCTCCACTACACCCACAAGCCACGCCCACCAGCCAATCAGGAGCGAGTATGCAAATTAACCCAACCAAGATGGCTACAGCCACGGAGAGAGCAGGAGGCTTGGGTTTCCCTGGCAATGGAGGAAACCAAGCTTTCCGCCTGCCCTGGCCTGCCTTGGCCTCCGCTTCAGGCTACAAAGTTTCAATAATAGAAGATAAATAAATCCCAACAAAACGGTGGCGGCCATGGAGCTGGAGAGAGCAAGAGGCTTGAGTTGCCCCCGGCGATGGAGGAAGCCAAGTTTCCACAGCCCTGGCCTGCCTTGGCCTCCGATTAAGGCTACAAAGTTTCAGTTACAGAAGAGAAATAAATCCCAGATACCAGGGCCTCCGCTTGGGTCGCCGGGAAGTGTGGCCAGCCTGCAAACCACCACAGACCCCTCACCCAGGCTGCACCACGCCCCAAGGAAACCCCCACCCTGATCCGGGACACCCTTCAGGGCAAACTAGCTGGCCCCCACCCGTGCACCAGGCCTCTATCCTATCTAATAAAAGAATAATATGCAAATTGACTGTCACTCCAACACACAAGATGGCTGCCCCCATGTGGTCAAAGATGACTGCCCCCATGTGGACACAAGATGGTTGCCACAAGATGGCCAGCAGGGGAGGGCAGTTGGGAGAGACCAGGTCTGCAAGGGAGGGCAGTTGGGGGCGATCAAGCCTGCAGGGGAGGGCAGTTAGGGGTGACCAGGCCAGCAGAGGAGGGAAGTTGGGGGTGACTAGGCCTGCAGGGAAGGGCAGTTGGCGGGGACCCAGGCCTGCAGGGGAGAGCAGTTGGGGGTGACCAGGCCTGCAGGGGAGGGCAGTTAGGGGAGGGCAGTTAGGGGTGACCAGGCCTGCAGGGGAGGGCAGTTAGGGGTGACCAGGCCTGCAGGGGAGGGCAGATAGGGGTGACCAGGCCTGCAGGAGAGGGCAGTTAGGGGTAAACAGGCTGGCAGGGGAGCAGTTAGGCATCAATCAGGCTGGCAGGGGAGTGCTTAGGGGTGATCAGGCTGGCAGGCAGAAGCAGTTAGGGGCAATCAGGAAGGCAGGCAGGCGAGCAGTTGGGATTGAAGAGGGTGCAGGCTGGGCTGAGGGACATACACCCCCGTGCACAAATTTCGTGCACCGGGCCTCTAGTTTAACAATAAAAAGGAATAAACTACAAATACCTGCTACAATATGGAATCCAAAACATTATGATGAACTTCAAAAACATTATGCTAAATGAAAGGAGCCAGACAAAATACCAGTATTGTATGATCTCAATTATATAAACTGTCCAAAAAAAAGGCAAATCCATAAAGACAAAAAATTGATTACTGCCTGGAGAGGAAATTCACTATAAGCATGTATGAAGGATATTACTAGGTAAAGAAAATATTCTACAGTGGGTTATAGTGATGGTTGTACAACTTGGTAAATTTGCGAAAAATCATTGTATTGTATGTTTTAAATGGGTGAATTTTATGGTCTGCAAATTGCATCTCAAAGTTGTTAAAAGAGAGAGAAGCCACCAAAGTATTTTAAGCAAGGTGGGAGATGATCCAATTTTTATTGGCCAATAGTGTAATACTTTTATAATTGAAAGGGTCTAAACACTTTGTTATACACCTGAAACTAATCTAATATTACATGTCGTCCAGCTGGCATGGCTCAGTGGTTGAGTGTCAAATTATGAATTAGCAGGTTATGGTTCAATTCTCAGTCAGGGCACATGCCTGGGTCGTGGGCTCAATCCCCAGTGTGGGGTGTGCAGGAGGCAGCTGATCAATGATTCTCTCTCATCATTGATGCTTCCACCTCTCTTTCCCTCTCTGAAATCAATAAAAATATATTTAAAATAATAATAACAGTAATATTACATATCTACTGTTAATTGAAAAGTAAATTGAAAAAGAAAAAAGTAGTAGGGCCCAGCGGTCTACCCAGCTGAAACCCAAGAGACTTGCCAGGCCCAGCTCTAATTCTTTGGGTAAAAACACTACTCCTTCCAAAGGAAAAAGATAGAAAAACAAGAGTGCACTGACCACAACCAAAATTGATAGCTTGATGCAAATAGAACTGAGGTGGGAAGAAATGCCTTTAAAACCATCCTCTGGTGCCTCTCTGTTTCCCTAACACGTAGCACATCAATCCTCCCAGACTCACCAGGCTTGGACAGGCAGAAGCGGTTGACTCCTTTGGAGAGGTTATAAATCCCCACATTCTCAGGTCCATTTCCATCCTGATAAAACTCCTGAGGGACCAAAGCCAATACAATGACTTACCGGGGGAGATGGAGACACAAGATGATTAATAATATTTCTGTTTCAGAACCAGTCATCTGTTTTGCCCATTAATCATTTGAGCAGTTGGGTGCCACAGGAAAATTAAAAACCTTCAAAAACTTCCAACAAAAACGTGCTCTTTTTCATTTGGTCGACTAACATTTATTGAGCACCTGCTTTGTGATAGACCCAGAGCTGGGCTTTGGTTGTTGACAAGGCTCCTGTTCTCAAGTGGCTTACATTCTAACATAGGTAGGCAGAAAATCAATATGGTCAACAAAGAAATTAGAGGACTTCAGTTAGCAAGTAATACAGCTATAAGAAAAATAAACAGGGATCTGAATATAGAGCGATCTCCGTAGGTGTCTTTAGCTTGTTGGTCTCAGGGCAGGCCTCTCCTGAGTAGGAAACATTGGAGCTATAGCCTGAATGATGAGAATAACCAAGTGCAAACATTCCTGGAGAAGACATAGCATTCCAAGAGGGAAGAGCATGTGCAAAGGCCCAGGGAAGGGAGCGAGCTTACTGTGGATCTGGAGAAGGCCCGTGTGCTGGGGCCTAGTGTGCAAGGTAGAAAGTGGTAGGAGGTAAGATGGGAGTTGGGGGTGGGCCTTGTTGGCCATCATTAAGGAATGTGGATCTTATTCTAAGGGAAACAGAAATGTAATGGAGGATTTAAGGGAAGGAATGGCTTCCAAATGTCTTATCACTTATTCTTAACTGGTTTCCTAAATGTCAATCACTTATTCACCATTTTCAATTCTTCAGCATCTAACACAGCAGTCACTGAATTGCCATTTGCCTCAGTTTCTCTATTGGCATCTGACAATGACATTTACCAATGCTTTGAGTAAAAAAAATATATAAAATTCATAAATGGACTTCTATAGGTCTGCACAGTGTTTCCTTTCCAGACATTATCAGGCCAGGGAGACCACATCAACAAGAGAATAAGATTCTGTCTAACAGTTCTGTCCTCTGTCCTCATATACCAGAGAAACTCAGTCAGCTGCACCTGTTAATAAATAATAGCGGTGTATGCCAAGGAAATTTTAAATGCATTAAAGCTTTACTTAAACCTCCCTATAACCCTGAGAAGTGGATATTATGATCTCAGTTTTAGAGAAAAATGAGGTTCAGAAACATTAAATGAAGTTGCCCAAGGCTACAAAACCACTGTGCTTTGCACTACGTCAATGACTCCCCCAAATTGTCAGTTAGAATTTAATGTGAGGCCAGGAAATGTCCCAAATAAAGGCATCTTCCCCTGAGGTATTTTAAATGCTTCCTGATGAAGCTTTCCATTTTAGGTGGCTGCGTGGAGGGGCAGAAAAGGAAATCTGACTAGACTATGGTTATAATCTTCTTGGCACACTAGTCCTTCTTGCTCTCCAAAGGCACGTGCTCTTCCAAATAAGAGGATCCTCAGAAGCCACACATACCAGAGTGATGGCATGAGAAAGGGAACATCGCAGCATATAGCCCGTCTGCCTAAACTCAATCGCTGACACGTCGTCTTCCAGAACCTCCACCTCCAGACTCTTGTTCTTCCAGCACCAATCTTCATGCATGATGCTTACTGGAAAAGCACACAACACAAAGAGACACATGGGCATAGAGCACACCACTCCTGGAATACCACTGGAAAAAAATTTAATTAATTCACTAGTTATTAAAAAATGTGTGTGTACATACACACACTTTCAATATGACACCTATGTATATACATACACATAAAACAAATATAATACACACACACACACACACACAAATAGCAATGCTTAGAAGTAACTACTAGAGAAAAATTGAAACCAATGACCATTAAAATCACCAAGACAGAAATTCAATTGTGTCTAAACATCAGGGTACTAGTAAGATATTCAGAGATCACCAAACTTTTTCTGTCATGAGCCACAGGGCAAATATTGTCAACTTTGTAGGCCACATGGTCCCAACTATTCAACTCTGTTTACAGCATACAAACAGCCATAGACAATATATAAATAAATGGGCATAGCTGTGTTCACATAAAACTTAATTTATAAAAACAGGCAAGTGGCCTTTAGGCCACAGTTTACCAACACCTGATATAATGGAAAATGCAATTCCCCAGAAAAAGCAGATTTTACAAGCTATTCTCTGCCAGCAGCTCCAAGCTGAGCTTTGAAAAAGCAGAAATACAATATGGCAATGGATAGCTTCTTGAGAAAGGCAGGGAAAAGAGAACCAGTGTTTGCCAGCGCCCACTGCTCACCAGGCACTGTGCAAGAGCTTTACACCTGTATTTCATTTAGTCATACATCCTGCAGAAAGTCTATCACTCGTCTAACAGATGAGAAAACTGAGTCTCAGGGAGGCCAAAGTCACACAGCTGCTAATGGCAGCACACTGTGTTATCATTTCACACTCGCTTTTTCAGCATTTAGAAATAAAATGGCATGAATGAGGGCACCCTCCCAAAAGAGAACTGTGTGGGCTATCCTGATATGGTGGCAGCTGGTTCCTAGGATATCAGCTAAATAAAGCACATTCAAGGTCACAGGTCAGAGAAGAGCTAAACAAGTAATAGTATACATTTGGGATGCAATTTGGGAGCTGGGTTTTAGAACGCTTAGAAAGAAGGCCATGAGGGCATGTGAGGGCCATGAGAGGCTGTCTTAGCGTCTTACTTTTGTATTTTCCAGGGAGCACATTGTCAAACGTGAAAGTCATCGAGTTGACCTTGCCGGAGAGCTGGAGGCTCCTCTTCTCGCCCTGGCGGCTCAGGGACTGCAGGGTCACCAGCAGGTCGCCGCAGGTGTCTGCAGAGAAAAGACAGGAGGGCCTCATTTGACTGCCCTCATGAACCAGAGCACACGTTCGACCTCTGTGTGCGGCTTGCTACCTTTTATCTCCTGAAGGCCAGTGCCAGGGTTCCTTTAAAGCTAACATGTAGCTGCTTGATTCTAAAAAGCGCCCCCATGTTGGACATCAGTACCAAGCAAGGAAGCCACTACTGGGGAAAGCGGCTCCACCATTTACTGAAATGGGGAAAGTAATATTTATGGAGCACCAAGAGGAGCCAGAGAAAAAGAGAAAGGTGATGAAACCTTACTTAATATCCACTTTATACTAGGCATAGAACTGGGCCTCTTATCATCATTATCATATTAATATTACTAATAATAGCAAAGATTTAAATAGCTCTTGCTGTGTCCCAAGTACTTCCAAAGGCTATATATACATACACTAACTCATTTGACTCTCACAACAAGCCTATGAGGCAGGTACTATTATCACCTCCATATTATAGATAAAGGACTCAAAGCACAGAGAGGTTAAGTAATTTGCCCCAGGTCACACAGCAAAGGTTCAAGCCCATGTGGTCTGGTTTCAGAGACTAAGTAGTCACTGTGCTACACTGCCTCTGGATGACCACATTTAAACTTCATTAAAACCCTCTGAAAGCAGGGGAGGAACCAAGATGGCGGCATAGGTAAACACCTAAACTGCTGCCTTGCACAATTTTAAAACTACAACTAAAAGACAAAACGTCTATCACCCAGAACCACGGGAAAGCTGGCTGAGTGGAAGTTCTACAACTAGAAGGAAAGAGAAAAGAGCATTGAGACGTGCACAAGCGCTGAAAAGCTGAGGTATGGAGGCACACAAATCGGGCTGGCGGCGGGTGACTGGGTGTGCTGCTTTTTTTAACCCGAAGGGAGACAAGCTCCCGATTACTCTGAACTCCAGTTTCTGGGGAGATGCTGGGGACCCAAACCCCTATGGGGAGAAGCTGGACTGTCTGCCATCGGGTTGGAAAGTGAGGGTAGCTTTCTTGCAGAGGTGCGCCCAGCAATTATTGTTTACTGCTCTGGGGCGCAAGACGCAGGGACTTGGAAACGCGGAGACGCAGAGACAGCTGACTGGAAGCCATCACTCTTTGCCACGCCCTAGCCTAGTGACTCCCTGAGACCCCGCCCCGCACAATCTACAAACCCACCCAAGCTCCACGCAGCAGCTTTTACATATAAATGGTCTGCCCTATCGCAGTTTAACCTAACAAACTGCAGCTCTGGTCAGACAGCTCCAAAACCTCCAAACCCCAAGCAAAGAGGAGAAAACTGTAGTTCTCGCTGTAGCTCCTGCTGGGTGGCCTCAGACAGTAGCTGACCTGTACCCCATTAGAGATACAGAAGCTAGTGTATCTAGTGGTCAGTGTAAGACGACACCAGATTTCAACTACTCACATCCATAAGTGACACATTCAAGAGGCAGACTCAGTGAGCACCAAAGCCCCACTGAAGCAAGTCCTGCCCCATAAGCATGTCTCCAGCACAGCAGTTCTTCCATTATAGACACAGCGGGTCCTCACAGCCAATTGGCCTGGAGGTCAATTCCTCCCAGTGTACCAACAGCAATCAAGGCTTAACTACACCAAGACTTTGCACTCAGCCCACAAAGGGGTGCACCAAGAGTGTCCACCTCAGGTGATAGGCGGAACCACTGGTCACCTGCCACAGAAAACCACTCCATCAACACTGGGAAGCAGCAAAATGTGGAGACAAAGAAACATGTCACGAATGAAAGAAATGGAGGAAAGCAAACTACTGGACACAGAGTCCAAAACCACATTTATAAGGTTACTCAAGAATCTTCTAAAAACCGCCGAGAAACTTGATGAGACCTCCGAGGAGCTTAGTGAGACCTTCAAGGACCTTAATGAGAATGCCAAAAAAATGGAAAAGGACCAGTCAGAAATTAAGCATACACTGTCTGAAATAAAGAATATACAGAAATTCAAATGTAGATCAAAGGACCCCAAGAATCAAACCAAAGATCTGAAATATGAGGAAACAAAAAACACCCAACCAGAAAAACAAAAAGAAAAAAGAATCCAAAAATATGAAGATAGTGTAAGGAGCCTCTGGGACAACTTTAAGCGTACCAACAACCGAATTATGGGGGTGCCAGAAGAAGAGAGAGAACAAAATATTGAAAACCTATTAGAAGAAATAATGACTGAAAACTTTCCCTACCTGGTGAAAGAAATAGACTTACAAGTCTAGAAAGTGCAGAGAACCCCAAACAAGAGGAATCCAAAGAGGACCATACCAAGACACATCATAATTAAAATGCCAAGGGCAAAAGACAGAGAGAGAATCTTGAAAGCAGCAAGAGAAAAACAGTTAGTTACCTACAAGGGAGCACCCATAAGACTGTCAGCTGATTTCTCAACAGAAACTATGCAGGCCAGAAGGGAGTGGCAAGAAATATTCAAAGTGATGAATAGCAAGAACCTACAACCAAGATTACTCTACCCAGCAAAGCTATCATTCAGAATTGAAGGTCAGATAAAGAGCTTCACAGACAAGAAAAAGCTAAAGGAGTTCATCACCACCAAACCAGGATTATATGAAATGCTGAAGGGTATTCTTTAAGAAGAAGAAGAAGAAGAAGAAGAAGAAAAAGGTAAAGATAAAAATTATGAACAACAAAATGACAACAAATACATACCTACCAACAAGTGAATCTAAAAATCAAGTGAAAAAAAATCTGATGAACAGAATGGACTGATGAATATAATAGAATCAGGGACATAGAAAGGGAGTGGACTGACAATTCTCAGGGGGAAGAGGGTGTGAGGGGTGCGGGAAGAGATTGGACAAAAATCTTACACCTAGGGATGAAGACAGTGGCAGGGGGTAAGGGCATGGGGTGGGGTAGGGAATCAGGTGGAGGGGAGCTATGGGGGTAAAAAAAAAAAGAGGAACACCTGTAATAATCTGAAAAATAAAGATTTATTTTTAAAAATAAAAATTTTAAAAAATAAAATAATAATAATAAAAAAAAACCTCTGAAAGCAGCAGTATTGCCACTTAACAGAAGGAAAACAGAGGCTGGGAAAGTAAATGCTGAGTCTCCCATCTGGAGAGTGACAGAGTTGGGACTGAAACCTGGGCCTAATTCCACCTTCCTTTCAGAGTCAGAGGGAGAAAAAGAGACCCACATGTTCTTTCAGGAGCCAAAGCAAAACTACTCCTAGAGAAATGTTTCTATGACACACTGTGGCAATTTTTCTAAAAGAACTAGATGCAATATGACCCTCCAAACCACTGCCCAGGAGCAGCTTCTACCTTCATCTTTAACGCTGCCCCATGAGGGAAAGCTCACCCCCGCCCCCATAGGCCTGCTCTGTGAAACCATCTGTTCCTGCTTTCCATGGACATCTTACCCAAACAAGAGACTTTCCCAGAAACTGATGCCAAAAACTGCACAAAGGCCACGTCCATCACAGGCCTGTCCTTCACAGTGAGAGGAAACGTCTGGGGTTTCAATGTCAGCCCCGCTCGGGTCTCTGCCTCAGGAACCATCACCTGTGGGAACACAGGGCAACATCAGTTATATCAGGGTTGCTGCTCCTCTGGCCTACAGGGCACCAGAACATTCATCTGGGCCCAAGGTCAAACAGATTTCCAAGGACAAAGGTTCATTTCTAGGCCGAGTTTTACAGTCACAACAAATATGCAAGTAGCCAGTGTGATGACATCACATTTCTAATCAGACAAAAAACCCATCCCCAGCAGTGCATTGGCGTACACAAAAGCCCATCGGGCATAACTCTCCAGAGACACCCGAGCTGTGGTCCATCACCTGAACACGGGGTGGAAAACACACTTAATCCCTGAACTTTTTCCTGGCTTGAGGTCACACGTGACATAAGCTATGAACTTGCCAACGCTGCTTGGATGCCCAATAATGAAATTACGCCATTTTCCTCTTCCTTTTCTTCCATGGGCCTTTCTCAGGCTACCGAGAGGGACTGGGAAAGAAGGCAATGGTGATGTTTTTCATCCCTAGTAAAGATAACATTTCGGAACCGCCCTTCCTTGGATAAGTCCCTACTCTGAAAGGGCTTCCAAAGGCTTGTCAATGTGGCCAGCTTTGCAAGAAGCTGCTGTCTAGTAAAGGAGCTGTCAGCCCACACACCACACTGCGATGGAAGCAGGGAGACACTGTTCTCGCACCCATCTCCTCAGAGGGAGGGATCCCCTTGCCCCAGATTCCCAGCCCTCTCCCTTCCCTCACTTGCTCTTTCTCAGGGAGGAGGAGCAGCAGCTGACTTGATGGGAGAGGGTGTGAGATCCACTGAGACACGGCCTTTTCCCGTGGGCAGGGCCTCTGCACTGAAAGGCAGTGGGCTGACCTCTGGTTCTGTTGTGTCTCCTGCCTGCTGGTCTCATCTGTGCTCACCGTGCAGTGAGACCAAGGGCCAAAGTCTCCCAGCCTCTCTGCCTGCCCAGATGGAGAAACCAGTGGTGCCTGCCCAGCATCTCCCATTCCGGGCAAGGGAGGGAAAGGCCTCGGATTCCAGAAGCCATGCACTGTGGAAGTTACTGAGCTGCCATTAATAAAGAGTTCATTTTAATTTCCTTTGGAATTCATGGATATTCTGCAACAGCCAAAAGCCTGAGAAGGTGGAGGTGTGATTGGCAGCTGGATACGAAGCCCTAATAAACATCACACTGGAAAAGAGAAAGGCCTGTGCCATCATTTTTAAACTGATTGCCTGTCTGCTCCACTAACAGTGACATGCAGGAATGTAAAGATGTCAACATAAGAAGTTGGGAATGGAAATGCTCCTTCCCTAATGCATTCTGGCTAATAATAACCCTTTTAAAAATCAATGCTCTTGCCCTGGCCAGCTTGGCTCAGTGGATGGAGCGTCGGCCTGTGGACTGAAGGGTCGCGGGTTTGATTCCGGTCAGGGGCGCATGCCTGGGTTGCGGGCTTGGTCCCCAGTGGGGGGCGTGCGGGAGGCAGCCAATCTATGATTCTCTCTCATCATTGATATTTCTATTTCTCTCTCCCTTTCCCTTTCTCTCTGCAATCAATAAAAAAAATATTTTTTTTAAAAAATCAATGCTCTTTTTCAAATATCTTAACTAGAATAAAATTCATCATACCTGTACTTTGTAGGTCCCTGGTTTTGCTTTAAAACAGAATGATCCATGAGCATCCGTCTCCACAGTGACCAAAGACTTGTCCTTGTCTTGAGAAGACAGGACAACTTTGTATTTACTCATCTGCTTGACAGTGTCAGGGAAGCGAATGATTGATATCTGGCCGCAGACACTGAACCTGCAACAAGGGGACCATTCATTCCAGCATGAGAACTCAATTATACCAGGGAAGGTGCTTATCAACCAAAATTACATGTCCGTCTTCCATCCCTTGTCCCTGAGACTAGTTTCATCTTAAAAGACAGGAATACAGCCCAAATGGTTCCAGTTTTAAAGGCAACCTTTGGAAAGATCGGACCTCTTTCTAATAAGGGAAAAGGCAGAGTACAAGGCAGGGCTGTGTGTGTGTTCTGGGTGACATCTGACAATCCCCTACGGTGGAAGTGATTTTTAGAAAATCTGTAGGAGATAAAAAATGTTTCAGGTAATGAATCTTTGGCAATGGAGCAGCCTCGACTGAGAATATGGGCTAGTCCTTAAAAGCAAGAGCTGTAAGCTGCCTAAGAAAGAGTGGCATTACTAAGGCCATAAAACAAGGCAGTTATCAAAGACAACTTCCTCGCCTGTGATTACATATAATGTGTGGATAAGAGGAGCAATCTGGGAGATCTGAACATAAAAGGTAATTAAGTTAGAAAAATGCAAAGCTAAAGCTGAACTCCTCAGAAGCAAGGAGCCAAGAAAAGCAACTTGTAATTGACAAGCCCTATGAAGGTAATGATTCCGACTGGGCTGCATGAGCAGTGTGCAAAGGGCTCCAAAGTGTGTCTGGAGAGGCCCCTGAAAAGCACGTCCACACCCTGAGAAAGACCAACAAAGACCATCCTCAGTGATGTTCTTCATTTTCCCATTATAGCTGATGGCCACAACGACTTCCTCAATGGACTAAAGGTTACATTTTCTAATCTTAAAGAATCATTTTAGATAAAAATCAGTTGTCGATTCTGACAGAAAGATAACAAAGTACTGGATTCAACGTTGGGTAATCATGGGTGAACTAGATAATGGAACACCCACTCTGCAGCAAATAAAAAAAACAACAGAAGGTACAACAAAGTGGTGGAATATTGTGTGTGTGAAATCTGGGAATAATAAAGAGCAGTCATTTCTCAGTGACTGACCCAGCCAAATGAGCTCACGACCTGGTGTGGGGGCCAAAAACTATAGCCCAGTGGCCAAGTCCAGCCCGCCGGCCACCTCGTTTTGTTTGGACCTGAGCTGAGGATGGTTTTCATATTTTCATTTTCACACTTTTAAAGGGTTAAAGGAAAAATAAAGTCAAAAGAATATTTCATGATACATAAAAATGATATCAAACTCAAACTTCAATGTCCTAAATAAAGTTTTACTGGAACACAGCCACACCTATTCATTTAGGAATTATCTATGACACATTCATCATAGAGACCATTAAGACCCAAGAAGCATCAAATATTTATTCTCTGACCCTTCACAGAAAAAGTGTACTAGCCCCTGATGTAGATGAAAAGGTATGCACTTTGGTTCTCATATTCCTCTACTGCACACTTTCGAAATAAAAGGACAAGAGAATATTGATAAATTATTCTTAAGGACCTTTCATGGTCTCCTAATTAATGTCCATGTCAAGGCGAATGTCACCTTATTTGGTTCAAGCTGAATCTCTTCTAAGTTTTAAATATTCTAAGCATAAGATCTGTTTTAGCTCATATTCCCAATTACAGAGAAGTGTCCATATTATATTTCAACTGTAATAAAAAATTAAATTTTAAAAAAAGAGAGAAGTGTCCAGTTACCCTAAACCTCAAAAGTATATTGGTTTAGTTTAGAAAAATAAACTAAAAAACAAAACAAAACTGTTAGGAGAGTATTTATTATATTGAAGGCCTTAAAAATTGATTTGTGTCAACAAATTCTTTCATTGGGGCTTAATAATTTATGAATAAAAACTGTTAATTTTGGCGTATTGTGGAATAACTATATCCTCACAGTCATTTGGATAGAAGTCGAAGAGTTTATTTTTCAAATAAATTGACTTTTTTTTTTTTAAGTAACAAACAACAATAAATTAAAAGGCAAATGTGCCATGTTGGCCCAAAAGGATAATGATGAATTTTCCCAAAGGTGCTCAACAAATGTTTTCTTTCTTTGACCCCTATAAAGAAAATAAATATAAATGTATTTTCCCCTCTCCATGAACTGCACTTCCTCCATCCACCCAATTGTTCAAATAAGCAACCTGGGACTCCAACAGCACAAGACCCATTGATTCTCTCTCCATACTACCTGTCAAATCTCTACTTCTCACTCCCTCCCCTGCCAGCACCCTGGTCCCAGCACCACCGTATCTCCTGCAGACAACTGTCACCACCTCCTTTCTAGTCCCTCCATTATGTACTCTGGCTTCCCTCTGATCCATGCTCCACAGAGCAGCCAAAAAATAAAAAACCTTTCTAAAATGACCTGATCCATATCACTTGCTTGCTGAAAACTCTTCAACAGCTTTCCATTGCATTTGGGGATAAGCCCATCTCCGCAAGACGGCTACGAGTCACATAGCTCTCCCACCTCACCACTGCCTCCAGCCACGCTGGCTGTCTTCCAGAGAG
Source organism: Plecotus auritus (assembly GCF_963455305.1). NCBI lineage: Eukaryota > Metazoa > Chordata > Mammalia > Chiroptera > Vespertilionidae > Plecotus > Plecotus auritus. The sequence goes on along the minus strand of NC_137774.1, from coordinate 83,149,563 downwards.
CTCCCTTCTCCCCGCTCCAGGCCTGCGCCCACACTGATCCCTCTGCCTGGGAAGTTCTTCACTTAGCTAACTTGTAGTCCTCCAGAGGGTCCCAGTGACCCAGAGAGGCCTCCCATAGCTCCCCATTTAAATCATGTCCTCTCAGAGCACCCGGTCTCTGTCCAGCACAACACCTACTATCATTTACAATCACAAATTTACTCATCTTGAGTCTGTCTCCCCAGTGAGATGAAAGCCCTAGCTTTGGGATGTTAGGTTTCTTTTTACTGTTATATACTTGGCATTTCTAACAGTGCCTCACCCAGAGTAGCTGTTAAAAAATGTTTATGAAGGGAAAGAGGGAGGACGTAAGTCCAAGAATTGTGTCCTGAGGCTCCATGACAGACATGGTACCAGGTTCCACAGTTGATGTACTTCCTGATTTCCCATTTGACACTGAATCCTAACCTTGACCAGGCAAATGGACTGTGTTTTCACAGCTCATCTTCCTGGATCTCCCTGCCCATCAGGCACTACTTGATACCTAAAACCCACCCTTCAAACACTGGCATTTCATTCCTGGTCTACTGATTTCCCAGTTCTACTTTTGGCTACCACCTGTAGCCAAATCTTTAAGATTTACCTTCCATTCAAGCATCTATTGGAGAGCTCCACCTAGTGGCCCTACAGACTCCAATACTGAACCCCCATCATCTAACTGGCTCTTCTCCCTGCCCACAGCCGGTGGCACCACAGTCATCCTGCCCCTCAAAATGGAAACCCCCATCTGTCCTTCCCTTCCCTATAAGGCAAGCCCTCACCAACTCTCTTTTCAGGCCTCTTATCTCCAAGTCTTGTCCCCTTCAAAGCCATCCTCCACCATGCCACCGGAGTGCTTCACTAAACACAAAAATCACCCGTGTTGCCTCCATGCTCACACTGTTCACTGGCCCCTGGACCCCTAGGGGAGAAAGCCCCCAACTTCCAATGGGGTGTGAAGAGGTCTGCCCCTCCTCTGCCTGCCCAGCACTTCATGCGCCAGTAACACCAAGCTTTACGCCACCATCACACCTGCTGCTCAGAAACTATGCACCATTCGTTGTTCATGCTGCCTCTCTCCAAGCAGACTCTGTCCCTCTCCATCTAAGTTATTGTTTATTGAGCACCTATTACTCTCAAGAAAGACGGCAGCATCCCCACTCTACAGGTAACACAAGTGCAAGGAAGATCTGAGATGTGACTCCAAGGCCTGGGTTCATTGCACCACACGTTATCACTACCTGATAAAACTACACAAATTCAACACAGGATGTCCCCTCAAATGCAATAAATACAACAAAGCAGGAAGAACTATGACAACAGCTCAAAGTATCTTACAACAAACCTTCTCAACCAACTATAGCATATTCCAAAGTCCTCAAGAATTAGGCCAAGGAAGTCCCCACAGATGTGAAGTCGGACACGAAGGATCCTTTTCTTTAAGAATCCAACATATAAGTACCTTCAGTTGATAAGACTTGGCACTAATCTTTCAGCCTGAATTTCTCAATAGGAGTCTGAGACTGCATGTGGATCCTTGGCAGAAACAGTCAGATCAAAGGTGACTTTGTTCTCTATTGGCTGCTGACATAAGCACTGGCGCTCCCACACCCAAACATGATAACCTTACCCTGTGGCAATGATGTCAGCCAGCTGAGGAGTGTTAGGTGCAATTTTGATTGTGACAGTTTCAAAGTAGAGGTGCTCTTTCTGCGCATGGATGGTGTATGTGCCAGTGGTTATGTTCTCCAGACGGAATGAGCCATCAGCTTTTGTTTTGACTGTGAAACAAAACACACCAACAAAAGATGAGCCAACAAAGAACTGCCTAGCCCTCCATATTCACAAGAATACGTGAGACAAAAAGCTGACATATTTTCAGAGTCATTAAGATTTTGTTTCGTTTCCATTTGTCGATGATCAAACACTAGCCCCAGGGGCCAACACGTCTGCCCACCTTTGATTTGGTTATTCAGAGTGACCACTGCCTCTGGAACACCTTCTCCTTTGGGCCCATTCAGGACCCTCCCAGTGACAGAGAATCCCATGACGTGGAACACGGGCTGGAAGATGAAGAACAGGAAGAAGGTTCTCGTGCATGAGCTGCAAATGTCTCCCTTATGCCACTCATGCCACCACTCACACCATCGCTCAGCACATCTGCCCACACTGGTTTCTCCCAGTCCCGTGTGCCAGCCACGCTCCTTCTCAGCTCACCTACACCAGTGGCTCCCCCACCGGCGGCACATTCCCTGAGTCTGTCTCCTTTCTTGTATTCCTAACATTTGACATATTGATGTATGTCAAATAATTGAATAAAACAGATCTATAGATTTACTTCCCCAGCTAAAGATCACCGAGTCAGACTGGTGAGAGCCCCCCTATCCTTTCTCCTTTCCTTCCCGCTCCCTCCAGACATCCCATTTTGGTGTTTTCTAACCCCCCAAGCTAAAACCCAGCATCACTTCAACATCAGTCTGTCCTGTGGATTTTACCTCAGCAAGGTCTCCCAAGCCCTTTTCCTGCCTCTTCCTATCACACCCTGAATTCAAGTCCTTAACAACTCCACCCCAGCTGCTGCACTGCCCACAGTGTCTTGTAATTGGTTTTTTCCTGTGTCTGCCCATCCCACTCATGAGGGCCATGGCTTTGTTCTCTCTGCAGCCTCTATTTCCAGCCACCCCAATTCTTGGTTCCTCAAGCTGACCACATGGGTGCACCACATGCATCCCTCACAGGGGCTTCCACACCAGCTGCTCCCTCAGCCTGGATCTTCTCCCACACCTGGAGAAGATCTGGCAGGAGGCCACTCCTTTTCTTCAATCAGGTTTCAGTTCAAACTGTCACCACCTCCGAGAAGCTTTCCCTGACTATCATAGCTCAGTAGTCCCTGCCTCCCACCCCAGCCAGTCACTGTACATCATACTAATCTATTAGCTTCATCAAAAAATGACCGATATCTGATATGTCCTTGTTTGATGTATTATAGTTGTTTACCTCCCATTAGAATGTAAGGTCCATAGAGATGAAGACCTTTTCCGTCTTAGTCACTGGTACATAGTAGGCACTCAATAAGTAACTCCTGAATGAATGAATGCATATATGCCACAGCATTTGAGAGAGCTTGAAAAAAAATAAAATGGCTTCCTTTTTATTCAGGTAGCCTTTCTTGATCCTTCCAAAAAGATATGGTTTATCCACTTATTAATCCATACATCCACTCAACAAACACTTTTATTAGGTACCTACAATGTGCCAGGCACTAAGTCACATGTTAAGAGCACAGTGCAGTTTACAGGCCCTCTCATACCTGAAATTCCCTTCACCTCTCTGTTTAAAAACATGTCTTTCCCCACTCAACTGCTCCTGCTCTACTCCACAGGCCCCTGAAGCACGCAAGAACTTCATCTTCTCACCCTTCTAACCCCCTCCAGGGCACAGCACAACAGTCAAGTGCTTTCCTGAACCTCACAAAGCAGAGTCAGGACCCCACGGAGCACGCCACCTAAACGCCAGCGCCTACCAGTGCAAGCTCCCTTAGCGCAGCCCTTTCAAATGTAACATTACAAGAAAACAATTGAAATCTAATATTTTCAATAACTGTAACACTGGGTGGTCCATTTAGGAAAGACTGTTATTTTCTTTTGGGATTTGCTCTATCTAGCTAATTTGCTACAGTAACCATTTTCAAATTCTGTAATTAAAGATGTGTGATGAAAAACATCTTTACTCTCTATTTTAGGGCCTAGGGAGTTTATCAGGCTGCCTATCCATTCCTCTCACCACGGTCCAAGCTCTGTCAGCTCTTACTGGTCGACTGCCACAGCCTCAACTGGTCCCTTGCTTCCACCCTGCCCCTTGGGAACTCTTCTCAACATTGTAGCCAAAGGAACCACACCTCTCCTCTGCTCAGAACCTCACCCAGAGGGAGCTAATTGTCATCCAAAGTGGCCCACCAGGCCCGGTACAATCTGCCCCATCATCTCTCTGTCCCTCTGTCCCCTCCTCCCTTCCTCACTCCTTCCATTCCAGCCACCCTGGCCTCCTGGGTCCCCCAAACTCTCTAAACCTCAGAACCTTAGCATCTGCCATTCCCTCTGTCTTAAAACACTTCCCACAGAAGTTAAGTATGGTTCACTGTCTTTTCCCTTTCAGGGTGTGGCTCAAATGTCACCTTCACAGCGAGACTTCCCGAGAACACCCTGTAAGACAGCCATCCGTCTCAATCTTGAAAATGTGTAATCTTCTTTGTTGCTTTATTGCTCTAGAGAACACTAATCACCTTCTAATATACGTTTTAATTTACTTGTTTGTAAGTATATTCCTTTTCTGACATTAGAACGTGAATTCCACACAACAGGAATTGTGCTTTGTCCCTGCTGTAAGCCCACCCCTGGAATAGTACCTGAACGATGTCACTGGCACTCAACAAACACATTTCCCTGAATGAAGCAGCTATAACTAGGGCTCCAAGTCTCTACCATACAGACACGTAGTAAGAGGGTTGAGGTATCTAGTGAATGCCAGGCTAAACTAGAAGAGTACAAGATTCTGGTGTTTCCAACAGCCCATCTTGATAAAATACTGATTATTTTCTTAAACTTGTCTGCAACACCTGTGCCCAGGGATGGGAACTCGAACAGCTGTCCCTCCAGAAGATGGGGAGTTCCTACCTCAATTTTCAGGCTGTCGTGTTCCACTGTGAAGTCGAGCCTGGAAGGAGCAACATCAAAGGTAATCCTCTCCCCTCTGTAGAACGGAATCTGGAAGGCAGAGTCTGTTAACTACTAAGAGCCAATAACAAGATTCACCCATCAATATTAGTAATCGGTCCGGCAGCCCACAAATGACAAGGGGTTCAAGGCAGACCAAGAGGAACTATCATTCTGCTGCCGATTTTAAAAGAAAAAGAAAGGCCTGCATTTCTGCAGCTATTACCGAGGGGTCAGAGTCTTATCCCAAGTAACTGCTAAATAAAATGTTCACAAAACCGAGGGCAAACCAGTTAGTCCTTACCACCCAAATGGCATCGACTCTGACTGCATCTAAGAGTCCCAAACACAAACAGAACGGAAACTGCTTCGCTCACCACAGTGTAGCCCCCACTTGGCAAGGACGAGAAGGAGAAGGCGCCATCTTCTTTGGAGACCGCGTGGCACAAATATACCAGACTCTTGTCTTGGGGCTGGAAACCGGGCACTGGTGAGATGTTGCAGCCCAGCACATCCTAGGCCAGGAAGAACAGAAAATGACTTCCTTATCCACTTCCATGTTCTGACTGTCATCAACTAGCCACACTACAGGAAAACTTTAAGTTTTATGTCACAAAATATGTCTTTCGGAAATCTAAGGCATCGTATAGGTAAAAGGAACAAAAATCTTTACATTCAAGTTTAAAATGGCACAGTTTTCTTGGAAAAAAAGACATGATTGCCCATCCCTACAATGGGTCATCATTCTTCAGGTAAGAAAACGGAGCTCAGATGGACAGACAATAATGCAGGGAAGGCCTAGAGAGAGGAAGGGATCAGGGAGGAGGGGGTCAATGCGGGGGAGAGGGGACACCTGTAATACTTACAACAATAAAGATAAATTTAAAAAAGAGAAGAAAAGAAAGAAAAAGAGCTCAGGAAGGCAAAGAGACTGGCCCAAAGTCGCATAGCTAGTAAGAGACAGAGCTGGGATTTGTCTGAAATGGATTTGATTGATTTCGAAACCTGTGCACTTTACACCAAACTCCACCATCTCCCAAGATAGACATTCAGTTTCTTATAAGTCAACAGAGAAACACAATGTTCTTAAATGTTGAGATTCTAAATCAACCTTGACTGCATTTTAAATAGTATAGTCTCAGTCTCTCCTTTCTTCACTTTCCTTTGCTTACCTCTTTGGTTACTGAAGAAGAAAAGAGAAGAAACTTCACGCCTTTCATGGGCTCCCCATCACTGCGGACAGAGCCAGACACGTTGTATCCAGCCACAATCAGGGGACTGGCAGCGTTAGCATTGGAGTTGGTCACTCGCACAGTGGTGCTCGCCTACAAAAGAAGATTTTAACTTCCAAAAAAAGAAACAGTATATATAAATTCAAAAAGCACATATGGGGGGTGGCCAATTGATGTTTCTCTCTTACATTGATATTTTTTCTCTCTCTCCCTCTAAAGTCAACCAATCAATCAGGGAAGGAAGGAAAGAAGGAAGGGAGGAAGGAAGGAAGGGAGGGAGGGAAACACTTGCAAAGTGTTTAAGAACATGGGGACATGCTTAAGCTACAATATTAACTAGGAAAAAAGTAACGTAAAATTGCATATGTAGTCTAATCACTATTTTTTCATGCCCAAAATGAAGTAAAAGGAAATATGGCAAATGTAGATAATGGAAATTTCATCTGTATGGTGACATTTTACTTCTTTTACACATTTTCCACCTTCCAAATGTTTTGTGTCCAATCCTCTATTCTGTATGTTTCTATTTTTAAAAGTGAGCATGCCTTACTTTTTCCCTATGTTTAATGGTATATAATGCATTATTTTTTAAACTAAAGTACGATTTATGTGGAGAAAAGTACACATATTCTAAGTGTCCAGGGCAGTGATTTTTACAAACTGAACATACCATGCAAACAGTGCCAGAAATAGAACAGAACCAGCCCCCACAGCCCCACTCAGGCTCATTTCAGGTCACTGCCCCCCACAAGGGGCAGCCAGCATCCTGACTTTTAACAGCGCACTTTACTTTGAAACACAACTTCATATTAATAAACTAAATTCCTTTATGCATACAATTAACAATGTAAGCCTTAACATTTATTCTATACGTAACATGTAAGCCACTGAGTTTTAAATAAAACATTTTTAAACCTAGGCTGAAACCATATCATCAATTGTAACTGGATAAAACCTATACGGTAAAAACTGAAACACTGATTCTGATCCTTCTTGAGCAAGAATGAGGCACAGCCTCAAAGTTAATGTAAAAGCTAACATGTCGAAATGTCCCTTAAGTCTTTCTTATTTCAATTTGTTTTTCCACAGCTATTATAAAACCGCACCTAGTATATTTCTTCTTTTTTTTATCTTTTACTATAAACTATTTCAAACAAAATGATATAAGAAATACTCTAAAGAACACCTATACACGCTCTAACCAGCTAAAGAAATGAGTAAAAATACAATTTAAGACCCTTACATCTCCCCTTCCTCCTCCCTCTACACATGTCAGTAACCTAATTAGCATATGTTTGCCATTCCTACCTACATCTGTGCAATTTTTCCACATATGAATACATCCTTAACTGGGATGATCAGGAGTGTTTTTAGTTACTATATAAATGACATCATATTTCCTTATCCTTCAGCAACTTGCCTTTTTCCTTCACTGCAGGTTTATAAATATAGTCATATTGATGTATGTAGCTCTGGTGCATTCATTATGGCTGATGTGCAGAATTCGACTGTGTGATAAAAGCATAATCCACTCCCTTCTTAAGGAACATTTAGGTTGTTTGCAATATTTTGCTACCGCAAACGAAGTTGCAATAAACATTCTTATACATTCTCCTTGGGCACATATACTACAGTTTCTGGGATGTTAAGCATATTTATAGAATGTTGTTCTAGACTGATAAAAGCACAACAAAAAAAATCTCATCAGGTTCTTTTGTGTTGATTTGGCTTAAGATAGCTATAGTTAATAACAAACCTATTTCACAGCAGGAAGACGGTATTTTTACCTAAAACTGAAACCAACATCTGCTACAGTGAAGGAGTTTCACCTTATAAATACCATCAAGCTCATCAGCAGCACTACTGTTTTTTCATCTACTTCTAGAAAAACCATAAACTCATTTCACATCCTGAACCGAAACCCCTGCTGTCCCCAAACCAGCACTTTGTTGCCACACTAAAGACATAACGGAAATGTTTACCTCTTTCAATGCCCAGGTTGGATGAGTTGCAAGGATTTCATAATCTCCGGGAAGGACTTTAAAAAATGCAAACCTAAGGATACAAAATACCACTTAACTCACTCCCAACAACCCGAGTAGTTCTAATTTTATGACCAATATTGGAAAGCACAGAAAACAGTGTTTGAATTATCACAAACTTGCCGTTAGCTGGTTAGTGAGCATAAACAAAATTTCATCCTTCACGGTGCAATGCCACATCAGACAGCACTTACTGTGTATAAGGATAGGTATTCTGTGTGCCAACAGGAAAGATGGTTTATGTTTTCCTTAACGCCCAGGAATTCTGGCCTAAAAACCAGTCACTGTGGTTTAGCAGGCTTCAGTCATAGAATAGGCAAGTGAGTTTTGACAGAGGGGAGTGATGTGTCAAAGGCACAGAAGTGGAAAGGAGTCACATGTAAGGGACAGAGAACAGATCTGATGGGCTAGGCAGACACTAACAGGATGATGCTAATGATATGGGCGGAAAAATGGTAACAACTTCTGAATCCTATGCAAAAGAGTTTAGACATGTGATCAGAAACAAATATGACATTATGGGCTTGTATGCAAAGCAACAGCGATGAAAGCAGAAGCCAGTGAAAATCTCTCAGGTAGCAACTGACTAAGACCAGAGTGAAATGAACTGAGGTTGGAAATGGAAGGATTCTGACACATTTAACCCTTTAAATCTGCAAAGCACCGGACAATTAGAGGGCTAATTGTTCTAATGAAATGAACTACAAAAGCATTCAATTTATTCTTCTGTGGTGGTATTTTATTTTATCAAATGTTGCCTGTAATAACTGGATAGGGCTTGGCAATCACTTTGCTACAATAAAATCGAAGCTGCCACTGGATTTTGGTCTTCGTAAGATGTAACCTATACTTCACATCCATGATATCCCTGGTCTATAAGTTAATATTTTTGTTTAGTTAGTGCTGATCCAGAAAGATCAAGTCATTTATCCCAGCAAGGTCAACAGCAAACTACTAGCCTAGAGAAAATGAGAACTCCACATTCCTTCTATAGACCAGGGCTGGTGAGGCATCAATCAAATGTTATTTCAAAAATAATTTCAACAATCATCATTTAAAAATCGAATGACTTACTGACAGATTCATTATAAACTTCAATTCTGCAGCTTAGTCAATTTTATATATTAAAGTAGTAATGATCTGAATGCTCTCAAAATTATCAGTTGGAACTATTCTGCTATTAATCTTGGCACATCTGTTAACATTTACAACTCAATGATATAAATCCACTAAATAAATGCTTTAAATTTGACTTAACAAGGTTAATTAAGTAGTCATCAGTTCTAAGTACAAAACAATTTTGATGTAATAGGGATACAATGATTTGTAAAAATCATAATTGCGCTAACCTATATTTGAGGTAAGTTATTAAGCACATATGTCATGCCAAAAAGCTTAAAACACTAACACTAGATAATTTAATCTTCTCAATAACTTTAGGAGATAGATTTCATGATTATAAATTTTTAAATGAGGAAATGGAGGCCCAGAGGCCTTAAATAACTTGCTCCTGGTTAAACACCTAGTAAAGGGGAAACCAGGATTCAAACCCAGGCTCTTGGGCTCCAGAGCCAGTGCCAACCATTAAATAAAGACCTACTATATGCCAGGCCCTGCAGTAGGTGCTTGATAGGTGTTATCTCATATTCAGTAATCCTGCCAATGCTACATGCAATGGGTCAAATGACTTCCATTTTACCGATGAGGAAGGTGAGGCCCTGATGGACATGAACTTGTCCAAAGTTAAGAGGCCAAATTAGGATTTGAACTGAGGTCTCCCTAAATCCAAAGCTCTCCAACCCCCATCAGAGCCCCGCTCTAGCTACAAGGCAGGATGGCACAAGCACAACTCACTTTCCACCAGGCTGCGTAACTGTGGACTGGATCTTCGCTTCGGTCCCTGTGCTTCTCAGAGACACCTGAACTCCAGCAGGACCCAGGGGCTGCCCTTTGCTGAGAACCTGTCGTGGAGAAGGAGGTTGAACTTGACCTAGGAGCAAAGCACTCCTCTCAAGAGATCCTGCTCCTACTCCCCACATGGGCCTAATAACCTTCTTTGGGTGAAAATTCCTTTGAAAAAGTGATGGAGATCATGGATACCCTTCCCAGGGAGGTTTGAGGGGCTGTGAGAGGGAACAGTAACAGTATAGTAATACTGTGTTTCACTGACTCTAAGACACTGTCAGTTAAAAATATACAATTATTTTACAAAGTTTGGAGTATAGAGATGATCCTCATCTCTAACAGGAAACCCACACATAAAGACAGAACAAAAGGGCCTCTCTTTGGTGTAAAAGTAAAGAAATAGACCTGCCGTGCAGAAAAGAATGGCAGGGAAATGTGCACGTCTCAACCTTGATGCTGGATGGAGGGAAGAAAAAAATCTCCCGGGAATCTGTCCCTATAAAAGGCCACTCCTGGCATTTACATGCTAACAGCCTCTACTCTTACAGGGTAAGAGAACAACCTAGATCGGACCCCTAAAAACACACACTACATGTTATACTCGATTTTATCGGTTCCCAGATCCTCTTGAAGCTTACCTGTGGGTCCCTTGTGTGATCAAAGTCCCCAGGTTAAAAAGTCCTATTTTTTTAAAGGTAAGAGAAGACCCAGTGGGTACCACAGAGCAAACATTAAAAAATAAGCAAGTTCTGGAACCAAACCTTTCCATTCACAGAGAAGCCCGTAAACACAAAGTTGATGTCCCCGCCCTTCGTGCAGATGTCATTGACGCCATCCACATAGAGCTCCACGTTCGTTGGTTCTGAGGGATGAAGATGGGAATGGAGTACAAGACACAAAGAAGTTTAGTTCTGGGAAATTGTCTAGGTAAAATGCATTTTACTGGTTAACTTTCATTTTATTTATTTTTGAGTACTTAATATAGTCGCATGGTTCAAAATCCAAAGGTATAAAAGACAGGCAGGGCCCTGGCTGGTTTGGCTCAGTGGATAGAGTGACGGCCTATGGTCTGAAGGGTCCCGGGTTTGATCCCGGTCAAGGGCATATGCCAGGGTTTCAGGCTCAATCCCTGGTAGGGGGTGTGCAGGAGGCAGCCAATCAATGATTCTCTCTCATCGTTGATGTTTCTATCTCTCTCTCCCTTTCCCTTCTTCTCTGAAATCAATAAAAATATGTTAAAAAAAAAAAAAAAAAAGACAGGCAGGGAAAATCTCCCTCCCACCCTTATTCCTTGGACACTCAATTTCCTGCCCCAGAGGGAACCAGTGTTTAGAGGATAATATACTCTTGTAACAGTCTTTCAGCCAAGTTGTATCTCAGAGTCCCATGGAAAATTCAGTGAGCACCAATTAGCTTTATTCACTTTTATTCACTGAATGTTTACCACAGGCCAGGCACTGAGCTAAGGGCATTTAATTCTCAAAACTACTGAAAGAGGTAGGTAGTAACATCTACAATTGATTGAGGGGTAAACTGAGGCACGGGAAGGTTAACAGATCTCTCAAAGTCACAGCACTTGTGAGTTACAGGACCCCAATTCAAGCCCCAAAAATCTGGTTCCAGTTCTGTTCCCTGACCAAGTACATAGGTTCAGCCATATTAAACCAGGGCCATAAACTCCAATGCTCCCAGAAAGCAAAAGGGTAAGAAGTAAGCAGACAGGCCAAGTGGGGACTATGTGAATGACTCGATCCCCAATAGGGGGTGGGTGTGCAGGAGGCAGCCAACTGATGATTCTCTCTCATCATTGATGTTTTTTCTCTCTCTCCCTCTCCCTTCCTCTTTCTGAAATCAATAAAGTATATTAAAAAAATAATTTAGAACAAAAAATTACACACAAACACACAGGTGAAGATGCCAATAAAAATGGACGGAAGCTTTGAACAGGTACCTCACAAAAGAGAATATCCAAATGGCCAATAAACATAAAAAGTGTTCAACTTTGCCCTAGCTGGTTTTGCTCAATGGGTAGAGCACTGACTTGAGGACTGAAGGGTCCTGGGTTCAATTCCAGTCAAGGGCACATGCCCAGGTTGCAGGCTCAATCTCCAGTAGGGGGCATGCAGGAGGCAGCCAATCAATGATTCTCTCTCACCATTGATGTTTCTATCTCTCTCTCCCTCTCCCTTCCCACTCTGAAATCAATAAAAACCTTACCTAATAATAGACAAACATGTAAATTGACCGTACCTCTGCTACGCCACCAGCCAATCAGGAGTGATATGCAAATTAACCCAACAAAGATAGCGGTTAATTTGCATACACAGGCGCTGCATGATTGGGGGGGGGGGGCGCGGGACACTTGCAGGCGTTCTGCCCCACCCCCAGTCTCTCAGAGCCTCTGGGCAGCGTGGGAAGGCAGGGCCAGAGCGGAAAGAGGCGGCTCCCGGAGTAGAAAGAGACAGCTCCAGGGCCTGATCGGAAAGGGGCTGGGCCGGAGTGGGAAGTCAGTGCCAGCAGCCAGGGTAAGGAAAGCCCATTCTAGCACGAATCTTCGTGCATTGGGCTTCTAGTATATATATTTTTTCAAGTGTTCAACCTCATTGACCATTGAGGAAACTCAAATCAAAATCACAATGGATACGACCACATCCCCACCAGAATGGCCAAAATGAAACAGACTGACCATGCCAAGTGTTGGTGAGAACGTGGAGCGCCTGGAACCCTTACACACTGTTGGGAGAGGAGAAATTGCTATATCTACTTTCCACGTTTTGCCATGTCTACTAGAGCTGAGCATGTCAAAATTCTATTGCCCAGTAATTTCATTTCTGGTATATACTCAACAGAAATGCAAACACACATGTATCAAAAGATATGTACAAAGATGTTTGCAGGAGCACTATTTTTATGGCCAAAATTGGGAAGCAAACCAAATGTCCATCAAAAGTAGAAGGGATAAATCACTTCATATTCAGTAATAGAATGAAAAGCTACACATAATACAAAGGAATCTCATGAACAATGTTGAAAGAAACCAGATACAAAAAAATGTGTGGTTCCATTTTTATTAAGTTCAAAACAATCTATAATTTGAGGTCGGGTTAGTGGTCCACCTGGGGGGAGGGGTGCGGTGGAGCAGTTAAAGAGTGCCTGTGGGTACTGATAAAAGTTCATCCCATTGTCTGGGTGGCAGTTACATGAGGGAGTTCACTTTGTGAAAATTCCTGAAAGTATGTTATAATTCAATAAAAATTTTAAAAGCTTATCAAAAAGAAAAAGCATTGACAGGAAGGGAGGGGGCACCAACTCCAACTGGCTGTCAATTTGTGACCTCTGCTTTAGCCATCAGTTGGGTTTGATTCCCTCCCCCCACACCCTGCCCAGCTTCTAGAATGCACCAGCCAGGTGCTCCTGAGTTTGAAATGGAAAAGAACTTCCCCACAGAGCCAAATTAGCTACCCGAGCTTCCCTTCACCTGTTATGACGGCAGGGACGCAATTCTTCCTTGTCTAACTCGTAAGGCAGCCAGACGGAAACAACCACGGCCCCCCACGCCTCTCCCTAAGCTATAGAACTGGGATCACGCACATCTGCCATAGCAAAAAGTCAATAGCGTTTCTTCTCCAAATCATCAGCCAGCTCAAAGCAGAACCCTCCATTCTGATCTCAACCCCATCCCACCTTTCCAACTTTGCTAAAAGGCAGATACTTTTTGCTAAAAGCTCAGGAAAGTGTTGAGCTTTTGTATGTATATGTGCAGAAGGACTTTTTAAGTATCGCCTAATTACCTGCTAATGATGTGCCAACCATTCTGAACACAGAAATATATTGGCCGATTAATCCTCCAGGTCGCCTGTGAGGCAGGTGCTTTTACTCTCCTGACCCATTAGAGAGGAGTTGGACACGGAAACAGGGGAAGTAACTTGTCCAAGGTCATCACAGAGCTGGCAAGGCCCAAGGCTGCCAGATCTTCTGATCTCTTAAGAGAAGCAGAACTGGACTTTTATGTCAAATCTCACAATGTTTAATGTTACAACTAACTCACACACACACACAAAAGAAAGAATAGTAACACTGAGGGAGCTAAGAAAGAAGCCATCCTGGGACAAAAACAAAGTCCCCACTTCTGACCTCTATATATAATCCTACTGCCACTTAATGAATGAAACTGCTACAGTAGAGTTTCCTGAGAAAGGTACTAGAAAAAATGTCTATTCTAAGAAAAATGACAAAAAACCTCAAAGTAGATCTAAGGTAAACCCAATCTATTCTAAAGTGAAAAGGCAAGGGACCCTCTTCTACACTAGAAATGAATATTCAGTATTTTAGCAATCGATGCACTCTATCAACTTAAATTAATAGTCAGCATATGATCTACTCATTTGCAGAGTATTACCTGGTTATTCAGTTAACTTACCAAAACTCCACCCTAGGGGAGGCTCAATCTTCAGAATAAAATCTCCCTATGAGGGGGGGAAAAAAGTAAAGGATTGAGAACTGATGACCCTTCAACTAGCTTAACTTAGTTTAGTGCTACCATTTAATCTAGAATTTTTACACAGGAAATGAAATTCCAAGCATAAACTGAAGCTGATCACCAGAAGTTCCCATCCAACCAATCAGAAGACACCATGTTAAAGCCCAAGGGAGAATCCTAAAGACACCATATTCAGCCACTCCTTGTTTTTTGATACCAAACATACCATTAATGGATCTATTAACCCCATATATGCCTAAGGTTGCCAGGGTCAGCACAAGAACTAAAGTAATTTCTAAACACTATATTTTACTCATACACCTTGATTTCTTGAGATTATTTTAATAGTTTAAAAAAATAAAATAAAATCAATTTTAAAAGATTTCAAGACCCAGCTAGTCCACCTCTAGCAATCAATTTTATGGACAAGGTGGGGCAAAAGTGGTACTAGAAAAGTGAGTCTAAGAAACACAGAGCTTATTCTTGTCTTATTATTTATTAATTATTGTATTATTTTCTACAGACCACAATGGCAGCTGGGGGTGGAGTTGGGGGAGGGGACAGGAAGAGATTAACTAAAGAACATATATGCATATATGCATAACCCATGGACACAGGAAGGATTGGGGTGAGGTAGGGGTTGGGTGGAAGGAGGCAAAAAGGGAGAAAATGGGAGATATCCATAATACTGTCAACAATAAAATAAAATTGTAAAAAAGGAATGTAAAATAAAAAAGGCAATAGATCTATACATGCTAATGTTGAAAGGAACCAAGATATTACCATAGGAAAAACAATCAAACCACATAGTGATTTCTATGGTTCGATTCCATTTGTCTTTTTTTAAAAATCAAAATCAAGAAAAAGCAGTCTATTAGGTTATACACCAAAACTTTTTTCAAAGGCTACCACTAGATAAGGAGTAGCATCTGGGGGATAAAAGATAAAATTTACTTCAAATATTTCAAAGACCTTGATTTTTTTTTTTCACAGAGCTCATAAATTCACCTATTACTTGCATAACTTTCTTAAAGCAACATTTTAAGCTGCTTGCAAATAAAGGGTGCTTATAGTAAACCAGGGTTTCTCGGCCCTAATACTGCTGACATTTGTCTGTCCTGTGCAGCATGATGGGACGTTTAGCCTCCTTCCAGGCCTCTACTCACTAGGGAACTGTAGCACTACCCCCACCGCCCACAGTTGTAACAACCAAAAACGTCTCTAGACATTGCCAACTGTCTCTGAAGACTTTGAGAAACACTATATTCAATCAAACCGATCCAGAAGCTCTCTCCTCCAGAATTTGGCCAGAATTGTCACATTCCACTTATAATTCATGAAACAGTGAGCATGTGCTTTTGTGGGAAAGGCCATTCTCTGACTAGCACAGCCCTGTGGGCCACACCACTTCCCATTATAAAAGACTAAATTACTCTGTCCTCTTACCTTATCATACAAGGGGATCATAAAGTAACCATTGTTAGGGGCACAGTCTGTCTGGTATTTCAAAGTCCCATGCTTGGTGTACAACTTTATCTGAAAGAAAGGAAAGAGAAGTCACAATATCACCTTTGAGAATTAGCCATGTATGTTACACCTAAATGCATTCAGTCAATGAATTTGCTGAGGATCTACTAGATGCTGTTAGCACTGGGCATGCAGGAGAGAAATAAGTACCCCCAAAATAATGTGATTCCATACTTTTTAGGTTAGAAACCATCTGAAGTCTACCACAAAAGTTCTATTTTTCAATGATTTTTTAATTTTAATGACTGTTTCTATGTTGCTTCTAGGTCTAAAATGTTCAAACTTGCTGTTAGTAAGGTGCTTATTACAAGCAATTTCTGCCCAACCAGAGTGGCTCAGTGGTTGACCATCAACTTGTGAACCAGAAGGTCACAGTTCGATTCCCGATCAGGGCACATGCCTGGGTTCCAGACTCGATCCCCAGTAGGGGAAGCGCAGGAGGCAGCCAATCAATGATTCCCTCTCATCATTGATGTTTCTATTTCTCTCCCCCTCTCCTTCATCTCTGAAATCAATAATAAAAAATTTAAAAAAAAAACAATTCCTGAGCCCCTCTTGTGTTCCTAAACTAGGTTTGAGGGGTCAGGCCAGGGATCTATTTTATTAACCCCAAATGATTTACTTGTAGTAACACTCATCTAGAAATTTTTTAGTTTTCCATTTTATTTTCATTCTCAGGACAAAAACTTCAAAAGACATTTAATATATATCCTCTCCTCAAGGACTGTAAAACTCTTGCCTCCTGAGCATTCCCAGACACAAACTGTTAACCCATTTAGATGCTCAAGTAACATCTGAGTCTCCCACATACTGTGTGACCTTGGGCAACTCATTTACCCTCCTGAGATCCTTTGTTTCTTCATGGTGGATGCTCAGATTCACAGCTATGCATATTAAGCACCTGGCACAGAGTATGGATTAAAAAAAAGTAGCCTGCATTGCTATTTACTGTTACTATTTTACTATATTACTATGTTGTATTACTAACATCTCTTAGAAGAAAAGAAAGCAATGTGGTGTCATTGGCAGGGCAGAGGCTGGATTCAAAAAAGATTTCCTAAACCTACCTGCATGGATCAACCACTCTGAACCTCAGTTTCTACATCTGTAACAGGAAGCAGTTGGATCTCACCTCTAAAATGTTGATGCTGTGACCATGATATGGAAATAACAAATGTGTCATACCAGCTAAGATGTAGAAAGCCAAAAACTCACATGTACACTTGGGAAAGGAACAGAGTTAATTTACACTTGGACTTCTAAGTGCCTGATGAGTGTGACCACAGCTTACACTCCACAGTGCCTGGGACGATGTCTTGTTTAGTGTAGGTACTCAATAAATACTCAGTGAATCTGTTTACAGGCCATAGAGAAAATCAGATGCACAAACCTAAAGCAGGCATTGAAAATCCACCTGCCCAGAGGGGCGAGGGAAGCAATGTCAAGGGCATGCATGTAAAGGGAGACAGATCACTACTCAACCCGAACCAAGTTTTGCAACCCAAAGATCAGCTGGTTTTCCAGATAAATCAGGAATCCGGTTTGTAAAATGAAATCTCCTGATTGTCAAAGTATCGGCAACCAGTATTATTTTTCTTCTGTAGGGATTTTTGTCTGTTGTGTTTACTATACTGCCATATCCCCACCCTGGACAGTTTCAGTACATGCAGGGGCTCACTCCATAGTTACTGACTGAATGATTATGATGGAAAAACACACAAAAGGGAAGAAGGCTAGGAAAGAGTAAAAGTAGTTTTATTAGCAGACAGAAAATACAATCAAGAAATTATTGTGAAACATCTTGATTATTTGCATGTCTTTCATTAAGTACAGATCAGGACACAGGGTGGCAATACTGGTATACATTACACATATGAAATGTTTGATTTCGTAATCAGAAATTATGAAAGAATAAATGTGTCAGACCATCTGGACAGGCAGCCTTGGGCTCACGGAGCACACTTAATATTAGGTCACAATACCTGACTGTGCTCTCAAGGTCACTATTGTGTTTGGGGTGGGAGTGCCCATAACTGCCTTCACTTTCCTCCCAGAGTCCCAGGAAACTACAAGCTACAGAAAAACCTATCCAGGCAGCTTCTGAAATGCCCTGTGCCTACACACTGGAGGCAATCCAGAAGGTGGCATGGGTACCCAGCTGACCCTCGGAGCCCTGCCCCTGCCAGTGGGTAGAGCCTTTAATTAAACACCCAACTTCTTAAGATCAAAAATGGTGGAGAAGCCACAGACAGAGGGGCCTTAAAGGTGATAATTGATTATCTTCTTTAGGAAATCGATGGCACTAGGTTCTGCTGCTTCTCTCACACGATCTACAGGAATAAATAGGCACTTGGGGCAAGGCCAGGTCAAAGAACAAGAGGGGTATGGCATCGGCTTCCTCCCCCTGCCCCAATCCTCAGAAACCTCTGCAGAACATCAGTTTACCCTTCACCACAGCTCTCCGGCTGCCAGCCCTGGGGAGGCTCAAACATGCTTTCAGGCAGCCTTTGGAGTCTCAGTGCCCAGTCCCTTCGTTTTGGCATCTTTTTGGTTCTTTTTTTTCTCTTTTAAATCCTCATCTTCTGCCCCATCATTCAGTAACCACCTAAAATAGAAGCCACCCTTCCCTTGGGTCCCTGCCCACTCAACCTGACAAGTGACCTTGTATCCTTACTCCCATCACCCTCCCTTCCTCATTACAAAGCTTTCTGGGCCATAATTCCACTGGACTGATAATCATCTAACTGACTAGGGCTTTGCAACTTAATAAAAAGACTTCCGCACAAATCTCTAGTGTAATTCCAATAACTAACCAGCACGGCAATCAAGATAGCTCACAGCTCTCCACTTTCAGAGAAAACACAGTCCCAAGCGGGTAAGCAAAGGGGGCCAGGGATTAAATATACAGATTCCCAGCTCCAGAGATGCCAACAGAGATCTGCTGGATCAGGATCTCTGGGATGGGAACTGACGTTCTTTAAAAGCATCCCAGTGAGTGTTGGGGGGGGGGGGGGACTTAGTGGAATAGAACTTTTGGGGGCACTGAGTTGTGGAGTTTGGGGGTAAAACTTGTGGCCTCTAGGTTCTGGAATGTGGCTTCTGGGAAATCTGAGTTTCAGGAGGTCTGAGTTTTGAGGACCTGGATCGGGCGGGTCCCCAGGGGCCTGGGGCCTGCTGAGACTGGGTGTTGAGAGATCTGGGCCTGGATTCTGGAGACAGTCTGGGTTCTGGATTATCTTGAATCTGCATTGTGGGGAGCTGCAGTTTGGGTTTTCAAGAATCTGGGAGTCTTGGTTTGGAGGACCCTTGGTTTTGAGTGATCTGGTAAAAGTTATGCACCACCATCACCAGAAATGTCCCTCACACCCCTGCGCACACGGGTTCTGGCCCCCATCCCGACTGCAGAGCCGGTCCCTCGGCGGTACCTCCACTCCAGCGCGTCCGAGGAGGCGGAGGGCCCCGCGGCAAGTGGCGCCTTTAAAGGGTAAAGGACGCCGGGGATGAGGGGCTAGGGGCAACCGCTCGGTGTCAGAGGAGAGACCACCGCGGCCCACAGAGGTTGAGTAACCGGCCCAGGGTCACACAGCGAGCTCCGGCCGGGCCGCGGGGCGAGCGCTCACCTCGATGAGCGAGTAGTTGATCTCCACGTCCGACTTGACGAAGCCCCCGCAGCCCACCACGATGTCCTCGGAGCCGCGCGCCGGTCCCACGCCGCTCAGCAGCAGCAGCACGGTGGCAGCCACCACCGTGGGCCCCGGCGGCCCCACGCCCCGACACACCCGCATGGCCCGGCCTCCGCCGCCCAACCCTCCGCAGAGGTCCACGTCCCGCTCCTCACACCGCACGCTGCCCGCCGCTTCCTCTTCGACCGGTGGCTGACAGCCCAAGCCCCGCCCCGCCGTCACTGCGCGTGCGCGCTCCGACCCCGGGCCCACGCCCCCAGGCAAGATGACTCCCGCGCATGCTCAACACCAAAAAGAAGTCATGTGTGCCCTCTAGAGGCCTGGAGGACTCCGCACACCGTCTGACAGGTGCAGTTGCAAGGCGTGTGAGCACAGGCGCAAACTCCAAAGAATTCTACCTTGGAATTCAGTAAACCTAAAACTGGAAAGGACTAGAGACTATTAATCGAAGTAGTGTTTAACAATTTTCCCTATTATTTCGCAGTTTATATATATATATATATATATATATATATATATATATATATATATATATATATATATATAAAATCAAAAACCAAGTTAGAAATTTGTGTAAGTTGGTGCATTTTTCCATGATAAATGACCAATAAGTTTTTTTAAAGCAAAACATAGGCCATTTAAGTTCAGCATAACACTTAAAATATATTTATATTTTATTTTAATCCAAGCTCTAATAATATTTGCATAGAAACAAATTTTGAGGGTTTTTCCCCATAAGCAGTTTAATTTACTTTGAATTACCTCTGTAAGATGAAACATGATTTGTCTGAAAAGTAATTTAGATTCAGATATTGTATTTTGTACCAAGATTGGATAGATACTGTAATATAGATTGAATTTAACTTCAGGTCACCTCATAGAAATAGACAAAAATTGCTTTTTCTGAGCTGACACTTTTGGAAATCTTCCATTTTGCTCCTAAAAAAAAAGCAAGTGCTTTATTTTGATGGTTTTTATATTTTGTTTCCAATTCATGAGGTAAAAGAAAATTTCCCACTGGAATTTGCCATTGTGGCTAAGACTTTGAGACTCATAAAAACTATAAATCACAATGATCTTGAACTACCCAAAGGTCAAAACCCTCAGATTGGCTGCAGTACATCCACTGGGGATCTCAATAATGAAAGCATCTGACTTCAGTTTCTCAGTCTGAATTCTCATTTGAAATACAGTGAGACTCTCAACTGTTTGGTTATAGAGAGAAAAGATTTAAATAATTGTTTTATTGCTTGAGGTTTGTTATATATAACTACAATTGAAATATATGCCCTTTACCCTCCCTAACATGCATCCCTGGTCTGTATTGGCAAATCACCAGGGGTTGAAAAACCACCAATTAGAAAATGCTGGCCTATGGAACCTTCTCGTCTTACAGAATGAGAAACTGAGGCTCTGAGAGGGAAAGGGGACTTGTCTAGGGCTCTCTGCAGGCAGCCATGTGATGTTCAGAGTGCTGGAAAGTGGGTTTGGAGGTGCCCAAGTTCTGTCCTTGGCTCATAGATTTCCTCTATGTTCATCCTGCCTTCCTGACCATTCCCCCTCGAATGTCCACCATTCCCCTCAAATTCATCTTCAAATATACACAGAAATAAAGAATTAGGGCTGTGGCAATGCCAATTAGAGAGGGGGTTGCAGACAGAGGGAGCTCAAGCCTCCCCCAAATTTCCAACAGCCTCCACCAAAACCACCACACATAAACAGACATATAGTATAAGTGTAAACAGCAGACCTGCCACACTCAGCTCCAAGACAGATCCTTGGGTTCTTTGTGTCCCTGCTCTTCCAGAAGACCCAGACAGGAGGATGGCTGAAGGGGAAGCATAACAAGAAAGGGGTGGGGGGAAGAAAGCCAGGGGAACCCATATGGTTGAGGTCCTGCAGGAAGCAGGAGAGAAGATGAGGTCGAGAGCCTGAGAAGTAACAAGGCAGCGTGGAGAGAGCAGAGGATTTTCATCCTGCACCCAAACTAGCATCTATGCTTATCTGTCTGAAAAAGCTGGGCCTTTCCGTCCTATCCTGAAAGGCATGCATGCTCACTGCAGAAAGAAAGGAAATCAAAAAGGAAAGGGAAAAAAAAAGAAAATTGGGATTCCCATAATGCTGCTTTAGTGCACTTCCATCTCTTCATTTATGCATATAGGCCACATAGAACCGTTTCCAAAAAGAACTTGTTGCTTTAAGACCCAGGAGAAGAAGGTAAATGACATGACTTTCCCACTTTCTCCAACTTAAGCATATACTTTTTCTTTTAATTATCATAGCCTATTTTATACTATGATCTCTTTTTCACTTAGCATTTCGCAACCATCTTTCCAAATTAATATATTTCTGCAACGGCTCTTTAAACCACTACTTAATAACCTATGAAGGAAATAATGATACTAATGCTAATAATAGCTAACTTGCTGAGCATTTATGTGTGCCTGGCACAGTGCTGAACTCTTTACTAGTAATCTTCTTAAAATCTCCCCACTACCCTGGAAGCATACAATGTCCATCCCCACGGATGAGAAGACGGCAGCTTAATCAGACGGTTCCCCCACACACCCCAGTTGTTGGACTCTTAGCCTGTGCACACCTGTTAGGTGCTTTCATCGGGATAAATTCCTGGAATGGCAGTTCCACAGTATTCAGGAAGTTCGGGGTGACACTTTTTGCGGGGGCCTGGAGGGTTATCTGGAAGTGCCACTGCACTTTCTGGAGCTAGGGGATCCCCTCCCCAGGAGCCCGTTGGGGCCTCTCTGAGCCTCGGTTCATCCCTTCTTGCTCCACCCCCGCCATGAGGCTGGACCTTGCCCGGTGCTTCGCAATCCAGGGGCTGGAATCCAGGCCAGGCCTGCCGGGCTCCGCCCCTTCCCGGTCTAGGAGCCCCGCCGAGGGGGCTGCCAGGGACGGACCGACAGACCCACGGACAGACAGACGGAAAGACTGTGCTGATGGCCGCGCAGGGAGAGCCCAGCGTGGGACCAGAAGTGAGTGTCCCCTGACCGTCCCACGCCCCTTTTCCCAGTTTGATAGACCTCTCAGAAGGTATAGTACTGGGAAGGGGAGATACCCCCAAATTACTAGGCCGGATGAACAGCAGGGGAGTGCGACCCCTTTAACCAAGCCCATGCCCAGAAGAGCCTAGCGTAGTTAAAGGGGCCTCCAGAACTACAGGAACTTTGACCCCTATTTGCATAAAGCTTCAGAACCCCTATTTCTCATGTAGGCTCTAAGCAGAGGACTCTAGGGAGTGGAGTTCATGGTATGGCAGTAAAGGTCACAAAATCTCACGATTTCAGGGGCCTGGTAGGTAAGGCAAAAATAATAGCTGATGTTTAAATGAGGGCTTACTTTGTGCCCAGCATCTTAGAGATTGATTCTCTTATTATCCCCCCTTTGCAGGGAAGGAAACTGAGGCACAGGGAGGTTGCAGTTTACAGAGCTGGTGAGTGGTGAATCCCGGAGGATTCGAGATTACCAGAAGGGAGAGGTTTGGGGGGACCGTTAATATAGTAGAGAGAAAACTGAATAGGCCATGTTCTCTAAACTTCATATTCAAACTTCTTCTAGCGTTAGAGAAGGCCAGGAGCCAGGATAAGAATCACAAACTGAGAGTAAAGTTTGGGGTCAATGGCGTCAGCTCTGTCGCTCCTTGTTTGTGTGAGTCCCAAGAAGCCTGTTCCCCTCTCAGTGCCTCAGTTTCCAGGTCTGTGAAATGGGGGCAGTACCACCTACATCCTAGAGTTGTTATAAGGATTAAGTGACAGTCTGTGCCCAACACTTATCAGGGAGCCCAGCTCTCCTAGGCTCCCGGACCCAACCACCTGGGTTCAAATCCTAGCACCACCACTTTCCAGCTCGGTGACATCGAACAAGTTACTCAACCTCTCTGGGCCTCAGCTTCCTCATGTGCAAAATCAGTGTGATCACTGCATCTCCCTGATAGGGTTGATGCTTGGGTTAAAGGCGTTGAGGATTATAAGGTATTCCAAAGAGTGCTTGGCATGTTTTCATATAAATGTTAGGGGTCCAAAAAGTTGCCTGGCCCCTCAGCAGGTGAATTTAGGACCCCTGTGTTGTACCATCATAAAGTCGCCCTGGTGTTCCCTCAGGTCTGGAACCAGACGGAGCCTGAGCCCGCTGCTAACAGCCTACTGAGCCTTTGCTTCCTGAAAACGGCAGGGGTCTGGGTGCCCCCCATGTACCTCTGGGCCCTTGGCCCCATCTACCTCCTCTATATCCACCGCCATGGCAAGGGCTACCTCCGCATGTCCTCCCTGTTCAAGACCAAAATGGTAGCTACTGCCTCGGGGAGCCTGGAACCAGACAATGGCTGGGGGTGGGGGAGGAGCAGGCTGGAACTGGCAGAGACCCCAAAGGGGGTCAAGAAGGGAACTTAACCAAACAGAGCAACACTCCACAGGATACAGAGGTAAACTCAGTGGAACAAGGTTCACTCAAACAGATTGGTAATAATGAAAACACACACACACACACACACACACACTCATGCGTTCCTGAACAGTTTCTGGCCACCATAACCTGGCATTCTGCAAAGCACGGCATACACAAGGTAATTTTAGGATCACGCTAGGATAAACCTGTTACATGTTTAACAGTTATGCGTTGATTTTTATGTTTCCCAGCCCTCAGTACTAAAGAACAGTTCTTAAAATTGTTAGGTATCGCCCCGGCCAGTGTGGCTCGGTTGGGCATCATCCCGTGCACCAGAAGGTTATAGGTTTGAGCCCAGGTAGGGTGGCATGCAGGATGTTTTGCTCTCATCTCTCTCTCTCTCTCTCTCTCTCTCCACGCCCCACTCTTTTCTCTCTAAAAATCAATAAAAAAACATTGTTAGGTACCTATTTTAGTGAGTTACAAAAACACTTGCATTGGAAGGGTGAGCCTTCCTGCTCCACTATCTATCGCATTCTCCTCCAGACTTCTACAAGAATGCCCTTCAATGTTCATTCATTCCCATGCCACCCAGTTAATTTTTGTCCTGTTGCCAACAA
The DNA here is from genome assembly GCF_963455305.1 of Plecotus auritus. Taxonomy (NCBI): domain Eukaryota; kingdom Metazoa; phylum Chordata; class Mammalia; order Chiroptera; family Vespertilionidae; genus Plecotus; species Plecotus auritus. Next base: position 83,124,943 of record NC_137774.1, on the reverse strand, counting down.
TCTATTGTAGACGCACTCTCCCTTAAAGGGCCAGGGAGTACATATTTGAGGCTTTGAGGGTCATGTGGTCTCTGTCCTAACTACTGAGTGCTGTTGTGGCAGCAAGAAAGCAGCCACAGCGCACAGTAAACAAATAGTCCCGACTGCGTTTCAATAAATATTTATAGTCGCTGACATTTGAATTTCATGCAACTTTCACGCAATATGGCATGTTTACTCTTTTTACTTTTGTTCAATGATTGGAAAATGTAGAAAGCCATTCTTAGCTCACAGGCAATACAAAAACAGGCAGTGTGCCGAACTCTGCCTGCGGGTGGTGGCGTGACCCCTGCTTTGACTAACTGAGGCACTTTCAATAGTTGTCCTGGTGTGCCTAGGTCTGGCCTTCTCTCCACATGTACGCACTCCCGCTTTCTTGCTTTCTCTTATTCAAGAGAGATGGAAGCCTTCAAGAGAGGGCCTGGAGACATACAGGTCCCAACAGAGAGTTTCCCCTTGGTTTAACCATAGGGATTGGAAGAGACTTGAAGGAAGTGTACCTTTTTCACTGGTGAGTCTATTTCATTCCACTCTGTTCCTTTGTACCTAAGCTCTCTCCTGTGCACGCCTGGAGCACCGCCAGCATTTTGGAAAACACAGGGTTGGCTCCAACCCTTGTGTTTCATTATTATATGACAGTTACCGGTCAAGATCGATTTGCAACACCCCTCACTGCCTTTTCTTACGCAAATTTCCCATCCATCGGGCACAGCTAAATTATGACATTGGTACATGCAGTGCCCCATCCAGAGCCATAGTGATGTGGGGTCACTGTGCAGTTTGCCACCACTTTCTTTTCATCCATGAGCCTTATCTAAGCCTGTCTCCCCAGGTGCTTGGGTTCACCCTCATAATCTTGTACACCTCCAGCGTGTCTGTCACTCTTTGGAGAATCCAGCAGGGGATGCCCCAGGCCCCTGAATTCCTCATTCACCCCACCGTTTGGCTCACCACGATGGTAAGAACATCCCAGGCTTGCTGGCTTGCTCCTGGCTTCCTGCCCTTCCTGCCTCAGTGAAGGATGCGGGGCAGAGTGGGGTTCTCCCCTGCCCCCTCCCCCCGCTTAAGAGGCGTGTCCTGACTCTCTGTGCAGACCTTAGCAGTGTTCCTGATCCACATGGAGAGGAAGAAGGGGGTCCAGGCATCTGGGGTGCTGTTTGGGTACTGGCTGCTCTGCTGTCTCTTGCCAGCTATCAGCACCGCCCAGCAGGCCTCACAAGGGGTAAGTGGGGACCTGGGCCACCTGGGGAAACCAAAGTGACAGTTTCAGGCCTCGGGTCCCATCCTTCCCCCTCCCCTTTCCACACACAACCTGTTCTCTACATAGACACAAACACCTCAGTTGCTTAAACTCTAGCGACTCACAAACCCACTCACTCCCATAGAAGTACCCATCATCCCAATGTCTTTGTCAACACAAGTTCTCATTGTCTTACACACTCACAGCACACACTTTACTTGCACAGCAGACACACTGGGTCACACAACCACAGACTCTGAAACATCTCACACACACCTGCATATGTGCAGTCACACTTGCTGCCACCCAGTTGTGGCTGTGCCTTCAAGTTCCCACACTACACACACATTCACACAGCCCTCCCACAGTGCCCGGGCACAGACACACTGTGGGTTGGCAAGCTTGGAGTTCCCATGTGAAATTCCACACTAGTCCTATACACAGAGGGCAAAAGACGGGCCACTTTAGACTGGAACATGCAAGCAAGGGAACTTATCCACAAAGCTTGTCTTGGTCACCACAAGACAAGGAGATCTCCACACCCACCCGCCGGAATCTTAAATACAGCAGCCTTAACGGGGTTCAGTCACGTGAACCATCCAGACACCTTGCTCTCTCAAGGCTGCCTCATTGGAACAGGGGAGGGTGCAGAGCCTCTGATGGCCCAGGTCCAGCTTGTAAGTCATCCAGCACTCACGTCCTCTCCATGACCTCCCCCGATACACACCTGCACATACTCTTCCTCATGCATGCAGGTTTCCCCTCATGCTCACCTACTCCCACCCTCACCCATGCTCTCATGCATCTGTATGTCCATGCTCATTTTGTAAACCCACTCATATTTCTGTTTCCCAAACTGGACAGCAGCATTTCCATGTTAGGGGGCATGATGGATCATTTTATCTGCAGAGAAAAATATATAGCCTAGACAGGGTTGCTCAACCTCAGCACTCGTGGCATAATTCTCTTTTGGGTGGGGAAGCTGTCCTGTGCATTGTAGGATGTTGAGTAGCATCCCTGGTCTCCACCCACTAGATACCCGTAGCACTAACCCTCGTCTTGGTAACCCCAAATGTGTGTCAACATTGTCAAATGTCCCGTGGGGGCAAAATCACCCCCAGTTGACAACCACTTGCACAGGTGGCACCCACCTAAGACCTGTTGAGCCAAATGGTTAAAAGGAGAGGACAGAGAACCACCCTTCTGTCTTTAAGGACAGATTTTTACAAAGTAACCTTTGTAACTAAAGGGAAAATTCCACAGGCCACTCACTAGTGCATCAAACGGGGCGGGGTGGGGGGAGTTCCCACAGTTGACTTATCAATCTGCCTGCCTAGACTCAGTGGGACTTCTGCCTTCTCTCCCGCAGGGCTTCCAGAGTGACCCCTTCCGCCACCTGTCCACCTACCTGTGCTTGTCTCTGATGGTGGTGCAGTTTCTGCTGTCCTGCCTGGCCGATCAACCCCCCTTGTTCCCTAAAGACCCCCAGCAGTCTGTAAGTTGCCAATCCAGTGCCTCCCTTGTCCCCATTCTACTTCTGGTCTCAGTCTCCCCATGTAACCAAAGGGGGATGAACTAGAGCACAGGCCTTTTCTTTTTTTATTCCGTCATTCAGCAAAATGTGTATGGCACATCTACTCTATGCCATGGGTTGGCCAACTTTTTCTGTCCAGAGCAAGATAGAAACTATTTTAGGCTTTGTGGGCCATATGGTCTCTGTGGCAACTACTCAACTCTGCTGCTGTAGCACAGACAATATGTCAACAAAGGGAATGTGTTCCAATAAAACTTTATTTGCAGAGACAAGCAGTGGGCCGGATTTGGCCCCCAGGGCTGCAGTTTGCCTGCCTTTGCTCTGTGCCCCAGCTAGGTACTGAGGATTATACTGAACAAGCAGATGTGCCTATCTTCATGCAGCTAACAGCCAAGTAAGAGAACCAAACATTAGCCACATCATTACACAAATGTGTGGAAAATTACAACTGGGGGAAATGCTCTGCAGGAGAACCTCGTGGTCCCTGAGAGCTTACAACAGGTAATGTGAATTCAGGAAAGAATTCTCTGAGGAAGAGACAGTTGATCTGAGGTAATCTAAAAAGAAATAATCAAGTTAAACTACAATCTGGCTTTTTGCCATGATAATGGCAGAAAAATTTAAAAACTGATAACAAGCTGTGATGGCAAAGATGTGCTGAGATGCGCACTCTCATGCCCTGTTGGCGAAGAACATAGGTGTGTGCAATGTTTCTGGAGCTGCTGGCAAAATCTCAGGGCAGAGCCCTGTCTACTTCTTCACCAGTCACTGAGGGATGCGGCTCAGAATGTTGTCTATGTCGTGCATGGTCCTTGCTTGGAGAACTGCCTGGTCTCAGTATCCTATATAATAAAAGCTTAATATGCTAAGTGTCTGGTCATCCAGTCGTCCATTCAACCAATCAATAGCATAGCAATATGCTAATGATATGCTAAGACCGCTCAACCACTTGCTATGGTGTGCACTGACCACCAGGAGGCAGACACTCCAACCGGTAGGTTAGCTTGCTGCTGGGGTCCAGCCGATCAGGACTGAGCGAGATGGGCCAGACATGCCCTGGAGCCCTCCCACAGTCCTCCCTGGCTGGCCAACCTCCCGTGTCCCTCCCTGGCCTTGATCCCTGCACCCTCTTGCAAACCAGGCTGTGGGACCCCTGACCCTCAAGTGCATGAATTTTGTGCGCTGGGCCTCTAGTTAATAATAGTTGTTCTTCTGGGAAACTGTTAGTTCTTCCCTTTGGATCTGTCAGTCCTGTGGCCCAGTCCCTTTTTGCCTTGCCTGCTAGGTATCTACCTCTGACAAGTAGGCAGGGCACACCGCTGTGCACTTTGGAACTAAGCTGATGTCATTTCACCCTGTCTTCCTGCCCTTGGTTCCCCTGGCCACAAAGTGGCCTTGGAATGTGAGACTGAGTTCTCCTTTTGCCCCATCTTTTGTCTTTACAGAATCCATGTCCAGAGGCTGGGGCCTCCTTCCCCTCCAAGGCCATGTTCTGGTGGGTTTCTGGGTAAGTAAAGTAGCTGAGAAGGGGCTGAGGTGGTGCCTCCCCCACCTCCATTTGCTGCCATGATTTGTTACCACCGTTCGTCCCCATGAGGTTCCAAGGTCAGCTGGCTTTCTCTGCTGCAGCCTCAGTGTGTCCCTCCCAAAGTGCCCATCAGCCACATCCCACTCCTATTCACTCACTGGAGTGAGATTTGGGTTTGAACCCTGGATCTCTCTCTTAGGCAGCCATATCACAAATATGGAGTCTTAGTTTTCCCCTCTTTAAAATGGGAACAACTCTACCTTCGTTAAATGTGAAGTGGTTAGTGCTTGTACATAGCAGTTGCTCGATAAAATAGTCTCTTATTCAGCTTCAGTCATTCCATTAACATTTAATAAGCATTTACTATGTGCTAAGCACCAGGGTGAGGAGGTAAAGACCAAATCTTTACCCCCTGGAGGCTCCCAGGCTGGTAGAGAAGACAGATGTTTCTCCAGGGTCAGTACATTGGGCACTGAGGGTGTCCCCACCCACCAGGCCCCCTCCTGACCACACTGTGGTCAGATTTCAGAGTACCTAAATTTGAATCCTAGCTCCACCACTTCCTGACTGTGTGACCTTGGGCAAGCTACTTAACCTCTCTGTGCCTCCGTCTCTGCGCCTATAACATGAAGACAATAATAGCATCTACCTCACAGGGTTGTGAGGATTAAATGAGATAAAGTTTATGAAGAACTTAGAACAGGGTCTGGCCTATAATGAGTATTATATAAAGCAGCTGCTAAATACATGCAGAAAGGGATGCTCTAGGGCAGTGGTTGGCAAACCGCGGCTCGCGAGACACATGAGGCTCGCGAGGCACGGTTTGCCACTCTGTTGACTAATGAGTTTGCCGATCACTGCTCTAGGGGTGTGGAGCTGGTGGAAAGAGCATAGGAGTGCTAGAAGAAAACAGACCTACCCCTGTGTTTCCCAAACGTAGATATTTATAGACCATTCTTCAAGCTTTTTGCCTTATTAGAATATTATTTATACATTATTAACTTAATGTTTTTTCTTTAAATTAACTCACTTTTCTACTTTAATAGCCTTTTTTTTAAAAAGGAAACTTTCTATCACTGCCAAATTGGAAAAATCTATGGAATTACTTGCCATGTAGAACTCCAAACATAATTTCAGTGAAAAATAAGCAACGTTAATAATTTCTAGGTCAGGCCCTAACTGGTTTGGCTCAGTAGATAGAGCATCGGCCTGCGGACTGAAGGGTCCCAGGTTCGATTCCAGTCAAGGGCATGTACCTTGGTTGCGGGCACATCCCCACTAGGAGGTGTGCAGGAGACAGCTGATTGTTGTTTCTCTCTCATTGATGTTTCTAGCTCTCTATCCCTCTCCCTTCCTCTCTGTAAAAAAATCAATAAAATATATATTTTTTAAAATAATAATAATTTCTAGGTCAGAACTGTTGCTCGCCTGAGATTGCTCTGAGTTAGGGCAGGGAACTTGAAAAGTCTCAGAGAGGAGTACAAGACCAGCACCAAATAAGAGCTTCTCCTTGGCATCATTGGAAAGATTAGAGAGACCTGAAAAGAAAATAATGCTTCATTTCTCTGTGTGCGTGCTGGTTTGCAAATTGGCCCTGTAACCAGAAGGCAAAGAGAGATGGAAGAGACAGGCTCCAGAATGATGGTGGCGGTTTTCACAAGCAAGGGAACTTACCTACAAGCCTCATCTTGGGCTGCAGGACAAGATCTCCACTCTCACTGGTCAGAATCTTAACAGTTTATACAGAGGCCTTAATGGGGTTTAGTCACGTGGACCTTCCAGATAGTCTCAACAACATCATCCTCTCTCAAGGCTACCTCCTTGGAATGGCTCCTAGTGCAGGAGGAGTGGGCAGCGTGCACATTGCAAGGACAGGGAAGGGTGAGGGACTTCCGATTGCCCAGGTCCAGCTCTGGGGTCCACCTCTGGGGTCAACCAGGGCCCCCTCCTCTCCATGACCTCTTCCAGCAATGTGCCACCGACAGTCATCTCACATACCAGCCCGAACTGTGGGGAAACACTGTCATTTCAAGGTGAAACATTGAGGCCCATTGATGAGAATTGACATGACCATGTCACAGAGTTGATCAGTGGCTTCATGTGACAAATCTTGGGCCAGGCGATGAGGATAAAGGCAAGTGCTGTCTTTGTCCCTATGGAGGAGAAAGACACTAAATAAATGATCAGACTGAACAAGTAAATAATCATAATTGCAACAGCATCATAAATAAAAAAGCTCTAGAAACCATAGGATCTTATAATGGGGGATCTGGACAGCGGAGGTCATCAGGTGGGCTTCTAAAGAAATCCTGTCTAAGCTGGGGTGAAGGACAGGTCACAAGTGACCAGGTGAGGAATGCAAGAAAGGAGTTTTGAGTGGAGCGACAGGCATGTGCAAAGGTCCTGAGGCCAGATGGCTGGAGGGTGAACGAGGAGGAGAGGAGGACATTGAACACTGAAGGAAGAGTTCAGGTTTTCTCCACAGTGATAGTTTTCAACTCCGGACTTCTGGCTCCTAGGGAGGTTTATTTCCCCTGCCGCACAGGCCGTCTCTTGGTTAAATCTCTCTGAGCCTCTGTTTGCTTCCTCCTCTGTAAAATGGGTTGATCATAACCTCTCAGATGGGCTTGTGTGAGAATTAAATGATATGATTGTTATAAACTGGAAAGTGCCAGCAATTATTAGGTGCAGTTAAGTCCATTGCTTTCACTTTACGAAGGGGCCAGGAGAGGTGCAGAGAGGTAAAGGGACTTACCCAGGGTCACACAGCTACCAGGCCAGGACTTTGATGGAGCAGAAGACACGAGGAGCCTGCCTTGGTGACCCTCTTTTTTTTTTTTTTTTTTTTTTTACAGGCTGGTCTGGAGGGGCTACAGGAGGCCACTGGGACCAAAAGACCTCTGGTCGGTTGGGAGAGAGAACTCCTCAGAAGAACTTGTTTCCCAGCTGGAAAGGGAATGGACAAGGAGCCGCAGTGCAGCCCAGCGGTGAGTGTGTGGAAGCTGAGAGAGCTCAGCTGCACGGTTGGTTAGCAAAGCTCCTCATTTGGCCCCAAATACAACCGCCCACCCTCCTCTGGCTCCACCTCCACAGTCCCCTTCCTGCGGGCGGATGTCACTAAGCATCAACTGGTCAGGAGAAAGGGACATTTCCTCCCCGAGTGCTTCGCAGGTTCCCAAAGGAGAGGGACAAGGTGGGAGCTCCACAAGGGCCGCAGAAGGAGGCCCGGATGCTGGGATGGCCGGCAGGAAACAGGGGGGTCTCTTAAGACTGGGGGTGGAGAGTTGGGTGGTGGATCAGAAATGCAGGCCTTTTCACTTATGTCACCTGAGTGATTCGTTTTCTGGGCCTCGGCTTTCTTATCTGTTCAGTGGGGAGGCCTTCTCCTCTCCCCTAACTCATAACTTGTGGGAGATGAAAAGAAAATGATTTTAGGAAAGAACTGAGCGAATTCTTCGAAAATGGTAAAAGCACAAGCAATACCAGTTCCCCAGAGCAGTGGTCGGCAAACCGCGGCTCGCGAGCCACATGCGGCTCTTTGGCCCCTTGAGTGTGGCTCTTTCACAAAATACCATGTGCGGGCGTGCACATACAGTGCGATTGAAACTTCATGGTCCACGCGCAGAAGTCGGTTTTCGGCTCTCAAAAGAAATTTCAATCGTTGTACTGTTGATATTTGGCTCTGTTGACTAATGAGTTTGCCGACCACTGCCCCAGAGGATTTCAAGCTCTCTCTAGCCCTGTCCTCTGCCTCACTCTTGCCCTCCGTGGCATCTCTGGAAACTTTGGTGGGGCACTTGGAGTCTGAAGAACCAGTCCGGGAACCGTTGTTATTGAGCTGACAACATTAATGAAACCTGAGGTTTGGACAAGTCGCTTGACCTCACCAGATCATGGCTTTTCGGGGGACAGACGAAAGTAACGTAGTTCTGTGGGAAAAGTTACATTTCCCTTATGTACTCTAGGATTTTGTGGTGGTGGCTGTAGATGCTAAGGCCCACAAATTAGAAGGGTAGAGAGAGAGAGAATGAGAAACTGTTGGCTCACACAGCTGAGAAGGTGGGTCTAGCTTCAGGTCTGGCTAAATCCAGGGGCTTACATGGTGTCCAAATTCTTTCCCTCCATCTCTCATCGCAACTGTTTCTGCATATTGGGCTCTTCATAATGCCATCTCTCCTCGCTTTCATAGAGGAAATCCCAAGGAAATTGGGATTGGCTGGCTCATGTGGGGCCACTCCCATGGCTAGGGGGTGGGCCCTATTATTAGTGGTTCTTTGAGAGTTACACAAAGAGGGGAGGGGAGAGGAGGAACTGCTCCCCAAAGGAAGGGGGTGGGTTGCTCAAAAAGGGGTGAGTATAAGAGCAAATCAAAGCAGCAGCCTTCTCACACACCAGGCGTATTTGCTGAACACTCCCCCGCCCCCACCACTCTTAAATTACCTTTGAGGGGCAGAATTCATTCAAAAAAGCCCTGGTGTCTCGCCCGCTCTCTCCCTGCTCTGGCTTCCCTTGCCAGCATGAGAACATGAGAACATGAGAACATGAGGTGGTGGATAGAAACATTCCCCAGGGCAGGATGAGGACTATACACAGTGGACAGGAGAAAGGAGGAAGGCATGGTTATACAAAGACCCAGCTCATCATGTTCCGAGCTGACTGATGACACACAGAGGGGACTTTGGTTTTATGCCTGAAATATTTTGCAACTTTTGGAGGAAGAGGATATCATCCTGAGAGGTCAGCAGGTGGTACCTACTGGCCAAGCCAGGTTTCCAAGGTATACTTGGCCCACGTGGTGGAATGTTGTTCTTGTTCTTTGGGGTTTTGTTTCGTTTTTAACAAGTTGCCAACATTTAAAACAGGAGAGATGTCACTTAAGAATCCGGAATTCTGATCTCTCTTAAAGCAGACTGGCGGTGCTGGGTCACAGCCCCACATGGCAACAGGAGAGTGGATCTGGGTGGTGGCTGCCCCATTAGACAGGGCAGGTGCTCTTCAGCTTGCAACAGTCTCCACCACTCCCTTTTGTCTCCCCCAGCTTAAACCTGGCCACTCACTCACACCCTTGCCTCACCTTGTGGTCGTATGCAAGTCCTGCACAAATAGACCTTTGGCCCAGAGACCAAAGGCTACACTGTACCCAGTCTAGAGGCTTTCCTGGAAGAAAAGTGAAGCCCACTGGAGCGGAGGAAGTTTGCTACAGCCTGAGGTTGACCACAATGACTCGCTCTGGGGCAAGCAGGACGAGCAATACACCCAGCTGGAGGAAGCCTTCACAGCCATCTCTTTGCCCACCCCGTTTTACCAATGGAAACACTGAGGCTCAGAGGGCAGGGGACAGAGCTAGCATTTGAACCACCACCTCCTGGCTCCAAAGCCAAGTTCAGTCCACCAAACCAAGTTGCCTGCTTCCTTCCACAAATCTTTATAACCTTATGCACCAAGCACTCCTGTTAGGCCCTTTGCACACATCACACCTAATCTATTTTTCCGCATTCATTGGGCAAGCATTAACTGAGTGCCTACTACATTCAGGAGCTGAACTAGGTGCTGGGGGAAAAGCAAAAAGTCTCCCCATCTTGAGGTCTAACAAGACCAATAAGTAAAGGAGAGAGCTGGAGAGAGTGAGCAGGGCTGTGAAGGCCAATGATTAAAGGATGGAATCAGATGGGGAAGGGTGGTCAGGAAAGGCCTCTGCAAGGAGGTGACATCCTTTTGTCATTCGAGACCCAAATACCAAAATGCATGTGGCAGGTCATGCACAGCTCAGTGACAAAGGTCAAGCTACAACCCTCGGAGATGCCAAACCAAACAGCCAGTGAGGCCAGGGATGGGGGACAAGGCCTTGACCTTGTCAGCAAAAGTCTGGCAACAGACACTCGCCAAGGTCTTTTTCTTTTTGGGGGGTGGTGAGGACCATAAAGAGGCGCTGTGTAAACCATCGATGGAGATCTGGGCTCAGATCCCTGCTCTGTCCTTGCTGTGTGAACTCAGGCAGCTGACACCACCTCTCTGAGCCCCAGTCTTCTCTTAAGTAAAGTGGGGAGCTTGTGATACCCGGCAGGCAGGGAGGTTGAGAGGAGTTGATGCAATCAGGTATGTATTGCCGGGGTTCTTTTTCCCAGCCTTACAAAGGGTTCAGCATTCTGGAGAAAGGGGCTGCACGTAGATGATTAAGAAGGAGCCCGTGGACGAAAGATATTTTTGAAAGGCATTGGGGGTCAGAGGAGCTTCCAGCTGAAGGAGCTAGAAGACTCTCACCTTGACCAAGAAACCTGCTTTTATTAGTACGACTTGTCCCAAGGCAAGGTGGAAATATACACTTCAAAGGGTACGGTATCAAAGGGTATACAGAAACATTGTCAGTTTGGGGAATAGCCTACAGCTGTTCAGGTGTTTGGCCAACAGGAGGCAATAAAATGCCCTGAGCTGTCTGGCAGTTAACAATCCTATTCAGGTTTGGGGGGGATGCCTTTTAGCCATTTCCAACAGGTGAACTACATGTAACTCAACCCTGTTGAGCTCCCCAAGCTTCACCAACCTTTTGGTAAAACTCTTGTAATTATTACATGCTGGAATTGGTTCTCGGCAATGTATAGGACTGATCCCAGTGCCAGGTCCTGGGTTCAAGCTCTGTACGTGGGCATTGATATTAATGGTAACCCCATAGCTTGTCAGAATTGGAAGGGACGCAGAGAGAGAGACTAGCTCCATCACACACAAGGACACAGAAGCACAGAGATTGGAGCAGTCTGCCCAAAGTCACACAGCAACTGGGCTGTCAGCAGCTGCATCACCACCAACCAGCCTCTCCCCATGACGGAGGACTGCCTGCCTCAGGAGGGGTCCTCTGACTTCCCCTCCTCCCCTCCCACCACCCTAGCTCTCCCTGTGGCCCCTGGTTATGACCAAGGCCTTTTTGGTTCAGGGCTCCTGAGCTTCTGTATGTGGTGGCATACAGACAAGGAGTGCCAGGCCCATGGACATCAGCAGGATTCTAAACCAGTTCTAAACCAGTTCAAACCCACCTAAGGGCTGCACATTGGATCAAAAAGGGCCCGAAGGCAGAGTTGGGATCAAATCCCAGTTCTTTTACTTCTCAGCTATATGCCCTCAGACAAGTTCACCCTCTGAGCCTTAGTTTCCTCATCTGTGAAATGGGCTTAAAACCTGGCTAGCCAGGTTCTTAGGAGGACTAGGAAGTGCCTGGTGCATAGAGTAGGTGCTCAAAACATGTCCAGTCCCATCACCATCCATGAGATCTTGGGGCTGCTTTCCTGCCCACCCCACTGCTACCTGCCTGTTTGTCTCATAAGTGGGTGATCTGGGGGATAAGGAAGTGCGTGATCTGGAGGATAGGAAGAACAGGGGAGAAGGGGAGGCTGGATCTGTGCTCACCCACCCCCTGATTGAGAATGAATCCTGTAATGCTGGGTCCTGCTGCTGACAGCTCAGCTGCCACCCCTGAGAATATGGAAAAGGACTGTCTTCATCCGTTGGGGCTGCTAGCAAAGTGGCATAGACTGGGTGGCTTATAAACAACAAAGTTGTCTCTCACAGTTCTGGAGCCTGGGAGTCCAAGATCAAGGCACCAGCATATTCGGTGTCTGGCAAGGGCCACTTCCTCATTCAGAGACACTGTCCTCTCTGTCCTCACATGGCAGAAGGGGCAAGGCCGTTCTCTGGGATCTTTTATAAGGTCACTAATTCCATTCATGAAGGCTCCAACCTCAGGATTTAGCCACCTCCCAAAGGCCCATCCCCTAATACCGTTGCATTGGGGGTTAGGATTTCACATATGAACTTGAGGAAACACTCAATCCACTCAAGGACCCAGCGCCATGTCTCTTCTCCCCTAAGGCACACTGCGGCAGCCGTGTTCAAAAGGAAAGGGAGCCTCCGCCGTGGTGGGGAGGCCGCAGAGGCCGAGGCCTTCCTGCAGCCAAAAGGGAGTGTGAGGGGCCCGCTGCTGAGGGCCATCTGGCATGTCTTCCGCTCCACCTTCCTCCTGGGGACCCTCAGCCTTGTCATCAGTGACGTCTTCAGGTTCACTGTCCCCAAACTCCTCAGGTGAGTTCAAGCCTTGGGTGCCTTGCTACGGTTGGTGGTCCTTGGGGCCAGGGGGGCTTTAGCTCTCCTGCCTCTGCTTACACCTCTGCTCAGGGAAGTGGAGGGTGGGTGAAAGGACACTGGGAAGGACCAAAGCAAATGAGAAGGTGATTGACCTTGGGGAGAAACAATGAGTGACCGCTAACCTGACTGTATCAGTTAGCTTTTGCTGCATAACAAAACACCCCAGAAGTGAAGGGCTTTAAACCACTTATTTACTTATGATAATGGGGGTGAGCAATTCAGTTAGTGCACGTGCACCCCACATCTGTTCAAATATTCCTTTTACAAGGATACCAATCATACGGAATGAAGGCTCACCGGAGCAGACTCACTTTAACTTACGCAGTTGCATTCTGAGGTGCTGGGGGTTCCGACTTCAACATGGGAATTGTGTGGGGTACAACTCAGCCCATCTCAGGTGGGGATAAAAACATCACCGCTCTTGAGTGTAGCTGCCACAGCTCACTTTGAAAATTAGCATAGAGAGTGGGGAAAATAAGTACAGTCATTTCTGAAAATAAAATCTGCCACACCATCTGGTCCTCCAAGACCTGGCCAGGCTTGGGCAAAGGCAGCACCCACGGGTGCCTTCTCTCACCAGCTCTGCCTCCTCCCTCCTTCTCCACAAGCCTTTTTCTGGAGTTCATTGGCGATTCCACAGCCCCAGCCTGGAAGGGCTATCTGATCGCGGTGCTGATGTTCCTGGCCGCCTGCCTGCAAACGCTGTTCGAGCAGCAGCACATGTACAGACTCAAGGTGCTGCAGATAAGGCTGCGAACAGCCGTCACCGGCCTGGTGTACAGAAAGGTGAGCCGCGGGGAGAGGCAGGGGCCTTTCCCTTCTCCTCATCCTGTCCTGACCTACATGCAAATGCTCCAGTCACGTCACTGAAATGTTGATATCATCGGTGCCTGAAAACATATTTATTCCTTCGTTAATAGTTGCTTACACTGCACTCTCACCTCCTTGGTTATTTCTCTAAGGCCCTGCATGATCTGACCCTAGGACCTTTGTGACCTCATCATATCACATCATATGCCTCTTCGTCCCTTGCTCACCCGCTCCAGCCACAAACACAGCAAGCACCCTCCCACCTCAGGGCCTTTGCACTTGTTGTTACCACTGCCTGGACAAACCTTTATGTAATCAACTCCCTCATGAGGAAAAAGGACTCACCTTTGGGCACTGCAGAAACTAGATAATAGTGGACTGACTGTCAGCTATGTTACCAGGCGGCACGGCTTATGGTAAAAATGAGCCTTGACCCATTGGTAAATTGCATCTGACCTGGAAGTTCCGTTAGGGAACTATGAACACCTGGTGGGAAGCCATAGCCCTGGGCTTCTCTCTGTGCAATGACTCTTGTCCCTTTGGGGGACCCTGGAAGGAACCCCACAAGACTGATGCTATAAGAGGCACTGGCTCCTGTGGGGTCTGGAGTGTCTGAGCCAGGGTGATGCTGTCCCATGTAAGTCTCCTTCTCTCATACCTGAGCTGCCGCCTGAGGAAGGAGGGCAGGTAAAGGGAACAGCTCCTCAGTGGCCACGAGGGTGGCTCTTGATGCTGCCCTGCCTGCTGTGCTTCAGACCCATGTCCCCTGAGCACACTGGAGCTACACACGTGTGGCCAGTCCGGTCTTGTGAGTCCACGTGTTGAGTGAGGTGGATTGGAAAACGACCAAGGGCATTGCCAGTCCCACTCCCCACCCCGAGGAAGGCCTTCTTCATCTCATGTGAGGCCAGATCCCTCATTCTCCTCTCTGGGCTGTTCTAGGAACTGTGTCATCTTATTTTCCCCTGCTGGTGTTTTGTTTTGTCCTTTGTTTTGTGTTACTCCTCACATGAGGACATTTTTCCCATTGATTTTTAGAGAGAGTGGAAGGGAGGGAGAGAGAGAGAGAGAGAGAGAGAGAGATGAGAGAGACACATCAACTGGTTGCCTCCTGCATGCGCCCCGACTGAGATCAGGGATCAACCTGCCCTTGACTAGAATGGAACCCTTAGATGCAAGGCTGATGCTCTAACCACGCTCATACCTGCCAGAGCTACATCTAGGGTTTTGACATCTAGGGCTTTATTGATCCTGGAGGGACTGCCAATTCCTAGAGACAGTAAATGACTCACCTGACAGCACACATTTAATATGCAAACCACTGAACCCAGAGCCCATCCCCCAACCCCATGTACGGGGCTCTCACATTCTGGGACACTATCTCCACACACACCCCTGCCCTAATCACTCCAGGGCCAGACAACAGGCAGGGCTCCCACGCCCCCCAGAGCCTGCTGGGATTGTTAAAGGAAGCCAGCCCTAAGCCTGCTTGCCCGGCCTGGCCTTCTTTCCTGTGAAAACCACAGTATAGGCTCCTGCCCACAGTTCTGCCCGCCTCCCTCCACCCAACCTGGTGCTTCCCTGAGTGGCCCCTCCCAGTAAGGATTTAAAACACTTCTTCGTGGCACTCATCACTGTCATTAAGGAAAGAGCTATGGAAGTCTTTACTTAATCTTGTTCCCCAGCTCAAACTCCACTCCCAGGAGATCCAGCCCCATTCCCTCTGTTGTCCACAGCTATATTCTCAGTACTCAGCTCAGTGTGAGGCACAGAGTTAGGTGTTCAATAAAGATTCAAAGATTTTTGGGAGAATTCCTATCCTCAGTCATTCCCAGTTTATTCCTTCACCCCCTCACTTCTTTCCTCATACACTCAGCAGACAGAGGATTGCAAGTAACACTGAGCATTCAACAAGCAGGAAGGGGTCTGCTGTGGCCCCAGGGTTAGGGTGAATTTCCCGCTGCCAGAGAACCAGGTTGGTATTTGAGCAGCAGGTTAAATGCCTATAGGGGTTCATTTAACACCCTGTTGAGCCCAGGTCAAACCTTACTCTTCCTGGATTCAAATCCTAGCCTAGTCAATTACAAGCTCTCTGACTTTGGGCAAGTTGGTCAATTTCTCTGTGCCTCAGTTTCCTAAGCTGTAAAAAGGGGTTAGTAACTCTGCATTTCTTTGATTCTAGTCTCAGATGTCTTAATTTAATTGGCATTGATTTTTTTTTTTTTTTTTTTGCTTAATGATACACAAATAGAGAGGGTTTTATTGATGGCATTTTAAGCTGAAATACGGCAGTACCTGCCCCATGCAGTTGTGTGATGTGTTCATCACAGAAAATGATGACACTGTGTGTTGAACACAGTGCCTACGACATGGTTAGCACTCAGCGAATGGCCACCACTGCCATCACAAATCCAAGGTTTTCATGTATTTTGTGATTGACTATCATTGCTCCAATGCTTTGTATGGATTTCAGAATATTTTCCTCTTTTGTCATCTCCCTGGATTCCCACAAAGGCCCTAGGCCTAGGAGGTTGGCTTAGGGATTTTTATTAGTTCACGTTAGAGATGAGTGGACGGGGGCTCAGGTGCTGAAGAAATCTGCCTCAATCAGCCAGGGATCAGTCTTAGTCCCAGACCACGCCCCCCTCCCTGCACCTGGGGCCTCCCTGCCTGCCCCCACCCCCATTGCTCGACTCCCTCAGATTCAGGTCTCCTTCCTTCTGCCCTACCCAGGTCCTGGCTCTGTCCAGTGGCTCCAAAAAGACCAGCGCAGTTGGGGACGTGGTCAACCTGGTGTCTGTGGATGTGCAGCGGCTGACGGAGAGCGTCGTCTACGTCAATGGGCTGTGGCTGCCGCTCATTTGGATCTTCGTCTGCTTCGTTTATCTCTGGCAGGTGTGCTGGGCAGAGGGCGCTGGGATCTGAGCCGAATCCTCTTCCTCCTTTCCTCCTCCTCTCCTCCTCCTCCTCCTCTTCCCCCTCTTCCCTTACTCCTGTCTCCATCTGCACACTGTGGGCTAAAATGAGCAAAGTCTTAGATAAGGATGGCCTTTCCTTGACCTTGGGCAGGATGCTCATCCTCTCTGGGCCTCAGTTTCCTCATCTGTAAAATGCTGATGATAATGACGACATTGACACCTCTTGGGTATGCTATCGGGGTACCGGGGTACCGAGGAGACAGATTAAGCCTTTTTGAAGTTACCAGTAACACTGGGGCACCAGCACCATCATCAGCAAAAAAGACAAAATATTTTGGGGGAAAGAATTTGCTACCTAGTTTTCAAAAACCATAAAGTGACCATGTGGCAAAAAAAATTTTTTTAAATCAGTTTCTCTAACTTCCTTTCATCTAGTTTGTGGTATAGGATTTCCTTCCTTCCTTCCTTCCTTCCTTCCTTCCTTCCTTCCTTCCTTCCTTCCTTCCTTCCTTCCTTCCTTCCTTTTTAAATTAAAATCACAGACCTTGGAGGGGGACTGCCTGGGTTCAAAGCCTGCTTTCACTACTTGCTAGTTATAAAACCTTGCACAAGGAACAGCCTGTCTGTACCCCATTTCCTCGTCTGTAAGGTGAGAATCATAGTAAACAACAGTGCCCCTGCCCCTGATGTTGAGTCTGAGCTGAGCTGATACCTGTGCGCACTTAGACAGGGCCCGGCACCCAGCCACACTCTGTAGGCATTGGCTCATGTTATTAATTATTCGTGGAGGTGGAGGCGGGGCAGTGCATCTGAAGATCTTCCTCCAGCTCAGCTCCAGGTGCAAGGTTCACACTCTTTTCTGTAAAGCACCAAATCGTAAGTATTTTAGACATTGGGTTCCATGTGGTGGCTCTCAAAACTATCCAACTCTGCCCCTTGAATGCCAAAGCGGCCACAGACAATATTAAGCAGGTAGACAAGGCGCAGCTCCAGTGGGACTGATTAGGAACACTGAAATTTGAATTTTACATAATTTTCACATGTCCCTAAATATTGTTTTTCTTTCCATTTTTTCAAACCACTTAAAAATGTAAAAACCATTACTTTTTTTTTTTTTTTTTTGAACAGCTCACAGGCTATACGAAAGGAGGTGGAGGGCCCTGGACCATGTGCCATAGTTCACAGACCCTGGGTGGGTGTAGCAGTGGCATATTGGTTGTGAGACCCAAATGCCACCTACTGTGTGCTATCATCATTACTGTTTCCACAGACCTGAAGGGCAGGGGCCAGAACCTTTCTGACTTGGTACCTGGTATTCCAGGGCCTAGCACACAGTAGGTCCTTAGCAAGTACACATAGGGCACTTCAAACAGTTCCTGATGTGCAGTACATAGATGTTAGCTGTTATGATAGAAATATGGGGAGGGGGAGGGGGACACAGGGAAATACAAAGCAATTGAGTAGGCCGACCCATGACCCAAGTAAACCTACAGACAACACACCCATCACTTCCTGGCCTACTCAGAGGATCACCCTGAGATCCTAGCTAAAGATGGGTAGGCATTGGGGTTGCAATAGTTAGCATGTGTAGCATTTTTGCCAATGGATGCCATTTTACCGGAGAGTGTTTGACCTTCTATCAACATTTTAGTATTTTCCCAACTCTGGCTCTGACAGCTGGTATTTGCCTTCTGTCACTTGTCTATTTAGCCACTGGGTGGCACTATGGCTACATAAATGAAACAAACTGGCTTGTATGGTCATCAGGGAAATTGCCAAAACTATTTTTGGCTAATAGGAGAAACCAAGGCCCACAGGCTGGAGAGAGGGTGAGGCTTGTCTAGAGAATGGGCCCCAATGACCTCAGAAGGAATCTCAAAAAACTCACAGCCACTTACAAATCATTTCTTCTACCCCCCACCTCCACATTTTTTTTCCCTGTGGAGAAACCAGAGCTGAGAGGGAACATAACTGACCCAAAGCCACAGAGCTGGGGGTGGGGCGGGGACTGCCCAACAAAACACAGGTGTCCAGTTAAATATACATTTTAGATACACTGAATAATTTCTTAGTATAAGTATGTCCCAAACATTCCATGGGACCACCTTATACTAAAAACGTATTCACTATTTATCTGAATTCCTAATTTAACTGGGCCGGTGTTCTATATGTTTATTTGCTACATCTGGCAACCCTTGCGAAACGGGGACTCGGGTGATAATGGGTTGTATGACTCGAGCACTTAGCTTAGGTATGGGCACAACTCTATTTCCATTTCACAGATGAGGAAGCTGCTTCTTAGGGAGGGTAAGTCACTTGCCAAAGGCCACACTGGTGAGTGGCAGAGTCAGGATTTGAACCCAAATCCTGACCCCAGAGGTCTGACTTCACCATCCTGACCAGCCCCCCCGCCCCCAGTTGTGTGCAGTACGTCTTTTCTGCCCCCTCATGTACAAGGTGTCTCCTTCTAGGTGTCTGTCCAATGATCCTGGTCTCCATGACCCGCTAGCTGCCCTCACCAGACCCCCTGCCACCCCCCTGCCTTCAGAACCAAGTGTGAGCCTCCAACCCCAGCCACTAGTGCTGACCAAGTCCCTCCAAGTCTACAGCTGGGCTCCTGCAGGAATCTTGTGACCTCCTCCCTCTGTCTCCAGCTTCTAGGACCCTCTGCCCTCACCGCCATTACTGTCTTCCTGAGCCTCCTCCCTCTGAATTTCTTCATCACCAAGAAGAGGAACCACTATCAGGTTTGGTCATTGACAGGGACCCCAGGGGAAATTGGAGGAGGACCTTCAGGGGAGTGGGGGAGGGGGTTTGGGCCTGGCGTTGCCACCATGGCCTGAGCCTTCCAGTCACTCGGACCCCTGTCCCCATGGCCCCCATCTCGGTGGGTGGCAGCTCTGTCCCTCCAGCATCCAGGCCACAAAATAATTACGGGCTGGTGTGGACACCTCTCTTTCACTCACATCCCAGGAGTCAGCTCATTTGGTTGAAATTGCATCTAGAATGTTGCTCCTCCATACCCAGGCTCTCCAAATCCCGCTGTCTCTCACCTAGGTCACTGCAGGGACCCCCCTGGTGGAGTCCCCACTTCCAGCCTCACCCCCAACTAGGCCTCTTCACACACCAGCCAGGGGGTACCTTCCTCCCATTTCCCTCAGAGTCAAAGCCATGACCCTGGGGTGGCCCTCTGCCCCCTGGGATGTGGCCTCATCACCTCCTGCCCCTTGCTCACGCCATGCCCCCCACTGCCCTCCCTGGGATCCTCAAACCTGCCCAGCTCCTGCCACAGGGCCTTGCGCTGGCTGTGCCCTGTGCCTCAACACCCTCATCCCAGGGGTCAGGTCTCCTCCCTCCCCTCCCTGAAGTCTGGGCAGCCCCTCTTACCTTCTGGTTTCAGCACAGCACGCCCTCCCCTCCCCCTCCTCCAGCTCAGCTCCTTGGCCTGTGCTGTTTCATTCCATAGCGCTCATCACCTAACCCACCACAGAACACACCTAGTTCTTCCATCTATTGTCTATCTGTTGTCCTAATGAAAGTTTCCCAGGAGTAAGGAATGCTCATTGATGCAGTCTCAGCTTTTAGAATACTGCTTGTCATAGGTGTTCAATACATTCTTGGAGCCCTAGCTGGTTTGGCTCAGTGGATAGAGCTGAAGGGTCCCAGGTTCGATTCCAGTCAAGGACACATGCCAGGGGTTGCAGTAGGGGGTGTGCAGGAGGCAGCCGATTGATGATTCTCTCTCATCATTGATGTTTCTATCTCTCTGTCCCTCTCCCTTCTTCTCTGAAAGCAATAAAAATATATTTTAAAAATACATTCTTGGAAGCAAGGGAGGAAGGATGGAGGGAGAAAGAAAGAAAGAGGAGGGAAGGAGAGAGAGAGGGAGGGAGGTAGGAAGGAAAAAAGGAAGGGAAGGAGGGAGGGAGGGAGGGAGGAAGGAAGGAAGGATGTCGGATAGACTGTTTCTCCAGTCTTCTGTCTGGCCTCCTCTAAGACATTGTCCACACAGCTCTGACGATGCGCCTCAAAGGTGAAACCCAGTGGCCCCACCTCCTCTGCCTGTCCTCCAAGTCCCAGCATGATCCAGGCCACCTCTCCTTCTTAGTTCCCCCCACACCCTCCTCTGACCACACTGGATGTCCTCCACGTCATGCTGTCCCCTCCATCTTCCCCTGCCCACCCCACCCACCATAGCTCATATGTCACCCCACCTCGAGGAAGCCTGTTTCCAGCGCATTGGGGGCCTCCTTGGTTCTGGTGCAGCATCCCCTGTGATGAAGGCAGAAGCAGGGGGACAAAGGGAGATGACATGGTCCAGAGGAGATGACGGGGCTTGGGCCAGGACTGTGGGGACACAGATGCTGAGAGGCAGACAGCTTGGGGCCTGGTTTGAATCAGCAGGATTTGCTGAAGGGGTGGTGTGGCTGCCGGGATGGAGAACTCTAGTCCCTGTTCTCTCCCCTCTCTCCCCTCTGGTCCCAGGAAGAGCAAATGAGGCAGAAGGACTCCCGGGCACGGCTCACCAGCTGCATCCTCCGAAACATGAGGGCGGTCAAGTGCCACGGCTGGGAGGGGGCCTTTCTGGAGAGAGTCCTGCGCATCCGGGGCCAGGAGCTGGGCGCCTTGAGGACCTCGGGACTCCTCTTCTCTGTGTCTCTGGTGTCCTTCCAAGTGTCCACGTTTCTGGTGACGTCACCCTGGTCTCCCTGCAGAGTGTGGGCTGGGGGAGGGAGTGCTGGGGGCAGGGGATGAGGTAGGTGGAGCCCCCGAATCCTGGAGCCTCTTTGTAGACCACCCTTCCTGGTCCCTGCTTTCTGCTGATTAGCGAATCAGTCAGATTATTCCCCGAGTGCGGCAGTGTCTAGGAAGGCCTGTCGTTCTCCTGAAAGTTCGAGTCTTCTGAAACTGCCGCTTCTACTGCCGTGGGGAATTGGTGACAGGTGCAGGAAGCTGCAGAGATGGAACCCCAAGTTCACCCTGCTGCCCCCCCACACACTGGGCACAGCGCCTGTCCTGTCTTTTTCCAGTTGATTTCACTAATTCCGGCCAGATTGGCCTTCTAAAGCATGGCTCAGCCTGCAGTCATGCCGTTGCAGTCAAACCCACAACGACTCACTGCTGTGTCCAGAATAAAATTCAAACCATAAAACATGCAAGGCTGGTGACAAGTGGGCCTTAAGCACTGTTTCCAGAAGGATCCAGAGGCCATTTGCCAGGACACCAGATATCATCAACACAATCAACACTCAGAACTGCAAGTGCCATCACTTAGAACCATGAGGGCTCCCCAAAAAGGATCACTGAGTCACCATCACAACAAGTGACCGTCAAAGTGATCAGCACTGACTAAGCATCACACAGAGTGACCATCACACCAAGTGACTTCTAGAACCATAAATGCCACTGATACCTAGAGCCCTCAAGTGCTGCCAATACTTGCTACTTTCACAGATATCTTCCAAGGGTTTCTCGAATCACAAGTCCCACCCACATCTGGAACCACAAACTTCTCCACGATGGGGAATGGTGGTATCCCCCAATGCCTGGAAGTCAGAGTTTCTGATACCTACTGGCAATGGGGCTGTGTACGCACTCCCTTCACCAGTAGCAGAATTTGAGGGGAGATCTGTGTTTAGGGGCCATACGGACCCCTGGAGAGGCCACAGCTGGCTTAGGTGTCCCTGGCCACACTCATGGACGCTCATGCCACTCCCTGTGTCTCACCCAGGTGGCACTGGTTGTGTTTACTGTCCATACTCTGGTGACCGAGGAGAATGCCATGGACGCCGAGAAAGCCTTCGTGACCCTCACGGTTCTCAACATCCTCAACAAGGCCCAGGCTTTCCTGCCCTTTTCCATCCACTCCGTTGTCCAGGTGACACAGGGGGAGCGAGGTGGCTTGGAGGAGTCTTGCAGGGGTGCGCCCGCCATCCGTGGAGGAAGAGGAGGAAAGGGAGTGAGAAAGGGGATGAATCAGAGCAGCAAACAGGGAGGGAAGGGACAGAGGCTACCGCAGAAGGTGTCAGCAAACATCCTCAAAATACACAGCCTCACCAATCCAGCAATTTCGCATGCATGGATTCATTTCGGTTCCCTTTTACACAAAGCAATTTTATCTTATTTCTCTTCTTTACGGACTCTACTCATGTTGTGCCTCCTTGGGGGTGATGAAAATGAAACAGCAGTTGCCTGGCTGAGCCATCCCTCTTTATTTATTATTATTATTATTATTATTATTATTATTATTATTATTTTAATCCTCACCTGAGGATATTTTTCCATTGATTTATTTTTTAGAGAGAGTGGAAGAGAGAGGGAAAGACAGAGAGAAATATTGATGTGAGAGAAACACATTGATTGGTTGTCTCCTGCACAAACACCGACCAGGGCCTGAGCTGGGGAGGAGCCTGCAACTGAGGTACGTGCCCTTGACCAGAATCGAACCTGGGACCCTTTGGTCTGCAGGTTGATGCTCTAGCCACTGAGCCAAACCGGCTGTGGACATCCCTCTTTAAATGGCTCCCTTCGACCTTACCAAGAGGGGTTTGGGGTTGGGAGCAGAGGGCACCCCCAGGTGGACAAGGCTTAGAATTGTTCCTGATAATGGCCTGCTGATGCTGTCTTCCAGGGTGTGGCCTGCAGAAGGGCAGCTCCATCTACCAGTTATGCTAATTAGGAGCAAGGAGCGGGGAGGGCACCACCACCATCACTGTCACCACCCTCATGAGCATCATTTTTGTCACCTAAAAGGCTTTGGCCCTAAGCCGGTTTGGCTCAGTGGATAGAGCGTCGGCCTGGGGACTGAATGGTTCCGGGTTCAATTCCGCTCAAGAGCAGGTACCTCGGTTACAGGCTCCTCCTGAGCTGGGCCCTGGTCAAGGCACATGCAGGAGGCAACCAATCGATGTGTTTCTCTCATATTGATGTTTCTCTGTCTTTCCCTCTCTCTTAAAAAAAAAAAAAAAAATCAATGGAAAAATATCCTGGGGTGAGGATTAACAAAAAAAAAAAAAAAGCTCTGTACTAATCTTAGTACTAATGCCGTGCAAGTGAGCAAAGCTTGTAGACAGGAAGCTTTCCCCACCCTCTTGAGATACCCAACACCCAAAGCCTGAGTTCTTTTATTTTTGTGTTTTCTATTTTTTGTTAATTCTTACCTGAGGATATTTTTTCCATTGATTTTTAGAGAGAATGGATGGGAGGAAGGGAAAGACACACACACACACACACACACACACACACACACACACAGAGAGAGAGAGAGAGAGAGAGAGAGAGAGAGAGAGAGAAACATCATGTGAGAGAGTCACATCGATTGGTTGCCTCCCACACATGCCCCTACCAACCAGGGCAGGGAGGGAACCTGCAACCCAGGTATGTGCCCTTGACCAGGAACCTGCCACCCTTTGGTGCGTGGGCCGATGCTCTAGCCGCTGAACCACACCGACCAGTGGCAGCCTTAGTTCTTTTCCTGCCCTTCCGGCATGGGTGACCTGGGCTTTGTTTTCCCCAGTCCCGGGTGTCCTTTGACCGCCTGGCCGCCTTCCTCTGCCTGGAAGAAGTTGACCCTGAGGCTGTGGTTTGGAGTCCCTCCAGAGGCTGTGAGTGCTGAGCTCAGCAGGAGGGGCGTGGGAGGGATGAGGGTCTCAGCAGGATGCCAGGGTCACACTCAAGCCAGTGAGTAGCAGGGCAATTTGTTTAGTGGGAGAGGTTTCCTGCTGCCTCTGGGGCAGTGCCTGGGGGGCTTTCTGGGACCAGGAGGCCAGCCGAGCGGCTGGTGTAACGGGTCTTTTATGCCTGCAGCTGCCAGGGAGGATTGCATCAGTGTGCGAGAAGGTACCTTTGCTTGGTCCCGGGAGAGCCCGCCCTGCCTACACAGGTACAGAGGGGCTTCCCTGGCAGCTACCCTCCCGCTGACAGGGAGAAAACGCACGTCCTACGTGAGAGATGGTGCGGGTTGGCAGCCTGGGGCTGGAGGGTGGGTGAGCCTGGGCTGGTGTGCTAACAGGGCAACTCGCAGGACCAGCCCTGTCAGAGAGCGTCTTGGGAAAACAAGAGCTCCTGCAGATTGGGGGACAGGGCATCTCTGCCCTCCTGTCAGGGAGGAGGCAGCCTCTGTTCCCCAGTCTGGACAAGATGACGCGCGAGTCCTGGCCAGGAAGAGCCCCGGCCCGGTCAGCCGTGGCTGCTTCGCTCCCTCCTGTGTCAGTCCCTGCATTGTTGCCACCTGTAGCCTTCAGCTCTTTGGCTAGGTCTTTGTAGCAAAAGACCCCAGTCAGCCCCAAAAGTCCCTAAGAAGGGAACTAAAATGCCCTGGCCAGTATCTGTCGATTGTCATTTGCTCTCTGCATAGTATTCACTGAGCACTTGCTATGTGTCAGACCCTGTTTTAGGCACTAGGACAGAGTGAACAAACCAGACAAGGACCCTGCACTCTTGGGGCTGACATTCTGATGAGGGGGGCACGCAAAGGAGAAATCAGTGGGAGGTGACAGATTGTGGTGTTGACAGGGTCATGTGTAGTGAGAGAAGGCCTGGCATTTAAACTGAGGTTATAATGAAGGGAAGGAATGAGCCTTGCACACGCCTGAGAGAAGAGCTTCCTAGGCAGTGGAAACAGCATGTACAAAGGTCCTGGGGTAGGAGTATGCCTAGACCCAGGTGCCTTCTCCTCATCATATTGGCATGGGGGGTTGGATAACTCTGTGAGGGGGGCTGTCCTGTGTATTGTAGGATGTTTAACAGGACCTCCGTTATTCACCCTCTAAATACTAGCAGCAACCCTCCCCTCAGTTGTGATAACCCAAAATATCTTCAGACATTTCCTAATGACATCTTGGGGGGCACAGTTTCCCCCGGTTGTGTTTAAGAAACAGGAGGTCCGTGTGGCTGACGCAGAGCAGCAGGAGGCTGTGCATCTTTCAGGGCCATCAGACCCTGGGTGACATGGGAACTGCTGGAGGTCTTTAGCAGGGGATTGTCGCGATCTAACTCGGGTTGTAACTCCAGTCTCTTTGGCCCTTGGGTGGAGAATGAACAGGGGCAGGGGCCAAGGGCAGAAGCAGGAGGAGCAGTAAGGAGTCTATTGCAATGACTGAATCAAGACGTGATGCTGATTAAATCCTCCTGCCACAATAAATTCTGTGTGTGTATGCATGTGCATGCATATGTGTGCACGTGCGAGAGCATGTTTGTTTACATGTGCAGGTACCTGCATGCATCATGCATGTGGTATGCATGCATGTGCATTTGTGCACATTGTGGTGTTATATGCACACACACGCATGCACGTGTGAACACACATTTATTTAGACATGCATGCACTTGTGTATGTGCGCATACATTGTGGTGTTATGTGTGTGTGCGTGTGTGTGAGTGTGCATGTATGCGTTCCCATGCACATGCATGGGATATGATGGTGGCTTGCGTAGCCAGGCAAGGATTAGGAGGAGGAAGGACTGCCCCTGAACGTCCTCTTAGCAACCTCCTGGATGAAGCACCAGTGGGAAAGCCTAGCTGTGTCTGGGGTTCACCAATTCTGCACAGACTCAGGATGGGCCCTACCCAGGATGCGTCTCCCCTGCAGGATAAACCTCAGCGTGCCACAGGGCTGTCTGCTGGCTGTGGTTGGTCCCGTGGGGGCAGGGAAGTCCTCTCTGCTCTCCGCCCTCCTTGGGGAGCTGTCAAAGGTGGAGGGGACCGTGAACATCAAGGTAAGGCCACACCCCCTGCCTTTCTGCTAGAATGTCCCCTATCCTAGAGCCCTCCCCACACCTCCATGCCCCTCCCCCTCCTCTCCATGTTCTCTCTCCACCTTCCACCACCAGCAATAGCCTGGCACCGGCAATTCCTCCATAATCGCTCCTGCCTCCATCCCCAGTGGCCTCATTGCCAAAGTGAGTTGTGTTTTAGGGTCCTGTGGCCTACATGCCCCAGGAGGCCTGGGTCCAGAACGCGTCCGTGGTGGAGAACGTGTGCTTCAGGCAGGAGCTGGACCCATCGTGGCTGGAGAGGGTCCTGGAGGCCTGCGCCCTGTGGTCAGACGTGGGCAGCTTTCCTGCAGGAGTCCACACCCAAATTGGGGAGCAGGTGAGGGCTCGGCCTTCTTGGGACAGGGAGGCACTATGTCTGGGGTCATTTGCTTCTTTCTCTGAGCTGTGGGCAGTGTGGTGAGAGGGACAAAGGGGAGACAAGGAGGGCAGGGAAGTGGGGGAGAAAAAGGGCTCAGCTTAGGGCCACGCACATAATAGGTGCCCAATAAATTGTTATTAATGAGTGAATGATAGAACACAGAGATCAGGGAGAGGCAGAAAGGCATGGCAGGGATTGGAGGTGACCAGCTCTCCAACTGGGAGTGGGGAAATCTGGACACCTCTCCTGCCCTGCATTTTTTGGTGACATTGGTCAAATTGCTTCCTGTCCCTGGACCTCAGTAAAAGGCCTGGGCAGAGATAGCCAATAAACAGAATAGATGCATCTAGAGCAGCCGTGGGCAAACTATGGCCGGCGGGCCAGATCCAGCTGTTCTATCCGGTTCTCTTACTCTCCCCTCCGCTCCTTTACTTTGAATTTATATTAGTTCACACAAACACTCCATCCATGCTTTTGTTCCGGTCCAGTTTAAGAACCCATTGTGGCCCTCGAGTCAAAAAGTTTGCCCACCCCTGATCTAGAGCTATGGATTGGGCAGGGTTGGCAAACTGTGACCACAGGTCAAATCCTGCCACCATCTGTTTTTGTAAATAAAGTTTTATTGGGACACAGCCATGCCCATTTATGTACCAGTGGACCATGGCTGCTTTTGCACAGCAAGGGCAGAGATGAGCAATGGTGACAGATACTGGCCCCCCAGCAAAGCTTAAAATGGTTACTGTCAGGCCCTTTACAGCAAAAGGCTGCTGACCCCTGGGCTAGGAAATTGAGAGTGGACAATTATGAGTTCAAGTTAAGGAAATGGGTGGGATTTTCTGGAGAGAAGGGGAGAGGGTGCAGGAGAGGGTCCCCTGTGTGAGAGGAGCATCCAGAAAGGAGGACGAGGTGCTTAGAGGCCAAGTGAAAGGTGTTTCAGAAGCAAGGGGTGCTTGCTGGCCTCTATGTCCATCCAGCTGTGTCCCATTTTTTCTGATGGGATGCCCGTCCAAGGGGACGGAAGCCCCGTCCTTCCAGAGCTCATATCCAAAACCTTTGTGTTACCCTTGATACCTCTCTTTTTCTTATACCCTCATCTAATCCATGGGCTAGTCTTGTTGGGTCCACCATCGAGGCAGACCCAGAATGTTCTGGTCCCATCTACCATCAGCTCTCCCTCACGTTGCTGCAGCATCCCCTGGCTGCCCTCCGTGTTTCCGTCCTCAAATCCCAGCAGCTAAACCTAGGTCAGATCATGCCCCTTCTCTGCTTGGAATCCTCCAGGGTGTCTCCGCTCAAAGTCGAAGCCCTGACCATCCCTGACAAGGCTCCCCCTCAATCTGACTCCAATCATCTCTCTGGCCCCATCTCCCATCATGCTCCCCTCCAGCCACACGGTTCTCCGCGATGTTCTTTGAACACCCGAAGCACACTCTCACATTAGGGCCTTTGCACCTGCTGTTCTCCCTGCTTGTATAGCTCTTTCTCGGGAGTCCACATGCTCCGTCCCTCACTTTTACCAGGCCTCGACTTACATGTTCCCTTCATGGAGGGACCTTCTCTGACCACCTAACCCTGCACAGCAACCCTGCTCACGCTGTGCACCCTAGACCCTTCCCCTGCTTTATTCTTCATAGCACATCACACCATCTGATAGGTGATATATTTTACTCATCTGCTTATTGGATATCTGTCTCCCACCCGCACCATCATTAGAATGAAAGATCCGTGGGAGCAGGGGCTGGGCTTTGTTCATTGCTGTGTCCCAAAGCCTAGAACACTGCTGGTATAACGTAGCCTTGCAGTACATATGAGTGAATGAGTGAATGAATGAATGAAAATAAGGACTGAAAAGCTGCCACTGGATTAGGCAACAGGCAAATGATGACCGGTGTCCTTGAGGAAGGCAGTATTGGTGGAGAAAATGGGAACAGAAGTCAGATTCAAGTGGAGGGAGAAGCGAGTGGGAAGAGAGAAAGCCATGGAGGGTGCAGACAACTCCTCCAGGAAGCTTGACTGGGAAGGGAAGAAGGGAGGCCGGGTAAAGCCTGGAGGTGGAGGAGTATTGGTTTGAATGCAGGTGTGACAGCTGGGAGGTGGCCCTGGAGGACAGGCACAGTGAGCTGTACCTCATTCTGATAAGCAGATGTGGCCCCATCGTAACAGCTTCACCCAGCCTTGTCCCTCTCTTGTGGCCACAGGGCATGAATCTCTCTGGGGGCCAGAAGCAGCGGGTGAGCCTGGCCCGGGCCGTGTATAGGAAGGCTGCTGTATACCTGCTGGATGACCCCCTGGCATCCCTGGATGCTCATGTTGGCCAGCACATCTTCAATCAGGTCATCGGGCCCAACGGGCTGCTCCAGGGAACGGTAAGTTTGGGAAAGTGTAACGGAGGGCACAGGACAAAGGCAGAGAAAGCATAACCCAAGTCTATCTCACCACCACCCTCCTTGAGTCCAATTTTCCTCTTTGTAATGGTCAGCTTTTTCTTGACAATGCTACATAACAAACAACCCCCAAGCCTTAGTGGCTTACAACAGCAGTGACTTTTGGCTTATGGGTGTGTGGTTAAACAGCTACAGCTCTGCCTCCCTCAGGTCACTGGGTTCAGGTGAACTCCTTGTTTTGAGACGTAGGTTGAAGGAGCCCCTCTATATCTTTATTGTGACATTGCTGTTTTCAAGATAAAGGGCAGGAGCTCATGAAGTGGGAACTTGCCCCATTCTGAGCCCCAGGCTTTGGAAGACTGGTCAAGCACCTGAGTGTAACTCCCAGCCCTTCCCTGCTCAGACACGGATTCTCGTGACGCACGCACTCCAAGTACTGCCCCAGGCTGATTGGATCGTGGTGCTGGAAGATGGGGCCATTGCAGAGATGGGTTCCTACCAGGAGCTTCTGAACAGGAAGGGGGCCCTGGTGAGCCTTCTGGATCGAGCCAGACAGCCAGGAGGTAGAGGAGAAGGAGGTACTGACTGGGCTTTGCTGGTTCTCTGTGCCTGGCTCCTATCAAGGATCCCACTGGAATGAGTGGATTGCTCTGGCCCCACACTCCCTGCAAGCCCTGGCCTGAGGCAGGGGCTGTGCTAAGTGCATCTCTAAACATACAGTATTTAGCCCAGACAGTGTTGCTCAGTGGTTGAGCAATGACCTATAAACCAGGTGGTCACGGTTCAATTCTGGTCAGGGCACATACCCGGATTGTGGGCTCGATCCCCAGTGTGGGGCATGCAGGAGGCAACCAATCAATGATTCTCTCTCATCATTGACATTTCTCTCTCTTTCTCTCTTCCTCTCAGAAATCAATAAAATAAATTTAAAAATAAATATACAGTATTTAATTTTATCTTCACAATACCCCTTTGAGGCACATGCAATTCTTGCTACCATTTCAGAGGTGAGCAAGTTGAGACAAAGAGAGTTAAATAATTTGCCCAAGGTCACAAGATTAGAATTTGAGTTTATGCCCATAACTGCTACAGAAACTGAACAAGTTCACTTGGTGCCTAGAGGCCAGGTGACCCAAGCCACACTAGCTAGGGCTTCTCATGATCCAGAGAACACAATGCCTGCTGGGAAAATGATGATGTTCTGGAAGCGAATTCACCAACCCAAGTTCACCCAGAGTGAACGATGGGGAACAGCCCCTGGAACCTCACCTCCACTGACTCATTTACTCATCTCTGTGCCTCTGTTAGGTCAACACCTTAATTACCTCCATTTTACAGATGAGGAGACTAAGGCCCAGAATAAGGAACTGGCCTGAGATCACATGGCTTAGAAGTGTTGGTACTGGGATTTGAACCCAAGCAACTTGACCGAGAGCATGTGGTTTTTCCTCCCTAGGCTGTATACTGCCCCTCCATGACAAAGCAAGAACTCACACCCAGGTGCCCCCAGCCCCAGGTTCTGTCTCTTCTGAAAATACCTGTTGAGCGCTGGTGTGATTCACAGTGTCACTGTCCTGGAGCTGAGGATGGAACCTGCCCAGGCCAGGGGGATGGCCGGGGGACCAGGGTCCTTCCTGGGGAAGATGACACCTAAGCTTGGGTAAAAGTTGGAAAAGAACATTCCAGCCACAGTGAACTGCTTGTGCAATGGTGTCGGGGGACCCCAGAATAGTATGGCCATGGCCATGTTTACTGATGTTTTCCAGCCCCAAGTCCATAGCAGGGGCTCAATTATATTTACTGAGTAAATGAAGGAGCGAGTGATTGAATGGATAACATTCCTGAGAACCCTGGGAGGACTGCCAGAGGTTGCAGGAGCCAGAGCAGTGGACACAGGTGCTCAGACAAGTTAAGGCCATACAGCCAGTGGGTGTCAGCATCCGGACTCCAGGGTCTTGACCCCCACTGTGTGACAAGACTCCCTTGACCTTGCAGAAACAGAACTCGCGACCGGCATTGAGGATCCCGGAGGCTCTGCTGGAGGCGGGAGGCCCATGGCTGGACCAGAGAGGTGGGTTCATTGTGGTCCTGAGCATGGGGAGGGCACTGGCTGAGGCTGAAGACCACCTGTGGCTCAGGCAGGTGGGGGGCAGCCAAAACTATTCTGGAGTGACCACCTGCTGAACACTCACCATGGTGCTCAGTTGTGGGATAACTCACCAAAAGGTGTGTGACAATCAAATGGCCAAAATAATTAAGTTCCCAAATGCTGAGTTCACAGAATGACCAATTTGCCCTCAAGTGCAAATATATAGATGATAGATAGATAGGTAGGTAGATAGATAAAAGATGGATAGATGGTAGATAGATAGGATATAGATTGATTTGACAGTATATATGGATGGATAGATATAGAGATAGACAGATGTAAATAGATAAATATATAGACAGATGATAGATATAGACAAAAGATTGATAAATGACAGATGGATCAGTGATAGATTGGTTGATGTATGATAAAAAAGATAGACTAGACAGATAATTGATAGATGGATAGATAGATGACAGATTGGTTAGTAGATGAAAGACAGATAGATAGATTATCCCCATTTTACAGCTGAGGAAACTGAGGCACAGAGAGGTTAAGTCAGCCCACTCATTCATAGATGAAAGGAACGTAAAGAAGTCTTCAACAAGTGAATTGTGCAGAATTGACATCCTGCCAACCTAGAATGACAAATCTGAGGGTAAACAGAAGGAGCAAAATGATTGCAGCAAAGCTTAGGCCAAAAAAAAAACCCTCTGAAAACCAAGTTCTGAGGTTGGGCAAATAAGTTCATTCAGTGAAATGGTATTGAAACAACAGGCTTGTTTG
The DNA here is from genome assembly GCF_963455305.1 of Plecotus auritus. Taxonomy (NCBI): domain Eukaryota; kingdom Metazoa; phylum Chordata; class Mammalia; order Chiroptera; family Vespertilionidae; genus Plecotus; species Plecotus auritus. The sequence goes on along the minus strand of NC_137774.1, from coordinate 83,093,348 downwards.
ACTCTGGGGTAATAGATGGCATTTAGTTGGGCACTACAAAGGGAGAGCACAGCATGGCACCTACTTGGTACTCAGTGTGTTGATTGAATGAATGAATGAATGAGTGAATGAATGAATGAAGAGTGTACCCCAGAGCTCAGTGGCTATCAGTGGCCATGACGGTTGGGCACACCGCCCCCCGCCCCCACCCCCCCACCCCCCGCAGGAAGAGAGACTAATTTGTCCTCATTTCCTCTAAATAACAGGTCCATGAAGTCAATCCCTGAGATGGACAGCACCACTTTGGAGGCCCAGACAAAGGTTCCCCTAGATGACCCTGAGAGGGCAGGACGGCCAACAGGAGGGGACAGCGTGCAGTATGGCAAGGTAACCATCAGCTGCTCCCTGCCCTCCACATCCACTGCTACTGCTGCCCTCTGGGGCTCAAGACCTGCCACCAGATAGAGCACTGGGCAGGGGGCGGGCAGTCACCTTTATTGAACATCTACTATGTGCCAAGTAAGATTCTAGACACTTTCTATTTCTTAATGTTCACAAGCACTCTAAAATTAGATGGTAATGCCCTATCCGGTTTGGCTCAATGGATAGAGCGTCAGCCTGTGGACTGAAGGGTCCTGGGTTCGATTCTGATCGAGGGCACATGCCTGGGTTGCAGGCTCAATCCCCAGTAGGGGGCGTGGAGGAGGCAGCCAGTCAGTAATTCTCTCTCATCATTGATGTTTCAATCTCTCTCTCCTTCTCCCTTCTTCTCTCTGAAATCAATAAAAATATTTTAAAATGATAATAAAATTAGATGGTGATAACTCCATTTTAGAGGTGAAGGAACTGAGGTTTTAAAGACTTGGGAGGCTTCTCTGTGTTCTCATAGCTAGCAAGTAACCAACTTGGACTCAAATCTAGGTCATTCCTAATCTGGAGCTTGTACTATTTCTTCTCTGCTGGTTTCTCCACCCATCCACTCACATAACTACTCATTCATTCATCCACCTGTCCACCTTTCCACCCATTCACCCACCCACCTACCCTATCTGTCCCATTCACTCATCCATCCATCTACCCATCTACTCACTCATCTATCCATTATGTCCAGCCTTCCAACCACCTACCTATTCATCCATTCACCCACCCATCCACTTACCTCTCTTCCATCTACCCACCTATCCATCCACCCATTTATCTACCCTCTCATCCATCCACCCTTCCATCCATCCATCCACTCATTTATTCCCACCCACCTATAGACCCACTCATTTATTCATCCATCCATTTACCATTCGCCCAACCACCCATCATCCCACCCAACCATCCACACATTCATCCACCCAGCAAACATTACAGAGCCCTCATTACGTGCCAGGTAAAGTCTGCCAGGGCAGAGATTGCTTGCTAGTAGGGTGAGACAGTCACAACTAATTAAGCTAACAAGCAAGATAATATCAGATAATGATAAATGCTACAAGACAATACAGAAGGGCAATAAGATGGCAACCAACCAACAGGGGCCCGCTTGGATAGGATGCTCCCAGAGTAACATTTGAACTGAACCCTGAGGGATGCAAAGGAACAAGCCCTGGAAGGAGCAGAGGGAACAGCATTCTGAGCAGAGGGAACAGCAGGTACAAAGGCTCTGTGGTGGGAAGGAGCAAAGAAAGGGATCCCAAGAGATCAGCAGATAGTGAGGGGGGATAAAGTCAGAGAGGGGTACAGGAAGTCTGGAATTTCTTCTGAGAACAAGAGAAAACCATACGCGGGTCAGCAACAGCAAGGTGGGGTCAGGTTGATATTTTCAAAAGTTCCCTCAGGCTGCAGCTGTGGAGAACTTCAGGTTGGCAGGAGGTGGACTTTAATCAAGTGGCTTAACCTGTCTGTGCCTCACTTTCCTTGTCTGTCAGATGAGGATAGAGACACATGCCTGTCCCATAGTAGGTGTTCAATAAATCACTCCAAAGCCAGGCAGTGCCACAGCCTGTCCCTTTGAAGGCTCCCACTGGCCCTCTGGTGTTCTGTAGAGGAAGGGGGCCCTGAGGCTGGGTGGGGCCTGCCGGGGAGATGGTGCTTCAGGTGGGAGGTACTGAGAGAGGACCTGCGAGGTCTGCACGATGGTTCCATCTGCCCAGTGGCGTGTTTTAGGGGCCTCACCTGCTTTTCTTCTCTCCCCTCCCCTGGGCCCTCTCTCTGCCCCCATCTTTCCTACGTGTGCTACAGGTGAAGGCCGCCCTGTATCTGAGCTACATACGGGCCGTGGACACCCCACTCTGCCTCTACGCACTGTTCCTCTTCTTCTGCCAGCAAGTGGCCTCCTTCTGCCGCGGCTACTGGCTCAGCCTGTGGGTGGACGACCCCACCGTGGATGGGCGGCAGACACAGGCGGCCCTGCGAGGCTGGGTCTTCGGGCTCCTGGGATGCCTCCAAGGTACCCCTCACTGGCCTTCCTCACCCTCCACCCTCATCCCCATCCGAGATGCTCAGGGCTCCCTGGCCCTCCCATCTCTGGATCACTGTTCTCCCTGAAGATCTGTGCAAATATCCTAGGTCCAAGCCCAGACCCGCATCCTTAAGATGGGAGGCGGGGGACATGGCACATCCCTCCCTTTCTGAAACCCTCAGTCTCTATCAGACTCACTGGCAAATGCAGACTGTCGGCCTCCAGATGTTGGGACAGCTGAGCACTTAGATGGGGTCAGACACGGCAATTCAGCTGGCTCCACCTCTCCCCCGACCCCAGCACAGAGGGCAAGCCCAAGGTCTGACTGCTGGGGACTGTCAGCACCCCCATCCCCACCCCTCCAGATGAGCTTTGAGTATTTTGTCCCTGTTGTTAGGGACAAATACGTTAAGAACTGTTGTCATCTTGGAGAACTGACCCACTATCATTAGGTAATGCTCCTCTTTTTCCCTGATAACTTTCCTTAGTCTGAGGTCTGCTCCATTTGAAAATAATACCAATACTAACTATATAGCTATAATAGAGGGTCCACCCAAAAAATATACACACTTAACAGCTGATTGCTCCATTGATGTTTCTTTTCAGATCTCACCCATCAGAATTATTAATTATTCAAAGCGTGTATACATTTTTGGGGACACCCTGTATACTAACTATATGAATATATATCTAGTTTAAGCACCAAGAAAATATATTGCCTTATAGGATTGGAATCCATAGATAAGTAGCTTCAGGTATGGCTGAATCCAGGGATCCAATGAGGCTGTAGGAATGGCTTCATTTTCTTCCTCTGTGATAGCTTCCTGTCCAGGCAGGCTTCTCCCCCTCGTGATGAGATGGTATGCCACAGCTCCATCTTGGCCACCTCAAAAAAGCAAACACCTCTTTCCCAAAAGCCCTAGCAAAGTCCCAGGTCTCACTCTCATTGGCCCGTGTTGGGCCACATGTTCATCCCTGAACCTACTGCAGTGGTTTGGGTTGGCCAGGAATGAAATTTGCCCCACCCCAGAAACAGGGAGTGAAGTTAGCCCCATTCCAAGCACATAGCTTGGCATGGGAGGAAGGGAGTATATACAGTAAGTTTCCTAGGGCTACCATAAAGCAAATGACCACAAACTTGGTAGTTTAGAAGAACAGAAATTATCTCACAGTCCTGAAGCCAGAAGTCCAAAATCAAGGAGTCGGCAGGATTGGTTCCTCTTGGAGGCTCTGAAGGAGGATCCATCCCATGCCTCTCTCTTAGTTACTGGCCGTCCTGGCGTTCCTTAGCTTGTAGCATGTCACTCCAGTCTCTGCCTCTGTCTTCACATCACCATCTGTGTCTCTGTGTGGCTTCTCCATATATATATATATATATATATATATATATATATATATATACACATATATATATATATATATATTTTTTTTTATTTTTTAATGATTTCAGAGAGGAAGGGAGAGGGAGAGAGAGCTAGAAACATCAATGATGAGAGAGAATCATTGATTGGCTGCCTCCTGCACACCCTACACTGGGGATCAAGCCCACAACCCAGGCATGTGCCCTGACCAGGAATCGAACTGTGACCTCCTGGTTCATAGGTCAACACTCAACCACTGGGCCAGGTGGGCGGTGCTCCTCTTCTTAAAAGGACACTAGTCATTGGATTTAGAACCCACTCTAAATCCGGAATGATTTTATCTCAAGCTCTTTCACTAATAACATCTGCAAAGATCCTATTTCCAAATAAGATCACACTCCGAGGTGCTGGTGGAGAGTGATTCCATTCCACCATGGGTGGGGGTGAGGGTCCCCAGCCCTCATGCTCTGACACCCTCTCTTTCCGCAGCTATAGGGCTGCTTGCCTCCACGATCACAGTGCTCCTAGGGGGGATCCGGGCATCCAGCCTGCTCTTCCGGAGGCTCCTGTGGGACGTGGCACGGTCTCCCATTGGTTTCTTCGAGCAGACACCCCTGGGGAACCTGCTGAACCGCTTCTCCAAGGAGACAGACACTGTAGATGTGGACATCCCAGACAAACTCCGGTCCTTGCTGATTTACACCTTTGGACTCCTGGAGGTCAGCCTGGTGGTAACAGTGGCCACCCCGCTGGCTGCTGTGGCCATTCTGCCATTGCTGCTCCTCTACACTTGGTTTCAGGTAGGGAGAGGCTGGGAAGGCTCCTGTGGTCAGCTGAGGTCACCTCAGCCAGTGCCCTGTCCCTGGGCAGGAGTCCATGTAACAGGTTCTGCCCAGCTGGGCAGTTGGGGGCCACCCCTCAAGACTTCCCAGAGGCAGAGACACCAGCCTGTTTCTAACATCTGTTCTTACCTGTGTCTCCCAAATATTCACATCGAAGTTCTTCACAGCTAACATTTTGTCCTGCTGCTGCTGAAATGAGCTTCCTCCTCTCCCAATATTTGGAAACCAAAAAGACATTGCAAGGTCTCAAAGACTGCATTAGACTCCTCCAGTTGCCAGAGACCCAGTTAAATTAGCTTAAACAGAAGAACAGAATGTAATGGCTCACATGCAGTAGTTGCGGTGGCCAGCTGTCACCAGGATACAGTCACTCTCTGTGGCCAAGTCATGAGCTGGCCACCATGGGTGGGGGTGAGGATCCCCAGCCCTCATGCTCTGACACCCTCTCTTTCCGCAGCTATAGGGCTGCTTGCCTCCATGGCCACAGTGCTCCTAGGGGGGGATCCGGGCATCCAGCCTGCTCTTCTGGAGGCTCCTGCTCTTCTGGAGGCTCTATGGTTCTCAAAGTGTGGCCCTGGACCAGCAGAGAATTGCCTGAGAGCCTGTTAGAAATGTACATTCTCAGGCCCTACCCACAACCTACTGACTCTATGGGAGTTGGGCCCAGAAATCTGGGTTTTAATAAACTCTCCAGGTAATTCTGATACATTCAGATGTTTAAGAACCACTAACTTAGCTCTGCTTGGCCCAATTTTGCACACACTCTCTTTCCAGAGGTCAGGCCTGACGGCCCCTTGCAACCCTACACTCACAGCATCCACCTTAGCAACCCCAACACAAAAAAACTTTACTCCAGCTTAGTGTTCGTATATCAATCCCAGGGAAGATTCTGATTGGCCATTTAGGGAGCATGTGTTTATCCCTGAACTAATCACTGTGACCAAAGGGATAGTTTACTCTGACTGGTTAGGTTGTATCATGTGACCACCTCTACAATCAGGTCCCACAATTGACATCCACTTCCCTCAAAAAAATCAGAAGTAGAGTAGAAACAGCCATGATAGTCAGACAAAAACCATGGCGACCACTGTCCTCCACAACGATCCCAGGTCTTCTCTACGTTCTCTTGACTTGGGGAGGGACTACTTTTCCATCGAGAGCTTGGGAGTCAGGCAGAGGTGAGTTTGAATTCAGGCCCGGCCACTTGCTGGATATAGAGGTTTGGACCAGCTGCTTAATCCCTCTGAGCCTCAGGTGTGCTCACCTGTAAACTGTGAATGCCACTAATGCCCACCTCACAATTACTGAATACTGTTTGTAAAGAGCCCGGCATGCAGCCCAGGTGTTCAGCAAATGCACGCTCCCCTGTGCCAGCTGCACACACTTGCAACCACAAACCAATTTAACAATACCTATTATCTGTGCATCATTATGTTCCCAGCACCTGGCATGTAACCCTAGAGTTAAAGAAATGAGTTCCACTTGGCCGACTGCCTTCCTTGCCCTTTATGGTTTTGTTCCCATGGTAACTGGCCCTAAGTAAAGCAGTTGGCCCTAGAGCTGGGAATGAAACATTTACACTAGATTAGTGGTTTCTCAATCCTGGTTGTACAGTAGAATTACCAGGAAGGAGTTTTAAACATACCAAGGCCTGGGTGACACCACCAGAGATCTGATTGAATAGGTCTGGGTTGGGGCACTGGAGGTTTCTGAATCATCTCCGGTGATTTTAAAAAGAACTATGGAACTCTGATTTTGCAAGGAAACTGGAGTCCAGAGAGGGAAAGCAACTGGCCCAAGGTCACACAGCAAACTAGTAACAGTACTTGGGATTCCCTGAGCTTCTCAAACCACCTCTCTGTGTCTGTGACTTCTCCCCTTTCCACCTACCCCCCTTCAGAGCCTGTACATGGCCACTTCATGCCAGCTCAGACGCATGGAGTCAGCCAGGCACTCCTTCGTGTGTTCCCACGTGGCGGAGACGTTCCAGGGCGGCGCAGTGGTGAGGGCCTTCCGGGCCCAGGGCCCCTTCATGGCTCAGAATAATGCCCACATGGATGAAAGCCAGCGAGTCAGTTTCCCACGGCTGGTGGCTGACAGGTAGGAAGGGAGCAGAGAAGACCTTGCAATCCATCTGTGTCCCCAGAGAGTATCATATTGTGTGGCCAGAGAGGTAAAGTGGCCTGCCCAAAATCACACAACGCGCTGGGGAGAAAGCTGAGGCTAGGTCCCGGGGGTGTACTTGGCTTACACTGTGAGTGGATGGAACCTAGCCTGAGGGCTTCCCAATAGCAGGTGGGCAAGGAGGCACAGATGTCAGCAAAAGGGAAGACACCTCTGTTGCCTTGGTGACAAGGCAGCAACATAAGCATCCTCAGCCTCTTCTCAGTACTAAGCAAGAATAAGAACACAAGCTTTGAGCAGAGACAGACACAGGTTCAAATCCCAGCTCTGAGCTGGGTGTTCTTGGGCAAGTTATATAACCTCTCTGAGCCTCATTTGTCCAAGTGGGATTGTACTCAAAGAGTGGCGATGAGGATTAAATAAATACACTCATAGCTAATACTTGTAACATGCTTATTACGTGCTCAGTACTGAGCACACTACATGGATCAATTAATTTAATCCTATTAATAACCCCGTGAGGCAGAGACTGTTTTATAAATGGTGAATCTTAGGCAGAGAGAGATTTAGGAACTTGCCCAGGGCCACACAGTGAATATGTGGTAGAACCAGGATTTGAACCCAAGGAATCTGGTACCAGAATATAGAGAGGGTCAAGCACACAATTTATTGAGTAGGTGCTCAATAAATATGAATTCTTTTCTCCCTTTTGCCAGCTCCCCAGTCAGCCTGGGCAATCAGGCCCTGTAGCTGTGAGTAGTGTCTCAATGCCATATGCCTTTTGGGTAACCTGCCTTGCCCCTTCCTGGAGTCCTAGCTTAGGGAGAAGGAACCTTCTGAACATTTAGAAAGCACCTACCATGTGCAAGCCTCAGTGATTTCCATGCTATATATAGCACCTCACTGAAACCTCAACTCTAATGAATCAGATGTTACTTCACTCCATAGATGGGTAAACCGAGGTTCAAAGAAGCGAAGGGTGTCCCCAAGGTCTAGGGAGTGGGAGACCCTAGGTGGGTCTTTGTTCATTCATTTGTTAGTTGGTTCTTTGAGAAAAATGACCTGTTGGAAAGGGTATGTGCTTTCTGGCATCATTCAGACAGATGTGGCCTCAAATCCTGATGTTTGTTATGTGTCTGGACTTAAGCAAGTACCTTACCCTTCTGAGCTTCAGCATCCTCAGCTGTCAAATGGGGACAACAACAACCCCCTTTGTGGGGTTGTTGGGAGGACTCGGTGTTATATGTAGAAAGCCCAGAGTTCCCTAAAGACAGGGATTTTTATTCGTTTGGTTCATGGTTGTATCCCCAGCACCTCCAATATGCAAAGCACACAGTAGGTACTCAATATACATCTGTTAATGAATGAATAAATGAATGGTAGAGTAGGAATTCAATAAAGGGGGTGTGCATTTACTCATCTATTCAGCATATATTTGTCGAGCACCTACTCTGGGCTGGGTCCTGTGCTAGGTACTGGGGACAGAGCCGTGAAGGAGACCAAGCCATTGCCTTCACAGAGCTCACGATCTCCTGATGGAGACTGAGAGTCAAGGACTGATTAAGTAGTTGAATTATAAAGAATGACAACTGTCATGAAGGAAGTTATCAGAGCTGTGTTAGAGAGAAAGGCAGGAGCAGTCCTGGAAGGCTCTCTGAGGAGGTGATGTTTGAGCTGACCTGTGCATGAACATAAGATGGTGGCCACGTGAACATGGAGACTGGGTTTAGTCTGGAAAACACAAGTCCCAAGCACAGAATATTGGCAGCATAGCAAAGCTTAACTAGAGCACCTACTGTGCGCCGAGCCCTGCGCTGGTCACAGGTGAGACAGCATCAATTCTCCCACCCACTGAGCTTGGGTGGGGCCTGGGTGTGGAGGAGGCCATGGTCAGGACCCCCATGGGCACTCGAGCTGGCACCATGATCAGTCCTTGTGCCCAAAGGAGCAGGTCCCACAGAGAGGGCCCCCACTCACCCTGCTTTTACCTGCACCCCCTTTCAGGTGGCTCGCTGCCAACCTGGAGCTCCTGGGGAACGGGCTGGTGTTTGCCGCTGCCACGTGCGCTGTGCTGAGCAAGGCCCATCTCAGCGCTGGCCTCGTGGGCTTCTCTGTCTCCGCCGCCCTCCAGGTACTCCTGACACCCCAACCTGATTTCCGAGGAGCAGGCAGAACAGAGACAGATCCATGTGAGGGGGACCTTCAAGGACCCAAGTCCAAACTACCAACCAGTGAGGACAATAAGGCTCTTCCAAGAGCTTAGCTGAGGTGACCTTGCTGGACATTGAGCAAGAGTCTTCCATCCACGAGCCTCAGTGAGCTCATCAGAAAAATGGGTAGTAATCCCTCCACTAGTTGAGATAAGTATACAGAGTGCATTCCCAGTGCATTATTAACTTTTTGGTATCTATTAATAACAATATTTGATGTCAGGTCACGACATCTGTGAAGGGGAAAATATACATGTAAGTAACATTCATTATGAATGAGGCATTGTTCTAAGAGCTTTGTAAACATTAACTCATTTAATCATGCCCCCAACCCCATCAGGGGTACTATTATTATCCCCATTTTACAGTTGAGGTAACTAAGCGTAAGGATAAAGCAAGGTGAGAGGTTGAAGCTTGGTGGGTGGGTATTACTCTATTGCTTGGCCCGGAAGGCCTCTCTGTGGAGGGGGCTTGTGAGCTGTGGCCCAGAGGGAGGTTGGGAGGGAAGAAGGGAGGAATCTTTCCTGGAGAAGGGATCAGCAGGAGGAAAGGCCCTGGGATGGAGGGAGGGTGTGACTAGTGTGCTAGAGGAACAGCAAGCAGGTGGTATGGCTGGAGAGTGTGGGCGAGGGCAAGACTGGAGGGAAGTGAGTTTGGAGAGAGGAGGGTGGGCCCTGGTGAGAAGCTGCACATGGTTCCAAGTGTGATGAGCAATTGGGGGAGGAAAACCTCTCAGAACAGAAGTCAGCGGGCCTGGGTCCTGCTGGATGTCCTTGGGAGGGCCATGTACCCTCTCTGGTCCTGTCTCCCCACCACCTGTATCAAGACAAGGTGGACAAGCTGATGTCTGAGGTCTCCTTTCTGCTCCGCATGCTCTGGTTCTACTGAAAGGAGAGGGGAGTCCTGGAGGCTGCAGTCAAGTCCAGTCCCTTTATCTGCCCCGAGGCCTGCCTCCCAGTCCTTGCCTCAGGGGAGCTGATGCAAACCTCTGGGGTGGTTTTACTCAAGCCAATCTGAGGTGTCTTCTCACACCAGGTGACCCAGACGCTGCAGTGGGCTGTTCGCAGCTGGACAGACCTGGAGAGCAGCATAGTGTCGGTGGAGCGGATGCAGGACTACACTCGGACACCCAAGGAGGTGATGGGGGGCAGTGAAGGGGGAGGGTCTGCCCCATCTGGGACTTAGAGCAGAGGGCAGTGGGCCCAGGTAGACATCTGCCGTGGGCTTTGGAGCCCCCACCACTGTAGGTCGGAGTCCCAGCCAGGGCCACAGTAATGGTTAAGAGCATGGGGTCTGGAGCCAAGTCAGATCCTGGGTCCTTTGCTTCCTCGATTGGGCAAGCAGGTCCTTCTTCTGAGTGACAGGGGACAGGAGGAACAGGAATGCCACTGCCAGGTAACAGCACATGATAGCGACATTACAGGGACAGAAGAGCAACAGAGCCACTAGCAATGCTGGGTACACTGGGAGGGTCAAGTGAGATCCCACAATGAAGGGCTTACTCAGTGCAGGGTCTGGCACAACATAAACAATCAATACACGCCCACTGCTCTCATTAGTCCCATTTCACAGATGGGGAAACTGAGACTCAAGGGGGTGGAGTGACCTGTTCAAGGTCACAGGAATACCAATGGCAGCATTGGACTCCCTGCTGCACAGACCTGTCCTCTTCACAAAGGCAAAAAAGAGGACCTACCCTACTAGAGGAAGAGAGAATAATATTTAACACTTAACAGTGGCTAATAATAATTTCAAAAGATAAAGAACAGCCAACACCATCGTTTTTATGATACCAGATGTTTGTTTTTAGCTTTGCTATGTTCCATGTCCCTATAAAATGGCAGTAAACATGCCCATTTTACAGAAGAGGAAACTGAGGCTTAAAGAGGTAGACCTTTTGTGAGAAGCCTGGGAGAAGGGCTCCTCTGACTCAGTGTCCCCTTCTGCCCCAGGCGCCCTGGACACTGCCCACCTGTGCAGCCCAGCCCCCCTGGCCATGTGGGGGCCAGATCGAGTTCCGGGACTTGGGGCTGAGACACCGGCCCGAGCTCCCGCTGGCCGTGCGGGGTGTGTCGTTCAAGATCCACGCAGGAGAAAAGGTGAGCAGCTCTTCCAGAGCTTCTTCCTCATGGAAGCCAGGCCACAGGGCAGCTGGAGAGGACTCAGGGCCATGGCCAGGCTGGGCATCATCCCAGGGCTCAGGCCCTGAGCACCTGCCTCCTCCACATCCCCACCTCAGGGCACCTCATCTTCAGGCCCACCACCCCTAAATTGAACTTATCTTACCAAACCTGACTCTATCAGGGGGAAACCCACCCACCCACCTTGATGTCCCAGAGGAGGCATCTCCCCAACTTCCTTTTTCTTCTTTCTTGAACATTAGTTGAAATATCAGGCAAAGTGCTAAATGCTCCACATACTTCATCCAGTTTCATGGGCTCAGTTTCTGGCTTTGCCAAGGCTCACCTTGGGCAAGTTACTTCATGAATCAGTTTTTCCATCTGTAAATGGTAATGACAATGTCAACGTCACATAGAGGTGTTCTGAAGTTTAACCGAGTTAATACATATAAACTGCCTGGAACAGTACCTGGAACAGAGCCCATGCCTCAGGAATGTCTACCGGAGCTTTCATTCATTAGTATTTGCATTTTTACTCTGACAACAACCCTATGAGGAAGGTGCTAGTATTGAACCATTTATCCCATTAGCCAGGCCCCTTCACTGAATCCCTCTTCTCCCTTCCCACCCTGCGACACTTCCTCCCTGAAGCCCTCCTTGCCCTCCCCCTGATGTCTCCAGGCCCCCATCTGAGCCTCCAGCCTCCAATCTGTTCGCCTGTGACCTTTATTTGAGCATGTCTTTCCCCTGCTCAAGACCTTCCACCTGCTCCAGGCTTCCTTCAGGGAAAGCCCAAACTCCTGAGCTTGGCAGTCAAGGTCCTGCCCAGCTCTCTACTGCATTCAGCGCCCTGCCAGGGCTTAGTCCACATTTGTGGAGCAGTTGCCTCTGGGAGCTCAGGGAGCTTTCAGTCTAGCACTGTGGTTTACCTGGAATCTCCCCCTTCTCTGAACTCCTGCTTACCTTTCAACATCCCACTCAAGTACCCCTCCTCTATGAAGCCTTCTTTGATTACCCCATCAACCCCTATCCACGGGAGTAGGAACAGCACCTCCTGGCTTACCTCCATTGCTACAGGTCCGGAGCTTGATGGTAGAGAGTGATCATCACACTTTATTAAAATTAAGTTTACTCAGTTGCCCTACTTTCAAGACCACACAATCCTTTGGCACAAGGACTCTTTATTTTTATGCTGCTAAGAGGGTGGCTGTCATATAGTGGGGTGACACAATTCATTCATTTATTAAACAAATAGTGTTGACCCCCCACTATGTGTCAGACACTGAGCATGCAACAGTCAGCAAGAAAGGTAAGAATGAGAGGATAGATGGGGGACAGATCAAAGGATGGACAGATGTATGGAAGGATGGAGAATGGATGGCTGGGATGGGTATGGATGGGAGGATGGGGGATGGATAGCTGGGATGGGGATGGATGGAAGGATGGGGGATGGATGGATGGTATGGGGATGGATGGAATGAAGGATGATGGTTAGATGGCTGGACAGGAGGTAGTGGGAGAAAGGATGAGAGATGGATAGAAGGAAGGATGAGGGACAGATGGAAGGATGGGGACAGGTGGAAGGATGGGAAATGAATAAAATGACATGAGGATGGAAGGAAGAATGAGGGATGATGGAGGGCTGTGGATGGAAGGATGGGGGAAATGGAGGAACAGAGGATGGTACGGATATTGAAGGAAGATTGTGGGAATAGTTGGGAAGATAAGAGAGACATGTTAGGATGAGGGAAAGATAGAGAAGAATACACAGACAGAAGGTTGGGTGGATTGACACGGATGGATATAGGGAAAGTTGGGTAGATGGAAGGATGGAAGGATGATGGGTAGCTGGGCGGATGGATCTTGGGTGCAGGGGAAACATCTCCCAAAGAGATGCCCAGGAAACCTAGGCTGTGCCCACCTTCTTCTGGCCCGGCCTAGTCACAATGGCCTTGCCCTCTCATCCCCTGGCAGGTGGGCATCGTTGGCAGGACGGGGGCCGGGAAGTCCACCCTGGCCGGGGGCCTGCTGCGGCTCCTGGAGGCAGCTGAGGGCGGGGTCTGGATCGACGGGGTCCCCATCAGCCATGTGGGACTGCACACGCTGCGGTCTAGGATCACCATCATCCTCCAGGTGAGGCCTCGGGACAGGGTGGGCAGAGGTGGGATCATGGCTGGGCCAGCCCTGACCCATTGCCCGTCCTGGCTAGGACCCCATCCTGTTCCCCGGCTCTCTGAGGAGGAACCTTGACATGCTACAGGAGCACACGGATGAAGCCATCTGGAAGGCCCTGGAGACAGTGCAGCTCAGAGCCCTGGTGGCCAGCCTGCCCGGCCAGCTGCAGTATGAGTGTGCCGACCAAGGCGATGACCTCAGGTAGGGTTACCCCACCACAGCCTGGAGCTCAGGGGAGCTGGAGGGAGAGGCGTGTCCAAGGCTCTCCCCAGGGGCAGTGTGCCTTCCCCATAGATCAGTGGTCAGCAAACCGCGGCTCACAAGCCACATGCGGCTCTTTGGCCCCTTGAGTGTGGCTCGGCGTTAGAACCACTTCTTCAAAATAGACTCGCCCAGGCCGAAAACTGACTTCTGTGCATGGGCCACCAAGTTTCAATCGCACTGTACGTGTGTGCCTGCACGTGGTATTTTGTGGAAAAGCCACACTCAAGGGGCCAAAGAGCTGCATGTGGCTCGCGAGCCGTGGTTTGCCAACCACTGCCATAGATCATCAACCCCATCTTACCTAAGAATAGACAAACATGTAAATTGACCGTACCTCCGCTACACTCACCAGCCAATCAAGAGTGTGTATGCAAATTAACCCACCAAAGATGGCAGGTTAATTTGCATACACAGGCACAGAGTGAAGCCTGAAGACTGAATGCTCCGCCCATGGCAGGAGCCAAGCCTGAAGGCTGCAGGCTTGGCTCCGCTGCGGCCCGGGTCTCGGGTGACGGAGGAAAACCAGTGTTGGCAGCCAAGGGAAGGAATGCCTATTGCACGAATCTTCATGCAACGGGCCTCTAGTTCTATTAATAATCACGGTAGGAGCCCCATCCCTTGTCAGCAGTCCCAAACTCCAACACGATCTCTGAATATCACATTTCTTTTTCCTAAATTCGGTTTCCCAATTTAGCTAGTGGCAAAACCCAACCTCTACTGACACGAGACTACGTATAGCTTTTATCCCACTCAGCACTTATTTTGCTATAGAAATAACGTGTATGATATTGGGTGCTGGACCCATGCCCACTGAGGGTATCAAGTACGCCTTTGAAAACTTTTGTTTAAATGTAGTAAAATATACACCATAAAATGGACCATCTTACCCATTTTTAAGTGTATATTTCAGTAGCATTGAGCACATTTACATCACTGTGCTACCCAACTCCAGAACTTTTTCATCTCGCAAAACTGAAACTCAGAACTCTTTAAACAATTCCCTATTCCCCCCTCCTCCCAGGGAAACTGAGGCATGGAGGGTTTGAATGATTTGCTTAAAGTCGCCCTGGTCAAAAACTGGCAGGATGGGGATTTCTTCCAGCTCTGTGGACTGGGGACCCACCACTTCTGTGGCTGTTGTGGAGACGCATTTGGGGGCATGCCCTGCAAACCCTGATGTGCAGACACACAATCATCGGGCCTGACTGTCCCACTCCCTCCCAGCCTGGGCCAGAAGCAGCTGCTGTGTCTGGCACGTGCCCTTCTCCGGAAAACCCAGATCCTCATCCTGGACGAGGCCACGGCCGCCGTGGACCAGGGGACGGAGCTCCAGATGCAGGCCGCCCTTGAGAGCTGGTTTGCCCAGTGCACGGTGCTGCTCATTGCCCACCGCCTGCGCTCCGTGATGGACTGTGCCAGGTAAGTCCCCCCAAGCCGCTGGCTCCAGGGACCCTGCAGTAGTGAAGGAAGGCATCTGCATTTAGAGCTGGAAAGGTGATGGAATGGATTTTCAGGTGCCCATAGTACAGGTGGCAAGACTGGCGCCCAAAGGGGAAGAGATGCGCCCAAGGACATATGCCCAGTAGATGCTTACATCCAGGAAACCACACAGGCCAAACTTCTGGGGAGCAAACCTCAGAGCAGGCATGCTGGGCTCTCCAAGCGGCCCAGGGGCCAGGCTGGTGTCCAAAGAGCTGCCTATCTCCCTCTCCCCCGCAGGGTGCTGGTCATGGACAAGGGGCATGTGGCAGAGAGCGGCAGCCCCGCCCAGCTGCTGGCCCAGAAGGGCCTGTTCTATAGGCTGGCACAGGAGTCAGGCCTGGTCTGAGCCACACCCCTCAACCCTCCCGCCTCGCCAACCTGGAAAGACGTGCCATGCCCTGGAGATATCAGTGACCTGGGGGTCATCAGCGGAGTCTAGACCCTTCTGCTCTCTGGGATTGGGTGGCAAATGGCAGGGAAAGTGGACGATCATCACAGACCCAGGAGGATGCAGCAACCCCCAAGGTCGGCCCGACCAGAGTCCGTCCAGCCTTGTCCATCCTGGAGCCAAAGCGGACAGTGGCTCTCAGCCCTGTCCATTGGACCCACCTGGGGACCTCAAGACGTGCCCACACCCAGGCTCCACCACAGACCAATGAAATCATTAACCCTGTGGCAGGGCAATGGTGTGTGTACTTTTCCAAATTAACCCTTTTATTTTGAGATGAGTGTAGACTGACCAGCAGTTTTAAGAAATAATCCACAGAATGCCTGTGCACCCTTTTCCATTTCCCCCAAAAGTAACACCTTGAAAAACGCTAGTGTGGTATCACAACCAGGATATTGACCATCCATACACAGATCCTGCTCAGGTTTCCCACTGTACTAGTACGTGTGTGTGTGTATGTGTGTGTGACGTCTACACAATTGTATCACACGTATAGGTGGCATCCACCACCCCTGGGACTGCCGTTCTGTGACCACACCCCTCCCTCCTGCCCCGGTGACCCCCGACATGTTTTCCATTTTGGCACACTATGTTTTTAAAGCTCCCCATATGATCCCAACATGCACCAGGACTGAACCCCATGGCTCCTGCTGCTCCTCCCACCCTTGTACACGAGCTCCAAGAAGCATCTTGTCTGAATAGGACACACGAGCCACAACCCACACCACGATGGGGCCACTCCGGGCACAAGCATGGGCACACGGGCACGCAGTTCAGCTCAGAAGGCGAGAGGGGAGGGGCCAGGACTTCTTAAGAAGTCCCGAAGGGAATCGCTCAGGACTTGGCACATGTCATACATCTGTCTGTTAAAGACCAAATTCCAGCTTCTTGGGGAGCCCCAGAAGCAGTCAGAACATCCCGGGTGTTTCTGTTCACACTTCCTCCCCCAAGGGGGCTGTGTGGGAAATGCTGCTGGGGGCCAGAGGTCAGAGGTCAGGGTGGTGAAGGGCAGCACCTGTCTTCCTGAAGGGCGGTGCACAGGGCATGTGCTCAGGCCCGTTTCTGACAGCAGTCGGAATCCTAGTGCAGGGCTCTTACAACTGCCTTCAGGCACCAGGAAAGGGGGCTCGATTCTCAAGTAGCCAAATCCGAGGTTCCCCAGACCCAGCTAACTGTAAAGCGCAGCGTGAGCAATGGGACGACCCAGGCTCCTCACTGACCTCATGGCATTGCTGCAGGGATAGAGGACGCTAATACACGGAAACGTGTTCAGAGCCAAGCTGGGCACAAAGTAAGTGCTCAGTAAACGTTCACGATGATCACTGTTGTGAGGGCCTCTGTGGGCAGCGAGAAGGGTCTATAACCAGGATTTTTATTCTGGTCACTACCGACATGTGGGGTAGATAATTCTCTGCCACGTGGGGCTGTCCTGGGCCCTGTAGGATGCATAGCAGCATCCCTGGCCTCCACCCACTAGATGCCGGTAGTACCCCCACCTCCAGTTGTGACAAAAATGTCTCTAGATGTTACCAGATGTCCCAGAGAGTCAAAATCATCCAGTCCAGTCACTGGGCTAACCCGGCCCATCGCCATCAATAACCTGCTGAGACCAGGAAAGTGGCTGTACTGGTGCGCCAACAGGGGCCTGTGGACATCCACCTGCCTGACAGGACACAGCCTGCTTTGCCTTGTCAGGTCACGGGAACTTCCTAATGGGACATCCCGACACAGGCTTCTAGCCCAGAGAAATCCAGATTTAATTGCAGCTTCTACCTCCCTCGGCCGAGATGTGGCGAGAAGCACCTTTGACGACTTCAGATTGGGGTAGGGCGTCTGCACCTCTTGCCTATCCCATTGCACCTATGAAGTGCTGGCCCCACCATTACTGGCGATTACTAGCTCCATTTCGCAGATGGGGAAACGGAGGCTCAGACAGTTGACATGACCTGCCGAGGTCACCCAGTTAGTAAGTGGCAGAGGGGGGATCCGCCCCTGGGGCCACCTCACACCAAAGCCCAAGTCATCATGTGGGCTTGTCTTTCCAACTTGGAAGCACGGAAAGGGACCCGACATAGTGCTTCTCGTTGCTCTGCCGGGAGCTGAGCCACCGGATGGCCCGGCAGAGCAGCCACAGGCCAAGGCGGCAGCAGCTGTATGTTTGGCAAACTCACTTGGGATCATTCCAGGGTCACAAAAGCCTACTGTCACGGGAGCAGATGGTCTGCCAGGGGGCAGAGTGTGGGCCACAGGAGCCAGCGCCCACGAGCCTGCTGACAAGGCTGCTGCTGGCCCACACCCTCGCTGTGGGGACCAGCCTGCACGCCATCCAGGCCACTAATCCCCCCGCCATGGCTCCTGCCAGCAGAGCCTGGCTGGCGGGGAACATACACATCCAGGAAAGCCACACATGGAGCTGATTGTACCTGCATGATCATTTACTTCATTTCTGGTTTGAGACACTTATGAGTGGGTGTGAGTCGTCCACATTCTCCCTTCTATGGTAACCTGGAAGCCAGCTCCTGAGAGGCAATGTCAAAAGACCAGAACAGCCTGGCTCTTGCAGTCGCTGCTTGGCAGGGAGTGACCCTGCAGGGGTGCCTCACCCTCATCAGGAAGTGTATGAGCAAGAAATAGAACCCTTGTGTTCATCTCCCATGAGTTTATGGCTACAGCACGGCCCAGCCTATCCTAATACAAAGGGATTTTCAAGGGCAATGGAGGCCACATGGTTTTTGTCTTAGAACCCGACCTGGGCCACACACACATCACTGCTCATCTTCACAATAATCCCATCGTGCAGGTGTGATCAACTCCACTTTACAGATGAGGCAACGGAGACTAAGTGACTTGCCCAGGGTCACACAGCCAGCAAATGATAAGGGGCCTCAGGCCCAGGTCTCTCTGACCCCAGAGCCCAAGTTCTGGACACCAGGCCACGCTGACTCCCCACTCTACCCCACACAGTTCTTAACCTCTAGGCTCCCATTTCCGACAGGGGCTCCCACTAGCGATGGCATGTTTGCCAACAGGAAAGAAGGAAAGCAGACGGGAGGGGAGCCCCCTGCTGACTCCCAGAGGAGAGGGCTGAAACCCCAAAGGAAATGGAATCGTCATTAGAAAGAAATAAAATTTTTTTTTACTGCAAATCGCTTGTAAATGTTCTCGTTTCCAGTGTAAGTCATTACAAAATGATCCCCAAGAAAAACTTGGTTTATCTAATGTGAAAGAATGGTATAACTTACAAAAAATAAATATCTATTTCCACCTAAAGGAAGATGCTTTTCTGGATTTGAAGTCAGCAAGGGAATCTCGGGGCAGCACTGGCCTCTGCTTTGTGGGTCTTCCCTGGGTCTCTGCGACTTAAAGGACGGGCCCTGGAGGTCTCTACTCCGCTTTTTCTTCAGGAACCCGCAGACCCACTGTCAGATGCCGGCCACCTTGGCTTTCCCTGGGAGAGCTGCTCCCGGCCTAACACTTCCACCCAAGAAATTCAAGTCGAGACAGTGTTTCTCCCTGGAGCAGTACTTTAAAAAAAAAAAAAGAAAAAAAAAATCACTGATATTCGTGAATGGGTTCTTTTCTTGTCCTGGAACACACTCAGTAACTACACGTCCGGTTCTCCACACTGCCGCCTCTGACAGCTAGCTGGAGGCCAGGGTGAGGAACTGAAATCTAAATACAAGGAGAAGTCTCAACAGAGCTCGATTCAGTACCCGCTGGTCATCCGTGGCGGTGCCCAGTGCTCCTGGCTTTGAACCCTTCACAACCACGAGCAAACCTCTTCCAGGTGCCTCGAGGTAATCCGTTCTAGCAACTGGCAAAAGGAGGCAGGAGGAAAGGCAGAGAAAAGACCAGAGTAGATAAGGAGGTGAGGAGCCAATGTGGGGAACTGGTACTGAGAGAGGATCTCCCAGCCCTGGAGCTCCAGGCCAGGCCCCCCGTAAGTCCAGCCCTTCTTGCCAACGAGAAGCCCGCGGGTGATGAGGCTGCCTCTGGCCTCTGAAGCAAGTCACGGTGCAGGCAGTGCTGGGCGCTGGCTCTGTGTCTGAGCGCCCAGAAGACAGGATGGTTGGTAAGGAGTGTCCACAGCCCCCAGGACACTGCCTGAGGGTGAGGATGATCTTCACCAGGCCCCTCACCTCCAAACAGCAGCCCCAAGGAGACGAGGCATTCTGGGTGGAGCCCAGATGTTAGAGGTGCCAGGACAGCATCAGGGGCCGAAGACTTGGAATTCCAGACTTTGGCTAAAGAGATTTGAGGCAGTTGGCTGGATTTGGTCACTAGCATGTTTTACGCAACCAATTTCTCGAGAAGTCTGGCTGCCAAACCGCCCTGCAGAGCACCAAGAGCACGAGCGGGCCTCCCAGGTTGTGCAACGCCGGTGCGTCCTGCGGGGGTAACAGGCAAGGGTGTGCGTGTCTTTGGTGGGCTGCCTCTCTGTGTCCCTCCTGTTTCTTCACAGCCAATTCCAGGCATCGGACCAGAGGGTGGCTGCTTTGTGGTTTTGTCTTATTGGGTTTGGTTTTTTTTCCTTTTTTGGTTTCAGTATATGGGACGCTTGGGTTCCCAAAGAGGCTGACTCATCCTGGGACAAGGCATGTGGGCCTTGCAGGTCAAACCAGACGGCACCAGCACCGGGCTTACAGCAAGCCGGCATCTTTGGCCATGCTGTAGAACAGGCCTCTCTGCTGCAGGAGGTCAGAGGGGGCGCCGCACTCCCGGATCTCTCCTTTGTCCAGGACGATCACCCTGCAAGGGGAGGGCACGCAGACATGAGTGGTAGAAGGGGTTGGCACCTCATGCCCGCAAGAGCCCAGCGAGGCAAATCCTGGCTTTGGGTCAGGCCCCTCACCTCTGTTAGAACTGCTACAGTAGCCTTCCGCCTGGTTACCCCTTCTCAAGCCCTATTCCTAGTCAAAGTCCTGTGATGCTACACACAACACTCGCTATCACCTGCTCTGTTTCCTTCCCAACACAACTTGCTTTTATTTATTGCCGTGTTTATTATCTGTCTCTGCACCCAGCCCCCAGCTAATCTATAAGGTCCCTTAGCCAGGCTTCCTGCTGAGTCCCCAGTACCTGGAACAGGGCCGGCTTTGCGGCAGGCACTGCACATGTGATGACTGGATAAATGACTGAGTGACGTCAAAAATACCTGGTACTACCCGGGATAAAGCGAGGTCCCACCAACTAGGGCTGTCCCTATGCATAGGACAGTGTTGAATGAATGAATGAGTAAGGTGAGCACCAAGGCCTAGAAGCCTTCTGTGCCAGATGCTTCACCTGGTGTAGTCCATGATGGTGTTGAGACGGTGAGCGATGGTGAGGACAGTACACTCGTCGAACTGTGTCCGGATGGTGGACTGAATGAGGTCATCAGTTTCCAGGTCCACGGCCGCCGTGGCCTCATCCAACACAAGGATCTTCGTCTTCCTCAGCAAGGCCCGGGCCAGGCAAACGAGCTGGCGCTGCCCAACACTTGACCAGGAGAAAAAGACCAGGAGACAGAGAGTCAAAACCACCCCTGGCCCTGAGCCCTGGCCTGAGCTGGGAGGAGAGAGAAGAGACTTGGTGTTGCTCGGAGCAGGAGAGGGTCCACTCCCATACCCGTGCTGAAGGCAGACATCTCTAATCCATCACAACGTTCTTCCTGTTGAGCTAGAAGCGAGCTCGGGATCATTCTCAGCACAGGGCTCAGAGGAATACTCAAACATTTGACATGTTCAGGGTAGGTAGTGTGACAGGCAGCAAAAGGGCCCCCATATCCAGGCCCTCACAACTGACTCTGGATTCAACCATGTGCCTTGCTTTGGCCAGTGGGGTGCTGGCAAACATAAGGCTGGAAGAAGCTTGACATTGGAATGCACGCCAGGGTTTGCGCCTCTGCCATCACCATGACAACACGCCTGGGCTGGTCTGCTGGAGGATGAGGGACAGGAACTGCCCCAACGAAAGCCAATCAGATCAGCCAATGGCAGTGGACCCCCAGCCACATGAGTGAGCCCAGTCATGAAACCTGGCTGAAACCCATTTTATAGATACTGAAACTGAGGCTCCAAGAAACAAAAGGCTCCTGTGTGGCAGAGCTGGGACTCAAACCTGGACCTGACACAGATGCAAAAGGACAGAATCATCAAGCGCCCTGACCGAGGGGAAGCTGAGGAGACCCCGCCGGCCCCCGACCAACCCACCTCAGGTTCTCCCCGCCTTCCGTGCACTCGTGGTTCAGCTTGTCAGGAAGCGCTGACACAAAGTCCTTCAGGTGAGCCAGCTCCAGTGCCGTCCAGACCTCTTCATCCGAGTACTGGCTGAATGGGTCCAGGTTCATGCGGAGAGAACCCGAAAACAAAATGGGGTCCTGTTCAGAGAGAAGACAGCAGTCAGTATGTGAGGCTCAGCGTCAGCTGGACGTGGATGGGACAGAGGTGGGACACAGAGAGTTCTTGCCAGAATTGCTCACGATTGGGCATGAGAGTTCCTCAGAATCACTATTTCTAGAGATAATAATGGGGGGAAAATCTGGAAATCTCTGTGTTAGGTGAAATAAAATAGATTACTTTTTTGACAAGACTTCCTGGAGCCTTCAATAGGCAAATGTGTCAGGAACCTTCCAGAAAGATGTGACATGGTTAATTCCTAATCATCAAGTACTGTCGATTCCTCCCCATCCCCTGCCTCCAAAAAAGAATCTGAGAAGAAATTTCAGGAAAAATAACATTAAAAAGCAACATATTAGGGAATCAGCACCTTCAGGAATCAGTCTAGAAAATTCTTTTTTTTTAAAATCACATTCGTAGTATTTTTTAACATATATTTGCATTGATTTCAGAGTGGAAGGAAGAAAGAGATAGAAACATCAATGATGAGAGAGAATCAATGATCGACTATCTCCTGCACATTCCCAACTAGGGATCGAGCCTACAACCAGGGCATGTGCCCTGACTGGAAATCTAACCAGGACCTCTTGGTTCATAGGTCAACGCTCAACCACCGAGCCATGCCAGCGGGGCCAGAAAATTCTTCTCATTTAGCTCTGGGAAGGGTAAGAGAGGCTTGTCCTGACTGACAGCCAGCAGAAAGTCAGTGCCTACGCATCCTGTTAGATGCTCTTGGTGGCAAAGTGCAGGGACGACACCTGGTTAATTCCCACTGCTATTTATATGCTAAGAGGAGATTCAGTGGAGGAGCAACATAGCATAATTTTAGTAAGAATAAAGTCGGAACACATTTATATCTGTACACTGAAAACAGACACGCATTGCTCTCAGTGGGACCCAGCGCTCCTGGTGGCCTCACACAGACCCCACCTGGGGGATGATGGTGATCTTGAAGCGGAGATCGTGCAGGCCGATTTTGGCGATGTTGACATTGTCAATAATGATCTCTCCTTCTGAACACTCCTTGATCCGAAACAAGCCCAGGGTCAGGGATGACTTCCCGGCTCCCGTCCGCCCCACGATGCCAACCTGGGAGACAGGAAGGACCAGCGTGAGGTGAGAATGCTGCAATCTGGGGGATACCTCCTATCTCAGATATCTCATGTCAGGTATCTGCCCCACAGCAGTTCAGTCATCTGGTCAACCCAACTCCCACCACAGCCCTCTCCGCTCCAGCTTCCTAGAGGCGCTCCTTTAGGGGCTGTTGTTGGCTCTTCATAGAAGTTAAGATTATAATTAGCTCTATTTATAAGATACTAGACCTCCAAAGACCCAGGCATCAGACAGGGAGGGATTTTAAATAGGCCCTATTATTTTCAACTCAAGATGATATTAATAATCAGGTTATTTCCCTCACGCTGTTCTTTTTTCTTTTTTTGTTGTTGTTAATCCTCACCCCAGGATATTTTGAGAGAGAGTGGAAGGGAAGGGGAGAGAGGGGAAGAGAGAGAAAGAGAGAAATATCAATATGAGAGAGAAATATCAATGTGAGAGAGACACACCAATTGGCTGCCTCCTGCACATGCCCCAATTGGGGCCTGGGATCAAACCTGCAACCAAGGTATGTGCCCTTGACTGGAATTGAACCCATGACCCTTCAGTCCAGGAGCCGACACTCTTAACCACTGAGCCATGCCAGCTAGCGTCCCTCACACTGTTTTTCCCAGTTCTTGAGATGGTGAATTTCCCATCCAAGCTGTTGAAACAGCTCAAATATTCAAGAAGACCCCCCACTGCACACCTCTCCTCTCCATCCCAGCTGTGTGAGCAAAATGAGGTTATGGATGTGGCCTGGTCTCCACTTATCCTCTCGGGAGGGAACTGGGCCTCCCATGTAATGGCCAAGGATGACTGTCCCTGACATCCAAATACAACCCCCTTCACCTGGGCTCCTGAGAGGTGGGTTTCCTCTGCCGCCCACAGCGATGCCACAGAGCAGTCTCTCATGATACAACACATAAAGCCTGGTGAGAACATGGCCCACTCTGTTCTTTCCTCGGCGACGCTCAGCCACTGAGCCATGAATTAGAGAACTTATCTTACGGGAACAGAACATCCTGAGCCTGGTGGAAAGGACCGTGTAACAAGTCCGTATGTTCAGAGATGAAAGCAGCACTGTCCCCTGGAAAATGGCCAGGAAGGCCATGGTCTGATTCTGAGGAGAATCTGAGGGTCTGAGGGGAAGGACACCTTCCAGGAACAGCTTGGGACCAAGGCTATGTTCCAAAATTCCGACCATTCCACATGCCCCTTGAGCCATCCCTAGCAGTGATGGAGACATCCTTCTATCTTGGAGATCCCAAACTCAATGCCTACAGGGTCCATGTAGGCACCTGAATGGGGTGGGGAGGGACCGAGTGAACAGGGAGGCTCACATCTTGCCTACCAAGGGCCAGGTGGGGAGTATGAGCCCAGTGTTGCTAGATGCTGTGATCTTTCGAGAAAAGCAGGAAATGGATTTTTATTGAAAAAGTTCCAGATTTTTCAGTATTTGCAACTTATTCAGATTTTTTTCAAAACCTCTCTGTGGACCTCATTTGGCCTCCAGGCTGCCAGTGTGCAACCCTGTGGAACCCTGTCTGCATAGTCACACCAGGGTATGGGCTGGGACGGACTGCGGAAATGACAGCCGGTTTCATGTGCCTGATCACAACCTGTGCCGATTGTGAGCGGGTGGGAGAACAGTGTGCACCCACCTTTTCTCCTCCTTCGATGGTGATGTTGATGTGCTTGAGAACCAAGTCCAGGTCCTCTCGGTAACGCAGGCTATAGTCCCGGAATTCCACTCGGCCCACCTGGGGCCAGGTGGTGGCCGGAGTCATCTCTTGGATCCGCCAGGGAGCCTATAATGGGTGGGGGAGGAGGGAGGCAAATAAGGAATCTGAGGTCCATCTCACAGGCCCCAAGGCTCTCTGTGAGCGGCCTCTACAAGCCCCCTGACCTCACCTCCCTCTCTCACGTTCACTCCGCTCCCCACACTGACTTCAGGGTGATTTCTCCAGGCCTTTGCATTTGCAGCTTCCTCTGCCTGGAACGCTCTTCCCCAAGCTACCTACTCGGCCTGCTACCCCACATCCTGCAGATGTTAGAGCAAGTCAGACCACCCTCCTGGCCCTGCACCCCTCTTTCCTCTCCCCTGCTTCATTCTCCTTCAGAGCACTTACCATTGTGTCACCCATGCCTACTGAAATATCCACTCTATGAGGACAGGTTCTTATGCTAGTACTGTTCGTTCACTGTTCTATCCCAGGGCCCAGAGCACATAGTAGGTGCTCAATAAGCATGTATGGACTGAATCAAAGTGGTCTTCTCTGAACTGACACAAGGCTGACTGCCTTCTAGGTCTGGACTGAAACAATAAAAGTGGCAGCGACCACTTAAACAACACTCTATCATATTATCTCATTCAATCCTCACTATAGCCCCATATATGGGGTCCTTTCAACATCCCATTTACACACAAGGAAACTGAGACACAGACAGGGTAATAACTTGCCCCGTTTCACACAGGCCCTATTTCTGAAAAATTTCTTAGTCCAGTTCAGCATTTCCTGAGACTTACAGCTGGATATGCTCCAGGCCAGCCTCGGGGCTACCTTCAGGGAAAGAGAGGAACAGGGAGGATAATAAAAGAAACTTTCAGCCTTTCTTCCCCACAAACTTCTTATATTATTTTTTTTACAACAAAAAAAACCTCCCTTTTGTAGTTTAAGTATATAAATAAAAAGGACATGCTATAAAAACATAGGAGCGACTGAAGAGAAGTGGGTGGAACTTTCTAACATGAATATATAATATATTGTTTATAATGTATTGTTTATATTTATACATAATATATACACAATAAACAAACATATATATCATAATAGTGGTGGGACTCTGAGTGATCTCGACTTCCTCTTGTATTTTTCAAATATGTTCTTATTCTAAAAATATAGAATAAAAGAGGTAAAATATTTTTGTAACATGAAATAAATTTCACACTTTAAGTGGATGAATTTCATGGAGTGTGAATTATCTCTTAAAGCTGTAATAAAAAAATAAACTCAGCCTGCCTGGTGTGGCTCAGTGGTTGAGCATCGACCCATGCACCAAGAGGTCACTGGTTCAATTCGAGGTCAGGGCACATGCCCAGGTTACAGGCTCGAGCCCCAGCAGGGGTGTGCAAGAGGCAGTCAATTAATGACGAGATGTTTCTATCTCTCTCTCCCCTCTCCTTCCCCCTCTCTCTAAAAATCAATAAAAATATAAATAAATGAATAAGTAAATAAATTAATAAGTTAATTAATTACTTCAGCCCTAGCTGGGTGGCTCAGTTAGTTGGAGAATAGACTCCTGGTCAGGGCACATACCCAGGTTACAGTTGGATCCCTGTGCAGGAGACAACGGACCGATGTTTCCCTCTCTCATTGATATTTCTCTCTCCCCTCCTCCACTCTGTCTAAAAACAAACAAATAAACAAAGCTATCCTGGTGGATGATTAAATAAATAAATAATAAGTTCAATGTGGGTGGAAAGTCCTGGTGTAATACACTCTTATTTCCACAGGGGTCACTCACACCATTCTGGCTGATGCCTCTGATGAAATGGAACCTGGAGTTCACCATTTCAGAGCATTAAAAGACTGAGGTCATAGGTCACCTCTGCAAATCTTCTAACATAGATTTTAACTGGGGCAGCCTTGGTCTCGTTCCCAAGGGGCATTTTCTTGGGAGGCAGTGTGGCACAATGGCAAAGACCCAAATCCTCGGTCTGCAATTTACCAGTCATGTATCTTAGGCAAGTTACTTAACCTCTCTGTGTCTCAGTTTTCTCACCTGTAAAATGGAAGTAAAAACAGAATGTGAGTTATAAGGCTGTACAGTGAATATATAAATTACTCTATGTGTAATGTTTAGGACAGAGCCTGACACCTCCACAAGGGCACAATATATGTTCCTGTTATTATTATTGGTGGTAATGGTGAGAGTGGCATCACCAAGCATTACTGTTACTGTCATTATTATCACTACTACCATTGGTAGTGGTGTGTAGACAGAATAAGGCAGTTATTAGGGGCAACATGGCACTGAAGTCTAGATACTTGGGTCCTAGAGCTCACATATGACCTTGAATCAGCCAACATCTCTCCCTAGGCTACCTTATCTCCATCTAAAACAGTAACTGCAGGATTTTCCAAAGTTGGGTCAATTCCTTACCAGTATAGGATTTTTACAATATCCATGTACTCATTCTTGTTATTGCATTTGAATACTTTTAATCAACTCATTTGTATTTAATTTTAAAAGTTATTTAAATCAATGGTGCCTCTAACAGTTGGTGGCTTAGTATTTATTCATTTTTCAGGAGCGAAAAGAAACTAGTCTCTTTTCCCATAAAAGAAGCCCCCCATAAAAATACGTAACAGTTTGTCAGACAGAGGTTGCCTGTTGCAGGCACACATGGTTTGGCTCAGAGGTTCTTTAAAGCCACACTGAAGATCAAGTTCAAAAGGTCAGGGCAGGGGCTTGCTCTACCTCCTTCTCAGTTTCTGAATACTCCTTGAGTCTCTCCACAGCCACAATGTTGGTCTCCATCTCCGACGACATCCGAACAAGCCAGTTCAGGTAGGTGGTGACCTGTGAGTGGAAGAGTCACATGGAGCGTCTAGAGTGAGCTTGAGTTGCTTTATTTTAATGAAGTAATTATGAGTTGTGAAACAGTTCAGATAAGAAAGGTACAGAAAACAGCACCCACACAGAGCCTTCACACAGACTTGCTCCACTGCATCTCTTAAGCAAGCACATTTCAAAATCACCCATGAGCCACACTGGTAATCAGAAAGGAAATGAGAAAATATTTTGAAATAGATAATAGGAAAATACAATATATCAAAATTTGGGAAATACAGCTAAACAGGGCTTCGAGGGAAATTTATCCTATATAATAAAAGGCTAATATGTAGTTCAATGGAATGACCAGTCACTATGATGCACACTGACCACCAGAGGGCAGACACTCAATGCAGGAGCTGCCCCCTGGTGATCAGTGCGCTCCCACAGCAGGGAGCGCTGCTCAGCCAGAAGCCCTGAGCCAGGCTCATGGCTGGCAAGCGCAGCGGCAGTGGTGGGAGCCTCTCCTGCCTCTGCAGCAGAGCTAAGCCGGCAGTCGGACATCCCCCGAGGGCTCCCGGACTGCGAGAGGGTGCAGGCCGGGCTGAGGGACCCGTGCCCCGAGTGCACAAATTGCGTGCACCAGGCCTCTAGTGGTGTTACAAGGATTTCTCTTGCAGTTGGAGGCATCCAGGCCACGTGTCTAATTTCTCTCCTGCTCCAGTCAGGCACGGGGCTGAAGACCTGCTCCTCAAATTCCATTCAGCCCCTTTGCTCTCCTGCACTCCCACAGGGACTCAAAACAAATTCAACTGCTCTCCCATTCAGAGAAATGGGAAATTCAGCAAGAGCACCCCCTCTCACCTGTAACGAGTAAGATATTGAGAGGCCCACCAAGCCGGCGCTGAGGCTGTTCCGGGAGATCACTGCAAACAGGGTTGCAAACAGGACAATGCAGTTGCCCACACACTCCAGCCGCACAGCCAGCCACCTGCATGAGACACACAGGCAGACAGCAGGACAGACACACACCCAGGGTCAGCTTTTTTAGAGACTTGGTTTCTGGTGCTGGGTGTGGGGTTAGGCGTGGAACTTCACTAACTAAAATAATCCCTGATAGTTCTGAGAGAGGCCTTCTCCTAAGACAGAGGGGGAAGGAGGACCAAAGGGACACAATTTCAGTAATTTCGCACTCATCCGGCAACCCCAGGGATTAAGACAGTTCTCTGGAAGCAGTCTTCCCAGGAAACTGAAGCTTGCTTTTTTAAGAACCAACTTTTTCTCACAAAAATAGCCATGTGTGCATTTTTTAAAAAGATGTCCTGAAAAATTAATAAATA
The DNA here is from genome assembly GCF_963455305.1 of Plecotus auritus. Lineage (NCBI taxonomy): Eukaryota > Metazoa > Chordata > Mammalia > Chiroptera > Vespertilionidae > Plecotus > Plecotus auritus. The sequence continues at coordinate 83,064,528 of NC_137774.1, read as the reverse complement.
CTAAGTCATCAACTGTAAGAGGCACCACTGATTTAAAATTGACCGGCCATGCCCTAACTGGTTTGGCTCAGTGGATAGAGCATCAGCCTGTGGACTGAAAGGTCCCAGGTTTGATTCCGGTCAAGGGCATGTACCTTGGTTGCGGACACATCCCCAGTAGGGGGTGTGCAGGAGGCAGCTGATCAATGTTTCTCTCTCATCGATGTTTCTGGCTCTCTATCCCTCTCCCTTCCTCTCTGTGGAAAATCAATAAAATATATATTTAATAAAAAAATAAATAAAATAAAATTGACCGGCCATAGCTCAGTGGTTGGGCACCAACTTATGAACCAGGAGATCATGTTTCGATTCCCAGAGCACATGCCCAGGTTGTGGGCTCAATCCCTAGTAGGGGGTGTGCAGGAGCAGCCAATCAAAGATTCTCTCTCATCCTTGATGTTTCTATTTCTCTATCCATCTCCCATCCCCTCTGACATCAATAAAAATATATTTTAATAAAATAACCTTCTCTTGGCAGGGAAAAGGGTGGTGAGAAAAAATACACTATTTTCAATGTAGCTATAAGTGTTCCCAGATCCAGATCACTCTCATCTCAGAAACATTAAAATGTATTTTACCTTTTAAAATATAAACAGACATTTTAATGGTTTAAAGATAACTTTTGTAAGATATCACACAGCATTAGGAATATTTAAACATTCATTTAATGTTTCAAAATGTAAAGCATTCTAGGGAGATGGGTTAACCTTTTTCCCACTACAGCTCTTAGACCCACGTGACTGATCTTCTTGGGGGTGAGCCACTCCCACAGACAGACAGGCATAGTGACAAACATCCTAAAAGTTCTGCAAGGGAAGACAAGGTCTCCAATGACTCCCGGTCTCCCACCCAGCCTTACACTGTAGGATCGTATTGCACATGGTGGGCTGGCGGTTGGTTTGATGGGTCTCTTCCAGGATGTGCTACCCCTGTCCCAGCGTTTTCTTACCCTTCATCTCAAAAACTGTATCAGGATGCAACTGAGTGAGGAGGATATTTTAGATTAAAGCAGACACTTTTCTAAATTCAGTCAATAATTAGCAAACTTCGCCCTGGCCAGTGTGGCTCAGTTGGTTGAGCATTGTCCTGTGCACCACAAAGTTGCTGGTTCAATTCTAGGTCAGGGCACATGCCCAGGTAGAGGGCGTACAGAAGGCAGCCGATGTCTCTCTCTCTCTCTTTCTCTCTCTCTCTATTTCTCTCTCTCTCCCCCCCCGACCCCTCCCTTCTTCTATCTCTAAAAAGAAACATATATATAAAATAAAAAATTAGCAAACTTTTTTCTTTTCTTTTTTTTTAGTAGAAATTATTTATTTATCGTCTAAAGTTTTACATATGTCTCCTTTTTCCCTGACTGACACCACCCCCCCGCCAGCCATTCCCACCCCGGGCAAGCCCCCACCGCCCCAGTGTCTGTGTCCATTGGTTATTCTAATATGCATGCATACAAGTCCTTTGGTTGCTCTCTAACCGCCCACCCCCCCATTTGTCTCTGGATCTATTCTTGTTCATCAATCTTTTTCTTTTTTTGATTAATGCAATTCCACCATTCTTTATACCCTAAATGGCAATTTCACATGGTTTGACTTAATATTCGTAATTTGCTTCTGATACACATCCCGGGGGTGAGGTTGGGGGTGGTCACCCTTCAGCTTGAAACTACAGTAGGAAAATACTCAACAGCTGAGTCTGCCCCCCACTGATGCTCCTGTGCCCCCAGGATGACAGCTAAAGGGCAGGTTCTGTATGATTTTCTGGCTCCAGAAGAACGCTCTGCCCTGTCCTTCAGTGCCCCGGAGTGCTGGTGCTCACAGTGTCGCTGTCTGCTTTTAACAGTTATTCTGTCCTCACCAAGTCGAACCATTCCCTCTAGGGAGGGTCTGAGTTTGGCTTCACACCCTCCTCCAGGAACTATGGCAGCTTCCCATGCCCCCTCCAGTGGGCCCACCTGTTGGCCACGATGCTGGGGTAATAGGCCTTCTGGTTCTCATCCACCTTCAGGTCACTCTGGGAGATGAAGCGCTCCTGTTCCGCAAAGGCCCGGATGACACTGACCCCCAGCAAGGTCTCGTTGAAGTGGGAGTAAACCGGGGAGCGGCTGACGGATTCGAGGCGCTTCAGCTGCCGGGAGGAGGCCACGTAGAACCTCTGGGGGCACAGAATGGACAGGGGGTGAATGGAGCTGTCCTCATCCCAGCCTCCCAGGGCTGTGCTGGAGGAAGTCTGGACATAAATGATGCCACCAGGAGGCAAATGCTGGAGCTGGGCTGCTCTTAGCAGGTGTCTCCACTCACCTGGTGAACTGCTGGCATAGAGCCAACAACGATGGCAGTGATGACAAATATAATAGCTGACACGCAGAGCCCGCCCTCTGCAGCCTTGTTTGAACTACTTTCACATATATCAACTCATTTAATCCTCACCCCAAACCTCTGAGGTGCTCATTCCTCTCTCACCATCAGGAAACTAAGGCACAAAGAACTTCGCTAACCTCGTCCCTAAGATCACGTGGCTGGCTAGGACGTGGCAGAGCTGGGATTCGAACCCAGACACTTGGCTGCAGAGTGCCAACCTCTGTAATGTATAGCCTCTCTGAAGCCACTGACTGCGGGGGTTTAATGGACCTGCTGGACACATTCTCTCATTTCTTTTTTCTAATCCTCACCTAAAGATATGTTTCTTTATTGGTTTTCAGAGAGAAGAAGGGAGAGGAAGAGAGAGAGAGAGAAACAACAATGTGAGAGAGAAACACTGATTGGTTGCCTCTCATACATGCCCTGACCCGGGATCAAACCCACAACCTTTTGGTGTGGAGGACAACGCCCCAACCAATTGAGCCACCCCCCAGTACGCTCATTTCTTTTGCATATGTACTCAAGAGTGAGATTGCTAGGTTACAGATAAGTGTCTATTTAACGAAAAATATACATTAAAAAAAAAAATCTCTTCCATAATCCCAACCCTCAGACAGGCAATATTTTTTGCCTCCTTTTCCAGTCCTGCCCACACACATTTTGCATTTCATCTTAGTTAAATTTCACATGGTTCAATCTAATATTAGTAATCTGCTTCTGATACACATCCCACGGGTGGGGTTAGTTAAAACGACTGTGTGCAAACAACACGATCCTCTGCCTAATTCACTTCCTGTGTAGTTCAGAAATAAAACTCATGGTGCTACAACAGAGCCTTCCTAACTCTCCCTGTCAAGGGTGCCTAAGATTCTGCCATGGAAACGCTCCATCGTGTGCTCAAGGTCCTGCTCCTGGCAGGTATCTGAGCTGCTTCAAATGCTGCATTTGGTCTGTTCTGTTCTTTTGAATTGGGTCTTTGCAGAACATTTCCAGCCAGATGACTGTCCAAAGTTGGCATCAAGTTGAAGAGAATGCAATGAGGGTCCTCCCTGATTCCACCCTTGTTCACGCTCACCCATCACTGGCCACAGTGTGGCGGGGTCTCTCTCTCCCTTGGGGACCCCACATGAGCGGCTCCAGTGCGGTTTGAGGACGGAGCCCTTCACGATTTCCTACCCTCATTTTGGGTTGCAGTTGCTAAGCTCCCATCTAACCCTCCACCCCAGCAGCTGTGCTGCAGGACAGGCTGCCCTGTGGTCACCAGCACATGCTTTGGACTCAGACAGACGTGAGTTCACACCGCCGAGTCTGCCATTAGAGCCCCAAGAAGCTCATCTGTCAACCGGAAACACAATCCCCGCTGCAGTTGCCTAAGAAACCAGCGATGCTGCCCAGCTATCACAGGCCCCTTGCCCTGTTACCTCCTCGGGCTTGTTTTCTGCAATACAGACGGGAACAGGACTGGCTAGCAACAAACTCATGGCACAGCCACACCAGCCCTGAGTGGCCCGCCTCTGTATTTCTATTACAAGAGAGAAAAAAACACACCTATCTTGCTTAAGCTGCTCATATTCACATCTCCATTATCTTCAGGGGGCTTAGGAACTAGAGAATTTCATAACATTCTTAAGGAAACTTCAATAATAAAAGTATCTTTATAGCTATCACTTTTTTTTCTTTTATAACTTACAACTACAAAAATAAAACTTACTAGAAAAAAAGTCCATTTGGTTATCATAAGCTAAAAACAATCAGCTGAGGCTCTTGACACCACACCCACCGCGCCCCCAGCAAGCCCTCCCCAGCTCCACAGGGAACCGGTGCGAGGGCCGAGCCCTGTGCTCAGGGGCACCCAACACACACAGGGCTTCTTCCAGACACCAAGAGCCCACCTCTCACCTGGACGAAGAAGTAGATGAGGCCCAGGGGTGGGATGATGATAGCAGCGATGGGAGTGGCCAGCAGGATGATGATGCAGGCGCCAATGACGTTGAATAGGGAGCCCATGAACATCTTGATGACCTGCGGGATCATGGAGTCCACCGTGTCCATCTCCTTGGAGAAGCGGTTCACCAGGTTCCCACTGGGCGTCCGCTCGAAGAAGCTCATGGGCGACGACAGGACATTGTGCAGCAGGTCCAGGTGCAGGCGGCGGGAGGCGAAGATGCCCCCGATGGACAGCGCCATGGAGTAGCCAAACACCGCAAACCCTGCAAACATTCTCGCATTAGGCTCCACAATGGGAGAGGGGCCAAGCTGGGGGCTGGGACGAGTGGCCATGTGACCATATGGATGAAGCAGGGCGGGGTCCCCAGCTAATAATAATAATACTGATAATAACGATGATGCTAATGGCTATTATTTATTGAGCACTTACTATGTGCAAAGCACCATAATGAAGTTTTACGGGTATCTAATCCTTACGACAACTCTGTATAAATTAGATAAGTACCCATTTCACAGATGAGGAAACTGAAATTCAGGTGAATTCCTCCACCTTCAATATTCTCAGCCAATCAGAAGCAGAGATGGGGTTTAATCCCGGCAGCCTGCTCCCGCTCATGTTCTCAATGTGCAGGCCGTACTCCTCTAGACCAGCCCCGTGGAATGGAAGCTTAGGTGATGACGGAAACATTCTACATCTGTACTGGCCAATGGAGTAGCCGGGAGCCACATGTGGCTGCTGAGCACCTGAAATGTGGCTAGTGCACGGAACAACTGGATTTTTAGTTTTATTTCAATGTAATGAACTGAAATTCAATAGCTACCCATGACCAAAGCCTACCAGTACAGCACAGCACAGCTAGAATAGACACTGCTGCTGTGCGGGCCCAGGTAAACATCACACTCTGTGCTGTTTATGGTTATAATTTGGAGTCCACAGTCCTTTGCCCTATGAGGGTGTAGCAGGGGCTGAGAAATTTAAGAAATCCATGTTTGCTATTCTGGGTTTTTCCAAAGCCATTTCCTAGAGTTCAAGAGGCAACTGTAGCTCCTCCAAACAAGCCACCGAAGGGCACCCATTCTTTGCAGAGAGGCGATTTCAAGAGGCGGGACTCAAATGACAGGCTCTGGAGCCAACACTGTCAGATCTTGTTTCTGTCACCTACCAGGTGTGGGGCCTTCCGCAAGCCACTTAACCTCTTTGTACCTCAGCTTCCCCATCTGTAACATGGGACAATACTTATAGCAATGTCAAATGCAAGGGGCCTACCCAGCAATGTGTTTGGTGCACAAAAAGTGCTCAAGAATGTCAAATATGTATATATTTATTGTACACACGATGTGCATAGGCATTGAATGTATGTATGTGTATATATAAACAGCTATTATGAGCACATTGCTAATGTACTGTGTAGCATGTAGCATAGTGGTTAAGAGCACGGGCTCCGAGCCGGACTGCCTCACTCAATGCCAGCTCGGCCACCTATCAGCATGTGACCTAGGGCAACTTACTTAGTCCCTCTGGACCTCAATTTCTGCATCTCTAAAATGGGGAAAGTATTAGCTCCTACCTCATCAGATTGCTGCAAGGGTAAAACCAGTCAAAATACATAAACGTGTTTAGAACAGAACCAGGCACCAGGTAAGTGCTCAGCAAACACTAGCTGTTAGTGTTAACGCTGTTGTGTTTGGGAACTCCCATGGGACCACAAGAAGGGTATACAGCAGGGTTTCTCAACCTCTCACTATTGACATGTGGTGCTGGATAATTCCGTTGTGGAATCTGTGCTGTGCAGTGCAGGATGCTGAGCAACATCCCTGGTCTCTAGACCCAGTAGCACCTTCAGAAGTTGTAACAACCAAAAGAATCTCCAGACATTGCCAAATGTCCCAGAGGGGACAACACTACATGTGCGAAGAATCCCCACCCTCAGACAGCAGGGAAAAGCCCCCAAATGGAACTGTACAGACGCACCAACGGGCAAGGGCCCTTGCCCATTAATGCTCCAGGTAGACTCTCTTCCTCAACTTTCCTCATCTGTAAAACGGGCACATTGGTGCTCTCCTCTATCTCCTAGGGCCATGTGAAACAAAGCATTAAAAAACCATTCACTCCACAAATATTGGAGTGTTTACTGTGTGTCAGGTACTGTTCTTCCAGGTCTGGCTTGGTTGGGGGACCAAGTTCTCTAACAAGTAGGGAACAGTTCTCTAACAAGACAGAAAAGTAGTTCCAAGTGCCAAAATCAGGTGGGGTGGGGAGGGTGCAGAGGGGCAGCTCCCACCTTGAGAGATGCCCAGGGCTCCATAGACACTCAGCCGGACTTTAGTGTGCTCCTGGGTCCCGTTGACGACGGGGTCATCAGTCCAGAGACTGAGCCAATAGTTGGAGGACAGGGCAGCGACGTGGTTACACAAGAAAAGAAAGATGCTCAGAAAGGAGATGAAAATTCCAATGGCCTTCATGTAGTCCCAGTACACGGAGAGCTTGACCTGGAGCCAGGGAAAGGAGGCATTTTATACAATGCACCACACGCACCCAGGGTCCGCACCTGTCCTTCAGGCCTCCACCTGTGTTCATATCTTTGACATCCCTCCTCCCGCTAGTTATTGACAAAGGAAGTCAGCAGCAGACCAGGTCCAGTCCCTGCCCTGCTGGGCTTGGTTTCAACAAGCTCCAGCCTCTTTCCTCGGGCGCGGCCTCGCTGTCTTGTCAAGCCTTTCAGGCTGAATTATGGATCATCAAGGTCATGTCTGAATTACAGGCTGGTTGAAAGGTAACAGGTGAGGGATCAGAGCTCTGGTGTATAACTGAGTACTTCCTTTTTTCTGTTTCGTTTCTGCTCTTCAAACTCAGAGAGTGGGAAGAGGGTGTCAGAATAAAGAGCACGTTGCACCACTTGGTTCCTCACAGCTGTGCTGCCTGCTGTCCCTGAATGACCCTGAGGGGCTCGGGGACCCCCCTCACGAGCAGTGGGATGTGACAGCGTGGGAGGCAGAAGTGGACGGGGGTGGGGAGGCTGGACCCAGCTCCACTCCTGGTTCCACTTTGGCAGCTGACACCCCCTCCCTGTCTCCGTTTTCCCTGTGCATAAATACAAAATGCAGGTGATGCTGAGACCATCTTCTCTGCGGTGTGGGATTCAATGGGGATTCAATGGGCCTGGCAGCTCTGGCCCTTCTTTCTCAAGTGCTCGACTCAGGGCCATTTCTCTGACTCCCTGGAGGGTCACTGAGAGCAAGGGGGGAGGACACACGACAGCCACCTCTGTCGTCAGCCACAGGTGTGATGGCAGGTGAGGGGACAGGCTGGGAACAGAGGGTCCCCAGGAGATTCTGATATGTCCAGTGCCCCACCCTCACGTGGTACCAGTACCACCTTTCGTGGGTTGGTTATTTTTCTTTGTGTACTTATTTTAAAAACTCTATTCCCTATTCTTTAAAAAACAAACAAACACATAACCACATTTATTTTTAAAAATAAATTCTGGCCCTGGCTGGTATTGCTCAGTGGTTGGAGTGCTGTCCCGTGTACTGAAGGGTCTCAGGTTTGATTCCCGGTCAGGGCACATACCCAGGTTTCAGGTTTGATCCCCAGTCAGAATGCATGGGTGAGGCAAATGATTGATGTTTCTCTCCCACTCTCCCTTCCTCTCTCTAGAATCAATGAAAAATATATCCTCAGGTGAGAATTTAACAAAACTTTGGATCATTGCCACAGTGAAAAATTACTGATGATTGACCCTTGGACAATATAGATGATTGTAAAAAATATATATACAACTAAACTAGAGCTTTAAACCCTCGCTGTTTATTACAAAGAAAAGTTAGCAATTGTTAGTGCTGGAGACGGAATGTTTGTGTGTCCCCAGAACTCCTATGTGATGGTGCTAGGAGTTGGGCCTTTGAGAGGTGATTAGCTTCTTGAAGGTGAATGAATTAGTGCTCCTACAAAAGGAGGCCTCAGCGAGTTCCCAGCCCCTTCTGCCACGTGAGGACTTGGGAAGAAGATGGCCCTCTATGAACCAGGAATGAACCAGGAATGAACCAGGAAGTGGGTCCTCACCAGACACCAAATCTGCTGGTATCTTGATCTTGGACTTGCCAGCCGCCAGAGGTGTGAGCAATAAGTGTGTATTGTTTCGAAGCCACCCAATCTATCCTGTTATAGCAGCCCGAACGGACTAAGACAGGTATTCAAGATGAGCTAGGTAACTTTCTCACTGGTATACTAAGGGCTGAAAGAGAAATGAAAACTTTAATATTCTTTAATATTCTTTAGCACCATGTCTGCAATCACCTCACATAAATGGAACCTGCATGATGGAAAGCCCTGACTTAAAGCGACCAGGTTGCCTACCCCTAATGAAAGGCCCCCAGCAGCTCAAAGGAGGCAGCAGCAAGGACAGCAGAGACAATACGACAACCCTGGAGTCGACTGCCAAGGTTCAAATCCCAGCTCTGCCACTCAGCTGTGATCCCGGGTGAGTCACCTAGGCTCTCAGGCCTGTTTCCAGCATTTAAAACAATACTTTTATAGGCTCCTGTGAGGAGGACAGGAGTTAACAAAGTCCTCTGCACAGCGACCAGCACACACTGGCAAGCCACACCCACCCACCAGCGTTCTCATTTAGGGAGCCAGCCTCACCTGCCCTGTTTGAGCCTTGTCGGCCTCCATCATCTTCCAGGTGTCCTCCTCGGCCCCAGCCTTCTGCAGCTCGGCAGTGCTGCTGTGGTGCCGGCTGGCGTCCCCGCTGTAGGAGGAGGAATTGCTGAGCTGTCTGGGAAAAGCAAGGCACACGGTGTCAGCCAGCCTTGGGCAGGGACAGCAGTCCCAACAGAGTACTAGTACTGACCCAGTTCAAGCTTCTGATTTTACAGATGAACTCAGAGAGGGTAGGGACCCCATGAAAGAAGCGTTCCTTTATGCAGGCATTCTTCAAACAGCATTTTCTTGCCACCAGTGGTCATCAGCTTTTGAGACCATCACAGATCAGGTGACCCAGGACTCTTTTCCCCCTGAGGGAGTCCTGCTCCCTAGGGACTTACAGCATTGGGGAATGACATGGGGTGTGTGTGTGCGTGCGTGTGCGTGCGTGCGCGCGCACACATACATGAGAACACAGGAACACCCCTCTCTCAGCCACGGCTCAGACCCACACAAGCAAAGGTGATGGAGTATAACCCATCCGGGTCACCAACTCTCCTGCCTTCTTGGTTTGCCTGCCTCGATGAAGCAAGCACCCGGCTGGAGGTGCTGGGAGCTAAGGGTGGCCTCCAGCCTGCGGTCAGTTAGGAAATGAGCAGTGAGTCTTGCCAACAGCTGCAGGAAGCGGATCCCAGCTGAGCCTTCAGATAAGACCCTATCCTGGCCGACACCTCAGCTACAGCCTGTGAGAGATGCTGAGCAGAGGAGCCAGTTGAGCCACATCCGGAGCCCCCAATACACAGAAACCATGAGATGACAAACCACGAAGTTTGTGGTAATTTGCTGTGTAGCAACAGAAAATGAATGCCCAGTGTTCTGCATGTTTCTGCTCAGTCTGCCATGCTCTCTCTGGTCTGCATACCACCATCACCTGCCCCTGTTCCCAGGACCACCTGCAGGCACTGCCTCCTCTCGGTTGCTTCAACCACCATGCAGGCCACCCGCCTGAACCTGGCAGCACCCTCATGCCCCCGGTGTGACTCTGGGCATGGCGCTAAGGGCTTTACACACATACGTCCAGCTCCCCACCTCGATAGGTGCACCGACAAAGAAGGAAATCCTCCCACCTGTCCGTGAGATAGAAATCTGAGTCCAGGAGGGTACTGTGCCCAGGGTTCTGAGGGCAGAGCTGCTCATGCCAATCTCCTTCCAGCCCCATTTCTGTGAAATGCCCCACCCCCACCCCCAGAAGAGTAGCTGCAGGCAGCCCCACTCGTCCAGTAATGACTGAGTGCTGGGGGCACAGGGCACTGTCCCCGGTGCTTCACAGGCACCATATCAGGTAAGCCTTACTACAATCCTATGTAGCAAGTACACCACAGACCCTATGTGACAGCTGAGGAAGTGAGACACAGAGAGGTAAAGCAACAAAGTCCACGGAGTGAGGGTCCTCCAAATACCCAATGATCTCACCAAATGCAACCTCCTTCAAAGCAGCAAAGTGTAGAAGTTAGGGGCAGGGGCTCAGAGGCTGGACTTGGGCTCAAATCCCAGCTCAGCTTCTCTCTAGCTGTATAACCAGTGGGGAGCTCTCAGTTTGCTCGTCTGTAAAATGGGAAGATGACAGTAACTACCTCCAGGTTCAATCGACTGTTCAATAGTGCCCTGCTGCATGGAGCTTGGCTAATGGGGCCAGGATGCGAGGAACCGGGCGGGGGTGGGGTCGGGGGGGAGTCCTAATGGCGCATCAAACACAGCAGTTACTATCACTGTGCCTAATTTTAATTGAATGCTGGTTCTTAAAGCCTCAACCCTCCAGGCCCCTCGGAGCGAATTGAGCAAAAATCCACACCATGTAGGGAACTTGGGTGTCAGAAGTGCAGACTGATGGTTAAATCACAAGGCCTGTGTGGATCGTGCCACCTGGGGAACAGTGCCAGGCTCCCCCTTCAGGCCTCTGTGCTCTGGAAAATGAGGTTCCCGGAGGATTTGGGGGAGAGGGGGAGGCAGAAAGCCTCCACTTCCACGACCCTGGAGAGCTGAAGGCCTTTGGTAGGTGGAGCCAAACCACTGGCACCCTGTACCTCCTCTCTCCCCACAGGCGGGCAGAAATGCGGTGCCTCCCTCGCTGCGCTTACCTCTGCGGTTGCTTCCTCGCAGTGTCCGTCACCACCATGCCATTCTCCATCTGCTTCGTCTCTTTCCCTGGACCGCTCATGCCTGCCAATCCTGGCAGAAGACAGAGAAGGGGTAATCATGGTTTCAAGAGCTAATGCCACAAGCAAAGATGAGGAAAACCTGTCGCTTGGGAGGGAGATGGCAGAAAAACCTAGCCTCCAGGAAGCTCAAAAAGCAAGACCTGCCTCATGGGGCCACCAACAGGCTCCGGGCGGGGGCGCAGGAGCTAACTACTAGCTCCCTCGGGGCAGGGGTGATGCTTCCCGAGGGCCCCATTAGCTGAGGGTGTTGGGCCTGGGCAGGTGCCCTGTGCCAGCAGCAATGGGTACAACCCAGTAGGCTGACAGTGCCCTGCTGCATGGAGTTTGGCTAATGGGGCCAGGATGCGAGGAAGCAGACGGGGGGTGGGGGGGAGGGTGCGCAAAGAGGGCACAGCCCTCTGGTCCCCAAGCAGGGGTGATACTCAAAATAAAAAGCAACCCAGTTTGAGAGAGGCACCAGCCAATCAGGTCCCAGGGGTACCCTGTTGTGCCAGGAGTTAACCCTTTGGCTGCCTAATCACAAGGTGGTCCAGAAGGTCCGGGGTAGGGGGTACCCGGGGCGGTGGCTTCCCCAACTGTAAGGAAGTATTTTAATAACTGATACGGCCACCATGGGCACCAGCCGGATATCCACCCAATCCCAGGAGGTACCCACCCATCACTCTAATCACTGTAGCCTCGACAGTGACGCTAACATTTATCAATGGGGTGGTGGCGGCTGTGCTGTGCTGAAATACATCATCCCCTTTCATCTCCCCAACTACTCGGCCAGACACTGATCACCCCAACTCCCCTCTGATGCCCTCCCTCTGGTGCTGGGGGAGAGAGTAAGAGAAAAGCACAATGGTAGGGCCCTACAGGAATGACCCCAGAAGAGGAGGGAGGGATGCAGGAGAGAAGTCACCACAGGGGATCAATACGCAGCCAGGGTGACCCTGGGAACATGCTGCCGAGACACACGCAGAAGCAGGATCCAGAAAGGCCGGCTCTCTGGGGTGACAGCCACGGGAAGACAAGGAAGACAGAAGCTGGGGCTCATTCCAGGGTGAGGGGGAGTTCCAAGCCAATTCTCAATCCTGGCTCTGAACCCACCCCCGGGGGTGCCCAGGGCAGGGGCCTGCACTGACTGTGCAGGGAGACGTGGTCCCATCCCGTGCCGGGTCAGAGCACAGCCAGGTGGGGCGTGTTCTCTCACTTCCTGGTTGTGTGTCCCGGGGAGGTGATGCACCTCTCAGCCTCACCTACCACACCTGTACAGTGGGAGTAACACAGCTCCTGCCCGCATAAGCAGGAAGGTGATGGGCTGAGCATGGCACTCGGTAAGTCTAAGGCCACTGTGTGCTCGTCACCTGCACTTTAAACGTGCTCTACAGAGTTCTGGCACCCAGCCAGGACTGAGAATCGCTTCTTCAAACATTTTCTTTGCTGTCAGTGCCTTTGTTTTTAATTAAAAAAGAAACTAAACAAAAAGGAAGCGTGGTAACAGGCAGGTCGTCCATGCAGCCGCATGCAGCCAGTGCGCCTGTGCCTGCACAGCACCCGGCCCAGGCCGGCCTTGATCGTCTGCTTCTGTGCAGGGGCCGGGGTGCTGAAAACATGCCCTGAGACACCAGTCCTGTGGGCGGGTGCTTCAGAGAGCCTGGCTGTGCACCTGGCTGCCCAGGCCGCCCTCCGTAAGCCACAACCTCCTCTCCTCCTGCTCCTCACTCAGCACGTCCCAAGACTAGGCAGGATCCCCCACAGTGGCCTCGTGTGGCTGCCTCCCCATCTCAGCCCAATTAGCCCACAGGGTGACACGCCCACTGGGGCGGCTGGAGAATTCTCTGCCAGGGGAGGGACTGAGAGTCCATGAAGGGCACTGTGAACGTGTGTGGGCCCACCGTCCCATCTGCCTTCTCCCCAGGGGATTAGCTCCCCCCTTCCTGTGGTCTTTCTCGGCAGGCTCATCCATCAGGGTGCCCCTGGCGTCCCCAGCCAAGGAGGGGAGGCTGCCTAAGGCCAGCCATCAGAACCCCTCTCCCAGGACTCTGAACCATCACTGGCCCCCCAAGGACCAAAGAGCCAACTGATTGTCCCAAAGAAGTCTCGTCCCCAGCGTTCCCATCTCCTGAGTCCTGTTGTCCAGGCTTGCCTTTGGTTCCTGAGCTACCTGGGGTCCTTCCTGTCAACACTTTGTTGTTAAGCGGCTGGCCCTCTGTCTTGACCTGCAACCACACAACACTGGTCATAGAAGGCAGGAGGTATGGGTCTGCTCCAGCGCCAGTCAGGCCTTTACATCTCCAGGGAGAGGGCAGCCTTGCTGGCTGCAATCGGCTAGAGGACATCCCTCCGCTGGGCGCCCACAGCCACCCGCATCACTTCGTCAGCGCTCAGCCCCTGCACTGTTGTGGCCTGCCAAGGTCTTGCCCCGGCCCAGAAGGTATGGGTGGCAAAATAATTAAATAATCAGTCCTAATCAAACTGTTGACAGTCATGGTCCATCTGCCGTGTGCCAGGCCTTGCACAACCAGGATCTCCTTCAAGGTGTGCTAGTCACTCACGGTCACCTAACTGATGAGACAGTAAAGCTCGGCCGCAGTCTCCCAGCTGACAAGCGGGAGAGCTGGAGATTCTAACTGTATCCCCAGGTGCCCACCGGAAAGCCTGGGACAGAGTAGGTGCCCAATAACTGTTTGCTGGATGAACAAGGGAAGGGGTGTGAGAGCAGCCACTCCAGGGCCCCGCGCAGGCATGCAGCAGCAGGGCAAGTCCGTCTATAGCCTCGTGCTGCAAGCACAGGCAATTCTACCCCACGCACCACTGACCTTCCTCCTCCTCGTCCACCACTTTGCCGCCTGGGAATTCACAAGATCCAAGAAAGTGTTAAGAACCGAGGCAAAACACCCTCCCTAAGCCCTCATTTAAATGCCCAGAGTGGATGGATGGGTGTGTTCCCTTAAGGGTGAGGGGCAAGGATGGCTGAGGGACCTGCTGCATTTGTGCCTCCATTTCCCCACCTCACATATTCAGTGGACGGGGGGGTCCCTGACAAGCACACTGCACGAGGCCAGCCCTTTTCTCTAAAGCAGTGGTTCTCAACCTTTCTAATGCCGCGACCCTTTAATACAGTTCCTCATGTTGTGGTGACCCCCAACCATAAAATTATTTTTGTTGCTACTTCATAACTGTAATTTCGCTACTGTTAATGAATCGTAATGTAAATATCTGTTTTCCGATGGTCTTAGGAGACCCTGCTAGTGGTTCTCAACCTGTGGGTCGCGACCCACAGGTTGAGAACCGCTGCTGTAGAGCCTAAGACCATCGGAAAACACAGATATTTACGATTCATAACAGTAGCGAAATTAAAATTATGAAGTAGCAACGAAAATAATTTTATGGTTGGGGGTCACCACAACATGAGGAACTGTATTAAAGGGTCGCGGCATTAGAAAGGTTGAGAACCACTACTCTAAAATCTATAACCATGGGAGTTTAAACATAGAAAGGGCAGACCAATCTTCTGTCTTCACAGCTGTTTCACGGCAGCAGAGGGGAAGAAAAGTATTACAGCAGGCAGGGCAGGGCGGGCCTGGCAGCCGGGAGGCAGCAGAGGCCGCAGCTCCAGCTCACAGCCTTTAGTTCTGAGAGGACTCAAGAACCTCCCTCTGAGTCCTAGTTGGTTTGGCTCAGAGGATAGAACGTTGGCCTGTGGACTGAAGGGTCCCGGGTTCAATTCCAGTCAAGGGCACATGCCCGGGTTGTGGGCTCGATCCCCAGTAGGGGGTGTGCAGGAGGCAGCCAATCAGTGATTCTGATCACTGATGTTTCTCTCTCTCCCTCTCCCTTCCTCTCTGAAATCAATAAAAATATATTAAAAAAAAACAAAAAACCAAAAAACACCTTCCTCTGAGCCAGCTGCACATGGAGCCGAGAAGTGGGGAAGAGAAGGTAACTTGGCTCAGGAATCATCTCGGAACCTCCCAGGCTAGGATGGGGACCCCTTCTCGGGGTTCTCACAGCCTCCCACGCTTGCCTCCAACATCAAGATGTCCTTGACTACTTAGTGTGTCTCCCCATTGAACTGTGGGCTGGACTGGGTTTATCCACGGCTCTATCCTAGCACCGGAACATCCAATGGCGTGTGAGTTTATGCAGGTGGTGCACTGCACAATTCAAGGGGCACCATGCCACACACTGGCTCAAGTGCCAGGCAAACCACAGGCACGCTGTGCCACTGGATGAGCAGGTGACAGATGAACAAGTGAATGGCCACGTGAACAAGCAGAGCTGACCCTGCAGTGCCAGAGGGGCACCACGTCGGCCACAGTGGTGCCATCGCAGAGCCCGGACCCTTAGAGCCGGCTTCTAAACCAGCCCTGAGAGAAATGGTAAAATCAGCTCATTTTGTTTTCAAACCCGGGCTTTTTATGCAGCTGAGTTAATGTCCAAAGCCCAGAGACCTATACAGACTTACACAGGGCACGACCTCAGCAATCAAGGGGAAGTTCATTCACTCACTTAGCACATTAATTGAGTGTCTACTATGTGACAGTCATTGTTCCCTGTCCAGAGGGAACCAAGTAGTCCTCATGGATCTTAAATGCTAAGGGGGAGAGAGACACAAGGAACAAACTAGCAGATCCAGAATTTACTACAAAGAAAATACTACAAAAAAATAAAATAAAATAAAGCAGGGTAGGGGAAAACCAAAGATGCCATGAAATAGTGATTCTTTTTTTTTTTTTAAGCAAAGACAAGAAACGTGTAATTCAGGGACTGCTCCTTGAGTGTGCCTCAGCACCAGGTTGGGGGCTGTGACGTCGATAAGCCAGGGTCGTCCCTGCTCTTGAACCACTTGTGCACTGCCTGGGCTGTGCGCTCAGCCAGCTGCTGGCCCTCAGGGCGGGCACCTCTCAGGCTCACTGTTTATCGCAGCAACACTGCCTTTACTCAAGAAGGTTCTGGAACTCCGCTTGGGCAAGGGCCAGCGGGCACGCCTCCCTCAAGGGAAGGATCCGAGTCGCTGCTCTACAATCAACGCCTCACTTCTGACCAAAAACGGAAGTGACTGGCTGCATCCCCGAACCGCCCCCTCCACTGGGCCCTGAAGGTCCTTCACACTGCAGAGAGGAAGAAATAGGGTCCCTGAGGGCAGCAGGGAGGAATGTGCTCGTGGTACGCGGACTCTCCAGTGGCTGTTTGGCCTTTGCGATAGATTTTTGTAATACAGGGAGGCGCTCATGATCTGATGTTGAAGAAAAAATCATAGGAAGAAGAGGGGCAGGAGAACTGATGGAAAGAGAGCGGGTGGGAAAGAGGCCCAGGCCAGCACGGCCCCTCCCTCTCTGGTGGGAAAGTGGGAGGAGGAGGCTTTCTGCAGTTTGCTATTGTCTACAATGAGCCCACAGTGATTCTATAACCAGTACAAAGAAAAGCAGCGAACATTTGTGATAGGGAAAAAGAAACTTCAAACAAGGTTCTGAAAAGTGGACACGCTGTTGGAATCAAGGTCTTTCTCCCAAGAAAACCAGGGGAGGGCCTGGGCGGCCTGACGTCGGCGCAGAGTGGGTTTCTCAACGTCCTGTGGGCCGCGTGATGCTCTGCCGCCAGTGAGCGGAGGAGGTGTGCTGTGCATTGCAGGGTGTTTAACAGCATCTCTGGGCTCTGCCCACTAGATCCTGGGAGTTCCCACCCCCCAATCCCAGTTGTGACAACCAGACGTGCCTGCAGAAGTTGCCAAGTTTCCCTGAAAGGCACCAATGTTCCCTGGTGAAAACCACTGCTCTGGTTTTAGGTTCCTAATAAAGAAACCAGACCAAACAAAAAATGTTCTTCACCTTCCAGGTACAAAGGTTTTGAGCCAATTTGTAAATCTCTTTGCCACCAAAAAAAAAAAAAAAAAAAAAAAAGAAAAGAAAAGAAAAAAGTGTCCTAGAAAGCAGCATAATGAATGTTTCTGGGGAGGAACATCTCCCCAACCCCAAGCCTGGCTCCTGTTACATCTCCCCCTTCCCTATCCCGATAAGAACCCCAAACCACATTCTCCGTCCCCTCCTCCCCACAAAGACCCGGTTAAGCCAACGAGGGGAAAAAGTTTCCCTTTAGGTGGAGCCAAGAATGCGGTTCAAACAAATCCAAGGTCACTGGCACTTGGAGCTGGCTAAGCGAGACTATGCTGAGCCTTATCGCTGGGCCTTCCAGGGAGGGGGAAAGAAAGGGGGGCCGCCCAGTTTGATTTTAGACACAGGGGCAGAGGACTTTTGTGTCCCACGTGGCAGGAGGCTGGGTGGCTGAATTGGGGAAGTGAGCCCACAGTGGTGCTAGGATGGTAGATAGTAGCTGACGTGCACAAAAAAAAAAAAAAAAAGAGAGAGAGAGAGAGAGAGAGAGAAAGAGAGAGAGAGAGAGAGAGAGAAAAGAAAAAAGAAATTGGCAGCGTTCCATATTCTGCAAAACTGCTTTGGATATGCCTGCAGCTGGGGAGGAATGGAAAAAAAGCCATCTGTGGCTAACAGTGTAAGGATGTTCCCTGCTCACCTGGACAGAGGCGGAGCGGGACCTCATTCTGGGGAAAGACTCAGTTTAACCAACGCGTGTTGCTTTGGGAAGCACAGAGGGTTATTTTCGCCTAACTGTAGCCACCAAGCAGGTTGGTGAAATAAAGTGGTCTCGAAGTAGCCCCTACCCACCATGTAACTTTGACTTGACTCGGGCTCAAAGGTAGGACACTTTGCAGCAAGAAGAAAACAGGCTAGACTTAAGGCAGAACTTTCCAACCACAGGAGCATGAACATGTAGAAACTCATTCCAACCAGGGAGTTTAAAAGCTGAAGGGAGGATCAGCTATCTCATGCTGGCAAAAAAAAAAAATACACACACTTTTAAAACTAGGGTGCTGTAGAAACCAAGATGGCGGCATAGGTAAACACCTAAACTGCTGCCTCGCACAACAATTTCAAAACTACAACTAAAAGACAGAACGGACACCATCCAGAACCACAGGAAAGCTGGCTGAGTGAAAATTCTACAACTAGAAGGAAGGAGAAAAGCTCACAGAGAATTGGAGGTACAGCAAAGGGGCTTTGTGCACGCAGAGAGGAAGGGCGGCTGAGAGCCTGGCTGACTTTCTCTGGCAGAAGGGGGAAGGAAGCCTCCGACCACACTGAACCCCAGTTCTGACTGCACTGAACCCCAGTTCCGGGCGAACCCCTGGGGACCCACGCTCTTGTGGGGGGAGTCTGGACTCTCGGGCGGAGACTCGGGAGCCGGGGAAGGCGGAGGACTGAAAGTGCGCACGCGCACGCGCGCGCCAGTGCGCACAAAGGCTGCGGGGGTTGCCACAGGCTTTCCCTAGTGGAAGGGAGTCAGAGGCTCCTGACAGCACTGAGCCCCAGTTCTGACTGCAGTGAACCCCAGTTCCAGGCGAGCCCCTGGGGACCCACGCTCTTGTGGGGGGAGTCTGGACTCTCAGGCGGAGACTCGAGCTGGGGAAGGCGGAGGACTGAAAGCGCACATGCGCGCAAGGGCAAGGCTGACAGGAAGCCAAGACTGAGACTCCACCCCATCCAAGCTGAGCACAGAGGCTATTGCAATTTGGCAAGTCTAATCCTATAAGGCTGTCTCCAGCACCGAACTTCTCCCAGCATAGACACAGCTGATCCTTACAGCCAACTGGCCCGGAGGTCAATTCTTCCCAGTGATACCAACAACAATAAAGACTTAATTACAACAAGGCTGTACACACAGTCCACAAAGGGGTGCACCAAGAGTGTCCACCTCAGGCTAACTGGGGAAGCAGACCCACTGGGCCATATTGGAAACCTAGCACAAATATCTACCTTACCAACTCAGGGAATCAGTGAAAATGCGGGGTCAAAGAATCAGATCACAAACGAAAGAAATGGAGGAAAACAAACGACTGGATATAGAATTCAAAACCACGGTTATAAGACTTTTTAAGAATATCCTAGAAAAGGCCGATAAATATAACGAGACCCTCGAAGATATGAAAAAGGACCAACTAGAAATTAAACATACACTGACTGAAATAAAAAATATTATACAGAGACCCAGAAACAGACTAGAGGAACACAAGAATCAAGTCAAAGAATTGAAATACAAAGAAGCAAAAAACACTCAACTGAAAAAGCAAAAAGCAAAAAAAAAAAATCCAAAAAGTTGAAGATAGTGTAAGAAGACTCTGGGACAACTTCAAGCGTACCAACATCAGAATTATGGGGGTGCCAGAAGAAGAGAGAGAGCAAGATACTGAAAACCTATTTGAAAAAATAATGACCGAAAACTTCCCCCACCTGGTGAAAGAAATAGACTTACAAGTCCAGGAAGCACACAGAACCCCAAACAAAAGGAATCCAAAGAGGACCACACCAAGACACATCATAATTAAAATGCCAAGAGCAAAAGACAAAGAGAGAATATTAAAAGTAGCAAGAGAAAAACAGTTAATTACCTACAAGGGAGCACCCATACGACTGTCAGCTGACTTCTCAACAGAAACTATGCAGGCCAGACGGGAGTGGCAAGAAATTTTCAATGTGATGAATAGCAAGAACCTACAACCAAGATTACTCTACCCAGCAAAGCTATCATTCAGAATTGAAGGGCAGATAAAGAGCTTCACAGATAAGAAAAAGCTGAAGGAGTTCATCACCACCAAACCAGTATTATATGAAATGCTGAAAGGTATTCTTAAAGAAGAGGAAGAAGAAAAAAGTAAAGAGAAAAATTATGAACAACAAATACATATCTATCAACAAGCGAACCTAAAAATCAAGTGAATTAAAAACCTGAGGAACAGAATAATCTGGTGAATATAATAGAATCAGGGGCATAGAAAGGGAGTGGACTGATAATTCTCAGGGGGAAAGGGGTATGGGGAGTTCATGAAGAGAATGGACAAAAATCATACACCTATGGATGAGGACAGTGGGGGGGAGGTAAGGGCAGAAGGTGGGGTGGGAAATGGGTGGAGGGGAGCTATGGGGGGAAAAAGGAGAAATAATTGTAATAATCTGAATAAAGATTTATTTAAAAAATAAAAAAATAATAAAAATAAAACTAGGGTGCATAGTGGCACTATTCGTAATAGCCAAAGAGTGAAATCAACTAAAAAATGTTCAACTAATAAATAGATAAATAAAATGATGTGGTGTGCTCACACAATGGAATATTATTCAACAATTAAAAAAATAAAGTCTGGACCTGGCCAGGTGGCTCAGTTTCTGTACACCAGAAAGGTTGCAGGTTTGATCCCCGGTCGGGGCATGTACAGGAAGCAACCAATTGATGTTTCTCACACCAATGTTTCTCTCTCCCTCCCTCCCTCCAAAAATCAATGAAAACACCCCTGGGTGAGGATTAAAAAAAAAAAAGAAGAAAAGAAATGAAGTATGAGACATGCTACCACACAGATAAACCTTGAAAACATCGTGCTAAGTGAAGAAAGTCAGCCCCCAAACTCCACATTACAGAATCCCACTCACATGAAACGTCCAGAGGAGACAAATCCATAGAGATGGCAAGTAGATTCGTGGTTGCTAGGACCTGGGGGCCTGGGAGAAGATGGGAAGTGACCGCTACTGGTTCGAGGTTTTCTTGAGGGCTGATGAAAATGTTCTGAAATTGACTCTGGGTAAGGGCTGCACAACTCTGAGTATAAAAATTACTGGACTGTACACGTTCACTGGGCGAATTGTACGGTATGTGAACCATATCTCAATAAAGCACTAATTAAGAACCACTAGGACCTCTGTGGCAAACTCTAAGTCAGAGGGATGAATGAGCTTCTACCCCAGGCAGACCTGGAGGCCACTGAAGGAGCAGAGGCCTGGAAACGCGGAGACCAGACCTGATCCCACCCCACCTGCAGCCAGTGGGTGTCCTCAGGCAAGCTGCTTCCTCTCTCTGACATTCAGTGGCTTTCCACTGCATTTAGACCAAACCCAAACTCCTTACCCTGATGTTCTGGAGGGTGACCCCCTCACCAGTCTCACCTCCCACACCCATTCCTTGCCCACCATGGTCTGAACACACTGGCCTCCTTTTTGTTCCTTAAACAAACTGAGCAAACAAATGCCTGAGGCCTTTGCACTTGCTGTTCCCTGTGTCAGAACACTGTTCCTCACACCTCCTTGCTGGCTCCTTTCCATGCCAATGTCACTTCCTCAGAGGGCTTCTTTGACCACCCTGCCACACCCCAGCACATTATTCTGCATTTTTAACAATCATAGCACTTTATGCTGTATGAAACCATCTATATTTGTTGATCTGCTTATTGCCTTTCTCTCCCACTAGATACTAAGCTCTACGAGGACAGGGATTTGTCTATACATGCGCATTTCTGTTTCTCTAAAACATAGGACAGTGCTGTTTTGTGTCTCCTCTGTCCCACCCCGCCCCCCCTGAAATACTTCAGAATGTGTCTGTGTTTGGAGATAAGGTCTTTGCAGATATCACTAGTTAAGATGAGGTCATTAGGGTGGGCCCTGATCCTATATTAGTGGTGTCCTTATAAAAAGGGGTAAATTTATGCCCGGCCAACATGGCTCAGCAGTTGAGCGTCAACCTATGAAGCAGGAGGTCACAGTTCAATTCCCAGTCAGGGCACATGCCGAGGTTGCGGGCTCCATCTTCAGTGTGGGGCGTGCAGGAGGCAGCCGATCAATGATTCTCATCATTGATGTTTCTATCTCTCTTTACCTCTTCCTTCCTCTCTGAAACCGATAAAAATATATTTTAAAAAATAAAATAAAAAGGGGTAAATTTAGAGACAGACACACAGGGTGAACACCATATGAAGATGAAGGCAAATAGGGTGATGCTTCTACAAGCCAAGGGATGCCTGAGTTTTGCACAAACCCCAGAAGCTGGAGAGAAGCGTGGAACAGACATTTCCTCACAGCCTCAGGCGGAGCCCGCCCTGCCAACAGCTTCACCTAAGACTTCCAGCTGCCAGAACTGTGAGACAGTACATTTTGGTTGTTTAAGCTACTGTTTGTGGTACTTTGGTATAGCAGCCCTAGGAAAATAATACGAGTACTTGACACACAGTAGGTGCTCAATTCATACCTCTTGCATGACTAAGTCAATAAACAGTAAGTAGCTTCCTTAGCGATCAGCCCCTTTCACAAAGCCTGGGACCCACCTGCTCCCGGCATAGAAGGGACAAGATTCTTTAAGCCCCAACTCCCTCACCAGAGACCTGGGAGTAGTAATTCCACCTCCCTCACGAGCTGTTAGGAGGATTCAGCAAGATGACTTCTGTGAACAGAGGCGCCAGGAAGCGCTCCACATCACAGACATTCAGTGACAACTCTGCCCGGGGAGCCGTGTGCGGCACCCCTGTGACCCTGCCCCTGAACACAGTCTATCGGAGACCTGTCTGGGGACCAAGTGTATAGCAAACACACTGCACAGGCTCAGGAAGTCTGTAATCAGCTCCTGGAAGAGCAGACAGGGTAGGGCAGTTGACCTCTGTGTAGTTCCACTCTTTTTAGCCACAGCTGAAACCAAAGCCGAAAGGCATCAGATGACTGCTCCGCGTTCACAAGGCCGGAGCTCGGAGCCAAGGTGAGCGGAGGCTCGCCTGAGCGCCAGTCTGACCGACCAAACACAGGACAACCGGCAAAGGCTGCAAACCAATCCCCTGGCTTTTGCACCACATGATAAGGGAGAACAGGATTCTTAGAAGTCTTGCCCTGTCTGCTTCAAGTAAGGACGGGGGAGGTCCCAGCCCAGAATTCAAAAGGTGCCTCTGAGGCTGTCCCTGCTCTGAGGCCTAGCCTGGGCGGGGAGACGGGGAGCAGTGGCTGGGAAGGAGGCAGGTCTGTCTCGACCTGGCGGGTGCCAAGGGCATGGGGAGTAAAAGAGAGGCAGCAGCTGCCATTTACTGACGACTCGGTGCAGGGGCGTCACATACCGTGG
The DNA here is from genome assembly GCF_963455305.1 of Plecotus auritus. Classification (NCBI taxonomy): domain Eukaryota; kingdom Metazoa; phylum Chordata; class Mammalia; order Chiroptera; family Vespertilionidae; genus Plecotus; species Plecotus auritus. The sequence goes on along the minus strand of NC_137774.1, from coordinate 83,041,402 downwards.
CACATTAAAGCGGCACCTGGTGCTGCAAGGCTGGTTCTGCTGTTATACTGCTTTATCAATGGGGAAACTGAGGCTCAGAAGGGGTTTGAGGTCACACAGCTGGTAACAGCAGCAGCTGGGATTCAAGCCAGGTCCTGCCAACTGCACGTCTGCACGCTCAACCACCTTGTCTCATCTGGGTTAAGCCACATGCCACCGGCTTCTCAGCCTCGTGGGAGCCTGGAGGACTGTAATAATCACTGTCCCTAATTTTGTCACAAGGACCCTGAAGCTCAGGAGACCCACAGCCCATCACAGAAAGTATCAGGACTAGCGCCGGGTCTGCTGACCAGGCCATAAGCACTGGGACCCCTTCTTACCTCAGCCTAAAGGGTCCTTCCAGGTGGTTCCTGAGGGGGCCTGGCCCCACCCCTGCCTGACGCCCTGATGAGTGGCCCAGTGGCTGATGGAAACCTGCAGGGGACAACTGGAGCCCTGAAAGGCGCCCCCGTCCTCCCACCCACCTCCCCTCCATGCTGGAGGCAGCACACCACCCTACCTTCGTCCTGCTCCGTCTGCTCCTGTTCGGCGCTGGAGTATGTGCGCAGGAACTCGGCGAAGGCCCCGTCCCGGGCCAGCAGCTCCTGGTAGGAGCCCATCTCGGAGATCTTGCCACCACTCATGACGATGATGACATCCACCTGTGGCAGGTAGCTGATACCATGCGTGACCAGGAGCCGAGTCTGCGGGCAAAGTGGAGACCAGGTGAATCGGCACACACGTGCGACAGGGAATCGCCCCGCACCTAGGACAATTGTGGGTGCTTTCATTCAGCACCTGTGCCAGCACCTGGGGGAGGAGGGTGGTGGTAACAGGGAAGGACTCAAAGATCCTGCCCCAGATTCCAGGGTCGGGGAGAAATGAACAACTTGAGTTAAAACTAGGTGCTGGATGGTGACACAGCACACAGGGGGCAGGGCACTGATGTGGGATGAGCGTTGCAATTTTAGTAAGGTGATGGGAAAGGCTATTTTTGAAGAAAAATCTGAAGGACGGAAGGGAGGGAGGGAACCAGGCACATGTAGACAAATAAACAAAGGGCTCTGGCCCTGAGCAGTGGTTAGAGCATCGGCCTGTGCACCGAAGGCCTGCAGGTTCCATTTCCAGTCAAAGGCTCATACCTGGGTGGCAGGTTCGGTCCTAGCCCTGGTCAGGGTGAGTGCGAGAGGCAACCAATGGATGTGTCTCTCTCACATAGATGTTTCTTTCTCTCTCTCTCTCTCTCTCTTCCCCTCCCTACTTCCCTTCCACTCTCAAAAAATCAATGGGAAAATATCCTTGAGTGAGGATTACCAACAAAAAGGACTCTGATGCAAAACAATTTGCATGCAATGGCTTCATTTTTTTAAGTAACCACCCACTCCCACGCCCCCCCTCCACCCACCCCAACTATAAAATTTGTAAATGTGTCTATCTTTACCTAATGATCTGAATGTTTGGGAAGACACTCATCAAACCACCTGAGTTGACAAACTTTTCCTTAAAGGGCCAGATGGTAAACATTTTCAGTTCTATGGGCTCTCCAGCCACTGTGGCAACGAGTGGCTCTGAAGTGGTAGCATGATGGCAGCCATGCACAGGCATGAACAGAAGGGCGGGCCGTGCTCCCAAAAGGCTTTACTGACAGACGCTGATATTTAAGCTTAATGCCATTTTCACATGTCACCACATTATTATCTTTCTTCAGATGTTTTCCAACAACTTAAAAATGTAAAGGGCTGGATTGAAACAGAGCAGGCCAGGCCCTGGCCCGCCCTTGAGAGAGGAGCTGGGTGCAGAATGAGGGAGGACCATTTTTTTAAATTCTACACACACTCTTTGTACTCTTTAATTTTGTATGACTTCAATAACAATTTTTTTATTCAAAAATCATGTCTGTACAGAATTGGTTGTGGTGTGTATGGGAACGCTTCAATAGGCAAGTGGCAAAATGCTCACTACATATGTGCGCAACATGATAACCCTATCGGAGCGCTTACACACACAGCAAGAAGATGTGAACGAAATACAAAAACCCCTAAGTGGGACAATGATGCCTAACTGCTTTGTACTTTTTCACATTTTTCTGAATCATCTATACCAGTGGTCGGCAAACTGCGGCTCACGGGCCACATGCGGCTCTTTGGCCCCTTGAGTGTGGCTCTTCCACGGCCTGGGTGAGTCTATTTTGAAGAAGTGGCGTTAGAAGAAGTTTAAGTTTAAAAAATTTGGCTCAAAAGAAATTTCAATCGTTGTACTGTTGATATTTGGCTCTGCTGACTAATGAGTTTGCCGACCACTGATCTATACTTTTCCCATGGACATGTTACTTTTTTTTTTTTTTTTTTTTTTTTTAAATATATTTTATTGATATTTTACAGAGAGGAAGGGAGAGGGACAGAGAGCTAGAAACATCGATGAGAGAGAAACATCGATCAGCTGCCTCCTGCACACCTCCCACTGGGGATGTGCCCGCAACCAAGGCACGTGCCCCTGACCGGAATCGAACCTGGGACCCTTCAGTCCGCAGGCCGACGCTCTATCCACTGAGCCAAACCGGTTTCGGCGACATGTTACTTTTTTAATCAGGAAAAAAAAGGAAAGAAAGAACCAGCACTCCTATGCCCAAACTCCCTCTAAAAAATAAAATAAAATAATAAAAGAGGATCAGAGCCATTCCCTGTTGGGTCGGAGTTTTTCTGCTCCAAACCGTTGCCCCGCGGCCTGTGGTCACTTTGGAAAGGAAGGGAGAGCTGCCTGCTCGGTCACAGGGGACCTTGGGTGGGATTTCTTTCTCTGGAGGCACCATCACTGTTGAATCAGGAAGAGGGGGCCCTTTTCTGGCCAAGTGGAGGCAATGACTTCAAGTCAGGGCCAAGGACTCCCCCATTCTGGGAAGGGTTCCAAGGGAAGCATTAGAAAAGTGTTCTTAAGTCCAATTAAAAAAAAAAAAAAAAAAAAAAAAAAAAAAAAAAAGCCGGGAAGTGAAGGATTCCCAAAGGAGACACATTCCGACAACCAAAGCACAAAAGAGCCAGGCCTCGAGCCCGGCCCCTGCCCCTTCCGCAGGTACCTTGCTCTTCAGCATCCCCTTGGGACCGATCACATGTTCAAATATGTGTTTTCCCACGTGGGCATCCACCGCCGACAGCGGGTCATCGAAGAGGTAGACGTCGGAGTCACAGTACACGGCCCGGGCCAGGCTCACGCGCTGCTTCTGGCCCCCAGACAGGTTCACGCCCTGGGGAGACACATGGCAGAAAGTGGGTTTACTGGGAAACCTCAAGAAATGCAGGGAGGGCAACCTGTGTGGGAGTCAGCAGACCCGGGCTGGAGACCCCGCGGGGCTGCACCCTCCTCTGGCTGTGCAGAGCAGAGGCATGAGATTGCACCTGCACTACTGCGGGTTCTCGTCCCAGCACAGGATTAGCCTCACCTGTAAAACAGGTAGAAGACCTGAGCCTCCAGGGAGCTGCTGAGCGGAGACCCAGGACAGAGTGGGTGTTTAGCAAAGGTTGACACTGAACAATGTTGGCCAAGAGAAAGGCTCCTGATCTTTGAGTCTGATGGAAGGCACCAGAACATGTGGCAACACTATCATTACTGCTATTACTGTTGCAATTTATTTATTTATTTTTTTTTTGCTGTTGTTAATCCTTGCCCGAGGATTTTCAATTTTCCATTGATTTTTAGAGAGAGTGGGGCGGGGGGAGAGACAGAGAGAGAGAAACATCAATGTGAGAGAGACATCTATTGGTTGCCTCCCCAACAAGGGCTGGGGATTGAGCCTGCAACCGAGGTGCGTGTCCTTGACCAGAATCGAACCCAGGACCCTTCAGTCCGCAGGCTGACGCTCTATCCATTGAGCCAAACCAGCTAGGGCTACTCTTGTTATTGTTAACAGCTAATGGTTTTTGAGAGCTCACTCTGGATCTAGCACTCACTGGTGAAGCCACACACAGTCCAGGCAGGCTGCACCCTGGGGGCACTGGGACCCAGCCCCACTCACTAGCAGGAAAGGTACCAATTTCTAATTCGCACAAGAGCACCACATGGGCCATACAGCAGCAGCCCTGTCCCTCCCAGGACAGATGGCCCATTGTCATTTCCATATCTGGCTGGGAATCAAAAGTGGACACCCACTGGGTTAGCGCCAGCCTCCCTGGGAGATGCCCTCCATCCCCATGCACCAAGATGGTGTCCTGGCAGCCAGGGTTTTGGGCTTGGTCCCTCTGGACGCAGCTTTCTGGTCCAGGGGCAGATATGAGACCTGAGCTAGCCCAATCATATTCTCTTCCTCCAGATTCTGGTGCTGGGACCCAGACAAGGAGAGTTAGGAGTCACCAAGTGGCACATACAGGCACTTAAAAAAAAAAAAAAAAGAAACAAATAATAACTTCAAAAAGCTAATTGGCAGATTTCCCTCTACTGAAATAAATTATTCATCAACTAAGAAAGCTGATTGAGCCACTATCTTGTAACTGAAAATGGACAAGAAAGCTCTTTGGTGCTGCTGTGGAACATTTGCATTTGCCTAGTGCACACCAGGTGACCACCAGGGGGCGCTAAGACAGGCTAGCCAGTCAGTAAAGCACGTGCAAAGGCCCGGAGGTGGGAAGGGGTTCAGGCAACTCACTTAGCCTCTCCCTACCTCATTTTCCTTGACCACTAACGGGGGAAAACAGTAAATCCCAACAGGCTTGTGTGAAGACAAAATATGTATAAAATGTGTAGCACTGTATGTACTAGTGCCTACTCAGTAAATGCTCAGAAGTATTAACTATTTTATTATAACTGTTTTGAAAGAGACTGCGAACATCTGAATTACTGACACCCCTCCTCCCTGTATAGTGCCCTTTGTCATGGGATTTTGCAGTCACATGACTACAAATGTAGAGTGCACTTTCTGGTCCCTTGTCTTTGGGCTCAACCAAGTGACCTACCCACTCTGTGGTGGAAAGAACAGTGTGCTTTAAGGGACATCACATTACTTTTTGTTCTCTTGGACTCTCACCATGAGAAGAACTTTCCCCTGGGGAGCGGCTGCCCCCTCCGCATAGGCCCCAGAAAGAAGCCGTGTGGAGCCAAGTCAGCTGTCCTGCAACATGAAGCCCAGTCCGGGTCAGCCAATCACAGTCAACTCACACACCCACAAGTGGGGAATAAGTGTTTAACGTCGTAAGTCACTGAGATTTTCTGTGATTGTTACACAGCAATAACTGACTGTTACAGGGGCCATGATGAAGACATACTGACCTTCTCACCAATCTCCGTCCGGTCCCCGCTGGGCAGGATTTCCAGATCTGGGAGGAGGGCACAGGCTTCTATCACCGACTTATAGTACCTTTCCTGTAGCTGGCGTCCAAAAAGGATGTTTTCTCGGAGAGAATCATTCTGAATCCAGGCCTGCTGGGGGACGTAGGCCACTGAGCCCTACATGGCAAGTGGAGAAGAAAGCAAGAGACAGGAAGACCTACTTGGTTAACAAGATAGCAGCCAGCTCACCACATGCCAGAAAGGCCCTACTCCACAAGTGACTGCATCACACCCATTGTTTCAACAAGAGGTAAACTGAGTCACAAAGGACAGCGATGCCAGAGCTGAGATCAGAACCCACACTGACCAACATCGGGAGTTCAAGAATCAAAATCCTCATTGGTGAGATTATAGTTATGCATTTAGTAAATATTCACTGAATGCCTCCATCAGTGGACTAAAATGCCTCCCAAGAATGGGAAATTATCGATTACAAAAATTACTGATTACAACTGTGGTAAATGCTAAGAGAAAAACACATGAGACCTTTAAAAAGTCCTTCGAAAAGAAAAGACCTAGTTAGGAACATCAGGAAAGCATGTCTTGAGGAAATTTCCTTGAGGAAATTTAAGCAAGGACTTCTGTATCAAAATCGTCCATTTCAAAAGCTGTTGTGTCTTTCTTTCCACATAATATAAGGTATCAAGAAGGCTATGAGAAGAGGGCTAGGCACTCCCTTACCGGGCAAAATAACCCTCACAAATAAACCTTTAACCTTGTCAAACCAAACACTCAGCGCACCCTCAAATTCCACATCCATCCCTTTTTTATTTAAAAGCTTTTTCCTTTAAAGCTGTGGTTCTCAACTTGGGAGTGGTTTTGCCCTCCAGGGGGCATCTGACGATGTCTAGACACACTTTTGGTTGTCACAGCTGGGGGCTGCTACGGGGATCCCAGGGTAGAGGCCAGGGATGCTGCTAACCACCCTACAATGCACAGGACAGCCCCACTACAGAGAATTATCCAGCCCAACAAGTCAATAGGGTTGTGGTTGGGGAAATCCAGGGTTAATGAAACAGAACGCAACATGGGTCCCTACATGATTTGTAATTTTCTTCCATTAACCCAGCTCACGTGGCCCATCGGTCCTACTTCATAACATGTACTGGAAAGTAATGACAGAGCACTTCCTAAAACAACAGCTTTGCAATATTAGTTTGGGCCCAACTACTGTAATGTACTTTCTACTAATGCATATTAGGCTAAAGGACATTATTTAATCCACAAAGATTGTGCACTGAGATAGAGACAATAGCATAAACCAGCATCCCAAAAGCAGATTCCAAGAGGCAGTAATTCTGGGCTGTAACTAGTTTCCGCATAGACAATGAAAAGGTGTGGGCTGGACCATGCTGGGTTAACCAAAGTTAAATAGGTTTCTTCCTCCTTGCAGGATTCCTTAGAGCCTTTACTTTATTAATGTTTATTCTAAGTGTCCAAGAGGGAGGGAATCGGAGTGTGCACTATTTCCCAAAACATCCCACAAGGCGAGTTTGCTGCAGACCCCACTTCAGGTACCGCTGGAACCAACAAAACTTTGAGGGAGGTGATCCTACCCCAGGAAAAGGCCTTCATGGGGAACGAGCTAAATGCAAAACAAGACTCTTAATTTCTAAAGGACTCATTTATTCACTGAAGCGACCTCTCAGACTCTCTCTTGAGGAATATAACAGCTTAGTTCACAGTACTCTGTGTATTTAAATGCAATAAAACCACAGTCTGTTTTAGCCCCATATTAAGAATTCAATACACACTCAGATTTTAAACAGTTCTCTTAAAAAGAATTCTCTAAGATCACATTCCAATGACATAAATCAGAAATTTTAAGTTTAGTTACTTTTACAAAAAAAAAAAATACACAGAGAGCTCCGTGGAAAGAGAACAAGCCAGAAAGACTAGTGGACAAAGGCCACGAGGTGTACACTGAGGGGCAGAGACGGGGCGGGAACGAGAGACGGTGAGCAGACCAGGGAACGTGGGTGTGCTTACTGAGTATGCACTGAGTGCCCACTCCGTGCCTGGCACTATGCAAGGTGCTCGGACACAGCAGGAAACAAGTGGCACTTCTCCAGGATGGCACAGAGAAGGGCGGAAAGAACGCGAGAGAAAGAACGAGAGAGAGACCACGCTGCTCTTGCCTCATGCACGGGGACCACATGAAAGGGAACCCAGCATCACACTGACCTTCCTCCTCAGGCATCAGCCCCAGGGCCCCGCTCCCCCTGTCCTCCTACCTTGATAGCCACGTGCCCCTCCACCTTGTCCATCTCGGCCAAGAGCGCTGACAGTAGAGATGACTTTCCACAGCCCACCTGGCCCACCACGGCCACCAAGGAACCTTCTGGAACGGAGAAGGTGATGCTGAAAAGACACAACACACAGTGCCTCAGCCATGCTCTCACCCGAATGAGGTGGGCGGGGCCGGTGCCCGGAGCTGGATTTACCCTGAGCAGAGAGAGAAGCGGGAGGCAGGGCTGCCATGCGCCTCCATGATCTGGAAATTTCTCCGGCGTTTCCACTGCTGAGCTGAGCTCAGTGAACAGTCTCAGGCCTTTCTTGTGTGAGGCACAGGCCAGGTGCTGAGATGCCAGCGCATCTGAGAAAACGGACACCTGAGCCATCTGCCAAATGCAGGGGTATTCACTTTGCCCTGGGGCACAGCACAGGTGCCCGGGGGGCAGAGGGCACCTCACAGTGAACTCTGAAGGAAGGGCAAGCGTGTGTCAGACACGGAAACCTAGAACAGCTTAAGGCCAAGGTTTGAATAGCGTGTATGGTCAGGGATCGACATGTCAGTGACACAGATGAGGCAAGGAGGTAGGCCAGTCCTGAAGGCGGTGGTGGCCTCCACTGAAATTGCCCTTTGACAGGTACCAGTAAGCAAAGTACAAGAAAATAAGCTCATGCTCTGACAGTGACTGCCTGTCACACGACGTGCCAGAGCTAGGATCCCACCCACCAGACGGGCGGGACGTCCAGGACCCTGCTGGGTTTGCTCACACTGGCTGTGCTTGCCCACGGTTGCTATTAGGATTTTCAACCTCTTAGTGGAAATGCTGCTAGATTTCGCTGTCACTCACTGTCTAATTCTTGGGGACCTGCTGCACGGTCGCACTGACTATTCTTTTGTTCCTGTGCAGTGAGGGGGGTGGGTTAGAGGACTCAGGGAAGCAGCTCTTGCAATCATCCAGGTGAGACGGGAACATCTTTATAGGCTGAGGAGAAAGTAAGTTTGGATGAATAAAGATTTGGGGAATCGAGGTGGGTGAGGAACAGGACCACCTTTGATTCTGGAAGAACAGAAGAAAAGATGAGAGCACAGATCTAGAGAACTTACTTGTGGAGTAGAATGAGAGAGAGAAGCTAAAATTGAAGCAGCAGGAGTAGAGTGAGACACAAGGAAGAACTTCCTAAACATGCAACCCCACCATGAATTTCCAAGGGAGGTGCTATACAGACCCTTTTCTCTGTAATTTGGCTCCCAGGAAGGGGGTATTTGTTCAGGGGCATGGGGGATACATTTGGCCCCTTCTGGCCCTGTGTTTTGGGGACTCCTTAAGGAGGCCTGGAAACCACTGAACAAGGCCTCCAGTCAAAGGAAATAAGAGGCACTTAACAAGTTGCCTGGGAAGCCCTGGACACTGTGCGCTTTGTGGGCAAGGTACCAGGGAAGGTGGGGGTGAGGAAGGGTGAGCCAGGCAGCTGAAGATCCCCAGAAGGACAGAGAACAATTCCATCCTGAGAGCAAATCCCAGCAGACAAGAATTCCTTTAGACAGACTCAAGCCTGCCTGCCACCACCATCAACATCACAGTCTGGGACCCTACTTGGCCAATCAGTGTGCAGAGTCTCTCCGGGCACAGTAATTGGCTCAGGGAGGGGCACATGACCCAAACTGGGCCAATCAGAGGCAGGCAGGTCTCCCAATCCAGTGGTCGCCAACCAGAGGTCCGCGGACCACTGGTGATCCGTCAAGTCTGAAAGGTTGGTGACCGCTGTCCTAATCCACACCTGGAGTGAATAGGGACCATTTGCCATCAGGAGGGGAGAGGCCGTCTGAGAGAGAAGCAGAACAAAGACAAGATGCAAAGAATCCTAATGGCACGGAGTCCCTGGATCACACTGTACCTGAAAGTGGCCCTTTCAGTTATTCACAGCAAAACTCTCCCTTTGTAGCCTAAGCCTATCTGTGCAAGGTTTCCGTCACTTACAATGAAAGGGAACTCTCTGTGCCAGGCACACTCTCATCAGGTGTGACTGCATCTATTTCCCAGATGAGCAAAGTGAGGCTCAGAAAGGCAAAGTGACCTATTCAAGGTCAGAGAGCTGGAGGGTGGCTGGCATTGAACCCATGTTTGCCCAGAGCCCTGTGCTTCTGTCCACATCCTGGCTTACCCATTCAGTGTGGGAGGGTCGCTCCTGGCCCATGTGAAGGTGGCGTTCCTCACAGTGATGCTGCCCGAGCCCCCGCCTGAAAAGCAGCAGACACAGCGTGTCAGGCACAATGAAGTATGGGACTGAGAGTGAGCAGCAGGCTCTGACGTTTTTTTCTAATCAAGTGTAGTTCAACCCCAGAGGCCAGTTCTGCTAGGCATTATCTGATTACATCTGTCTCAGTTTCTAAAAAAGAACCCAACCAGCAATTTTAGAGGTGGCCTCAGACCCAGAAAGCAAAAGGAAACCGCAGGAGGACTCCGCCTTGAAAGGCAGGAGGTTGCGCCATCCGGACGCCCATCTCGTAGAGGTGGGGGGACCCACGGGGAGCACAGGGATCCAGGGACTTCCCTCGCCTTGTCTTGGGAGGTTCCATCAGCCGGCTCTGGCCGGGAGGGCCGAGCAGAAGCCAACGTCAATAGCAACAGGCAGCACCCTCCCGCACTGAGCTTCTCTCCATGAGCATGGACTGGCTCTTGGCCCTCACCACGCCCCAGGGCCTTTTCCTTTGTGTTCAAAGCAGGCCCGCACCCCAACTCCTGGATTTCAGGGCTGCCTCCTAACTCATCTCCCATCACAGTAGGCCCTTCTAAACAGCAGTCCCCTGCGCTGTGAAAAGCAGGCTGTGGGGTATGGCAGGGGGAGGGTGGTAAGACAAAGCCTGCATACATGCAGGGCTCCTGTGACTCCAGCTTCGGGCACCTCTGTCCTCTTTCACTTTCCCTCCCCTTATTTTCCTTTCACTCATATCCCTCACTTAAAAAAACACAAATTTGACTCTTAATTATGAGACATCTTAAAACCACCTAGAGATAAGATGGGGGTGTTTTGTAGTTATCAAACAAATAAATAAATTCTCCCACACATAAAAAAAACAGAAAATTGTGGTGAGAGGAAGTTACTGGTTAAGCTAACTTAACCTCTTCCCTCACTCCCTCCTCCCATCCCCACTGAAAATGGAGAACAAGGAGGAAACTGGAAAAAAATTTAAGAAAAGCCACTTGAGACTGACAAGCTACTGGACCATGAGAAGTGGCCGAAAGCTGCCAAGTCTGGCACCTGAAGGTGTGGATAAACATCTCAGGAGGTCAAAATGCCTAGCAGGTTGCCACCAGGGCAGGAAGGGAGGGGCTGAGGTCTGCAGGGCACCAGGAGGCTGGGGCGGGGCTTTCCAACAAGACACGTGCAGTGAACTGTGAACTGCAGCAGCTCAAACCTCCACTGGCTGCCCCCAATTTAGGCCCTGGGCTATGCAGAGAAACTTAACCCTGGTGCACGTGCTGTTGCTCCCGTATCCTTTGGTGGGGAGGGGATGAAGGTCCTCAGGACAGCAGGAACTGGATGACCAGAGGTCAGGGAAGTCAGGAGGAAGATTCCAACATCCAGTGAGCACCAGTGCTCAAGTGGGGGGTGACTCTGCTCCCCAAGGGACAGAATGTGTGGGGAACAAGACATTTTTTGGCTGTCAAAACTGGGGTGTGGTCAGACCATCGTAGCTCAGTGGTTGAGCACTGACCCATGAACCAAGAGGTCACCAGCTCCATTCCCAATCAGGGCACATGCCCAGATTCGGGCTCGAAACCCAGTAGGGGGCGTGCGGGAGGCAGCCAATCAATGCTTCTCTCTCATCAATGTTACTATCTCTCCCTCTCCCTTCTTCTCTCTCTAAAAATAAATAAATTTTTTTTTTAAAATAGGGATGTGGGCTACTGGCATCTAGTGGGTAGAAGCCAGGGATGCTGCTCATCATCCTATAACCACCCCAGAGCAAAGAATGATCTGCCGGAACATCAGTAGTGACGAGGCTGAGTTGACAATGCCGCAGACCTTCTCACTCGCACTAGAGAAGTAACGATCACCACCATTCCTGGGCTAGCAGGCTCTGTGTTGGTGTTTTACACACCACTGAAGACACCTGAAAACCTATGAGGTGCCAGGCAATGCTCACACATTATAATCAATATATACACATATTCATGGGGCTCTGGAGCCAACACTGTGTAGGCTCAAAGCCCTACACTGCCACTTCCTAGCTGGATAAATCTGGGCAAGTTACTTACTTCTATGTGCCTAACTTTCCTCGTCTGTAAAATAGGATTGATAATAATGGGATGGACTCCATAGGGAGGGCTGTGATGAGGAGTAAATGAGGCAATACACAGAGAGTCCTTAGAACAGTGCTTGGCACATAGTAGGTACTCAATATGTGGTAGGCAGACAGACATGAACAGAGCAAGGATGATGATGATGGGCCAGGTACAGAAGATCAGGGTGGGAAGCCCCAGGTGCCTAGCAGCAGACATTTGTAAGGTGGGACCTCACCCCCAGGGTGACTTTTCTCCCCTAGCTTATCTCTGGCCAGGTGTTTGGACCAGGACCCCCTGATCTTTCCTCCCTAGAGATAACATCTAGGCCACAACTTGTATTTCAGCTCCAAGCGGATAAGCAACAAAACCAACCTCAGGACCAGCTGCATTGAACGACCCCCTGCCCTGGTGCCGGCCAATCAATCAGTGGAGACCACAACCTTGCAAGGACACACCTGGAACACTGCTGAATAGTCTATTTAGATCTTCCCCTGGGACCTCCCCTAAAGTCTCCACTCAAAACACCCTTAGGGTGAGGACCCAGCTGCTCTCCCTCCTGGGCGCAGGCCAGTGCCCGTGCCTTCCCCTTTCTCTTTCTCTCTCCTCCTCCCCCTCTCCCTCCTTCTCCCTGACCCATGCTTCCTCACTCCCAAAAGGGCCTTTTCTTTACCTCTATAAAAGAAGCCCATTTCTTCTAGGAATTACTTGTACCTCTGTGATTTACCAAATAAATGTTCTCTTATAGTTTGGGTCTTGGCTCTGAATTCTTTCCTAGCCAGAACCTAAGTACTGAGGTTGCTGAACCCAGGTTTGGTCTGACCCCACCCGTCAGATACCCACCGCCTACAACAAATCCACTCAGTGGCTAAGAGCACAGGCTGTCGTGTGGATCCCGACTCTAGTTTGTACTAGCTGTGAGATCTGGGCAAGTTACTGAGGCCAGTTTCCTCATCTGTAAAATGGGGGTTTCCACAGCCCCTCTCTCTGTGCCACAAGGAGCAGCAGATGGGATATTACATCGAGGTCCTTAGAACAGAGCACCTGGCGGGAGTGTCACTGGAATGAAAGTGGCCGCTGCCGTGAGTGCTATTAAAGCCGATGATTAAGTGCCTGGAGACACAGCCATGGATCAGATCCCTGGTCAGGGGCCTTGGCTGGGAAAGGACGAATTAATAAGCTACAAAATGAACAAACTTACCAATAAAAACCCATATAACCCCCTGCCACAGAAAAGTACCTTCATTCCCATTATCCAGGTGGGGAAACTGAGGCTCAGAGCAGTGAAGGGACCTGCCCAAGTACACACAACTGGTCAGTCTCCAACAACCTAGTTCTGTCTGTGCATCTACCCAGAATAGAATCAAAGTCCAGGTTCTCCGGAAGCTGACCTTCAGGGAGAGGCCTCGCCCACGGGTGCCTCTCAGCAAGAAAGCAGAAGTGCAAGTTCACCCCCCTAGGAGTTGCAAGACAAGGCCCTAGAGTCCACCCACTCTGCAGAGATCCTGCTCCCTGCGGCCTCGCAGACAAGCTGCTGGGCAAAGCCAAAGGGAGGACAGCTGAGTTGAGGGCAGCATCCTGCACAGAGGGACCAAACGCACACACCGTCTTTGATGGGCTGTCGCTCGATGCTGTCTGGATCCAGCTCCTCGTGGGACAGAAAGATCCTGAGGCGTTTGAGGGAGACACTCGCCTACACAGGAAGCAACCATACACAAGGCATAGTTATTTTTAAAAGGATTTTTGCGAAACAGATCCCAGGCTAACATTCAGTGGTTTGCCCTGGGTGCAGAGGGCCCACATCCTCCCTCATTTCTGAAGGCTCTGCATTTCCCAAAACCAGCATTCACCTTAGGCTTAGAATAACAAGTAAAACAGTTCTAATTTGTATTCCTTTAAAATCCCACAACCGATATTTAAAAGGACTTTTCTAGATGCAAAGGGACTTAACAAACATAATAACCAATGGTCCTGTTTAAGGGCACAAATGAGCAGCAAGGAGATGAGTAAGTCCTGGGACTGAATGTACAGTATAGTTGCTAAGAGACTAGATCTAACTGTTTCCATCACAGAAAGGGAAATGATAATTGTGAAGTAATTGAGGTGTTACCTGACACTATAGTGGCAATCGTACTGCAATATATCAATGTATTAAACTTATACAGTTAAATGTCAAATACATCCCAATAAAAAGAAATTCAAACACACACACACACACACACACACACACACACACACACACACACACAACGGTTCTGATTCAAATAGCCCGACTGTAAAGACATGAATGAGACAATCTGTGTTAGGCAGTTAGACATGAGCAGAGAGCAAAGGCGATGAGCCAGATACAGAAGGTCACCAGGGTAGAAAGCCCCGAGTGCCTCGCAAAGGACAAACGTAGGGTAGGACCTCACCCCCAGGGTGACCTTTCCCCCGCTAGCATATCACTGGTCATGCAGGTGGGACCCCCTGACCTTTCCTCCCTAGAGATGACATCTAAGCCTCAAGTTGTATTTTCAGCTCCAGGCCCCGAAAAGCAGCAAAACCAGACGAGTGACACCACTGCTGACCTCAGGACCAGCTGCACTGACCCTGAAAGGACACACCTGGAAAGCTGGTGAATATTCTACTGAGATCTTCTCCTGGGATCTCCCCTAAAATCTCCACCCTTAAAACCCCCAAAACAGAGGATCCAGCAGTTCTCCCTCCTGGGAGCAGGCCTGTGCCTTTCCCCAGCCCCTTCCCCTTCCCCTCCCCCTAGGCACTTCACCTTTACCTTCCTCACTCCTAAGCTCCAAGGGCCCTCCCTTTACCTCTATAATTTGTTTCCTAAGCCCATCTTTTCTACGAGTTACTTCTTCAACCTCTGTGATTTTCCAAATAAATGTTCTCTTATGGTTTGAGTCTAGGCTCTGAATCCTTTCCTAGCCAGAGCTCAAGTACCGAGGTTGCTGAACCCAGGTCCGGTCTGATCCCACGGGTCTAACACTGGTGCTGTCCTGCCGCTGCCAACAAACCTGGAAAGTTTTCATATGGGCTGAGTATTACTTTAAGAAAGGACTGTTAATTTTGTTAGGCATGATAATGGTGTTATAGCTATGCAAGAAGAAAGGCACGCAGAAGCATTTTTGGGTGAATGGCCAAGAGGTCTTGGATTTGCTTTAAAAATTTTCAGCAAAGAAAAAAAGAAATGAAGGGAGGGAGGAAGGAGCGGGGGTTGGAGGGATAGAAAAGGACCTGATAAACAAGTGTGACATAATGTTGAATCTGGGTGATGGGTTCACAAAGTTCATCATTATCCTAGCCTCTACTTCTGTACACGTTTGAAATGTTTCATAATAAAAAGGGGTCTTATCTGCTTTTCTAAAAAAATAAAGCCTACAACCAAATCTTAAGACTGATTCTTCTGTGTGGCTGAAAATGGGGTTTTCAACATGAATATGTGCCATGCGAGGCAGAAGAGTGTGAAAAACACGATCGGCAGGAAAGTGGTGGGAGTTTCAAATGGTGTAAAAGTGGAGAGAGCGGTTTCCTCTCCTTACAGGGTCACTGCATGAATTTTAGGACTTTTAGGGGGGTGGTTGAGGTTGGGGTTTTTGAAATGGTGGGTGAAGGCCTATTAGTGGCTGGTGAAATCCATGTAATAGGTCAACAGATGCATTTTTTAAAAGACAGACTGCAGGGGTGGGCAAACTTTTTGACTCGAGGGCCACAATGGGTTCTTAAACTGGACCGGAGGGCCGGAACAAAAGCATGGATGGAGTGTTTGTGTGAACTAATATAAATTCAAAGTAAAGGAGCAGAGGGGAGAGCAAGAGAACCGGATAGAACAGCCGGATCTGGCCCGCGGGCCGTAGTTTGCCCAAGGCTGCACTAGGGGATAGGGCAGGGTAGAACACAGCGGACTAGAACAGAATAAACACTTCAGAAAGCATCTTACAGAGCTCGGGAAGGCCTGGCTGCATTAATCCTAAGTATATGAGTTCCTTGTCAAGAACTAAAATGGATTGCTTTCTTTGGGGTACGACCAAAAAGCTTGAAAGCCACGTGGCCAGGCTTGCCCAGCCCTCCGGGCGACTGGTGCGGAGGGAGCTGCCTGCAGGGCGACTGTTAAGCTCTTTTGTTTTGTTTCCAGGAGAGCCCTCCCTGCAGCCCCCCAGCTTCGCCCATACCTGCACAATACTGCTGATGACCATGGGGAGAATATTCAGGGGAAAACGAAGGATGTTGAACAAGGCCAAGGACACAAAGGCTTTCTGGGCATCCAGGATCTTGTTCTCACCGATGGTCACGTAGACGGCAAAAGTACACAGGGCCACCTGCAAACAGAACGCCATCACTGACTTGTGTCCCTGAGTCAGTCACAGTCTGGGAGCAGTTACCCTCCCCACTCCCTCAGCCAGGTGTTCAGGTACCTCCCCTCACGAGTTGCAATCACCTACACTGGCCACTGGAGGCAGCAGAAAATGCCCAAGGTAACACTCAGAAAACGAACCAGGGGCCCAAATTACCACCATCTTCCTTTGGGGCACATTGGATTCCTCAACAACACAGCATCATCACCCCTCTGGGCCTCTGCCTTTGCAGTTCCCTTTGCCCAAACAACCTTCCCATCCACATGGGGGCTGGGTTACTCCGTCTTACCCACACTCCCATCCTGGTTTATTTTTCTTCACAGCACCTATCACCATGTACTGTGGTAATATATGTATGTACTGGCTGGCTCCTGCACTAAAATGCAAACACCACAAAGGCAGGGACCCCGTCTTGCACATGACTGATCCTTGAGCCGCAGGAACCCTGAATAAGATTTTGGGCAAGTTACCTCCTCTCCCCATGCCTCAGCTGTCTCATCTGTGAAATGGGGGTGAAGGTGGAGAATTAATGTCACTTTCAAAATTCCTTCAGCTCATAAACCTTTCTATGGTTTTATATCCCCAGGACAGGAAGACTTATTTTTAAAAACAAACAGCCACTTTCTTCCCCATAAAGTCAGACTTACCTTAAGCCTTGTGGTTTTACTACCTTGCTTTAAGTTCCTGGGTTTTACTACTCAGGCGACCAGAATTTGGGTTCAGTTGTTAGAGATGACAGCATGTCACCAGGAGAAATGAGGGACCCCTGAATAATCCAGGGCCAGGCTGCTTGGCGTAGGGAGCAGGGAAAAGGTCAGTGGGTGAATGTCTGCACCCCTCCCTCACTGCTGGGACAGAGCAGTGCAGGGGAGGCTAACAACAGGCATCCCAAGAGATCATCTGGTACATGCAAGCAGGGGGGTCTGGTCTGGAAAACCTTGGACCCGGCAGATGAACAGAAGTTCCCAGTCCCCTGCCAGCCCCAGACTCCCACAATCACTGGGGGGGAGGGAGGAAGGGGGGGGCGCGGGGGAGGGTAACAGACTGCTGGGAATCAGGGGGTTCCAGTTTAAGCCTCTGGTATGGCTGTGGTTCAGAGTATTTTCAGGGTCTCAGCTGCCTCATTTCTTTGTTACCTTTTAGAAGGCCGTAAAGCTTAAAAATTAAAACCGTTAAGTTCGGCCACACACCAGGTGGGTGTGCCACCTCGTTTCTCCAAGTGAGCCTCTATTTTTGCATCTACAAAATGGGGATCCGGACACACCTTTGCTGGCTGCTGCAGCAGGAAGCCCGGGGCTCAGGCAGAGCACTGAGCACAGTACCCAGGGCACAGAAAAATGCAATATATGGCAGCTGTTTTTATTTCTTGTTGCAAAACTCAGTCCCAACTCCCTGGATTATTCTCCCAAAGAATCTATAAGCCAGTTCCAAGAGCAAGGCACTGGGAAGCAAAGCTGGTTCTGCCCTGGCTCTGACATTACAAGCTGGATGACCCTGAGGCACGGCACACACATTTTCCAGCCCCACGGCCAAGAGGGAGGCGAGGTGCTCATGCTGCACACACTGGCTCCCCTCTTCCGGGCAGTGACCTCTCACATAACCAAAGGCACGCTTCACTCCAAACTCTCCAAATACATCCGCACAGAGGAATAGTACTCGGCCATGAAAAGGAGTGAAGCACTGGCCCCGGCTACCATCTGAATGAACCTGAAAACCTGATGCCAAGTGAAAGAAGACAGACACAAAAGGCCACATGGCAACAGGATCCCCATTCATAGGAAATATCCAGAATGGGCAAATCCACAGAGACAGAAAGCAGATGGGTGGGTGCCTAGGGTTGAGGGGGCAGGGGGAAGGGGGCGTGACTGCCAATGAGGGTTTCTTTGGGGGATGATGAAAATATTCTGGGATTAGATAGTGGTGACAGTTGCACAACCTTGTGAATATACTAAACACCACTGAATTTTACACTTAAAAGTGGTGAATTATATCTCAATAAAAATATCAAATTATTTTTAAAAGCCCAATTCTCCAAACCAGTCCTTTTTGCTTATGATAGCAACTAAAGTTTTGACTCGGGCCCCGGGCCCACCTGATTTGTAAACATCCCATCTGTAGCTTGTCTGGCCCCTGCTCCTACAATTCTTCCCCTCGCCCCTCGGTTCCAGCCCCACTGGCCTCCACGGTTATCTTTCCTCTGGGGCTGGCCAGGTCCAGCCTCAGGGCCCTTCCACTCACTCTTTCTTCTCCCTGGAGGGGCCCCTCACCTCCAAAAGTAGAGACTCAAGTGTCCCCTTCTCAATAAGGTCTTCCATCATCCTATTTAAAACGCAAGCCTTCCCTATGGCTCCAGCCTGAATCTTTTTCCCCCGTAGCACTACGGCAGTGTAGCACACTACATGATGCATTTGTTTTTTTTGTTTTTTTTGTTTTTTTTTTTTTAGGGATTTCAAAATTATATTTTTTTATTTTTTATTTATTTATTTTTTCTTTTCAAATTTTTATTAAGGTATTATATGTGTACATATCTTACCATTGCCCCCCACCCCCACCCCACTCCCATACATGCCCTCACCCCCCAATGTTTTGCATCCGTTGGTTACTCTTATATACATGCATATAAGTCCTTCAGTTGATCTCTTATTTCCCCCACCTCTCCCTAACCTTACCCCTGTAATTTGACAGTCTGTTTGATGCTTTACTGCCTCTGTAACTATCTTTTTGTTCATCAGTTTATAATGTTTTTCATTATCCCCAAATGAGTGGGATCATGTGGTATTTTTCTTTCATTGACTGGCTTATTTCACTTAGCATAATGTTCTCTAATTCCATCCAAGTGCCTACAAATGGTAGTAATTCCTTCTTTTTTACGGCAGCATAGTATTCCATTGTGTAGATGTACCATAGTTTTCTGATCCAGTCATCTGCTGACAGGCACCTAGGCTGTTTCCAAATCTTAGCTATTGTAAATTGTGCTGCTATGAACATAGGGGTGCATATATCCTTTCTGATTGGTGTTTCTGGTTTCTTAGGATATATTCCTAGGAGTGGGATTACTGGGTCAAATGGGAGTTCCATTTTCAGTTTTTTGAGGAAACTCCATACTGTTCTCCACAGTGGCTGCACCAGTCTGCATTCCCACCAGCAGTGCACGAGGGTTCCTTTTTCTCCGCATCCTCGCCAACACTTGTCGTTTGTTGATTTGTTGATGATAGCCATTCTGACAGGTGTGAGATGGTATCGCATTGTTGTTTTGATTTGCATCTCTCGGATAATTAGTGACTTTGAGCATGTTTTCATGTGTCTCTTGGCCTTCCTTCTGTCTTCTTTCGAAAAGATTCTATTTAGGTCCGTTGCCCATTTTTTTATTGGATCCTTTATCTTCCTTTTATTAAGTTGTATAAGCTGCCTGTAGATGTTGGAAATTAAACCTTTATCAGTGATACCATTTGCAAATATGTTCTCCCATACAGTGGGGTTTCTTGTTGTTTTGTTGATGGTTTCTTTTGCTGTGCAAAAGCTTTTTATTTTGATGTAGTCCCATTTGTTTATTTTCTCTTTGGCTTCCATTGCCCTAGGGGCAGTATCACTGAAAAAGTTCTTTTGGCATATGTCTGAGATTTTGCTGCCTGTGGATTCCTCTAGTATTTTTATGGTTTCCCGTCTTATATTTAAGTCCTGTACCCATTTTGAGTTTATTTTTGTGTATGGTGTAAGTTGGTGATCTAGTTTCATTTTTTTGCATGTATCTGTCCAATTTTCCCAACACCATTTATTAAAGAGACTGTCTTGACTCCATTGTATGCTCATGCCTCCTTTGTCAAATATTAAATGCGCATATTGGTTTGGGTCGATATCTGGATTCTCTATTCTGTTCCATTGATCTATATGTCTGTTCTTGTGCCAGTACCAGGCTGTTTTGAGGACAGTGGCTTTGTAATACAGCTTGAAATCTGGTATTGAGATCCCTCCTACTTTATTCTTCTTTCTCAGGATTGCTGTGGCTATTCGGGGTCTTTTTTTATTCCAGATGAATTTTTGGAGAGTTCTTTCTAGGTCTGTGAAATATACATGATGCATTTGTTATGCCTACTGTCTCTCCCAATTAGGATGAATGAACACTCCATGAGGGCGGGGAATTGTGTCTGTGGTATTCACTGCTCTATCATCAGTGCCTAGGACAGCACCTAAATCAAGGTAGGTACTCAGCTAATGTCTGTGGGTGGGTGGATGGATGGACGAATAGACAGGTGGGTGGATTTCCTGAAGGCAGGAGAGCATACACTCAGATGTGTCTCTTCAGCAGTGGAGAAAACCAGGCGTCAAGGATCTCACCACCAGAACATACCAGCTCCCTCAGCCCAAGTGATGGGGTGGCTGCCGGCAGCACAGGGTGTGAGTCGAGAGGGAACAATATCCTATGGCCCCTTGTCAGACCCACAGCTTTGGCTTCTCCAGGAAGTAGTGGTCATTCATTCATCCATCTGCTACTAACTGGGCACCTACTACATGCTAGGCACTGTGTGCTCAGAGGTGAGGCAAGCATGGAGATCCTGACATTACCGGCACCCTGGATAGAAATCAGAAGAGATCACCAGAAACCAATATAGAGCCTGGTGCATTGGCCAGGAATGGAACCTGGGAGGCAGGTGAGAATCCTACCATTGAACCCACTGGGTTCTTGGGAACTTCCAAGATAGAAATCATGCGAGTTCCCCAGAAAGTAGTACTCAGGCAACAGGTTTATCATATGTAGCTGGTGCACTGAGGAAAACAATTAAGGGAGAAAGAGAAATGTTGCTCCCCAAGCAAAAGCCAAGGAACGGTTTGAAAGAAGTTGAGGTGGGAAAGATGACGTCCAAGTATGACATCTAAATATGTAGAGGCGGGGACTCTTTGGCGCTTGTGTGTGTAACTACATGCTTCTTCATGCATCGCATGTCTCATCAGCATATTAAATCTCCACCCAGGGGTGTGTTTTTTTAGCTAATTAAATGAGGGAAGGTCAGGAAAAGGACAGCCTATCTTGCTAGCATGCACCCGTGAGTGAAAGGAACCACATTTAAGCCCATCGAAGTAAATCTTGCAGAAAGCCGTGTCCTTCAGGCCGTTAATTGGCTGTTAGGAGAAAAGAAAGCATTGGGGCAATTAATGGGTCCCTGGCTTCCTGCCAGCTGGGCCGGGAAGTAGCCTGCCTGTCTCAGTGAGACTCAGTCCAGTAGGAAATAGGTCTAACCTGGTTCTCTCTATTGGGGGTGTGTGGAAGTGTGTGAAGGTGACTGGGGTGGTAGGTGGTGGGGAGCTGGGGTTTGCTACCACCTTGTCATGGGTGACAGTAAAGAATGGGAGAAATCCTTCACCAACAACGAAGAACACTGTCCCACTCTAAGTGCTCACAGTGCCTCCACTGAGAAATGTGGCAAATGACTGAACCATCTACGCCAGCCCAACCCCTAAACAACCTGACATCTGTTCTTACTGCCTGCCCAGCACTCACTCCCCAGTTGCTGGTAACAACATCTCAATTTCCCTTTGGGGAACTGAACCTCATCCAGCCTCAGTCTATAAGCTTCCGCCACAGAGGAATCGCCCACATCCCACCCCAAGCTCATGACCCAGGCCTGGTTAATCCAAGCATACAATCTCCCCTGCTGTAGTGATTCAGGATAAGCACAAAGCCAAATGCAATCAATGAGACTCAATCCCACAGCTTTGCAGGAACTAACAGGGAAAGGGGGGCTGTCTCCTCACAGGAGTTACTGAGATAACAGGATGAACTGGAACTGTGTGGAAAGCACATCTGACAAAAAAAACACACACAAAAAAACAGAAAGGATGAAGCAGAGCTAAGAGATAGAGATCTTTGGATCATCTAGATCTAGCCATGCCTGAAACCCTAGTCATGCTTAAAACCAGCATTTTCCTAGACTTTTCCGTCTTGTGACTCAAAAATCCCCTTCTTTTTTTTACTCTAGTCAATCTAAGTTAAGTTTCTGTGTCTTGCAAATAGTTCCTGACTATTTGCAAGACAAATAGTTTACTTAAATATCTCATTCATTCATTTCTCTACATACACTTGCTGAGTATGCACCATTTGCCAAGTCCCCTATGTTCTAGGATACAAGCAAAAAAACACAAGGTCCACATATGACACCTGGAATGGTAACTATCTAATGAAAAGAGACACAATGTAAGTAGGAGGCAAGAAGCTCACAAATCTTCCAAGATGGAAAATACTAAATATTGCCGGCTGCCTGGGGATGCTATTTTAGGAAAGTACATGAAGTGGACATGATAAATGCCAGGCTCTGTAACCTAGAAAAACAGTCCCATCAATTCCACCATATGGCATCCCCATTCCTGTCTGACCTCCCCGGCCTCTGTCTTCCATCACACCTACCAGCGGGTAAACACCTCATCGTCCTTGAAGCTCAGGAATTCACCAGGGAAATGAACAGGCAAACACCTGCCAGGGGAGCCGAGGGCCACATATTTTACCCTAATGTAGTCAGAGGCTTCGGTGCCTCCGCCAGGGCCAAGGTCCTAACTGACACCCAGCTCAACAAATTCCATCTCGGGAAGCCCATCACCCACCCAAAACTGAGTGGCAAATTCAAGATCAAGAAAAGGCAGTCCACACCTAAACATGGCTTCCTAATAGAGACCAGGGCAAGAGACAGTATGTGAAGGGCAAGCATGTTCAGGTGACAAGCTGGAAACGCGGTTTGATCAGAGGATTTAATGTGCAGAGCGAAGGGTGATGGGAAAAAAATCCCCCATCCTAAATGTAACACAACCCATGGATTAAACCCTATCGTTGCTCCCTCTGGCTGCAGATCTTTTCCTATTTAAAAAAAAAAGGGGGGGGGGTGGAGGGGCAATTCAAAACTCCTTCACCTGGCTGGAGTGACTCAGTGGTTGAGTGTCAACCTATGAACCAGGAGGTCATGGTTTCGATCCCGGTCAGGGCACATGCCCAGGTTGTGGGCTCGATCCCCAATGTGGGGCATGAAGGAGGCAGCAGATCAATGATTCTCTCTCATCACTGATGTTTCTATCTCTCTATCCCTCTCCCTCTCTGAAATCAATAAAAATATATTTAAAGAAAACAACAAAAACAAAACGCCTTGGATTTCTATATGATTTGCTATCACTTGTGTAAAGGAAAAGCAACTAAAAGAGACATATAAGTTTAATGACATTTGTTATGCATAGTCACTGTTATGCTGATATATAAGCTCTCTCTAGAAATACACAAAAGCAGCTGGGAGGAAAAGAGCTATGCTTTTCACTGCAGACCAGCAGTTCTCAACTGGGGGCCATTTAGCAATGTCTGGAGACTTTTGTGATTGTCACACTGGAAGGAGAGGCACCACTTAGCATCTTGAGGGTAGAGGTCAGGAATGTTGCTAAACAACCTACAATGCACAGAACAGCCCCAACAACAAAGAGACATGGAATTATCGGGGTCCCAAATGTCAATAGCGCTGAGGTTGCAAAGCCCTGTTGTAGATCCTTCGAAACAGCTTAAACTATTTTTACCACAGCAACACATTACTGTTTTTAAAATAAAATGTATCACATATACAAAATAGAATCCTATATAATAAAAGGCTAACATGCAAATCAACTGAACAGAACAACCGGTCGCTATGACGCGCACTGATCACCAGGGGGCAAATGCTCAATGCAGGAGCTGCCCCCTGGTGGTCAGTGCACTCCCACAGGGAGAGCGCTGCTCAGCCAGAAGCCGGGCTCACAGCTGGCGAGCACAGAGGCGGTGGCAGGAGCCTCTCCCACCTCTACAGCAGCTCTAAGGACCCCTCAGGGGATGTCCGACTGCCAGCTTAGGCCCTAAGCTGGCAGTCAAACATCCCCAAAGGGTTCCCGACCTGTGAGAGGGCGCAGGCTGGGCTGAGGGGCCCCCACCCCCACTCCCCAATGCACAAATGTCGTGCACCGGGCTCTAGTACAGTTATAAACACGTAGAGACTATTTAACAACTTAAAGAAAAATAATTAAATGAACACCCTCTATAACTACCATCCAGTCTTACATTGTTTTTACTTTTAAAAATCAAAGGTGGCCGTTGAATCCCTGAGGAAAATCAGGGAGACTGGAGGGTGAAAGAATAAGACGGTAGAACCTTCTATCCTGGAATGCCACTGTGTCTGAGCTGAAAGGCATCTTGGAAACAGAGTCCCAGAACAGCTAGGAGATGGCAAATCACTCCCTGTGCCAACTCCAGTCAGCTGACAGTGGTCACCTGGGGCGTTGCTCGAACCTAACTCGATGGGTGGGAACACCATGACTGACTGTGGAAGTCTGAAATAAGCAAGGGAGGAGGGGGACGGCAGGGCCCCATATGTGACATCCCTGTGGCTGACCCCCTTCGTGTTTAATATGTGAAAAACCAGAGGAGGAGGTCACACCCTGAGCTGGCAGCACAATCGGCAGATGTCCTGACTCAGAAGAACATTCCATTCCTCTAAGCCAGGTCAGCATCCTATGGCCCGTGGTCCACACCTGTCTACGTCTGGCCCCTGAGCTTAGAATAAATATACTCCAACAAACACTGCAAAGACAGGAGTTTCCTTAAACATTCCACCTGCAACTCAGCTGTGATGAAACAGATGTTAGTCTAATAGGAAATAGGATGATTTGTGAAAATGTGTGCTTTTAGTTCATAGAATTCCCGTAAGAATATACAGGGTTAGGCAAAAGCAGGTTTACAGTTATGAGTACACAAAGCAGAGTTTATTCTTACATTATTATTTCTTAATTATTGTATTGTTTATTTCTACTACAACTGAATAGAAAAGACAAAATCCCTGCCTTCCTGGAATTGACATTCCAGCAGAGAGACACAATAAGTGAAAGAACAAGTAAATTTTCTAGTGTGTTTGGCATTGCCACTCGAAGTGTGGTGCACAGGTCACTGCCAACACAAGTCTGTGAGCGGTCAGCAGTAGGCAAGGACCCGGCACCGTCATGTAGCTCAACTACGGCACTGAGCACCCGGTTTAACTCAGCTGACATTTTTATTCTTGGCAAGACCTTCTCGAATGCTGGTGGACATTCTGGTGCAAACTCCTTATTTCATGGGGAACCCGTAACACACAGTTGCTGAACTGGCTACTTTGAGGACCCTGGGCTGGAAGCTGCTAAGTGTTACTAATAAAATAAAAGTGTGTGTGGCACTTTTTATTTATTTATTATTTTATTTTACTTTTTAAAATATATTTTTATTGATTTCAGAGAGGAAGGGAGAGGGAGAGAGAGATAGAAACATCGATGTGAGAGAGAATCATTGCTCAGCTGCCTCCTGCACGCCCCCTACTGGGGACCGAGCCTGCAACCCGGGCACGTGCCCTTGACCAGAATCAAACCTGGGACCCTTCAGTCCGCAGGCCGATGCTCTATCCATTGAGCCAAACCAGCTAGGGCTGCATGGCACTTTTTAAAGAGAGTGATAGAAGGCCTTGTTGAAACTTAAAAATACTTAGGTATGATAATAAAGCAACATAAAATGATGTGGCCAAGATAAACTTGGCTTCACTCACCAGGAAAGGTGTGCAGACCCAGGTGAAGGTCCCTAAGGCGGCCAGGTAGGCAGACTTTTTCAGCACCTTCAGCTCCTCCTGCCGGATGGCCAGCACCTTGTCTTTGAACGCCAGCTCCCAGGCGTAAAGCTTCAGCACTTTGATCCCGTTGAGAATTTCATTCATCAGTTTAATCCGACTGTCTTTGCTCTTCATGTGGGCCACCTTCAAAGAGAAGCGCATCAGCCCACATCTGGGGGCTGGCCGCTCACTGCTGGCCTTGGCATCACACCCTCCATCACTCACCCCCCACCTATTCAAAAGGGCCTTCCTGAGGGTGCGAAAACAGAGCCAACCTTGCAACTGCCATGAACCCCACTCCTGACCCTGAGGCGCTCCAAGGGACTCTTCTATCAGTGGGGAAGAAAACAAGCCCTGCTTTGAATCATGATAATTAGACACAAAGAAACCCGTAAGACTGAGGAACAGAGGCAGGAAAAACCCTTCAGGTACCCAGGGAAAAAAGGGAACATGGTCCTACACCGCAGATTCAAATACAAGAGCGATGATGTTGGGTTCTTCCCTCTGCTTTGTTATTTTCTTTATGAATTTTCAGCCATAATACTGGCAAAATACTGAAATGTTTCTCTAACAGCTGGCACTGGTTCTGACCCCTGGGAGTCCACGCCATGCAGCTGTTAAATATTGCTAAGAGCAATCTTGCACCTTCCATGTGCCAGGCACTTTTCTGAGCCTTTTACATGCGTTCGGGCATTTATTGAACCCCGTTACGAGTGCCACGGTCATGCCTGGGCCCCTGATGAGGACGCTGAGCACCAGCAGGCGAGAGCCATGACTGGAGCTGTTTCAGAGGAGTCTCTCAGGGAAGCCCGTGTGTCGAAGGCATGAAAGGTAGGCGTGAAAGGCGACAGGGCCACAGCCCCTTCCTCGCCTCTCCTCTCCTGCCCGCCCCACCCCCGCTTGCTGAGGCCTCATCCCCATAATCCTGGGAGTCATCTCTCCTCAGGCACCATCAGGGGGGCCAGGCCCTCTCGTTTGAAACTCCACAGGCACATCATAAATAGCCATCGGCAGGGGCAGGGAAGTAAACTCTGGTCCGGCTCGGTTATGGACCATCAGGCACCAGTTCAAGAGGATGAAGTCAGACTCACACCACAGAAAAATCCCCGAGGCACGGTGTCAAATGATGACATCAGGCCGCCAAACAGGCCCTCCCGTGTAAAAATACATGTGGTCACAAGAGCACAAAAACATACATATACACACCAAACCTAACTATAGGATCAGATCCTTTATACATGCACAGAAAGTTCTGGAAGGACTTGCTTCACCGTGTTCACTGTGGGTGAGAGGGGAGGAGAGGAGACATCCCCTTTTAATCCATGCACCTTTGTATTATTTGAACATTTTTTTATAATGAGTAAGCAGTCACTCTGCTACTTGGGTATTTAAGAACTTAAAATACAAAGTGTCTCAGAAACGGAAGAGTTGATCACTGTATCTAGCATAAAGTAAAGGGGGGAGAGGACATAGGGGTAATTTTTACTTAACTCTTAAAAATGCACACACGCACACATGAATAAATTCCGGGAAGTAGGGAATTCTCGGAAGCTCCCAGACATGCTTTCAGTCACTGGCCCGCTGGTTTAATGATTTCGGGAGCTCACAACCTCGGCTGCCCATGTGTTCACCCAGGAAGCTTTAAAGACTTGTGATGCCCGGGCCCACCCATATCAGGTGAATCAGAATCCCTGGACTGGGGCCCAGACATCAGCATTTGTTAAAGCTCCTCCGGGGATCCCAACAGGCACGCAAGGCTGAGACCCCCACATCCGGAACAGAAGAAACTCCTCCAGAACCCAAGCAGAAAGACCCCAGGCCGGGGCCCAGGTTGGAGTCTGGTGGAGACAGACACCCTACCTGGTAGGTCTTGGTCTTCATGGCCATCATAGCGTTCAGGGGGACCATGAGGATCATCACAGCCACCCCGGCCAGGATGGAGGCGCCCAGGTTCTAAGGAAGGAAAGAGGACAAAGGTTCACACAGGCTTCCCGGGCTGAGCCACCACTCCGACTCTGCCCAGCAAGTTCGAGGCACTTCCACTACTTTTACCCAATTTTCAGATTTATTCCTGAGCACCTCAGCCCCTTTAAGAACATGCAGGTCGCCCTAGCCAGTTGGCTCAGTGGATAGAGCGGTGGCCTGAAGACTGAAGGGTCCCGGGTTCGATTCCAGTCAAGGGCACATGCCCGGGTTGCAGGATCGATCCCTAGTAGGGGGCATGCAGGAGGCAGATGATCAATGTTTCCCTCTCATCATTGATGTTTCTCTCTCTCCCTCTCCCTTCCTCTCTGAAATCAATAAAAATGTATATTAAAAAGAACATGCAGGTCCATGATCCTTTATCAGAACCCTTGGGACCAGATGTAATAAGGTGTTGAGCAGAGAACAGCTACCACAGCCAGCCCGAGGGTTATTCTTATTTGAATGCCTGCCTACAAATCTGGCCCTCGGCTGGCATCTGGGAGCTCGGATTTGGGGAGGGCTCCCATCATTCTCAGAACTGATACAAGTGGCTCCCTGTGCCTAAACTGTTTATACAAACAATATGGTGTGTGCTCCCCTTTTCCTGCTGGGAGTCTGGAAGTTTGGTAGGTGCCAGATAGATGCTATGTGACCAGCCCCCCAATAAAAATCCTGGGCTTCAGGTTTCTACTGAGCTTCCCTGGCTGGCCACGTTCCCCCCACGTCACACCTGGTTGCTGGGGCATCAAGGGCATCCTGTGTGTCACCAGTGAGAGGATTCTTGGAAACCTGTGTCTGGTTTCCCCAAAAAACTTCACCCCTTCACTCAGCCTGCTGCAATAAATTCTAACTCCGAGTCCTCCTAGTAAGTCATCGACCTGGCATGCTCTCGGGGACCCCTGACACAGGTGTATGTGACCTTCTATGCATCCACCCCACCAGGGCCTGGCACGGCACTCCATGAGCAAAGGCACTGATTCTTCAGCAGCAAAACAGGAATAGTCACAATAAGAGAAATAATCAAGGTCACCAAGAGTTCGCGTCAGTTCAGGTCAGGTTTTGCCACCAAAGGAGTTACGGAAAACTTGGATTTCAGAGCGGTTTGGCTGGGATCTGTAGATAAGAGGCTGTAGATTTTTTTCTCTTGTCCCATTGCAAACAAGGAAACTACTGTCTCAGAGAGGTCAAGGAGAGCTGGCCATATAGATCGGTATCTTTCAACTTCCACAAAGACAGGCGACAGATTGAGAAGTTAGCCCAGGGTGCATTTCCTCAGCTGGAGCATACAGATGGAACTCGTGAGTCATGTGATCCCCCACCTTAGGCATTCAGAAAAACAGGAGCGTTAGTCCCTTCCAAGTAGTCACCTGCAAGGGCTTTGGGCCTAGTTCCAAAAAAATACTACTGCTGATCCAAGTGAAGATTAATCTACCTTTGAGAACAAAGGTGATTTCTACCAACAATCAAAAGCATTCAGAACCCTGACAGTAACTAAGAGACGGAGAACATTTGTGTACCATGCACTGTTCCATAAGCATGACCTGCATTAATTCATTAAATGGTCCCAACAGCCCTATGATGAGAGGTACCATTATCATCACAATTTATAGAAGGGGACACTGAGGCTTAGAGACACTAAGTGACTAAGTCACAGAGCTAGTAATGGAAGAGGCAGGATTTGAACCCAGGCAGTCTGATTCCAGAGCTTGCACTGTTTTTGATGGTCAAATAGAGAAATCCTGTTTTGGTCTAAGCCAGTGATCCCCAACCAAATAGGACTTTTCCCCCCAGAGTACATCTGGCAATGTCTAGAGACATTTAGGTTGTCCTTACTGGGGACTGAGAGGAGAGCTGTGTTATTGGTGTCCAGTGGGTAGAAGCCAGGGATGCTGTTAAAACATCCTACAATGAAGAACACAACCCCCACAATAGAGAATTACCTGGCAATAACACATTCAACATCCCTCATTGAAAACAAAGTAATTTTCTTCATAGTTCATAAACCAACCCAAAAAGCAAGTCTAAAAGTATTTTAAAAATATTTTACCCAAAGCAACACCTTCTGGGGAAGTGGATATCCCAACACTTCCTGGGAAAGCGGATGTTGGAAAAGACATTAATTTTGACATCTAAATAGTGGTATTTATTTCCTAAGTTTCATTAACAGAAACAATTTATAATCATTTGCTGTCTGCTCTATAAATACACAAAAAGTGTAAAATACAGCCAGATCAACCGATAACTTTGTGCACATATTATGCTCCTGTTGGGACTATACCCACAGGATATGAAAACAAGACCCTATGAGTCCATGAGTAGCAAAATGCCCCTAAGAGAGGAAGGGGTGGTACACTAAGTCTGCAAAAAACTATTCTCTAAGGTAAAAATCAGACAAGTTTCTATACTAAAGCTATTGGGGTTCAATAAAGGAGGAAGTCCATCTAATTGAGAAGGAAAAAAATCAGTGGCATTTGTCACAGCCTTGAGGGATGGGTGGGATTTCATCCTTATGGAGGAAAGATGAAAGGGCATTCCTACTGGAAGGAGAGGCACATGCAAAGGCTCAGAAGGGAGAAAGAATAAGTCATGTGTTAGAATATGAGCATCTTTGCTCCTCATCTTTTGATTTGGGGAACTGTTCCTTGCCTCGTACAAGAGCTGTCAATCATACCTCCACCCCTTCCCACAGTGAGAGAAAGCTTGTGATCCAGCTGGCCAATAAGAGAACTTTGCCTCCTGCCTCACAGTGATTGGTTCAGGGATATGAACAGCACTGTGCCAGGCCAACCAGATGGCCCCTGGGACTCTAGCTAAGGCAAAGAGGAATGCTCTTTCCTCTGACACCACTATCTGTAAAAATGATACAAGCCCAAAGTATAAAAGCCATTTAGGGAAACCCCATTGAGGATAAAGTCAACTCAGAGGAAAAGAGGGCCAAAAAACGACTAAAGAGTAAAACTGAGTCCTTACAGTATTCCTTGAACTCCTGGATGCATCCATGCCTGAAGTCCCTGGACTTTGCAGTTACATGCATGCACCCACAAAATCCCCTTTATTTGCCTATGCTATTTAAAATTGATCTATTTTCTTTTTATTTTTCTTTTTAGGAAAGTATACTCAGATGTTACAATAATGCCTGCTGTGATCCTATCCACCTCAAACACAAAATTGCATCAAGAGAGCTCCAAGAAACCCAAGAGCGAAAAGTATTGCTGGCTGACCACTTTATTACTCAGCAGACATTGGTAGTGCACTCTAGTGCAAATTCTGTGAATGTAGTGCCTTCTTTCTTTCCCTGCCACTTTTCTCAACTAATTTTTTTTCATCATTTCTTTTTTTCCCCTTTTATTCCCATCTGTCCATACCCCTCCCCTTTGGCAATTGTCAGCTTGTTCACTGTGTCTATGGCTCTGTTTCTGTTTTGTTTTGTTTATTCATTTGTTCTGCTATTTTAAATTCCACATATAAGTGAAATCATAATATTTGTCTTCTCTGTCTGACTTATTTCCGTTAGCACAATACCCTCTAGGTCTATCCATTATGTTGCAAATGGCAAGATTTCATTCTTTTTTATTGCTGGGTAATATTTAATTGTGTGTCCATTCATATATGGATAGGCATTTAGGTTGCTTCTATATCTTGATTATTACTAGTAAAGCTACAATGAACACAGGGGTGCACATACCTTTTCAAATTAGTGTTTTTGTTTTCTTTGGAAAATACCCACAAGTGGAATTGCTGATTTATACGGTAGTTCTATTTTTAATTTCCTGGAATTTCCATTCTGTTTTCCTTGGTGGCTGCAGCTATTTACAATCCCACCAACAGTGCACCAGGGTTCCCTTTCCACATTCTCACCAGCACTTGTTATTTGTCCATTTATTAATGTGCACAAAATTCGTGCACCGGGGGGGGGGGGGGTGTCCCTCAGCCCGGCCTGCACTCTCTCCAATCTGGGACCCCTCGAAGGATGTCCGACTGCCAGATTACAGGGATTAGGCCTAAACCGGCAGTCAAACATCCCTCTCGCAATCCGGGACTGCTGGCTCCTAACCGCTTATCTGCCTGCCTGCCTGACTGCCCCTAACCACTCTGCCTTTCGGCCTGCTCGCCCCCAACTGCCCCCCGCCGCCAGCCTGATCACCCCCAACTGCCCCCCATGCCAGCATGCTTGCCCCCAAATACCACCTCTGCCGGCCTGCTCGCCCCCAACTGCCCCCTGCTGGCCTGCTCACCCCCAACTGTCCTCCCCTCGCCCCGCTGTCCTGATCACCCTCAACTGACCCCCACTGATGGCCTGCTCACCCCCAACTGGCCCCCCTGCTGGTCTGCTCACCCCCAACTGCGCCCCCCACCAGCCTGATCACCCCCAATGGCCCCCCCCCACCTGCCTGATCACCCACAACTGCCGTCCCATCCTGATCACCCACAATTGCCCTCCCCTCTTGGCCTCTAACCACCTCTATCTCAGCCCCGCCACCACGGCTTTGTCTAGAAGAATGTCCAGAAGATCTCCTGGAAGGTCTCCCAGTATAATTAGCATATTACCCTTTTATTAGTATAGAGGCCTGGTGCACAGGTGGGGGCCGGCTGGTTTGCCCTGAAGGGTGTCCCAGATCAGGGTGGGGGTTCCCTTGGGGCGTGGAGCAGCCTGGGCAAGGAGCCTGTGGTGGTTTGCAGGCCGGCCACGCCCCCATGGGGTGAGGATCCCCGCTGGGGGGCGGTGGCTAGCCTGGGTGAGGGGCTAAGGGCTGTTTTCAAGCTGGCCACACCCCCTTCAGGGTCGGGGTTCCTGCGGGGGTGCTTGGCCAGCCTGGGTGAGGGGCTGATGGCTATTTGCAGGCTGGCCATGCCCCCCAGCGAGGACCCTCACCCCATGGGGGCGTGGTCAGCCTGGGTGAGGGGCTGATGGGCTGGCCAAGCCCCCCAGCAGGGACCCTCACCCCATGGGGAGTGTGGCCAGCCTGGGTAAGGAGCTGAGGGCCATTTTCAGGCTGGCCACATCCCCTGGCAACCCAGGCTCCCAGCCCCTCCTTGAGTGGAAGCCAGGGCAGGCTGGAAGCTTGGCTTCCTCCATCGCTGGGGGCAACCCAAGCCTCCTGCTCGTTCTAGCTCCATGGCCACCTCCATCTTTGTTGGGTTAATTTGCATATTCACTCCTGACTGGCTGGTGGGTGTAGCGAAGTGACGGTCAATTTGCATGTTTCTCTTTTATTAATGTAGACATTCTAACAGGTGTGAGGGGATATCTTATTGTGGTTTTAATTTGCATTTCCCTGGTGATTAGTGATGTTGAGGATCTTTTAATAGGTCTGTTGGATATTTATATGTCCTCTTTGGAGAAATATCTATTCAGGTCCTTTGTCCATTTCTCAGTTGGATTGTTCTTTTGGTACTAAGTTGTATAAGTTTCCCCATATAGTTAGGATAGTAACCCCTTATTAGATGTGTATCATTTGCAAATATCTTCTCCCATTCAGTAGGTTGGCTGTCTTTTTGTTTTGATTTACTTCATTGTTCAAAAACATTTTAGCTTGATATAGTTCCATTTATTTATTTATTTATTTACTTATTTATTTATTCTTTTATTGCCCTTGCCTGAGATGACACATCCAAAAAGATACTGCTTTTTCATTTCTATTTGCATGAAATATATTTTTGCATCCCACCATGTTCAGTCTGTATGTGTCTTTCGATCTGAAGTGAATCTCTTCAGAGATTCACTTATTAAAGTGGTTCTTAATAAGTATGTTTATTGTCATTTTGTTCATTGTTTTTAGGTTGTTTTATAGCTGTCTTCTATTCCTTTCTTCTCTTGATCTCTTCCCTTGTGGTTTACTGTTGTTCTTTAGTGTTCCTTTCTCTTTGTTCCTCGTGTATCTTTTGTAGATTTTTGGTTTGTGGTTACCATGAGTCTTATGTACAGGGTGGAACA
Source organism: Plecotus auritus (assembly GCF_963455305.1). NCBI lineage: Eukaryota > Metazoa > Chordata > Mammalia > Chiroptera > Vespertilionidae > Plecotus > Plecotus auritus. Next base: position 83,007,672 of record NC_137774.1, on the reverse strand, counting down.
AAAGTAGGTTTATAATTATGAGTATGCAAAACACAGTTTATTCTTATATTATTTACTAGAGGCCCATTGCACAAAGATTCGTGCAAGAATAGGTCTTCCTTCCCCTGGCTTCGCTCCCGGCCACCCAGGAACCTGCAAGTCCTCGCTCACGGCGGAGCGCTGCTCCTGTAGCTCCCTCTGCCCCCCGCCCTCCCCCTCATAGCAGGTGTTCCACCCCACCTGGCCGATTGCCACCTGCATATGCAAATTAATCCACCATCTTTGTTGGGTTTATTTGCATACTCACTCCTGATTGGCTTATGGGCGTTGTGGCGGTATGGTCAATTTGCATATTTCTCTTTTATTAGTGTAGATTATTTGTGTTATTTTCCATATGCACAAATGTAAGCTACTTTTGCCCCATGCTGTATTTCATTCTTTATCTATAGCAGTCTATTTTAAGACATTCGTGTTTGAATGTATTTTATAAGGACTATGTTTAATCCCTCTCCATACTTAGGTTACTAATGTCATGTTTTAGATCTTTTTGTAATGTGTTATCGGCTACTATGTATTGTTTAAACCTGGTACTTTTTTCTTTTGACCATCCTAGTAGCCTTTCAAATGTCTGATTAGCTATATTTATTAAATATTTGGCTTTACCTGTGACATTTTTTCTTTCTGTTCTCATCTTTTCTTATTTCTGGTTATGGCCTTTTCTTTTCTGCTTAAAGAAGACCCTTTAGCCGAAACCGGTTTGGCTCAGTGGATAGAGCGTCGGCCTGTGGACTAAAAGGTCCCGGGTTCGATTCCGGTCAAGGGCATGTACCTTGGTTGCGGGCACATCCCCAGTGGGAGGTGTGCAGGAGGCAGCTGATCGATGTTTCTCTCTCATTGATGTTTCTAGCTCTCTATCCCTCTCCCTTCCTCTCTGTAAAAATATCAATAAAATATATTAAAAAAAAAAAAAAAAGAAGACCCTTTAACATTTCTTGCAAAGCTAGCTTAATGGTAATGAACTCCTTTAGTTTTTGCTTGTCTGGGAAACTATCTCTTTTCAATTCTGAATGATAATCTTTCTGGGGAAATTATTCTAGGTTGTAGGTTCCTTTTTTTCAGCACTTTCAAGATGCCCTGCCACTCCCTTCTGACATGTAAATTTGCTGATAGCATCACAGGGTTTCCTTTTTACGTAACTCATTTTCCTCTCACTGCCTTCAAGATCGTATCCTCATCTTTAATTTGTAATATATCTTGGTGTGGGTTTCTTTGGGTTCATCTTATTTGGAACTCTCTATACTTTCTGGACCTGAATGTCTGTTTCCTTTCTCAGATTTGGAACGTTTTCAGCCATTATGTCTTCAAATAGGTTTTCTGTATCTTTCTCTCTCTTCTCCTTCTGGGAACCCTTATAATATGAATGTTAGTGTGCATGATGTTATCCCAGATGTCCCTAAGATTATCCTCATTTTAAAAAAATTCTTTTTGCTGTTCTGATTGGTTGATTTCAACTAGTCTACCTTCCAGGTCACTGATCCATTCTTCTGTGTTAGCTAATCTACTGTTGATTCCTTCTAACGTATTTTTCATTGGAGTTATTGTATTCTTTGGGTCTGCTTTGTTCATTCTTACACTGTCTCTTTGTTGTTCTCCCAAAGTTCCTCTATTGCACTCTCAAATTTGGTGAACATCCTTATTGACTATTTCTTTTAATTCTTAATCAGACAAGTTAGTTATCTCCATTTTTCTTAGGGGTTTTTTTCTGGGGATTTTTCTTATTCATTCACTTAACAGAGATTCTGCTGTATTTTCATTTTGTTTGATTTTCTATGTTTGGTTATATAAATTAGACAAAATAGCTCTCTCTCCCAGTCTTGGACAAGTGGCCTAATGGAGAAGCAGCCTCTGTAGGCTGCCAGGTGGTTTTGGCAGGATGGTAGGAGCTGAACAGGTGCCTAAGGTGTCCAAATTGCTGGCCTACTGAGCTACAGTGGTTCCAAGTGGGGAGGCCACATTGTGCAGCAACGCCCTGCGGATTCTATTCTGCTTGCTCCCTTTGCTAGCGGCAAAAATGGGCTCAGGCGGTGTGTCTGGAAACACATGGCAGCGATCTTGCAAGTAGGCCAGAGCATCTGGATAGAGCCCCTACCCACCCCATGGAGACAGAGGGGGACATAAACAATGACCTGCAGTCCCAGGAGAGCCCTCGCAGCTCTCCAGCCTTCTCTGTATGTCTCTCTCTTGTTTGTTATGCAGAAAGTGATCTTGTGTAGAAGTGACCTCTTTGCAGGCTCCTCTGCTGGGTAGTTTAGGGAATCCAACTGGATCCAGGCAGGCACTTGGCTCCTGGGACACTGGCTGGTGTGGCTGGAAGGTGCCAGTGGTGACACTTGTTGTTCCTGCTTGCTCACTTGCTCAGAGACAAGTGGCTCTGGGCGATGTAGCTGTTAACTGCTGGGGTGATCTTGCAGATAGGCCAACGCCCAGATCAGAGCTCCACCAGCCACATGGAAGTGGAGGGGAATGTAAACAATGGCACCACCCGCTGCTCCCCAGCCATCTCTATTCTCTCTTTACCTTGTTATTCAGGAACTGCTCATTTACAGCATACCTATATATTTGAGTTTGCTCATGGGAGAGGGAGTTCAGCATCCTTTCCTGATTCCATCTGGTATATTTCTACCCCTTGCAGTCAAGAGATATTATCTTGACCAACATAATTCAGGGCTTGTGTACATTGTAGGATATGTTAATTACATGTATTCTCAAGAAAAGATGATGCAAATACTATGCCGCCAAAGAGAACATAATCCAACAACTGAGGAAAGGAATAAAATATCCAGGAATTGGCTGATGGTCAGAAAATAAAATGTAAATGACAGCAAGAACTACCAGTGAGCTAAAGAGGTTCTGTCAATACCCACTCCCTCACCCCCACCACCCACACACAGAGGTCCCTCCCACATGACAGACACCCACATCGGACACACACCAGCCACAGAAAGTAGAGCGCAAGGAAGACTTGCAGAGGGGCTGACCAGACCATGTTAATGTATGTGGTCAGGTCCATGAACCTCTGGGCATCCACAGACATGAGGTTGACGATCTCCCCGACCGTGGAGGATTTTCTGGCAGAATTGGTGATCACCAGGGCCTGTGGGACAAAGGAGAGGGAAAGGGTGAGTGTGGCAGGTGAAGAGCCTGCGCTCTGCCTCCAGGCCCTTGAGAAGGAAGGAGGCTGCCCAAGAGTGGAAAGGCCACTGCTCTTTCCTCCTCCCCTGCTGACTTACCTGCCTTCCCAGCTCATCCGTCTCAGCACGAAGCCTCCACTTGTATGGATGCACTCACTGCCTCCCCATCTTGAGGCAGTGGAATGAACCTCAGAAGTTGCCTAAACCTGGACTTTGCATCCTTTTTCGTGTACACACACACCTTACCCGGGAAGTTTATTACCACAGAGACTCTGATTCAGCAGGACTGGGGCAGGACCCGAGACTCTGCATTTCTAACAGGCTCCCAGATGATGCTAGCTCCGCTCGTCCCCAAACACACTAAGGGACCAAGGTCTAGGCCAGGGTTTCTCGATGTTGGCATTCCAGACATTCGAGGCTGGGTCATGCTTGGTGGGCTGTCCTGTGTAATACAGGATGTTTAGCAGCATCCCTGGCCTCTCCCCACTAGATGCCCGCACCCCCAGGTATGGACAAACATCACCTGGAGAGACAAAACACCCTGGTTTTCAGACATGGCTTCACACTATGATCTGGGACTTTTAGAAATAATGATGCCTGGGTCCCACCTGAGGGATCCTGATTTGGTTTCTTGGGGTGCAACAGCCCTGGCATCAGGAGTTTTTGAAGCTCTCTAGGCAAGTCTGACTTGCAGACAGGGCTGGGAACTAATGAGCTAGGCCGTTCTTCCATTCTGCTAGACAGTCTCTTCCCAGCCCATGGGGCCCAAGCAGTGTCCTTGCCCCAGAGGCTAAGGAGAGAGTGACTAAGAAGGTAATCCAGCTCCTTTTAGAGCCTGCTAAGTACCCTATCACCCAGGGGAGGGACCATCTGCTCAGTTCAATGGCGAGTGAGAACAAGCTCAAACACAGACTATGACTAGCAGAGCTAGGATTTGAACTTGGATTTCCCCAAATCAAGTACCACCTGAGAAATTCTATCTCCCATGGCTGTCATGGGGGCTCAAGGACTCCTAAAGGCTCACCCCTGAATCTGCTTTGCTGAGGCCTAATGCAGAACTGCCAATCCATGCCATCCGCAGTCACTGAGGCCACCCCGGAGCCACTGCTCCAGGAGCTGGGCTTGCAATCCCCATGGTGGTCCCAGAGGACCCAGCCAAGTCCCTACAGATTCTGGGGCCACAGCAGATGTCAAAGTCGGCCCACATGCTCACGACCTGGCCTCACCCACCTTCCGGTAGACGGCACCGATGACGGCGGTCTTGACCCTCATGCCGCTGACGAAGCAGATGTGGAAGTACTGGTGCAGCATGAGGGTCTGGAAGCAGGCGCTGAGGAACAGGACCGCGGTGTAGAAGTAGCCCTGCCAGTTCGGGGCCTTCTTGTCGTTCACAAAGTTGATGAGCAACCTGCGAAGGTGCAAGGACAGAGCCCAGAATGATGTGCACGTGCGGAGGGGAAAAGTCCTTCAGCTTCAGCATTTTTATTTTCCCCAAGCTGGGTGAGGCGAGCATTAGTACTTCAATTTTACAGATTGAAAACCAAATCCATGGTGGTGATCTGATTGGACAGCAGCTCATGTATGACAGGGCGCCTTAGGCTTCTTGCACTGACTGCTCCAGCTCGTCACCTGCAGGTCACCCCAAAGGTGACCAAATAAGAGCATAAGGGGACAGAGCAGGGAGGGCTAGAGAACAAACGTGTGGCTCCAAAGAGACAGAGAGAGACACACACAGAGAGAGGGAAGGAGGGAGGTAAACACAGAGCAGAAAGAGGTGTCCTCCTTTCTGACTTTCTGGTTTGAGTTGCAGTTTTCATGGGATCTGGTGCTCTTCACTGCCCAAGACAGTCCTCTCTCTCTTCCCCCTTTTTGGCTTCAGGGGAACCTAGTAAGTAGTTTCTGTTACTTGCAATCAAAGTGGCCTTAATTAAGATGCTATTAAAGAAAAGCACCAAGCAAAGCAGGTAGACGAAGAGACTGGGCTGTAAAAGCCCCCTGGAGCATGCCACCTGACCCTAAGGTGCCCCCTGACCCTAAGGGAGCATTAGAAGGATGCGAAGAGTTGCTCAGCTAGGAAGGAAGGGGTCTTACTTCAAGATCTCTGGGCCGGTAAACATCATAAGGTCGTGCAGGGCCTTGAAGAGGAAGCTCATGAGGAAGTAGGGCCCGAAGGTCTTGTACAGCACCTTGAACAGGGACGGCTCCCGCACCTTCTGGGGGGCCCTGACAATCAGAGCCTCGGCCTCCTCGTTCACATCCACCTTGGAGCCCCCTTTGGGCTTGGCGGGATCCTTGGAGGAGTACACGATCTTCACCGGCTGCCTGGAACACAAGGAGTGTGGAGCCAGGTGGGCTCTGCCGGAGGCTGAGCGCACCGGCTACAGGGCGGCCAGAGAACCCCACCCTTCGGGAGGCTCAGCCAGAGAACCCCAGTCATCACAGAGGCAGCTTATTAGCATGGTGGCTATGAACTTGGACTCAGGATCCTGGCTCGGCCACTGGCCAGCTGTGTGACTGAGGCAAATCCTTTGTTTCCTCTCTGTAAAATGCAGATTAAAGTAGGACCTACCTCCTAGGGTTGTTGTGAGAATGAAACGAGTTAATATGCGTGAAGGGCACAGCAAAGTGCCAGCCCCAAACTGGTCTACAGATTCAGTGCAATCGCTATCAGAATCCCAGCTGGCTTCTCTGTAGAAACTGGCAAGCTAATACTAGCATGTATATGGAGTCTCAAGGGACCCAGAATTGCCCAAACAATCTTGAAATGGGTTAGGGACCTAAACATAGAGCTAACACTATAGAAATCTTAGAAGGCAACAGAGGGATCAATTTTCATGACTCTGGATTTAGCAATGGATTCTTAGATATAAACACCAAAAGCACAAGCAACAAAAGAAAAACTAAACTGAACTTCATCAAAATAAAAAACGATAGTACTTCAAAAGACACTACCAAGAAAGTGAATCCTCACAGTCCTTGAGAAGAGGATTTCATTGGGGGGGTGGAGGGAGCGAAAAGACAACCCAAGAAATGGGAGAAAATATTTACAAATCAAAAATCTGATAAAGGCCCTGGCCAGTTGCTCAGTGGTTAGCGCATAAGCATGTGCAGACTGAAGGGTCGCAGGTTCGGTTCCGGTCAAGGGCATGTACCTTGGTAGCAGATTTCCCAGCCCCAGTAGAGGTGTGTGTGGGAGGCAACTCGATGTGTCTCTTTCATGTTGATGTTTCTCTATCTCTCCCCGCCCTCCTTCTTCCCTTCCACTCAATCTGAAAATCAATGGAAAAAATATCCCGGACCACCACTCAATCTCCTAGATCTGATCAGGCCTGTGTCCTATCCATTCCATATCTGGGATGTATGTAGTCGAGTGAGGATTTTTTTAAAAGTCTGATAAAGGACTTGTAACTACAGCACATAACGAATTCTTCCAACTCACTAAGAAAAAGACAACCCAATTTTTTAAAAGGGGCAAAGAGCATATGCAAATTGCCAGTGAGCATATGAAATGTTGCTTAACATCATTAGTCATCAGGGAAATGCAACCCCAAACCACCGTGAGATATTACTTCATAGCCCTGAGAATGGCTATCATGAGAAAGTCAGATAAAACAGTGTTTGCAAGGATGAGCAAAAATCGGAACCTTCATACATGCCCCTGTGTAGTCCTCTCGCATTCCGAATAGGACACTGCAGAAACGGTGGAGCATCACGTGTAAGATTAGGTCATAGGACATGCTGTGGCCTTCACCTTGTCATCTCTTAGGTAATTCACTCTGGCCAAAGCCAACTGCCATGTTGCAAGGGCACTCAATGAGCCCTCTGGAAAGGCCCCCGTGGTGAGACCTCGCCAGCAGCCAGCACTAACCTGCTAGCCATGGGCAACCTGGAGCAGATCCTGTGGCCCAAGCTCCTGCAGAGGACTGCGGCCCTGGTGCTGACTGCAACCTAATGAGACACCCTGAGCCAGAACCACCCAGCTAGCCCGCTCCTGGATCCCTGACTCAGATAGTGAATGGACATTGTTCTTCTCAGCTGCTGGGTTTGGGGGTAATTTGCTATGCAGCAGCAGATATACCCACTAGCTCCCATCTACCAAAATGCAGTGAAAACAACATCCTCAAATGGCTAAGCCTAGACTCCAAGCTTCATCCCCACCCAACCCTAACATTTACAACTTACAAACTTCTTCCACAGCATGAGTTCGCTGAATAGCATTTGATTTAAGGGGACTCTTCTTTTTTTTCCTTTTTTCTGAATTGATCTTTTTTCCCCCAGAACATTTTGTGTTTGCTTTTGTTGCTTTATTTATTTTTTTAATCTTCATTGTTGAAAGTATTAAGTATGTCCCCTTTTTCCCTCCCATGGACTCCTTTCTAGTCTGACCCCGCCTCCTGCCCCAGGCCTTCACCACCCTATTGTCGGTATCCATGGGTTATGCATATATGCATACAAGTTCTTTGCTTGATCTCTTCATTTCAGGGGACTCTTGCTTATCACTTCTATGTCACCTCTATGCCACATCTGCCCATCTGAACCATGAGAAACTGCCTCCTGGAGACCATAGCCTTCCCACCTGCCTCATGGGACTCATCCCGGACCCCAACCCCCTCAGTCTCCCAGATCTGATCAGGCCTGTGTCCTGTCGTGCCACATATGGGATGTATGTAGTCATCTGTCCACTCCTCCCATCTCCACAGCCTCCACCCGAGCAAGTGACCACTGCCAGGACTGCCTCACCACTCCCCATTTCCTCCCGTTCTTGTTCCCTTACAACCAACTCCCTGGACAGCAGCCAGTGGGACCATCCTAAAAACTCATCGTTCTCCTCCTCCAACCCCACCGACAACTTTCCACTGCACCCAGAGTAAAATGTAAGCTCTGTGTGAAGCTGCACAACTTCCTATGGCTGCTATAACAAGCTGCCACCAACTAGGGGGCTTAGAACAGCACAAATTTATCATCTCGTACTCCCGGAGGTCGGAGACCGAAGTGGGCACACAGGGCTGCGTTGCTCTGGAGGCTCTCGGGAGAACCAGCTTCCCTGCCAGTCCAGCTTCTAGAAGCTGCCTACAATCCCAGCTCGAAGCCCCTTCCTCCGCCTTCAAAACCAGCAGCATAGCATCCCCCAACCCTCTCCCTCTGACCTCCTGTCTCCCTCTTATAAGGACACGTGATTATTTGGCCCACACAATACGGCCCACGCAATACGTAACAGTCTCCCCATTTCAAAATCCTCCACTCAATCCCACCCACCAAGTCCCTCTGCGATGGGAGGTGACATAGTCACAGGTTCTGGGGATTGGGACGTGGACATGTTTGGGGAAGAGGAACACTATTCCACGGGCCACAGAGGATTATTTGTATTCCGTGCTATCTGTTACCACGTAAGGTCCTTCCTGCCCACTTTGCTGACTTTCCCCGGTTTCTGGCTGGGTTTGGTATTTCTTTCGGCACACATGTCTTCTTGGCAAGGAGAAGGCAGCCAGCAGAGAGGAAGGGAGTGGCTCAGCCCTCCCCTCTTCATTCTCTGCACCACTTCCCAAGCTGGGCCCTGGCCCTGGGCCTGCGTGGCCTGGCTAACCCAGGGCTGTTTTCTGTGGCTGGGAGACAGGCTGCCAAAGGAACAGGAGAAGGTTTTGGGCAGGCAGAAAGGAGGGCGGCTCAGGCCTGGGGGAAGAGGTCAAGAACGGTGGAAAAGGATCAGCTAAGGCCTGGTCAGGGAAAAAATACACAGTGACAAGGGGCCTGTGAGGAAGGCACTTCGGGAAGGGCGAAGGGAGCAGGAGGGGAATGGAAAGTTAAAGGGGGAGGTCTGAATAGGGAGAAAACTGCCTGGAACAGGGGAACAGAAACAGGTGAGGAAGCTGGGAAGAAAAAGGGACTTGCAGACTCAACAGGATTTCGACGTCACTCATCTATAAATGGACTGAACACATGCCCTGGGCCAAACGTTGGGAAGGTGCCACCATCAAGGAGCTCGTGAGAGAAATGGGTCTTCACAGCCCATGGGAGCAACACCTGCAGGCTAAGGGAACAGGCCCAGGTGGGGAGGTGAAGGGGGCTCAGGCACAGGGAACAGGGTGAGCAAGCCCTGGGACTTTTGATTTGGAAAAGAGCTGGGACACCTCTTCCAGTAAGCACCAGAGCCTCGAGATAGCCAGGGGGTGGGAGAGCAGGCTGGAAGGGTCTTAGACCCACCAAGCATCAATGAGGAGCTACAGACGGCTCCGTCTGTCGTTGGTTAAATAAGGTCTCTCATCTTTTGGCAAAGGTGAAATCTCACACTTAAAATGGTCTTAGCCTGATTAAAGTTCCACATTTCTGGGTATACTCTGAGCGCGATCTTGGACCCATAATACCCAATATAACACAGAAGGGCGGATGTGATCTACCATCCCGGAGAAAGGATTCTACCAACTTGAGGCACATTTCCACCACCACTACCACCTCTCAAGGAGCCCTCCTGAAAAAGCACAGCCCTGGTAGGACTTCAACGTCACAAATGCAAATGATTCAAGATGTTCTTCCTTTTTGTGTTATCTTTTTGTTTGGTTTGTTTTCGTGCTTTTCCTTCCTCAAAACACTCAGGCTTCTCAAAGGGGGAAGCCTGTGTTTTGCAAATTTGCATTCTCTGATGGTCCTACTGACTGAGTCAGAAACCAGACCTCCTGTGAGGAACAGAAGAGTCCCAAAGGAAGAACCTGGCGGGCATCCATGCAGGTGAAAGGCCTGGAATTACTTAAGTCTAGAATCCAATGCCATCTTCCGACATAAATCCATACAGAGTGTGCGTTTTCTTTTTTGTACATTTAAATATGCCTCAAATTTTTTTTTTTAGGAATGCAATGACTGTGCAAATTAGGGAAAGACTCTATTTGGTTAGGAACTTTGACAAGCATTGGTGAACACTTAGCAAACTCCTGGTCTGTGAGGGTGCTGGTGGATCAAGTCTCCAGAACCACAGACCGGTCAGCTGAGCTGTTGCAAACAATTCTCCCCTTAGGAGCCAGCAGTGACTCCTTAGTTATATTCTACTGCACGCCTGAGCATTTACACACTGAAACATGTGTCCTTTATTATAAATCCCTCACCTTTTAGTTTTCCTTTAAGGTCTAGTGAGAGCATTAGCAGTATGTTGGTTTTTTTTAATTGGATATGTGGCAGGTTATTTTTATCTATATTTTTCCTTAAGCTGAGGAATGGAGTGAAGAAATAAAATGAAGTCACTAGAGTTGAACTGCAAAATTCCTAAAAACAAGAAGGTTGAGGCCTGAGGAAACAATTCCATTCCTGTTTGAACTATCCTGGGAACTGATCAATTGAGCATGCCAGTCCTGATGTGGTAGGCAGTTAGACATGAGCAGAGCAAGGATGATGGGCTGGGTACAGAAGGTCACCAGGGGGGAAAGCCACGGATGCCTAACAAAGGACAATTGTAAGATGGGACCTTGCCCTGGGGTGACCTTACCTCATGGAGCATATCGCCATCATGTGTCATGAGGTTTCGACCCCTTGACCTTTCCTCCCTCGAGATAACATCTAGGCCTCAGTTGTATTTCAGCTCCAAGCCCAGAAAGGCAAAACCAGACAAGCTATGCCACAGCTGACCTCAGGACCAGCTGCATTGAATAATGACCCCTGACCTGGCTGACCTCAGGGCTAGCTGCACTGAATAATGACCCCTGACCTGGCTGACCTCAGGACCAGCTACACTGAATAACGACCCCTGCCCTGGCTGACCTCAGGGCCAACTGCATTGAATAATGACCCTCTGCCCTGTCACCATGTAATCAATCAGTGGAGACCCTGACCCTGAAAGGACACACCTGGAAAACTGCTGAATATTCTACTGAGATCTTCCCCGGGACCTCCCCTAAAATCTTCGCCCTGAAAACCCTTAGGAGAGAGCACCCTGGAGCATGCCGTGCCTTTCTCCTCCCGCTCTCCCTCCTCTTCCCCCCAGGTGTGTCACCTTTACCTTTCTCACTTCTAAGCTCCAAGGGCCCTTCCTTTACCTCTGTAACTTGTTTTCTACACTCAATTCTTCTACCTCTATGATTTCCCAAATAAATGTTCTCTGATAGTTTGAGTCTTGACTCTGAATTCTTTCCTAACCAGACCTTAAGAACTGAGGTTGCTGACCCAGATTCCGTCTGACGCCCTGTGTCAATACCTGGATATACATCAGACCTCTGATCACCCCTGAAGGTAACCCTCTGATCACCCCTGAAGGTAACCCTCTGATCACCCCTGAAGGACTAAGGAAAGAAGGTTCACATATCCAGACCACCCGACGTCCAGGATCCAGACCAGCTGTCATCTAGAGCAGTGGTTGCCAACCGGTGGTCCGTGGACCACTGGTGGTCCGTGAGGTCCGAAAGGTTGGCGACCGCTGATCTACAGGATTCCCATCTCGGACCAATCCAGAGGCTAAGAGGGCAGGACTGATTCTTCTCAAGAATGTACCGTTTACTATCAGGACTCTTAGCTTTTCTTTCTTCTTGAAACTGAGGGTCCTTATGACTTTGATAAAATAAGTTTTAAACCCTAGCACTGGAAATCCTATCTCTTTCTTCTCTGTACCCCTCAGAGACCTAGCCTCCCTCCCCCATTATCAGCAACCGCTGACACAGCAGAAGACAGTAGCCCAGACCTGACTAATGATCGTAAGGCCCGACCCTCTGGCAGGCTAAAGATAACATCCTGCTTGGCCTCAGCTCCCCTGGCTACTTTCCCAGCAGACCAGACCGAGGGACTCTGGAGCAGACCTCAGAACTGTCCTCAAGACCTGATGGAATGATTTGTTATCCTTACCGCCCCTTGGACCGACCAGCCCCCATCAGGATTCCACACCCCGTAACCTGCGATGTCTTGTGATTCTGCCCTATATAATCTGAACCTACAGGCCTTCGGGAGTCTGGTCTCAAGCATTAGCTTCCCATCTGGCCAATTCAGTATTAAACTATTTTTCTTTCTATACTGAGAACTCCTGCTCATACATTTCTTTGTACCAGTGTGTGCAGGCCGACAGACTCATAAACATTGGGGTCCCGGTAACACACTCTTGGGTATTGCCTAGCTGTGCTCCTGATTTGCAGATCCTAAAACCCTTAAATAAACCTTTATCATTTATTTCTAGCCAAAGCCTCCAGACTCTTTTTGAGTTCATTTGACAAATCCAGTAAAGGAGCTGTTACAAAATCTTTGTCTTCAAGGGGATGACGAGTATGAAGGGTTGAGAACCTTACTGCTTAACATGCATATTTTGGAGAGTTTTTTTTTTTTATATATATATATTTTATTGATATTTTACAGAGAGGAAGGGAGAGGGATAGAGAGCTAGAAACATCGATGAGAGAGAAACATCAATCAGCTGCCTCCCGCACACCTCCTACCGGGGATGTGCCCGCAACCAAGGTACATGCCCTTGACCGGAATCGAACCCAGGACCATTCAATCCGCAGGCCGACGCTCTATCCACTGAGCCAAACCGGTTTCGGCTATTTTGGAGAGTGTTGTTTTCTTTTGTTTTTTATTTGTTATTTGCTACTTGCATTCCTTTGTGAACCAGAGACAATTAAGTAAAATGGTCACCCTTTCTTTAAACACTACTACTTTTTTAATATACAGCTTTATTGGGGTATAACTGATATATGACCAACTGCACATATTTAAAGTGTACAATGTGACAAGTTTTGACACATGTATACACCTGTGAGTCCACCAGGGAAATCAAATAAAGAACACATCCATCGTCCCCAAAGGTCCTCACCCACCTTTCTACTTCTCCCCCATCCTGGCAACCACTGATCTGATTTCTGTTCCTCTACAATGGTTTCCATTTTCTACAATCCTAATATATAAAAACCCTAATATATAAAAAAATCTAATATATAAAAACCCGTAAGGACCAGTAACGATCGGAGGCTGACCAACCGGAAGTCAGTGCTGGCCCTGCCCCCAAGCAAGCGGTAATGGGCAGGCAGGCAGAGGGGTTAGGGGTGATCAGGTAGGCAGACCAGCGATTAGGGGTGATCAGGTAGGTAGGCAGACGGCCCCTTGCAGGGCTGACCCTGCCCCCCAGCAAAGAAAGAGGGAGGCCCAGGCCAGCCAAACCACTGCACCCCAGCCTGTCGCCTGCAGAGGCCACTGGTGGCAGGGGAGAGGGGGCAGCACTCACAGATGGCAAGCAGTGGCAGCGGCAGGGGTGGGGCCAGCTGCCTACAGCCCAGGAAAGGAAAGCCCCGGTAGGCCCTGATCTAAGGCCAGGCCTAGGGACCCTACCTGAGGGGTCCTGGATTGTGAGAGGGTGCAGGCTGGGCTGAGGGACGCCCCTCCCCCCTGCAGAGTGCACGAATTTTCATGCACCGGGCCTCTAGTTATATATAATGGAATCACCTAGTATGCACTCTTATCTGGCTCTGTTCACTCGGCATAATTATTTTGAGATATTTGTGTTGTCAAGTGTATCAAGAGATAATTCCTTTGTATTGTTCAAATGTATTCCCTTCATGGCTACATCATGTTTTGTACATCTGTTCCCTTGTCAGTGGATGTTTGGGTGGCTTACAGCTTTGGCTCTCGCACACAAAGCTGCTCTACAAGTCTTTTATGAACACGTCTCCAGTTATCTTGGGTTACACAACTAGAAGGAGAATGGCTGGTGGTACAATAACTGTAACTTTTTAAAAAACTGCCAAACTCATTTCCAGAGCCAGTGAAGTTTTTACAGTCATGCCAGCAGGAACCACAGTCTACCATGGCCTTAACCTACAGGAGGCCAAGAATCAGAGAGAAATCTCTACTCCATTTTGTTAAACTCGAAACTATTTGATAGAATCCAATGAAGCACTGCATTTTAAAAGGTGGGGATGGAGTGGGGGAGAGGGGAGGAAGCAGCTAGACCTGACTTTTGAGAGGAGTCACCCAAGGCTAAAGAGAGGAGTGAGAGGGGCTGGGTTGTGGAGACCCGAGAGCAAGAAGCCAAGCCAGACCCCCTGCCCGGCTGCCACTGCCTGCTCCCCAGAAGGCCCGGGACACCCGGCAGCCGAGCCCACATAGGCTACACTGGTCTCCAGCTAACTAAAGAGGCCTCACTGCAAGAGGCCACACCCCGAAATTCCTAGAACCGGACTCTCCTCTCACCCCCACCACGTCCGTCCCTCCGCAAGGGTTACAGGTGCTAGATCTAGCTCACGCCTCTGGGAACAGAGTAAGTGACCTACATGCCAGTGTCCCGACATGAGGCAGTGAACTCCCAAGCTGAGACCCCCCTAAAGGCCAAGATGCTAATGGAGCCAGGGCCCCCGGAGCCAGTTCTCAGCACGTTCTCCCAGGCAGGATGCAAGTGCGCAGCCTGGCGAGCAAGATAAATAAATACAGCCTGCACAGTACCTGCCCAGGGTTTTCACAGGGCTTATCTAATGACAGATAACTTATCGGGTGATGTTTATCTTGCTGGATTCTCAGAAAGCCCTCTGCCTAGGAAACAAAGGCTCCAGTGCAAAATAGGAAATAGGGACTCAGGCAACTCTGAGGCCCGCCAGCGTCTCCCCGTCCAGGGTCTCAACACCCCGCCACCCCGTGATCCACCTGCCCCAGGGCAGTCCCAGGGTGGTTCTAGAGCAGAACTCACCACGTGCCATTGCCCTACCTGAAACCCACCTCTTCCTTCTCCCTGTACGTGGGGTCAGATCCTAACTCCCTCCCACGGCCCGGAGACCCTGAAAATACTTCTCCTGCTTTATCTCCTCCCGGTGGGGGAAGGGGGTGAGCACTGGTCCCAGAGTGCATCTGGCTTTCCCCGTGGCAACAGGACTCACACTTACTTTCTGGATTTGGCACATTCCTTCTTCCAGTTCTTAACCAAAATGGGCACAACTTGTTCTGACATGTCCTCCTTATTCAGGGACCAGAGGTCAGTGCTCTCCAGGGGCTGGCGGTAGCCCCGGACCATCAACCTGAGGCAGGAACACAAGGAGGGAGGCGGTGAGAGTGGAGAAGAAGTGGACAACGGCCCTCACTGCACCCGCCCGCCACCGCCACCTCATGGCAGCCCCGCACCAAAGGCAGCTGGGCGACTGGGACAATCTGGATGTGGACGGACATGTAGGTACATTGAATAATTACTGCTAAATTCTGTCAGGTCACCCAGGAAAAATGGCCTCATTTTTTAGAGACACATACAGAATGTTTAGGAGGGAAAGACCAGGATGGCTCCAATGTATTTAAAAAAATGTTAAGGCTAAGATGGCAAAGTATTAAGAACTGTTAAATCTGGGTGGTGAGTTTAGTGAGGTTTATTGGACTAGTCTTTCTACATGTGTGAACACTTTCATAGTAAAAAGTAAACCTAATATTTTAACTTGCTGTTTTAAAAGAATTTCAAACTTTCAGAAAAATCACATGAATTGTACAAAGAATTCCCATCTACCCTTTACCTCGTTCCACAGTTGGCTGTATCATTTTCTGTCTCTATAAACACACTTGTGTGAACACATTCGTTTCTGAACCATTTCAAAGTAGGTTGCAGACTCTAAACACTTTACCCCTAAATATCAGTGTGTATCCATCCCCCTAACAAAAAGGACATGTTCTTATATAACCAGAGAATAATCATCAAACTCAGAAACACCAGCATGGATGGCATAGCCCAGTGGTCGGCAAACTCCTTAGTCAACAGAGCCAAATATCAACAGTACAACGATTGAAATTTCTTTTGAGATCCCAATTTTTTAAAACTTAAACTTCTTCTAACGCCACTTCTTCAAAATAGACTCACCCAGGCCGTGGTATTTTATGGAAGAGCCACACTCAAGGGGCCAAAGAGCCACATATGGCTCGCGAGCCTCAGTTTGCCGACCACTGCCCTAGGCCAAGCTGTCCACAGAGGTTCAAGTGACTGTGGGGACAAGGTCAGTGTCTCTGAGAGCCATGTCCGGGGCAGGCACACTCAGGGCACAGCTATGCCACACACACCACCACCACCCCCAACTCCTCTCTTACCCCCACCCTGGGCAGGAGGGCCAGGCCTTACCCCGTGATCCACCAGAAGGTGATCCTGGAAAGGAAGGACGCACCAGATTCCGGGCAAGGATTCTAGTGGAGAGAAACACAGGGTGGGGAGGATGAGTGATTCCACGTCTCATCTCTAATAGCACTTGGAAGCCCCCTCTTCCTCCCAGAGGACCAGCAGCCACTCTCACGCCACTAATTTACACCCTGAAAGGATGCCTCTCCTGAGCCTTAAATAAACCCTTGGCAGCTCTCCCAGTTTCACCCAGCAAATATCTGCGTGTCAACGAAGTGCAAAAATGGTACAGTGCCTTATCCTGTATCCCCACAGCAACCCAATGAGCGTGGCGCTACTGCTGTCCCCACTTCACTCCATGCGTTCTTTCATTCGTTCATTCATTCAACAGTATTTTCTGAGCATCTACTGTGTGCCTAGCACCATGTACACAAATCTCAACAAACAGACATAAGCCCCCCTTTAGAAAGCCCCTGATAGACCACGGTGGTAGTAGTAATAATAACAGCATCACCTGCTAACATTCTCCACTAGCTAGCTCTATGCTGAGCTCTTTACACAAATTATCTCATTCAATCTTCATAACCTCCTAATGAAGCAGGTAAAAAGCATCAACCTCCTTAGAAGACACTGAGGAGCCCAGGGGTGAAATGACTGGCCCAGGGTCTCTAGTGGGAAGTGGCAGAAACAGGATGTGAGCTCGTCAGGCCCCAGAGAGAGACATTAATAAATGATCCCGTGAACAAATACAAAACTGCAACTGCGATGGGGATCACACCCTAAGGGTATGTCAGGGGGATCACTGGTATCTTCCTGGGCTCACAGTATTTAAGAGAGCCGACAGGGGCTGGGGCCTGACCCAGTAAGGAGGTCCGGGAAGGGGTTCCTGAGGAAGATGTGCAAGGTGAGGTCTGAAGAGCAAGACAGGACAATGAAGTGAAGGGGAGCGGCAAGGCGGCTCCACAGTGAGAACAGCATGTGCAAAGGCCTGGTGGTATATGGGAGCATAACCCCCTCCGGCGACTAAGAGGGGGTGTGGACGGTCTACGCTGGAGGCCACGTATGGAATTTGGGTCTTCATCCAAAGGGCTATGGGGACATGGACAGATTCTCAGCAGGCTCTCAAAGAACCGCTTTCCCAAAGGCGCAAAGATGAGCTCCAGTTCAACAATACACAGACAAGGGAAGGGACAGCAGCATGGAGCCCCTGGGGTTACACACACGGCCGGCTTTCCCTGCTGAAACGTTCAGGTCTAAATTCTCAACTACCAGCTTCAGTGAAGGGGTCACCGTGCAACGATGAGCTCTTCGGCTGAGGATGGTGCTCAAGGTTCCAGCATTTTTCAAAGATGAGGCACTGAGAGACCCCCTGGGCCTAGCAGTTTTCCATCGGGGCTGGGAGCGCTTTTAGAAAACACCATACCTGGGCCCCACCCCCCAGAGATTCCGATTAAGCTGGTTTGGGGTGGGACCAGGGCATCTGAGTCTTTGTTTTTAGCT
This sequence comes from Plecotus auritus, assembly GCF_963455305.1. Taxonomy (NCBI): domain Eukaryota; kingdom Metazoa; phylum Chordata; class Mammalia; order Chiroptera; family Vespertilionidae; genus Plecotus; species Plecotus auritus. Next base: position 82,989,969 of record NC_137774.1, on the reverse strand, counting down.
CCCACAGTCTCCTTGGCAAAGTGGCTCGGCAGGAAGTGTATAAGATAAGCCTAGAACACCGTGTAACACACAACTCCAAGGAAACTAAAGCTGAGTAGGATTGCTAAAAGGCCTCGGGAGCAATCAGGCGTGGCTCCCACTGGCCCACAAAGGGACAATCTGAGCTGCCATCAGGACAGTAAACAGAATGAACTGAAACACATCACATGTTTAAATACACAAGTTCATACTGGTACTGAAAAAAAAACAACAAAAAACACTTCTTGATGTCACCAATAAAAGATGCTAGTGAACCAAGTCGTTTTGAACACAGAACACAGGTAGGAAACAAGCATTTTCCCCGCTTTTGCTAACTGACCTACACCAGAGGGGGACTAAAGAGATGAGGGGAAGTATCTTTGCATAGAAAGAGTCCAGCGTCCAGCATAATAAATGAAGGAATGATATGACGTAAGAAAGTGCACCAGATTGCAACCACAATAGAGTATGGAAATATTTGATGACATTAAAGATAATAGTCATATTGTTTAAAATCATATTCTTTTAGATACTATCACTGGGGCAGGTTGGGTAAAGGGTACACAGGAACTCTGTAAATTTTGCAAGTTTTTGTGAGTTAAGTTATTTTAAAAAAAAAAGTTATTAAAAATTTAAAATCCCTGCCCTGCCCGGTGTGGCTCAGTTGGTTGAGTATCATCCCATGCACTGAAAGGTCACTGGTCAATTCCCGCCAGTGCACATGCCCGGGTTGTAGGCTCAATCCCCAGTAAGGATGCATGTGGGAGGTGGCCGATCAAGGTTTCTCTCTCACATCAATGTTTCTATCTCACATGGGTGTTTCTCTCTCACACTGATGTTTCTCTCTCTCTCTCCCTCTCCCTTCTTCTCTCTCTAAAAATAAAAAATTTTTAAAAATATATCCTCAGGTGAGGATTAAAAACAATTTTTTTTAATTCCTTATCTTTCAGGGATACATACTGAAATCTTTACACAGGCGATGCAGGGTAAAGATTCCATGGCAGTTCATTTTACTATGCTATCCACTTTTGTACACGTGTGAAAATTCCCATCAAGACAAACTTCCCCAGTGATTCAAACACACATCCTGGGCTGAGAACCACCAGACTCCACTCTGAGGCCACAAGGCCTGGGGAAGTTCCCAGCCCTGGCAGCCATAGGTTCACCCAGCTGCCCAGGGTCCCAACCCAGACCAAGGGTGGGGTCCTGGCATCAGTGTATTTTTAATGAAATCAGTCAGATGCAGCTGGCCACAGTCCTACATTCCAGACCAACCTGAAGCAGAGTAAGTTCACACTGGGGAGCCAGAAAGACCTAGGTTCAAATCCCAAACCTGCCATTTTCTAGCTGAATGACCCAGGTCAAGTCCTTTCACCTCAAAGCCTGTTTTTGCATCTGGGAAACGGGAACAGTTTGTCCTACTGCTCAGGCTCCCTTACAGGACTACAAGGAGGAACAAGTCAAATGAGGTTCATGGGACTCCGTCATAAGCTAAATTCTTCGAACCTAAGGCAGCGATATTGTGCGTGGAGGAGGTGCTTCGTAGGCTGTTTTTTTCCGGAAGTGGGTGGATTATTAGGGAATCACCAAGGCACTTCAAGCGTGGCTCAGTTCCTACCCATTGTGAAAAGTTAAGCAGCACTGGCAGAGAAGGGGTGGGGCAGAGCTGGCAATGACTCATTTATTTCTTCAGCAAATATTTAGGGAGGACCTCCCTATATGCCAGGAGGCAGCTAAGGGGTGGGGACGGAGCTAGGAAGGAGAGAGCACCACATAAAATCTCCCAACTGAGGGGAAAATGGACAGGAAGCAAACCAAGACCCAAGTAAATATGTAAGTACTAGAGGTCCGGTGCACAACATTCGTACACTGTGGGGGAGGGGGCGGCAGGGGCCCGTCAGCCTGGCCTGTGCCCTTTCACAGTCCAGGAGCCCTCAGGGATGCCTAAGCCAGCAGTCGGACATCCTTAGCACTGCCGCTGAGGCAAGAGAGGCTCCCGCCACCACAACTGTACTAGCCAGCGTCAGCCCGGCTTCTGGAGTTAAGCATCTGCCCCCTGGTGGTCAGTGCGCGTCATAGCGACCAGTCGTTCCACCATTCGGCCGATTTGCATATTACCCTTTTATTATATAGGATGAACAATGAGAGCTGAAACAAAGGGAAAAAACAGGATGTCAGAGAGAGAAGGGTTGGCAGAACAGGGGTGGCTGATGTGTAAGGCAACACAGAGTTAGGTCGTTAGAGGGTATGAATCCCGCTCTGCCACTTAGTAGCCATGGGACCTTGGACACGGTACTTGGTGGTGCTGAGATTAAATGAGATAAAGAATGTTAAGTACTTAGAACACCTGGCACAGAATAAAACTCAAGAAATTGTATCAGTAGTATTAGCATAAATAACAATAGTGAAAACAATAACACCGCCTTCCATTCTGGCAGGCCCATCACACACAGCGCCCTGGACCAGATGCTTTATATATGGTCAGCAAACAGAGACCCATGGGTGGCCGCTGGGAAATAAAGTTGTATTGGGACACGGTGATGCCCATTCATTTACAAATGTCCGTGGCTGCTACAAGGACAGAGTTTAGCAGTTTTGACAGAGACCATGTGGTCTGCAAGACCTCAGATAGTTACTATCCGAACATGTTGGCTGACCCCTGCTCACACCAGACCTCATAACACCTGAGGACACAATAATTATTAAAGGGGAAACTAGAGCTCAAATGACAGCCTTGTGCCTCCAAATCCCATCTTCTTTCAGTCTTGGCATAACAGCATAGTACAGGTGTGCAAGTTAAACCTTGCACAAAGAGGCTTGGCTGACGGGGCAAGTGGGTACTGAGATGCACCTGTGCCAGTTCAACAAGACTGCCAGGTCACGTGCCAGGGAGGAGCGCCATCAGCTTAAAAGAAGCAGGGCCTGTCTCAAAGTCACCCAGCCAGGGGGGATGAGTCATCCTTTTCTAATTTGCACAGACGCGTGGTACAAATAGCAAGGGTGTTAGGCATATACCCACAGGGCCCTCACAAATGCTGGCCTTCTTTCAAACTCGGGCAACTCCAGCTGTGGTCGAACATGCAGCAGCCTGTGGACTCAACAACCTTGCACAGATGAGGCTGCAAGAACAATGGCCCAGAGGGAAAACACCAATCCTCCCACCAGCTCCTAAAAAGCCCAACTCCTGTGAGAAAATTCACCCAGCAAATTCAGTGAGGCCGGGTATTACCACAGACATTCCGGTTTCTAAGGTGTACACTCCGAGGGCTTTGTCAAACTCGTCTCCCCAGCCCTCCTCCCTCCAAGGGATCCAAACACAGATTTTCAGATTACCGCAAGTCACGTCGCGCTGAGACAGGGTCCCCATCACCAGCACAGAGAAGCAAATACTGTATTGACTGGGAACCACGTTCTGGAAGTCCCTCTCTGATAACAGACAACTGGAGTGCTTCAGTAGCCAAGAACTGATAATAATTTAAAAACAAGAAGAAAAGGGCTCATGAATGAGGATGCAGACAGCAGACCATTCGACCGAAACCAAGCAGAATGTTCCAGTGTCATTCATTAAAAGCAGAGCTGCCAGCTTGGGGTTTCCAGCCTCTGAGACCGAAGTGGACTAACTCCTGGCCCAGGACGGAGGCTTGTGGACGGGTGCCCCCTTCATTTAGAAGCGAGAGTAATTCACACAAGCCGTGACGGAGGCAGGAGAGCCTGGTGTATGCAAACAGAGCTGCGTTCTTTGGCATCCGCATCTGGCTCTGGGTGATCTGGCCAGAAACCATGTGGATTAAACCAATTTGATACAAGAGCCCCAGGCACTGGTTCTTTGAGAACTCACATTCATTACCTCTCACACAGGGCAGTTTGGGGACCTTGCCCAGGTCCCCACACCTCTTTTCTGGTTCAGAATCTACCTTTACCAGTAGTTTGCTTGTCTGCCAGTGACTCCCACTCTGTATTTCCTAAATGCCCAGGAGTAAGGGACGAGTAAGACATGAGGAAAGCTTAGAGAAGGAGTTTTTGAAATGTGGCCCCGTCACCAGCATCCACAGTGCCAGGGAATTTGTGAGAAATGCAAATACTACCAGGGGGGTGAGCGCATGGGGGGGAGCGGTTGGGGGGTTAATGGAGGGATGAGGACACATATGTAATACCTTAATCAATAAAGAAATTTAAAAAAAAATAAAAGAAATGCAAATACTGCCCAGTCAGGGTGGCTCAGTGGTTGATTCCCAGTCAGAGCACATGCCCAGGTTGCAGGCTCGATCCCCAGTACAGGGCATGCAGGCGACAGTCAATCGATGATTCTCATCATTGATGTTTTTATCTCTCTTCCTCTCTAAAATCAGTAAAAACATATTAAAAAAAAAAAGACACGTGACTATTGGGGCCCCATCCAGATCTACGGACTCAGAAGTTCTGGGTGTGGGGCCCAGAGATCTGTTTTAACAAGCCCTCCAGGTGATGCCAAGCCTGCTCAGGTGTTCGGACCCAGTGAGAGGGCTGAGGATCCAGCTTTGTGGCTTAGGCAAGACACTTCACCACTCTGGCCCTCCATGTCCTCAACTCTGAAACAGGGGGAGCCCTAGCCGGTTTGGCTCAATGGATAGAGCATCGGCCCATGGACTGAAGGGTCCGGGTTCAATTCCAGTCAAGGGCATGCACCTCAGTTGCAGGCTCAAATCCTGGCCCTGGTCAGGGCATGTGCGGGAGGAAACCAATTGCTGTGTCTCTTTCACATTGATGTTTCTCTGTCTCTCCCCTCCCTTCCACACCTTCTTTAAAAAAAAAAAAAAGGAAAAATATCCTTGGACATGGATTAACAACAAACAAAAACAGGGGGAGATTCATAATTTCCCCTCATTGGGTTGCTTCCAGGATTAATAAATTACTAAATAAAAATAGCACACCAGGCTGCTATCATTATTACTGGTTGGGATGATTTAAATGTCCAACAATAAAAGAGATGTGTTGCTATGTCTTGTAACACTGCTGGTTTTTGTTGCCTCTCTTGCTTAGAGCTGTGCTAATCACCTCCTTGCTCAGGACCAGTTTCTTCTACTGTAACACCCACCACATACACGCCGCCCTTTCCCCATGACCTCAGCCATTGCTTCCTGGATTTTGATGCTCTAGGGCAGTGGTCGGCAAACTCATTAGTCAACAGAGCCAAATATCAACAGTACAACAATTGAAATTTCTTTTGAGAGCCAAATTTTTTCAACTTAAACTTCTTCTAACGCCACTTCTTCAAAATAGACTCGCCCAGGCCGTGGTATTTTGTGGAAGAGCCACACTCAAGGGGCCAAAGAGCAGCATGTGGCTCACGAGCCGCAGTTTGCCGACCACGGCTCTAGGACACGCAGGGTCACCATCCAGTCAACCCTCCACCCTACCTGCCTAGGCTCCTACAGTGGCTTCTTAAGCCTTCAGTGGGAGGGATCCTCTGAACGCCCCCACCCAGTGTGTCACTCCCCACTGAAAAACCTTCCAACAGGTCAGGATTCCAAGGCCTTATAGTGACACACTATTCCACCCGTGATCTTTAGTGCTCGGCTCCCTGGCCCGTCCCTCCTGGCCAAGCAGTTCCCACTCACTCCCATGTTCCATCACGTTGCCAGACCTTTGCACACACTGGCTCCTCTACCAGGAGCGCTTTCCTGTGCACCCTCCAGCCTTCAACGTCGCTGGCCTGGCAAGGCCTCTCCTTTCTCTGACTCAGGCATCCGCTCCCCTGGATGCTGGCTGGCCCTGGAGCCCCAGCACCACCCTGCCTCGGAGCCCCCGTCCATCCTGAAGCTGCTGGCTTATTAGCCGGCTGCCCCCCTCCACCTCTTCTCAAGAGCAGTAGTCAACGTTTGCTCATCTCTAGGGACTCAGAGCCAGCTCAGCCCCGGCACAATGCTGAATTACTAAATGACCAGAAGTGTAACAGAGAAAGGAATTTAAAATGGTGTTTACGATGCGCTTATAAACAGTCTAAACTCAGCAGTTGCCTCTGGGATGTGAGTGGTAAAGACAAACCATGGAGGGGTAGGAGGGAACTTTCTGGAGTCCAGGTAATGTTCTGTATCTTAAGAGAGGCTTCAGTTATTCATTTATCAAAAACTCACTGATTGGTAATAAGACTCAGCAATGTCACTGTACGTAAATTTTACTTGAAGGAAAAAAAGCTATACACAGATAGTGAACTCTAGCTGATGACTTGCACAGTGAAGTGTTTGGGTGAAGAATACTAATGCATTTCAAAGGAAGTTTCAGATATCAAAAATAAGTTAATGGGTTGACTGGCTGGCTGGATAGCTATGTGATAAAACAAGTTTAGCAAAATGTTAACTGTGGATTCTAGTTGGTGATCAGATGAGTTCTCCCTGTGCGAGTCTTTCAACTCCACTGTACGTGTGAAATGTTCATAGTAAAATGAGCTGAGAGGTTCTTAGCTAAGGTGCACCAGTGCATTCAACCGTGCCCCCAGGATCTTGTTAAATGAGGCTGTCAGCCGGGCTCAGGAGGCCTGAGATGTTGCATTTCCAATGAGCACCTGGGACGCCAATGCTGCCACTCTGAGAAGTGAGGGTCTGCCACATGACCACGTTTGACCACGATGTCCCCAACTGCAAATGGAAACCCCTTCTCCCGACCCTAAGCAGCAGCCTCATAAAAGGAACCAGCCAGATAAAAGGAACAGAGGCCGGGGACAAGCAGGAGCCTGGTCAGCCATGCTCAGCCGCCTGGAGGACAGGAGCAGCCCTGGCAGGAGACCAGGGCCAGAATAGATGTCTGAGTCACGCAAGGGGCCGGCCGGCGGGGTGACTCAGCAAGGGCGCCTGGGGAAGCCAAGGGCTGCCAGCTCCTACCCAGGCCTCGCCTGGCCCTGGCCACCTCAGGGCTTGGCTGACTGCCCTCTCTGAGGACAGGCGACAGGAACTGCTGCTAGAAGCACAGGAGAGAGGCAGGGGTTGGCCTCTCCCATCCTTCAGGTCTGCTGGTACCAGCTCTGAGGGAGGCAGGGAGACAGGCGCAGAAGGTACCTGACTGTGTCCCCCCTTCTCACATCCGGGGCAGGGAGGAGGATGAGTATCAGGAGGAGCCTCAACCCCTTTTCAAGTGAGGACACTGAGGTCCTGCAAGGAGGGGCGACAGCCCCAAAAAGAAAAGTTCCCAATCTAAAGTCATGTGACCTGCTTCTCCACCTTCATCTCAATCGTTTCCATAGTGATTTGTCTTCCATCTCCCCAAGAGACCAGAAGCTTCCTGAGGGCATGCGGCAGACACTATTCTCCAAAGATGGCCAGACAGTACCTGCCATCCCAACCAGCTGTCTCACAGTGAGATAGGGCCACTCCCCCATGCAGAGGTGGGTCTGTGTACCCCCACCTTGCTGCCAGGCAGACTTCTGTGATTGTGTCAATAAAGAGAGTAGAACAGTGGGGAGAAGGCCTGGGGAGGGGAGGGAGAGGGTGGAGGGGTCAATGGGGGAAAAAAGGGGGCATCTGTAATACTTTCAATGATAAAGATAAACGAAAAGAAAGAGAGAGGAGGGCAGCAGTGACACTGTGCGACTCTGGGACTGGACCATAAAAGGTGACGCGGGCCCTAACCGGTTTGGCTCAGTGGATAGAGCGTCGGCCTGCGGACTGAAGGGTCCCAGGTTCGATTCCGGTCAAGGGCATGTACCTTGGTTGCGGGCACATCCCCAGTAGGGGATGTTGCAGGAGGCAGCTGATCGATGATACTCTCTCATCGATGTTTCTAACTCTCTATCCCTCTCCCTTCCTCTCTGTAAAAAAATCAATAAAACATATTTAAAAAAAAAAAAAAAAAAGGTGATGCGGCTTCTGCCTGGCTCCCTCTCTTGGAACACGCACAGCTACCACGCTGGGGAGCCCGGCGGCTTGGGAGACCACATGGAGCAGCCACGCCCGGCCGGGGCTCCAGCCGGGAGCCGAGTTCACCACCAGACAAGTGAGAGAGGCAGTCAAACTCAAGCCCCTACAACCATCCGCCTTGGAGAGTCCCCAAGTAAGACCCACTACTAAGCCAAGCCCGCCAACACCCACAACTGTGAGACATAACAAACTAAAGACAGGTCGGGTGTGATGGAATAACAGGTAACTAGCAGGGCATGAACCACATCTATTTCACACACTGCTGTGGCCCCAGAACTAAGCACATAGATAGCGCATGCCTAATAAATGTCTGTGGAAGGGATGAAGGGACCCAGGTGGGATGACAGCCCAGGGTCTGCCCAACACAGGCTGCCTCGGCCATCAGATTTAGGGATAAGTTAGGGTCTAACAGCCCACTTCTCTGAACTTTGATTCCTAACACAGATAAACAATGACTGGGGAGAAGAGTCGGATTGTCCCGGCGTCCCACACCCCAGCCTCCAGCTGCTGGAGCTGAACATGCAAGCAAGGCCCAGGGTGGCAAGTCAGAATGCTGGGAACACAGAACACAATGGGAGGAGGACATCAGCTCTCTGAGCCACCTCCCAGCACACGCCCAGGAAAACCTGGACTCAGTCACCCTTGGAGGAACCCAAGGTCTGCAGCCACCTAGGGGGTGTGGCTTGTTGGTTGCGATTCTCAGCTCCACAGAGCAGCCTGACAATTAATAAATGTTTCCAGATGGGGACACTCCACCGCCATACGTCCACATACACACACAAACTCTGAGGATCAGCGGACACAATCGCCACAGACATCTGAGCCCTCATTTGTGCCAGGCGTGGGCCAGGATCCAATGGGTGCTACAGGCATGGTTGCTGCCTTCGTGAACCTTGCACACATGCAAACACACATGTACAAGAACATACTAACACATCCATATACACAAACACTCCAACATACATCTACATACAAAATGTGAACATAAAATGCAAATATACACACATATATAAACATGCACGCACATACATACATATATACGAACACATACACGCACACAAACACATTTGCATACACACACAATCTGTTAATTTCTCCAACTCAGTTCCTCCTTGAGCAGGGAAATCCAAGAATGGGGGCCTTCAGGACACAGGTTTCAGCCTCCTCTTCATGCTGCTGCCCCACAAGTCCCTTCATGGCTGACAAAGGCAGCCTCAGCCTTTTGCTGAGGTTTAGGCCACACCCAACAGATCTACTAGTACAGCAGCCAAAAACTGCTCCTGCTGCAATTTCACCCATTAACAACTGACTAGCCATGAACAAAGCATCAAATAAATGCTCCAAAGGCTTTCTGTCCCTCTCAGAATAAAATCCACACAGCTCATCTCGCCTACCTCTCAAATGCCACCCTCAGCCCTTGCCTGCCTGTTGCTCCAGCCACGCTGGCCTCTCCTGCTGTTCTCTCCACATTCCTCAGCAGCTCCTGCCCCAGGGCCTTTGCACTTGCCACCACTCTGCCTGGAATGCTCTTTCTCCGAGTATTTGCTAGGTTGGCTCCTTCACTTCTTTAGGTCTCTGCTCCAGTGTGATTTCCTGGGGGAGGCCTTCCATGATTGCTCACCAAAAACTGCACATGGCCCCCAACCATCATCTCCATTTTCTTTCCCTGCTTTCTTTTACTTAGCATTTACCACCACCTGACAGACATGTGGGTCCCGGGTTACTGTTTGTCCCCATCCATGAAAAGCTAAGCCTCACGTGGACAAGATCTCTGCTTTATTCACTGCTACAGCCCTGTGCCCAGATCAGGGCCTGGCATTCAGCAATGGCTAGAATGATGGAAGGAAGACAGGGAAGGTGAGGAGAAAGGGGGGGGGGGGTGGCAAGAAAGACAAGAAGGAGGAGGGAAGGAGGGGAGGGAGAAAGAAGAGAGGCAAGGGTGACAAATTACTATGTTCCCTGTATTCCCCCAGCAGGAAGAGTGGCCATCTCCACCCGCCCAAAGATTTCTTTCTGCACACATAGAATTTCCCTCAAACTGACAGGACAGACCAAGGGTCTCAAACTCAAATCCCTCAGAGGCCAAGCACGTACCTAGATGAAAGAAGCAAGACTGTACAATGCAATAGGGAGTGGTGGGGACTGCAGTAAACTAAGGCAACCCCCCTCAGCTCTGGCCAGCTGCTGCCATGTGCACTAATGGCCCTGATGCTGCCTGAACTTGTCATTTTTTGTAGAAAGCTTGGACACTTAGAATTTATGTGGAACTTCCCAATTTTTAAATGTTTGCTCACATATCCTAAAATCACTATGCCAACAAAATGAGGAAACCTACAGGCCTGCAAGACACAGCAATTTACACTAGGAATCAGATTCCCACCTCAGGCTCTCCCACCCTAGCCCATGGCTCCGCTTTGCCATGTCAAGTGGGAGGACAATATAACCCATCTCTAGGCATTTGGGGAAGATGGAATGAGATCCCAGATGGATGATCCTGGCTCAGAACAAGTGTCCAATCCATATTAGCCACCTTGTGCAATGTTTCTCGAACCATTTGTGATCGCACTTACAGGGTCGTTGATGGTTTCTGAGAACAGGGGCGAGCGGTCTGAGAAACAGGACAGCACGAGCTGAATCAGCACGAGGGAGAAGTAAAAGTAGAAAGTGACATCCCGAAACACATCGACGTTGGCATCCTAAACGTGAGGGAAGGAGGAGGGAGACAATCACTTTCTGGAAGTAGCTTGCCCACTCCTCCCCACCTCCCCTGCACGTTAACACAAGAGAGGCCGTTCCATCAGAGTGTGGTCTGTACCACCCAGGGAGGGCGACCCCCACAGTGGGAGGGGGCCCGAGCTTGGGAGTGAAGCAGACCCACATTCAGGTCCTATCTCTGCTCACATTGGCTGTGGGACTTTGTCAGCTTACCTAAACCTCTCTGTGCCTCAGTTTCCCCATCTATAAACAGACCTGTGGTCCTCAACCAGGGGTGATTTTACTTCGCAGGGCACACACGGCAGTGTGTGGAGACATTTCTGTTTGTCACACTTGGGAGGTGCGGCTGGCACCCAGTGAGAGGAAGCCAGGGATGCCCCTAATATCCAACAGAGTACGGGACAGCCCTCCACAACAAAGACGTCTCTGGCCCACCTGTCAACTGGTGCTGAGGCCAAGAAACCCTGGCAGAGTAATTGTGAGAAGTCAGTAAGATTATTCATGAGAAGAACTTCGCCCTCCGCCTGGAACTTTGCAAATACGAACTCAATAAATGTCAGCTGCCATCACTATTAAAGACGGTACTGTACACTGCGGGTGCTCAATAAATGTCCCGTTTCTTTCCCTTCCTTTGCCTGACGCCAGTTCCTGATTAGCTCGGAGATGGCAGGGAACAACAGCATAGTCTGAAAGCGCAGACTCTTCAGAATCCCAGGAGCGGCATATGGCAGCCAACGTGAACCACTTCTCAGCCAGACTAGCGGCTGATGACACCAAGGTAACCTGGGGACAATTGGGGGCCACCTGGGGGTGCGGCCACTCTGCAAACACCGCTCCCTGCTCGGCTCCCTTCCAGACTGAAGACATCTGTTTGCTGCTGGCAGAGGCTCACAGGGTAGTGTGCAACAGCTGAGGCTCCTGCCCCTGGAGGACCCACTTGGGCTACTCGGAGCTACACAGACAAGTGGCGCCATGAGGAAAGAAGGTTCTAGAACAAAGGCTGGATGAGGTATTGAAATCCCTAGGGAAGAAGCCGGGCCCATGTGGTGCCCATCTCCTGGTTCCCATGGCCACCCGTGCTTTCCACACCATCCAAAAGGAACAGGCATCTCTCCCAAGGGCCACCCAGGAAGATGCGGAGTGAGGCCACACTTACCTCTTTTAAGGCAGTCATGATTTTGGATCTCAAGATGACAAGGGCACATAGTAGGGCTATAAGCCAGAATGTGAGCATGATCCCTGAGGACTGGATTCCCTTCCTTCTCTCGAGCTGAATTAAAAAGGTAGCAAGCAGCTAGAAGAGAGCACACAACAGAAGCTGTCAGGAGAAGGCCAGGGCCCCAAAGCTGCTGTGGTCCCCAAGGCCCCCAGAGTCCAGGGGCCTGGCAGACGTTAGGCCTCAAGTGAGGCTGCCCTTAGCCCAGTGGTACAAGAACAGCCTGGGGGAGGACTTGGCTCCAGTACCAGCTCTGCTCTGACCCTGCTGGGTGACCCTGAACAAGTTACCAAACCTCTCTGAGCCTCCACGGCCTATTCTGCAAAGCGGGGTTGATAACAGCACCTACCTCGATGGCTGTGGGAATTTAGTGAGGTCATGTTTAGATCTGGAATAGGAGGGGGAGTTCATATAGAACAGAAAAGGGCACCTTTTTTTAAGAGACCAGATAGTAAATATTTTAGGCTTTGTGGGCCATAGTTTCTGTCACAACTACTCAACATTGCTATTGCAGTGTGACACCAGCCCTAGATGATACATGAATGAATGGGCATGGCTGCGTGCCAATAAAAGCAAGCAGCGGGCCCACCCGATCTAGAACCGGAAAGACCTGTGTTCGACTCCTCCTTAGGTGACAAGGATGACTGTTCTTTATGGAGCACCTGCTACCTTGCCTCATAGGAAGCATCCACACGCACTAACTCGCTCCCCCCACCCCCCGGCCTCCCCGAGAGCCGGAACCTCAGTTTGCATTTGAGGAAACGAGGTTACTTAATCTGCCCACAGTCACACATCTCATCTTCTGGGATTTTATTAGAACCATGGTGATGGGGAACTTGGATTTTTACCTCATTCCTGATACCTGGTGCTACTGCTTCCATTTTACATGTGACTTGATGATTAGGGGAAAAAAACTAAATAAAATTGCTTTTCCTTGAAAAAAGAAACTCATAGCTCTCTCCCAGAAGGGCAGAGTCACCCCCTTGAGGCAGATCCCCAAGACCAGTCATGGTCACCCACCCTAAGGAGCTGTAGGTCACCCACAGCACCTCTCCACATAACCCAGCTGTGAGAAACAGAAACAGGTCTGTCCGTCTGTCCTCCTCAGTTCCCCCATCTCCTTCACTCCCCACATCTAATCCATCAAAAACACACACTGGCCCTGCCACTAAGGCCAGTCCTCAGTTTACCCGCTGCTCACTCTGATCCCAGCCTCCATCCCCTCTTGCCAGGTGACCCCAGTGCCCACCCCCCATGCTCTCATCCCCATTGCTCTCCCAGCTTCTGCTCAACAATCCATTCTCCACTTGGAGGCAACAGTCAGCTTTTCAATATGCAAAGCCAGGCATATCACATCCTTGCTGAAAACCTCTATCTTTCAGACCTGAGGTTTAACCTGGGTTCCAAGGACAGGTTGTGGATAGAACCTGGGAGTCCGTGAACTTGGATGGAAAACAATTACAGCTTCGTCTTCCCACATCAGCATCACCAGTAATAAGTAGAGGCAATAAACCACAACAGCAGTGCCCAGGACTCTGTCACAATTCAACATCATATCTGAAAATATACAGCTGAAGAGGTCCCAACTATTGCTATTTGGAAGTAAAGGAGCATCACCCCTGCTGCTAGATCTTTGGTGTGAAATACATTAATAAAGAAACACATAGATTTTTTACATTGTTTTTTTTTAATCTTTTGATACTGTATTTAAATACAATTGGTTTCCCAGTCCAAATCCCCTGCAACTGACGAATGGATAAAAAAATGGGTGGTGCCTGGATGGTGTGGCTCTGTGGTTGAGCACTGACCTATGAACCTGGAGGTCATGGTTCGATTCCCGTCAGGGCACATACCGGGGTTGCAGGCTCGATCCCCAGTAAGAGGTGTGCAGGAGGCAGCCGATCAATGATTCTCTCTTATCATTGATGTTTCTCTCTTTCTCTCCCTCTCCCTTCCTCTCTGAAATCAATAAAAATGTATTAAAAAAAAAACAAAACAGGAATGGGGGGCGGGGACCATACAATCCAATACATTCAGCAATTCCAAAAAAAAAAACAAAACAATCTTTGGATACACTCAACACAGTTGAACCGCTAGTGCTATGACGTCAGTCTCAAACTGCTCCAGCCTACGTGGTTCACTCACGTGACCTTCCAGAGGAGGCAAAGCGACGGGGACAGATATCATGTGAGCGGTTCCCGGGAAAGGGGCGAGGCAGAGGCTGACTGCAGAGGCGCAGCACGAGAGAGCATTTGGGGTGATGGACTGCTGTCTACACTGTGGAAGTGGCAGTCACAGACAGTATACATTTATCAATTAACCCCAACTAAAAATAAAATGTACAGCACAGAATCTTCACATATGTACACGTGAGTGTGATTGGTTTCCTTTGTAATCCTACGTTTTTAAGAACGTTATTCTGAGAAGGAGCGTAGACTGGCAAAGGAGAAAGGGGTCCATAGCACAAAAGGTTTAGAACCCAGCGTTGGGAATGAAAAACGAAAACCACTTATCTTGAAGCTCAAGGTCCCACAGGGTCAGGCCTCTGCCATACCAGCTCTCTTTCTCTCTTCCTCACCTCTCCACCCCAGCCACACAGGCCAACTCTCCATTTCTCCCGCCGAACCCAGGACTTTTGCATGTGCTATTCTCGCCAATGGTGTTCCTCTGCCCATGGCCCCTTCAACTTCTTAACATCCTGCTCATCCTTCAGGCCTCAGCTCTGTCATCCTTTCCTCCCTACCCTCCAGACCTAACCAGTTCACCTAACTTCACTCTCACAGCAATCTGCACACAGTATTTTGTGCCTTTTGGGGAATCATTTGCTAAATGTCCATTTGCTCAGCTGGACTGTACACTCCATGACGACAGGATCTGTGTCGGTTTTAACTTCAACTCCTGGTCCATAGTAGGAATAAAAAATATTTGCTGACTGCCTCACATCCCATACTCCGAGTGCCTGCATATTCCGGTCCCCGGGCATGTCGGGAGAATGTTCCTGCAACAGGAAGAGCAGGGCTGGTCCTTCACTCCTGGAGCCATGAGGAGAGAGACTGAGCATTTCACAGGCCAGTTCACCTCTTGGCCAGCCCAGCTCAGAGCCCCAGGGGGTACAAAGCCCGGTGACCCTCACCCCATAATACCTGTGTGCCAAGTATCACAGAAAAAGGTCTGGATGAAGAATCAAAAGACCAGGAGCACGGAAAGTTAAGGAAATACGAGTTATCCCAGCCCAAACTAGTCCACCTTGACTCTCCTTTGCCAAAATGTAGAGGTCAAGACCTCCAGGCCAGCAAAACCAAGTCCTTCACTTCCCCATTCCGTCCATATGTTTGTGGAGTGCTTACTGCATGTCAAGCACAGTGCCAGGCTATCTAATTAAAGAGTAATATGCAAGTTGACCATCACTCCAACACACAAGATAGCTGCCCCCATGTGGTCAAAGATGGCTGCCACAAGATGGCCTGCAGGGGAGGGCAGTTGGGAGGGACCAGGCCTGCAAGGGAGGGAAGTTGTGGGCGATCGGGCCAGCAGGGGAGGGTAGTTGGGAGGGACCAGGCCTGCAAGGGAGGGCAGTTGGGGGCAATCAAGCCTGCAGGGGAGGGCACTTAGGGGTGACCAGGCTGGCAGAGGAGGGAAGTTGGGGGCGACCGGGCCTGCAGGGAAGGGCAATTGGGAGGGGGGGGGGGACCCAGGCCTGCAGGGGAGAGCAGTTGGGGGGGACCAGGCCTGCAGGGGAGGGCAGTTGGGGGTGACCAGGCCTGCAGGGGAGGGCAGTTAGGGGCAAACAGGCTGGCAGGGGAGCAGTTAGACATCAATCAGGCTGGCAGGGGAGTGATTAGGGGGTGATCAGGCTGGCAGGCAGAAGTGGTTAGGAGCAATCAGGAAGGCAGGCAGGCGAACAGTTGGGAGCCAGCAGTCCTGGATTGTGAGAGGAATGTCCGACTGCCCGTTTAGGCCCGATCCTACCAGGCAGTCGGACATCCCTTGAGGGGTCCCAGGTTGGAGAGGGTGCAGGCTGGGCTGAGGGACACCCCCCCGCCCCCATGCACGAATTTCGTGCACCGGGCCTCTAGTTAGATATAATAAAGCAGTGATACAGCAGTTACCCTGTTTGCATCTCCCACTGAACAAGGGACCCACATGGGGCAGGGTGGTCTCTCATTCAACTTGGCATCCACTCCTTGTGCCAGAGCCTAAAAGCTCGAGACCATTAGGTCCCAGGCAATTGCTGTAAGTGATGAGCTGGCCAGTGCAAGAAGAGAGTACAGCAAGTGCAGCGCAGGATGGCATCTGCACTCAGCCTCAGGCGCAGGGAGGGCAAATGGCACGGGCGGGGAGACTGTGACAAACCAGACCACGCTTGCCCCATTGAAAGGCTGCAGTCACCTCTCAGCTCCAGCTGACTGCTGCCCCAGAAGACTACGAGTCTAGTGCTGCCAGACCTTTGAGTTTTTTGGCAGAAACCAGATCTCTAAATTTTTACTGTGAGATCGTCTCATTTTTAAATGCTGGCCACTGCTTTTGATCTCCATACTGCCTAGCAGACAGCCAGCTCCTACTTACCATGGTGATGCCCAAGAGGGTTGGGCTGACCAGAAACACCGGGGCCGGGAAGTTGCCCCAATTTCTTTCCCAGAAAGAGTAGAAGAGGTCTGCCCAGCAGACAATCCACAGCAAAAACCCCAAGGCCTGGAAGAGAAGAAAACACGTCTTACAATGGACAGCACTGGAACTTCCCAGCTCACCTTCCGGGGGACCAGCCAACTCCTATACCATCAGCTATGGTCCTTGAACACAGCACACATCCTCTGGAACACACACAAGTGCCAAGTAGGGTGAGCCACCGTCTGGGCCCTCCCATGCTGCTCTGTGACCTGTATACTATCCCCTCCGGCACCCCTGGCATGACTTAATCTGTCTGGTCACTATTCGCCCCAGCACTCAGTCTAAAAGTTACCGATATCAGCAACGCCAGCAGCTTGCATAAGGCCTTTCTCACAAAAACCATTCATCCAAACAAAATTTACTGGGGGCTTGCAATGGGCCACACACTTTTCAAGGTGCCAAGGATCCAAAAGTGAACAAAAGAGACACAAGTGCCTGCCTTCATGGAGCTGAGATTCTAATGGAATGGAAACAAGAAACAAACTGAAAAATACATATTATAAAGCCAGAAAGTAGTAAGTGATATGAGGAAAAACAAAACAGGTGAGGGAAGACCTCTCGGATCAGGTGACATCTGAGTGAGGAGCCAGTATTGAACAATTAAGAAAAAGAACAGCAAGTGCCTGGTTTGGGATATGCCTACTGCGGAAGGAGCAATGGGCATCGCAGGAGATGGCTGCAGAGGAGCTGTGAGGACTTCTGGATCTTATTCCCTGTGGGGAGGCCTTACCAGAAGGTTTTTGAACAAGGCAAGGACAAGACCTGACTCACATTTTAAAGGCAAATAGAAGTACAAACTGCTCCCAGAGGAAGAGGAAGATATTAGAGCTAGCTCAGGTTAGGGAAACAGAATGCATTTTGAGATAGGTTTGAAGAGCAGTATGAATGAGACAGGTTTAAATGGCAATATAAGCAAAGGGACAGACAGCGTCGGTAAAATCATTAAAGTTTTCCTGTTTACCAAGGGTTTATGGAAATGAGTCTTGGGTAATGTAGCTTTAAAATATTTCTGAGAAGTATAATTATAAAATTTAAATGACCTCTTGAGACTTTTATTGCATGCCTGATGATACTCAGGCAATGGCAAAGCCACACTAAGTGGCAGGCGCCAGCCTTTCTGACCCCGAGGTAATTTTCCCTACATACTAGTCCTTCCACTTATGAGGTTCAAATTAGTGCCTCAGAAATTATTTGTCATGTTTCATTCTTTTAGCACAGACTGGGAACACTTGAAAACAAGTGCTCAGATGCCAGGGGTTTCCTCTAGTGTCAGTAAGTGTTTAACACAAACTAACTCCATAATGAATGGAATTCATTCCACATATACTTTATTCAAGTATACTTAATAAGTAGCATATTTTACAAATGTGTCTTTTATTTTTTTTAATATATTTTATTGATATTTTACAGAGAGGAAGGGAGAGGGATAGAAAGCTAGAAACATCGATGAGAGAGAAACATCGATCAGCTGCCTCCTGCACACCTCCCACTGGGGATGTGCCCGCAACCAAGGTACATGCCCTTGACCGGAATCGAACCCAGGACCCTTCAGTCTGCAGGCTGACGCTCTATCCACTGAGCCAAACCGGTTTCAGCTACAAATGTGTCTTTTAAATGTCAGTATTTGGATGAAGTTTTTCTTTGTTTTGATATATTCCTTTGCTACATCAACCATGGTGTCAGAATTTACCTTTTGAACAGTTGATTTCAGAAACTGTAAAATGAATAATCTTATGTATCAAATTCAGAGTCCTAGCCTGAGTGGCTCAGTTGGTTGAGCACCATCCAATGCATTGAAAGGTCACCAGTTCGATCTCCAGTCAGGATGTGTGCAGGAGGCAGCCGATCAATGTTTCTCTTTCTCTCCCTCTCCTTTCTTCTCTCCATAAATAATCAATAAAAACATATTTTTTTAAAAAATTCAGATGTGTGAGAATGTGTTCATAAAGCATGGGTCTTGCAAAAAAACATGCACACAAAAAAATTACTGAGATGCATCTAAGTCCACAGGAAAACGTGGAATGAGGAGGATAGATACATGCTCTAACATCTCTTCCCCACAGAAGCCTTATTCTTGCAAGAGGACAAATAGTAACTGCAATGGAGAAACCAAATGACACTTTGACCAAATGAACAAAATTAACCCCATCACCGAGCTGTTTACCATACAGACCTAGATGTAACAGATTGAGGACATGACATCCCTCTGGTAGTTTTCCATCCAGGCAGGCGACACCTGAATCTAATCCTGAGGAAATATTATACAAGCCCAAGTTGAGGGCTCACTCTAAAGTAACTGCCCACCCCTAGCCAGTTTGGCTCAGTGGACAGAGCATCGGCCTGCAGACTAAAGAGTCCTGGGTTCAATTCCAGTCAAGGGGGCATTCTCAGGTTGTAGGCTCAATCCCTAGTAGGGGCCATACAGGAGACAGCCAACCAATGATTCTCTCTCATCATTGATGTTTCTCTCTCTCTCTCCCCCTTTCCCTTCCTCTCTGAAATCAATAAAAATATACACCGAGTAGCCATATCATTATGTCATTATGATCTCTGAATGCTGTGTGTGTGTGTGTGTGTGTGTATGAGGCCCAGTGCATAAATTCGTGCATGGGTGGAGTCCGGAGTCTGGCCAGCCTGGCCGGGGGAACAGGGGGACGGGACATGGGCAGTTGGCCGGCCTGGCTGCTAGTCAAACTCCTGGTGGAGGGGACAATTTGCATTTAGCCTTTTATTATATAGGATATACACTGAGTGGCCAGATTATTATGCGTTCAGAGATCATAATAATCTGGCCACTCAGTGTATTTTTTTTTTCTGATTCCATGAATTATTAACTTTATTATTAAATTTATTTACTGATTAAGGTATTACATATGTGTCCTTATTCCCCCATTCCCCCCCACCTCCCATTCATGACCCCACCCCCCTGTTGTCTGCATATACTGATTAGGCTTATATGCATGCATATAAGTCCTTTGGTTGATCTCTAACTGTCCCCTACCTTCCCTGAGGTTTGACGTTCTGATTGATGTTTCTCTGTCTCTGGATCTATTTTTGTTCATCAGTTTATGTTGTTCATTATATTCCACAAATGAGTGAGATCATGTGATATTTATCTTTCTCTGCTTGGCTTATTTCACATAGCATAATGCTCTCCATATCCATCCATGTTGTTGCAAATGGTAAGAACTCCTTCTTTTTTACCACAGTGTAGTATTCCATTGTGTAGATGTACCACGGTTTTTTAATCCACTCATATGCTGATGGCAACTTAGGCTGTATCCAAACCTTAGCTACGGTGAATTGTGCTGCTATGAACATAGGGGTGCATATATCCTTTCTGATTCGTGTTTCTAGTTTCCTGGGATATATTCCTAGAAGTGGGATCACTGGGTCAAATGGGAGTTCCATTTTTAGTTTTTTAAGGAAACTCCATACTATTCTCCGCAGTGGCTGCACCAGTCTGCATTCCCACCAGCAGTGCACGAGGGTTCCTTTTTCTCCGCATCCTCGCCAGCACTTGTCATTTGTTGATTTGTTGATAATAGCCATTCTGATAGGTGTGAGATGGTACCGCATTGTTGTTTTCATTTGCATCTCTCTGATGATTAGTGACTTTGAGCAGGTTTTCATATGTCTCTTGGCCTTCCTTTTGTCTTCTTTCGAAAAGTATCTATTTAGATCAGTTGCCCATTTTTTGATTGGGATGTTTATCTTCTTTTTGTTAAGCTGCATCAGTTCCCTGTAAATGTTGGAGATTAAACCCTTATCGTTGATATCATTGGCAAATACGTTCTCCCATGCAGTGGGCTTTCTTGTTTTATTGATGGTTTCCTTTGCTGTGCAAAAGCTTTTTATTTTGATGTAGTCCCATTTGTTTATTTTCTCTTTAGTTTCCATAGCCCTAGGAGCAGTATCAGTGAAGAAATTGCTTTGGCATATGTCAGAGATTTTTCTGCCTATGGATTCCTCTAGTATTTTTATGGTTTCCCATCGTATGTTTAAGTCCTTGATCCATTTTGAGTTTATTTTTGTGTGTGGTGTAAGTTGGTGGTCTAGTTTCATTTTTTTGCATGTATCTGTCCAATTTTCCCAACACCATTTATTGAAGAGACTGTCTTGACTCCATTGTATGTTCATGCCTCCTTTGTCAAATATTAATTGAACATAATTGATTTGGGTCGATTTCTGGGTCCTCTATTCTATTCCATTGATCCATATGTCTATTCTTGTGCCAATACCAGGCAGTTTTGAGAACAGTGGCTTTGTAATACAGCTTGATATCTGGTATTGAGATCCCATCTACTTTGTTCTTCTTTCTCAGGATTGCTGTGGCTATTCAGGGTCTTTTTTTATTCCAGATGAATTTTGGAGAGTTCATTCTAGATCTGTGAAATTTGCTGTTGGTATTTTAATGGGAAGTGCATTGAATTTATAGATTGTTTTTGGTAGTATGGACATTTTGATGATGTTGATTCTACCAATCCATGAACATGGTATGTTCTTCCATCTGTTTATGTCTTCCTCTATCTCTTTTTTCAGTGTCCTGTAGTTTTCCACGTATAGGTCTTTTACTTCCTTGGTTAAGTTTATCCCTAGGTATCTTAATATTTTAGTGCGATGGTAAATGGGATTGCTTTTTTAGTCTCTCTTTCTATAAGTTCATTCTTGGTGTATAGAAATGCCATAGATTTCTTGATATTAATTTTGTATCCTGCTACAATGCCAAATTCATTAAGTCTAATAATTTTTTGATGGAGTCTTTAGGGTTTTCTATGTACAGTATCATGTCATCTGCAAATAAAGACAGCTTTACTTCTTTTCCAATTTGGATGCCTTTTATTTCTTCTTCTTGTCTAATTGCAATGGCTAGTACTTCCAGCACTATGTTGAACAGGAGTGGTGAGAGTGGGCATCCCTGTCTTGTTCCTGTTCTTAGGGGAAATGGTTTTAGTTTTTGCCCATTGAGTATGATGTTGGCTGTGGGTTTGTCATACATGGCTTTTATTATGTTGAGGTATGATCCTTCTATTCCCACTTTGTTGAGAGTTTTTATCAAGAAAGGGTGTTTGATTTTGTCAAATGCTTTTTCTGCATCAATTGATATGACTGTGATTTTTATCTCTCAATTTGTTTATGTGATGTATCACGTTTATTGATTTGTGAATATTGTACCATCCTGGCATCCCTGGGATAAATCCTACTTGGTCATGGTATATGATCTTTCTGATGTACTGCTGAATCCGATTTGCTAGAATTTTGTTGAGGATTTTGGCATCTATGTTCATGAGGGATATTGGTCTGTAATTCATTCATTGTGTTATCTTTATCTGGTTTTGGTATTAGGGTGATGCTGGCTTCATAGAAGGAGCTTGGAAGTGTTCCTTCCTCTTGAATTTTCTGGAATAGTCTGAGGAGGATAGGTTTTAGTTCTTCCTTGAATGCTTGGTAAAACTCCCCTGTGAAGCCATCTGGCCCCGGGCTTTTGTTTGCTGGAAGCTTTTTGATGACTGCTTCAATTTCTTCCATAGTTATCAGCCTACTGAGATTTTTAGTATCTTCCTAAGTTTTGGAAGGTTGTATTTTTCTAGGAATGTGTCCATTTCCTCCAGGTTGTCCAGTTTGTTAGAATAGAGTTGTTCATAGTATTTTTAAATAATCCTTTGTATTTCTGTGGGGTCTGTTGTTATTTCTCCTCTTTCATTTCTGATTTTGTTTATTTGGGTCCTCTCTCTTTGCTTCTTGGTGAGCCTGGCTAGAAGTTCATCAATCTTGTTTACCCTTTCAAAGAACCAGCTCTTGGTTTTGTTGATCTTTTGTGTTGTTTTTTTGGTCTCTATGTCATTCATTTCTGCTCTGATCTTTAATATTTCCTTCCTTCTGCCCACTGTGGGCTTTTCTTGTTGCTCTCTTTCTAATTCTTTGAGTTGTTGAGTTAGATGATTTATTACCATTTTTTCTTGTTTTTTGAGGTAGGCCTATAGAGCTATAAACTTCCCTCTCAGGACTGCTTTCATTGTGTCCCATAGTATTTGCATTGTTGTGTTTTTATTGTCATTAGTCTCCAGGATGTTTTTAATTTCTTCTTTGATCTCATTGATAACCCAATCATTGTTTAATAGCATGCTATTCAGCTTCCAAGTGTTCGAATTTTTTGGAATGTTTTTATTGTAGTTTATTTCTAATATTATGCCATTGTGGTCTGAGAAAATGCTTGATATGATTTTAATCTTTTTGAATTTGGGGAAACTTTTTTTGTGACCCAATATGTGGACTATTTTTGAAAATGTCCCATGTGCACTTGAGAAGAACATATATTCTGTGGCTTTGGGGTGAAATGCTCTGAAGATGTGAATTAGGTCCATCTGATCTAGTGAGTCATTTAGAATTGCTGTTTCTTTGCTGATTTTTTGTCTAGAGGATTTATCCAGTGATGTCAGTGGTGTATTAAAGTCCCCTACTATGATTGTATTGTTGTCGATCTCTCCCTTGATATCTTCCAGGAGTTTTTTTTATGTATTTGGGTGCTCCTGTATTGGGTGCATATACGTTTATCAGGGTTATATCCTCTTGTTGTATCAATCCCTTTATTATTATGAAGTGTCCTTCCTTATCTCTTGTTATCGCCTTTACTTTGAGGTCTATTTTGTCAGAAATAAGTACTGCTACCCCAGCTTTTTTTTTCATTTCCATTTGCCTGAAAGATGTTTTTCCATCCCTCCACTTTCAGTTTGTATGAGTCCCTTTTTCTGAGGTGGGTCTCTTGTAGACAGCACACATACGCGTCGTGTTTTTTTATCCATTCACCCACTTGATGTCTTTTGATTGGAGCATTTAGTCCGTTTACGTTTAAAGTTATTATTGAAAGGAACTTATTTGTAGCCATTTTTATTTTTTGTGTCTGTGTTCCTTCTTACCTTTTTATTTCTTCTTTTTACACCAGTCCCTTTAGCATTTCTTCCATTGCTGGCTTGGTAGTGATAAACTCCCTTAGCATTTTTTTGTCTGTGAAGCTCAGTGTATTTTTAAAAAATAAAAATAAAAAAATTAAATAAATAAAACAACTGGCCCATGCCTGGCCGATGTGGCTCAGTGGTTGAGTGTCAAGCTATGAACCAGAAGGTCACCATTCGATTCCTGGTCAGGGCACATGCCCAGGTTGCAGCCTTAATCCCCAGTAGGGGGTATGCAGGAGGCAGCCGATCAATGATTCTCATCATTGATGTTTCTATCTCTCTCTCCCTCTCATCTCTTCTCTGAAATAAATAAAAATAGATTAATTTACCTCCAGTTATAAAATAATTTTTGAAGTGATTTTTTTTCAATTACAGTTAATATACAATATTATATTACTTTCTGGTACACAATCACTCAGTGATTAGACATTTATATCACTTATGAGTAATCACCCTGATAAATCTAGTACCCATCTGATAACATACATAGTTATTACAATATTATTAAATACTAGAGGCCCGTTGCAGAAAGATTCCTGCAAGAAGAGGGCTTCCTGCAGCCGGAGCAAAGCAGAGAAGGGAGCGAAGCCCACCTCGGCAGGCTTCGCTCCCTTCTCCACCACCCCGCTTGCTTCCCTCCTGTCTCTGCCACCCTGCTTGCTTCTCCACAGCTTCACTCCCTTCTGCAGTGCTTGGCTTCCTTCTTCGCAGTCTTCAGTCTTCCCTCCACGACTTCATATGCAAATTAACCGCCATCTTTATTGGGTTAGTTTGCATACTCACTCTGATTGGCTGGTGGGCGTAGCAGGAGAATGGTCAATTTGCATGTTTCTCTTTTATTAGTATAGATACTAGTGGCCCGGTGCACTAAATTCGTGCATGGGGCCCTGACCGGTTTGGCTCAGTGGATAGAGCGTCGGCCTGCGGACTGAGGGGTCCCGGGTTCAATTACGGTCAAGGGCATGTACCTTGGTTGCGGGCACATCTCCAGTAGAAGGTGTGCAAGAGGCAGCTGATCGATGTTTCTCTCCCATCAATATTGCTAACTCTCTATCCCACTTCCTTCCTCTCTGTAACAAATCAATAAAATATATTTTAAAAAAATAATTAAAAAAAAAAAAATTCGTGCATGGGGGAGGGGGTCCTCAGCCCAGCCTGCACCCTCTCCAATCGGGAACCCCTTGGGGGATGTCCAACCCACAGAGATCGGGCCTAAACCAGTGGTTGGACATCCCTATTACAATCTGAGACCGCTGGCTCCTAACCGCTCACCTGCCTGCCTGCCTGCCTGCCTCCCTGATTGCCCCTAATCCCTCTGCCTACCTGCCTGCCTGCCTAATCGCCCTTAACTGCCCTCCCCTGCTGGCCTGATTCATCCCCAACTGCTCTTCCCTGCCAGCCTGATCTTGCCCCCAACTGCCTCTGCCTGCCTGATCACTCCTAACTGCCCTCCCTTGCCGGCCTGATCTTGCCCCCAACTGCCCTCCCTCTCCTGCAGGCCTGGTCGCCCCCAACTGCCCTCCCTCTCCTGCAGGCCTGGTCGCCCCCAACTGCCTTCCCCTGCCTGCCTGGTCACCCCTAACTGCCCTCCCCTGAAGTCCTGGCACCCCACCCAACTGCCCTCCTCTGCAGGCCTGGTCACCCCCAACTGCCCTCCCCTGCAGGCCTGGTCCCCCCCCAACTGCCATCCCCTTCCGGCCTGGTCGTCCTCAACTGTCCCCCCAATGCTGGCCTGCTTGCCCCCAACTGACCCCCCTGCCAGCCTGCTCGCCACCAACTGCCCTCCCCTGTAGGCCTGGCAACCCCCAACTGCCATCCCCTGCCAGCATGGTCGCCCCTAACTGCCCTCCCCTGCAGGTCTGGTCGTCCCCAACTGCCCCTCCTTCAGCCTGCTTGCTCTCAACTGTCCCCCCTGCTGGCCTGCTCGCCCCCCCCAATGACTTCCCCTGCTGGCCTGTTCACCCCCCACTGACTCCCCCTGCTGGCCTGCTCGCCCCCAACTGCCTCCCCCTTCAGCCTGCTTGCCCTCAACTGCCCCCCCTGCCAGCTGGATACCCCCCAACTACCCCCCACTGTTAGCCTGCTCGCCCCCAACCGCCCCCATGCCAGCCTGTTTGCCCCCAACTGAGCCCCCTGCTAGCCTGCTCACCCTCAACTGCCCCCCACTGCCAGTCTGCTCACCTCCAACTGCCTCCCCAGCAGGCCTGCTCATCCCCAACTGCCCTCCCCTCCTGGCCTGATCGACCTTAACAGCCTCTGTATCGGCCCCACCACCATGGCTTTGTCAAGACAGACATCTGGAAGGTCAACCAGTCTAATTAGCATATTACCCTTTTATTAGTATAGATTCTCTATGCTATACTTTACATCCCCATAACTATTCTATAACTACCAATTTGTACTTCTAAATCCCTTCAAACCCAGCCCTCAACACCCTTCCCATCTGGCAAAGGTAAAAATGTTCTTTGTATCTATGAGTCTGTTTCTATTCTGCTTTTGTACTGTAGATTCCACATATAAGTGAAATCATATGGCATTTGTCTTAGATCTCTGTCTGACTTATTTCACTCAGCACAATATGTTCATGTTGTTGCAGATGAGAAGATTTCATTCTTTTTTATGGATGGATCATATTTAATTGTACATATCTATTTATATATTGTTTATATATTTGTCTGTTGATCGACACTTTGATTGCTCCCATATATTGGCTATCTATATATATAAAAGCCTAAGTGACCGGCCAACCGGCCAGTAGCTATGACGTGCACTGACCACAAGGGGGCAGATGCTAAATGCAGGAGCGGAAACCACAGGCATGGAAACATGGAACAGACTGATGAATCTCAGAGGGAAGGAGAGAGGGGGGAGGGTGGGAAGAGATTAATCAAAGATCTTATATGCATACTAGAGGCCCAGTGCACGAATGTGGTCCCTCGGCCTGGCCTTCGGGGATCGGGCTGAAACCAGCTCTACAACATCATCTGAGGGGTCCTAGATTGCGAGAGGGCGCAGGCCAGACCAAGGGACCCCACCGGTGCATGAATCTGTGTACCAGGCCTCTAATTGTAAATAATGCTGCAATGAACGTATTGTAGAGAGCACCTGGAAGGAACATGAGCATTTCTTTAATTATTGTCAGCTGAATCCGGTGGCGTTGGCAGAGCCACGTTCTGGAAACATGCCTTGCCAGAGGCAGTAGTGTTGTCAACTTGACCTTCAGCCCAGGTGCCCAGGGGTGAGTTTCATTATCTAAATCCAGCCAAGCACCAGGAATGAATACTACTCAGGCCCACCAAGAATGCACATAATCTCCTTTGTCTTAACCTTTAGTGAAACTTCCTGGTTTTTGCTCTATAAAATAAACACGCTGTATTGGCTCTGGGTCCATCTCTCCATCAGAGAACAGTGGTCCCACCTGGCCCCAGCTTTTTCCTTCCAATTCTGTGTCTGTCTCTCTTTCATTGTCTCAATCCCCAGCAGCCCCTACTCAGGAACTGGACCACTCTCTAGCTGCAATGGACACAGAGAAGAGAGAAATATTTACATATATGGATGTAAATGTCTTTTTGGTTTAGTGTTTGGGGTTTCTTTGGATATATATCCTGAAGTGGAACTGCTGGGTCCTTCTTTGTCTCTTGGTATAGACTTTGTTTTAAAAGTCTATTTTGTCTGGTATAAGTATTGCTACTCCAGCTTTCTTTTCCATTTTCATGAAATTTCTTCTTCTATCCTTTTACTTTCAGTTTGTGGGTGTCTTTAATCTGAAGTGAGTCTACTGTAGACAGCATATGCAAGTGTTTCGTTTTGTTATCCACTTAGCCACTGTCTTTTTTTTTTAACTTAATAAATCTTTATTGTTCAGATTATTACCATTATTCCTCTTTTCCCCCCCATAGCTCCCCTCCACCCGGTTCCCATCCCACCCTCTGCCCTTACCTCCCCCCCACTGTCCTCATCCATAGGTGTACGCTTTTTGTCCAGTCTCTTCCCACACCTCCCACACCTCATTCCCCCTGAGAATTGTCAGTCCACTCCCTTTCTATATCCCTGATTCTATTATATTCACCAGTTTATTCTGTTCATCAGATTTTTTATTCACTTGATTTTTAGATTCACTTGTTGATAGACATGTATTTGTTGTTCATAATTCTTATCTTTACCTTTTTCTTATTCTTCCTCTTCTTAAAGAATACCTTTCAGCATTTCATATAATACTGGTTTGGCGGTGATAAACTCCTATAGCTTTTTCTTATCTGTGAAGCTCTTTCTCTGACCTTCAATTCTGAATGATACCTTTGCTGGGTAATCTTGGTTGTAGGTTCTTGCCATTCATCACTTTGAATATTTCTTGACACTCCCATCTGGCCTGCATAGTTTCTGTTGAGAAATCAGCTGACAGTCATATGGGTGCTCCCTTGTAGGTAACTGTTTTTCTCTTTCTGCTTTTAATATTCTGTCTTTTGCTCTTGGCATTTTAATTATGATGTGTCTTGGTGTGGTCCTCTTTGGATTCCTTTTGTTTGGGGTTCTGTGGGCTTCCTGGACTTGTAAGTCTATTTCTTTCACCAGGTGGGGGAAGTTTTTGGTCATTATTTCTTCAAACAGGTTTTCAGTATCTTGCTCTCTCTCTTCTTCTGGCACCCCCATAATTCGGATGTTGGTACGCTTGAGGTTGTCCCAGAGGCTCCTTACACTACCTTCAAATTTTTGGATCCCTTTTTCTTTTTGCTTTTCTGGCTGAGTGTTTTTTGCTTCTTTGTATTTCAAATCTTTGACTTGATTCTTGCGGTCCTCTAGTCTGCTGTTAGGTCTCTGTATAATATTTTTTATTTCAGTCAGTGTATGCTTAATTTCTAGTTGGTCCTTTTTCATATTCTTGAGGGTCTTGCTAAATTTATTGGCCTTTTCTAGGAAATTCTTGAAAAACCTCATAACCGTGGTTTTGAACTCTATATCCAGTCATTGGCTTTCCTCCATTTCTTTCATTTGTGATCTGTTTCTTTGACACCACATTTCACTGCTTCTGTGAGTTGGTAGAGTAGCTTTGTGTGGTAGGTGTCCCATAGGGCCCAGTGGCTCAGCCTCCCAAGTTACCTGAGGTGGACACTCTTGGTGCACCCCTTTGTGGACTGTGTGCTCAGCCTTGTTGTAGTTAAGTCTTGATTGTTGTTGGTATCACTGGGAGGAATTGACCTCCAGGCCAATTGGCTGTGAGGATCAGCTGTGTCTACGCTGGGAGAACTTCTGTACTGGACACACTCTTATGAGACAAGACTTGCAAAATTGCAAAAGCCTCTGTGCTCAGCTTGGATGGGAGGAGTTTCAGGGCAGAGCAGACAGCCTTGGCTTCCCATCAGCCCTGTCCTAATAGGCCCATGTCTCAGTGTCCCGTGATAATCGCTGCAAGCACCTCTGAGAGAAAGCCGCCATCGAGTTCCACCCGCTGCCAGACAGTCCAGTTTCTCCCCGAATGAGTTGGGGTTCCCAGAAACTTGTCCGGATCTGGAGTTCAGCACAGTCGGGAGCTTCCGTCTCCCTCCCGCTTTAGAAAGCCAGCCGCGCACTCAGCCTCCCGTGCATTCAGCAGTCAGTCCTCTCTGCACGCGCGCGCCTCGGGACCTCTGCCTTCCGCAGCTCCTGAGTCTGAGTGTGCTTTCTATTTTCCTGACAGTCCAGATTCCCCCGAAATGAGTCTGGTTTCCCAGCATCTCGCCCGGGACTGGAGTTCAGTGCAGTCAGGAGCTACCTTCTCCCTCCCGCTTTAGAAAGCCAGCCGTGCACTCAGCCGCCTGTGCACACAGCCACCCATCCTCTCCGCGTGCGAGTCTCCGTACCTCAGCCTTTTGCAGCTCCTCTGAGTCTCAATGTGCTTTCCTCTTTTCTCCCTGTTGTAGAATTTCCACTCAGCCAGCTTTCCTGTGGTTCTGGATGGTGTCCATTTTGTCTTTTAGTTGTAGTTTTGATATTGTTGTGCGAGGCAGCAGTTTAGGTGTTTACCTATGCCGCCATTTTGGTTTCTCCTTCTATGTCTTTTGTTTGAAGCATTTAATCCATTTGCATTTAAAGTAATTGTTGATAGATATTTATTGCCAATTTATTATTCATATTACCTTTCTTTTTTCTTCTTCTTCTCAGACCTTTTAACATTTCTTATAATACTGGTTTAGTGGTGATGAACTCCTTTTGCTTTTTTTTTTTCATCCGAGAAGCTCTTTATCTGTCCTTTGATTCTAAATGATAGCTTTGCTGGGTATAGTAATCTTGGTTTTGGTTCCTTGCTTTTCATCACTTTGCATATTTTGTGCCAATCCCTTCTGGCCTGCCAAGTTTCTATTGAGAAATCAGCTGGCAGTCTTATGGGAGCTCCCTTGTAGGTAACTGCTTTTCTCTTGCTTCTTTTAAGATTCTCTCTTTGTCTTTAATATTTGCTATTTTAATTAAGATGTGTCTTGATATGGGCCTCTTTGTGGAACTTTCTGCACTTCCTGGACTTGTGTGTATTTTGCCTTCACCAGGTGAAGAAAGAATTTTCATTATTTCTTCAAATAGGTTCTCAATCCCTTCCTCTCTCTTTTCAATACTTGATATTGTCCCCGAGAACCCTTAACTGTCCTCATTTTTCAGAATTCTTTTTCTTTTTGATGTTCTGATTGGGTGTTTTCTGCTACCTTGTCTTCTAAATGACTGATTTGATCTTCTCTTTCATCAAATCTGCTGATGACTCCTTCTAGTGTATTCTTCATTTCAGTTATTGTATTCTTCATTTCTGACGGGTTCTTTTTTTATGGTTTCTATGTCCTTTTTAATGCTGTTGAGGTTCTCACTAAGTTTCAATGGTTTCATAACCATTGTTTTAAATTCTGTATCCGAATGCTTGCCTTCAAGTTTCATTTACTTCTTTTTTTCTGAAGATTTCTCCTGTTCTTTCTGTTGGGACATGTTTCTTTGCCTCACCATATTGGCTGCATCTCTGTGTTTGTTTCTATGTGTTAGGTAGATCTTCTATATCTCCCAGTCCTGATAGAGTCGCCTAATGTCGTAGGTGTTCTGTGGGGACCAGTGGCGCAGCCTCAGGAAGATTAAGAAATGTGCTCAAGGTCCTACAGCTAGTAAGGAACAGAGATGATAAGTGAACCCATGTCTGAATGCAGGGCCCCAGCCTTATCTACAACATTATTGTTCTGTCTTCTAGAAAAAGGAACTCAGGGCCAATGAAGTAGAAGAAACATGTTAGTTTTCACCAATCACTACTCCCCACCCAGGAACACCCCTCTCCCAATGATGACTTACAGTTTTGGCTTTGTTGAGATGTGTCATCTGAATGTAGCCCCGGTCATGGTGGGAAAGATAGAGGAAGTAGAAGGGGAAGCTGACCCAGAGGTAAAAACAAGGCACCCACACAAGGATGGTGTTCTGAAAGCACTTGGTGAAGTCGGGATTGCTGGTGTACCACGTGATGTTCCAGTCCTGTAGAAACAAACATAAGCACAGTGTCCATGGGATGTGCCAAAGAGTGATGGGGGCTTGTGTGTAATTCAAAACTAGTTGTCACCCTGGCTCAGTATGGCTCAGTTGATTGGGTGTTGTCCTGTGCACCGAAAGGTTGCTGGTTCAATTCCCAGTCAGGACACACGCCCAGGTTGCAGTCTCAATGCCCAGTAGTGGGGTGTGCAGGAGGAAGCTGATCGATATTTTATTTCTCTCTCACATCAAATTTTCTCTCTCTCTTTCTCCCTCTCTTTCTCTCTCTCTCCCCCCCCCCTTCCTCTCTCTTTCTAAAAATCAATAAAAGTACTTTTTTTAAAAAACCAGCTGTCATGGAGTTCAAGAAAAACAAACAAGACACCTGTTCCTGAAGCCCTCTCAGGCAGAATATGCAACCTGGAGAGTTCAGTAGCCAGAAAGACAATGAAACAAGGGATCAGGAATAAAGGTATGCCTCATTGCACATAACAGACAGGTTCCTAGGAACTTTGGCAAATTCCATTGTTGTACAAAGATTGAGACATCCATTTAAAGGAATCTTGCGGGGGTATTTCCCTGTAAACAGAGGAGTCCTTTAGTCATATGAATCATTCCTACTTTACTATCTTGTGAATTGAGGACTTTCTAATCTTCTTCCTCACCCTCACCATTATCATTTTCTTCACCATTACCATCATTACTATCATTACCATCATTACTATCATAATCACTTTCATCAGCACCATCATCACCACCACCATTAGCACCATCACCATCATCATCATCATCATCGATAACAACTAAATTGTGCGAGGCCCTATTTTAAGTTACATCATATGTATTATCCCCTTTAATTCTGTAAGTACTTATTTCTCTCCTTTTTCATATAGGAAAACTGAGACACAGAGAGGTTCAATGACTTGTCTAATATCACACAGCTGGTAAGATCTGTAGCGGAATTCAAACTCAGGCAATTTGGTTCTGGGTCCCTGCATTTAATGACTAAGCTATCCATCCTTGATAACAAGTTTGTTGTAAATACTTTTATTTTTTTAAGAAACCACCTATATGTTGTTAAAGAGACATACCAGATAGATAAATAGATATATATGTATATAGATCAAGTATATCTGCCCGAGAATAAACTTCAACCCGCTGTTAGTATTCAGTAATGGACAATTTAATTCAAATCCTCATCTGACCACTGACCAGTTACACAACCCTGGGAAAAGTTATTACCTTATTTGGGGGTCTCAATTTTCTATCTCTACTTTGATTACATCAGATAAACTTAGAGGTCTGAAACAGGTGGCCTTCAGGCCAATTTGACCCACAGATGGTTTATTCTTATTGTTGTTTTAAGCATACTTTTTAAAAAATTTAGGTTAACTGCCAACATTTCAAATCAGAAAACTTCATATAAAAATTTGGATTTCTGGCTACTCTTAAAAAATCAGAAAATATGGCAGTCCTGGGCCCATATTTCTGCTTCAGAACCACCAGTAAGAGCTGGGAAGTAGCCAGTCTTGGGATAGGGTCCATGTTTTCCATTTGGCCACAGTCTCCATTCAGCCCACATTTCTCCTAAGTTTCTCTGTCTACCACTGGATGATGTTCTCTCCAGATATCTGATTCCAAGCCTTCCCACAGTAAGATCACCAAGAACTCCAAGGAACCTGAAATCTCACAGCTCTGTCCAAATTTTAAAGGCACATCAACAAATGTGAAGAGAAAGTGATGGTAACAAGCAGATCATTTCACTTAAACATTTGACAATATGATCAAAACATTTATGTTCCAAGAGTTTCAAAAAAGAGACCTAGTTATGTTCAAGAAGGTGGTATATGTAACACAACTGAAGCATACACTTTAAAATGGTAAAGATAATTTAAAAATAAAGAATCTGACTTAATAAAGAGACAGATTTTGGTATTTAAACAAGTACCTAAACTGGTTCTTCAGATATATAATTGATAAATGATACTATGATATAAACAGTTCCAGAACCAAAAACAAGAAATCAATGAAATGTAAATTTTAAGTGATTAACACACACAAAGGTATTTAGCTAGGCAACTTCTAAACACAAAGAAACCCTTAGGACAAAGGTCATGCCTTTATGAACTTGGGCATTTGAAATTTGATCATATGAGTGATTTAAATCAAAGACTGGTTTTATTTTAACTGGTTTCACACCGCTTGTAATTCTCAAGGTGATGGTGAAAAAAAGGATTCAACTGTTGGTGGTTATTTTATACAAAACAGTTTCTGAGCAATTGCCAGGAAAAGCTCATTCCACAGGAATTTGCCCTTTTAATAAGAAAATACTGCTGGGACCTACTATATACAGTTATGTATACAAGCTCGGTTCATGTGTGAGACATTTCAGTAGCCTAATTCTTGCCATAATTATTCCTTGTCTGAACTATTTCAATTAGCTTCCTAACCGTTACCTGTTTCCAGCCCATCTTGGCCCTACTAAGTCCTCCCCACTACAGCTAAAGTTATATTACCCATCTATATATCCATACATGCATTTATAGATATATCTACCTACTCATTTGTAAACCCACCCATCTATCTATCCATCCATCCATCTATCCACTAGTCTATCTATCCATACATCTACCCAACCATCCATGTACCAACTTATCCATCCATCTACCTGTCTATCCATCCACCCATCTACCTACCCTTCCATCTCCCAGCCACACACCACCATTTATCCATCCACCCATCACACACACACACACACATCCATCCATATCTCTCTCTCTTTGTATTTATCTTTTTTTAAAAACATGTTTTACTGATTTTTAGACAGAGAGGAAGGGAGAGGGAGAGAGATATAGAAACATCAATGAGAGAAGAACATCAACATCGATCGGCTGCCTCCTGCAACATCCCCTGCCAGGATCAAGCAAGCAACCTGGTTATGTGCCCTGACCAGGAATCAAACCAGTGACTTCCTGTTGCATAGGTCAACATTCAACCACTGATCCACACCAGGCGGCTGTATTTATTTTTTATAGGTAATACAGTTATGTAGTGGACTTTTTCAAACAACACAAAATGGTATACTGTGAAAAATAAGCCTTCTTCCCTGAACTCACAGACCCCCATTCCACCCCACAGGCAAAACTACCATTGCTAACACCTTATATATTCTTCTAGATTATCTTCCAAATAGTGTATCTATTTTGTCTCCCTAAAAGGTACAATAATACATACATTTACCTTACTTTTTTTATGTAACTAATATTAGAAATTGATCTTTACCAATAATATAGATCTGCTTTATTCTTGATAGCTTACTTTCATTTCTTTTGAACAAAGGATGAGAAAGGCCACCTTCCCATTCTGGTCACTAATCCCTCAGTTCCTCTCTCTCTAGAGGAACTTTATGTTTCTTATGTATCCTTCCAGAACATACCTTATGCATATATAACAAAAATCCTATATAATAAAAGGCTAATATGCAAATCGACTGAAGGGCAGAACAACCGGTCACTATGATGCACACTGACCACCAGGGGGCAGACGCTCAAATCAGGAGCTGCCCCCTGGTGGTCAGTGCGCTCCCACAGGGGGAATGCCACTCAGCCAGAAGCCCTGAGCCGAGCTCACGGCTGGCAAGCGCAGCAGCTGTGGTGGGAGCCGCTCCCGCCTCCGCAGCAGCGCTAAGGATGTCCAACTGCTGGCTTAGGCCCGCTCCCCGAGGGCTCCCGGACTGTGAGAGGATGCAGGCCGGGCTGAGGGACCTTCCCCCTCCTGCCCCCGAGTGCACGAATTTCATGCACCAGGCCTCTAGTAAATATATATTTCTTTTTTTTTTTTTTTTTTTTTAAATAAATCTTTATTCAGATTATTACAATTATTTCTCCTTTTTTCCCCCATAGTTCCCCTCCAGCCATTTCCCACCCCACCTTCTGCCCTTACCTACCCCCCACTGTCCTCATCCATAGGTGTATGATTTTTGTCCAGTCTCTTTATGAACCCCCCCATACCCCTTTCCCCCTGAGAATTATCAGTCCACTTCCTTTCTATGCCCCTGATTCTATTGTATTCACCAGATTATTCTGTTCCTCAGGTTTTTAATTCACTTGATTTTTAGGTTCACTTGTTGATAGATATGTATTTGTTGTTCATAATTTTTATCTTTCCTTTTTTCTTCTTCCTCTTCTTTAAGAATACCTTTCAGCATTTCATATAATACTGGTTTGGTGGTGATGAACTCCTTTAGCTTTTTCTTGTCTGTGAAACTCTTTATCTGCCCTTCAATTCTGAATGATAGCTTTGCTGGGTAGAGTAATCTTGGTTGTAGGTTCTTGCTATTCATCACATTGAAAATTTCTTGCCACTCCCGTCTGGCCTGCATAGTTTCCGTTGAAAAGTCAGCTGACAGTCGTATGGGTGCTCCCCTGTAGGTAACTAACTGTTTTTCTCTTGCTGCTTTTAATATTCTCTCTTTGTCTTTTGCTCTTGGCATTTTAATTATGATGTGTCTTGGTGTAGTCCTCTTTGGATTCCTTTTGTTTGGGGTTCTGTGGGCTTCCTGGACTTGTAAGTCTATTTCTTTCACCAGGTGGGGGAAGTTTTCGGTCATTATTTCTTCAAATAGGTTTTCAGTATTTTGCTCTCTCTCTTCTTCTGGCACCCCCATAATTCTGATGTTGGTACGCTTGAAGTTGTCCCAGAGTCTTCTTACATTATCTTCAACTTTTTGGATTTTTTTTTTTGCTTTTTGCTTTTTCGGTTGAGTGTTTTTTGCTTCTTTGTATTTCAATTCTTTGACTTGATTTTTGTGTTCCTCTTGTCTGTTTTTGGGTCTCTGTATAATATTTTTTATTTCAGTCAGTGTATGTTTAATTTCTAGTTGTTCCTTTTTCATCTCTTCGAGGGTCTCGTTATATTTATCGGCCTTTTCTAGGATATTCTTAAAAAGCCTTATAACCGTGGTTTTGAATTCTATATCCAGTCGTTTGTTTTCCTCCATTTCTTTCGTTTGTGATCTGATTCTTAGACGCCGCATTTTCACTGCTTCCCTGAGTTGGTAGATTTGTGTGCTAGGTTTCCAATTTGGCCCAGTGGGTCTGCCTCCCCAGTTAACCTGGGGTGGACTCTCTTGGTGCACCCCTTTGTGGACTGTGTGTACAGCCTTGTTGTAATTAAGTCTTTATTGTTGTTGGTATCACTGGGAAGAATTGACCTCCAGGCCAGTTGGCTGTAAGGATCAGCTGTGTCTATGCTGGGAGAAGTCCGGTGCTGGAGACAGCCTTATAGGATTAGACTTGCCAAATTGCAATTGCCTCTGTGCTCTGCTTGGATGGGGTGGAGTCTCAGTCTTGGCTTCCCATCAGCCTTGCCCTTGCTAGCACGTGTGTGCCTTCAGTCCTCTGCCTTCCCGGCTCCCGATTCTCTGCCCGAGAGTCCAGACTCCCCCCACAAGAGCGTGGGTCTCCGGGGGCTCGCCTGGAACTGGGGTTCACTACAGTCAGAACTGGGGCTCACTTCAGTCAGAACTGGGGTTTTGTGCCGTCAGGAGCCTCTCACTCCCTTCCGCTAGGGAAAGCCTGTGGCAGCCTCCCGCAGCCTTTGTGCGCACTGGCGCGAGCGGACTTTCAGTCTTCCGCCTTCCCCGGCTCCCGAGTCTCTGCCCGAGAGTCCAGACTCCCCCCACAAGAGCGTGGGTCCCCGGGGGTTCGCCTGGAACCGGGGTTCACTGCAGTCAGAACTGGGGCTCACTTCAGTCAGAACTGGGGTTTTGTGCCGTCAGGAGCCTCTCACTCCCTTCCGCTAGGGAAAGCCTGTGGCAGCCTCCCGCAGCCTTTGTGCGCACTGGCGCGAGCGGACTTTCAGTCTTCCGCCTTCCCCGGCTCCCGAGTCTCCGCCCGAGAGTCCAGACTCCCCCCACAAGAGCGTGGGTCCCCGGGGGCTCGCCTGGAACTGGGGTTCGCTGCAGTCAGAACTGGGGCTCACTTCAGTCAGAACTGGGGTTTTGTGCCGTCAGGAGCCTCTCACTCCCTTCCGCTAGGGAAAGCCTGTGGCAGCCTCCCGCAGCCTTTGTGCGCACTGGCGCGAGCGGACTTTCAGTCTTCCGCCTTCCCCGGCTCCCGAGTCTCCGCCCGAGAGTCCAGACTCCCCCCACAAGAGCGTGGGTCCCCGGGGGTTCGCCTGGAACCGGGGTTCACTGCAGTCAGAACTGGGGCTCACTTCAGTCAGAACTGGGGTTTTGTGCCGTCAGGAGCCTCTCACTCCCTTCCGCTAGGGAAAGCCTGTGGCAGCCTCCCGCAGCCTTTGTGCGCACTGGCGCGAGCGGACTTTCAGTCTTCCGCCTTCCCCGGCTCCCGAGTCTCCGCCCGAGAGTCCAGACTCCCCCCACAAGAGCGTGGGTCCCCAGGGGCTCGCCCGGAATAGGTGTTCAGTGCAGTCAGAACTGGGGTTCAATGCGGTCGGGGGCTCCCTTCCCCCTTCCGCCAGAGAAAGCCAGCCAGGCACTCCGCCGCCCTTCCTCTCTGCGCGCACAAAGACCCTTTGCCGTACCTCCAATTCTCTGTGAGCTTTTCTCCTTCCTTCTAGTTGTAGAATTTTCACTCAGTCAGCTTTCCTGCGGTTCTGGATGATGTCCGTTCTGTCTTTTAGTTGTAGTTTTGAAATTGTTGTGCGAGGCAGCAGTTTAGGTGTTTACCTATGCCGCCATCTTGGTTTCTCTCCCTAAATATATATTTCTTGTTATTAAATGGAAGGAGGCGTACTCCATTTACTGTTCTGTATCTTGCTTTTGCTTTTTTCTCTTCATAATGGGTCTTAAAGACCTTCCTGCACTGCACATGAACAGTTCCCTCCTTCTCTGTGCTGGCTGATTTACACTCCACTGTAGGACTTACCTTTCTTAGTCTCCTGCTGACTCGGCATTGGGGTGCTCTTACAAAAAAAAATGCAGCCGTGATAAATAACTGGTACGTGCCTCACATTACACACAAAGATGCTTATTTGTAAGGTCACTTTTTAGAAGTGAACTTGAAAAAACAAATTTAAAAAATAAATAAAAGCACTCAGGTGTTGAGAGGAAAATTCATATACTTCAATACATGTGTTAATATATGGGACAGATCTGATTGCTCTTTCTCCTCCAATGGCTCCCTATTATTTCTGAGAGCTGATTCCTGCTATGGTTCACGAGGCCTTCCACATTCAAGCTCCCTCCTGCCCTGTTCCCCAATGTGTCAACTGCGGCATTCACTCAAATAAGCATTTGCCAGGCATGTGGCAGGCTCTGCTCAAGGCACTGGAGACTCAGGAAGGCCATGGTCTCTGCCCAGCTGATAGTCAAATGAGTGGTTCTTTGGCATATCTCTTGCTAGGTGTTCTCCCTGCAGTGTCTTTCCATCACAACAAACTCCTATTCATCCTTCAAAACCCAACTCGGGTACCTCCTTTAAGAAGCCTTCCCCCTCCCTCCCCAAACCATGAGACACCCTCTCCTCCCCTGCAATGGTTTTCTCACATGTCTGTCAACACCTCTGTCCTGCAAGGACCATGCAAGGACTTCAGTGCCAGGTCCATGCTGTGTTTACCTGTGACTACTATCCTGCTACCCAGCAGGCCCAGGAGTTATTAAGTAAACAAGTGGCCCAAGCCATGCCCCACCCCCAGGCATTATTTCCTACTTTACTTTTTAAAACATAACAATCCATCCAAGTACAACCTAGCACTGATCCCTGGCTTTCTGGTCGAGTGAATAGGGATTAAAATTTAGGCCCTGAACTTATGTGAACCGGGGCAGGTCACTTAACTATAAGTAGCAGACACTAATAATTAATAACAGTCACCACTACTCCCACAAGCACTGCCCAGTCAGGAAGCTTAAAGGACAAAGAAGAGTTGAAGTTAAGAAGTGAGCAAGAGGAAATCGGGGGATCTAAGGATGCGGGCCCGGGAAGGAGGGGTCAGAGAAATGCTTAGCAAAGGAAGGCGTTTACTCTTCAGAGGGCAGCTTCCTGTTCAAAGCCGGATGCCGATCCCTGACCCAGAGGGCGGAGATGGAGCAAGGAAGGAAGGGGGAGCATGAAAAGGGGAAACAGATTGT
Organism: Plecotus auritus; assembly: GCF_963455305.1. Taxonomy (NCBI): domain Eukaryota; kingdom Metazoa; phylum Chordata; class Mammalia; order Chiroptera; family Vespertilionidae; genus Plecotus; species Plecotus auritus. The sequence goes on along the minus strand of NC_137774.1, from coordinate 82,950,951 downwards.
GAACATGAACTTTCACTGCTGCAGAATGCAGCCAACGCAGGCTATCCCACCCCCAACCCCCACATGGCCTGTCGCTGCTCCTACCCAGCCAACGGTGGCCCTGACCACAACTGTCACAGTAGCAAAGATAAGAGAGTTGGGGACCTTCTGCATGTCCCTCGCTGGCTGGGACCTGGATGTCTCCACATCCAAACTCCCGGAGACAAGCAGTGTGGCCCCGTTTGGTGTTTCCAGGGGGCGGAGGGGGGGGAAGCAAATGCTGAAGACCTAATTATAAGGCTTAAGGAAGGACAAGTCTGCCGTTCACTCTCTACCCCCAACCCCAGGCTGATGGAACCTCTGCTCCGATTCTGTCCACCCCCAGCTGCCAGGAAATGAAATTCAGCCCAGGAAATATGAGTCCAGGAAACAGTCCCCAGAGCTGGCCCAGGCACTGCACTCCGGAGGGCCTGGCTCAGGGCTTGTCAATGGAGAAAGTGCACCCTCAGACTCCCCAGACAGAGGCTTCTCTTCACAGGACACCACAGCTTAGTCACCTTCTACGTCCCCCTGCCCTCAGCCCTGACATTCAGGATCTGGGGAACAAGTCCAAATCAGCTTGGCCCACAAGCTTTGGAAGTTCATGTAATTTCTATCACGTATCCTCTCACACCCTTCTCTCCCTGGGCGGAATAATGACAACCAACATGTTCTGAGCACTGGTCTAAGTCTCCCACGCCTAGGACGCTACTCAGTTCTCACAAGAAGAGACACTACTGTTAGCCCCATCTCACAGATGAGGAAACTGAGGCACCAGGAAATAAGACATCTTCCCTAAGGCCATGCTGCCGTGGGTCTATGTCGTCCCCACACCAACCCCCATGCACATTTCTCCTTCTCTGGCAACAGCCCCAGGCTCTTATTCATGAACAAACCCTCTATTCTCAGCCACACACTCAGGCCCTCATTAGCATCAGCCAATCAGCAGAGTCCTTTACTCACATGCTGGTGATTAGTTCAAAAATGGGCATTTGAGCGCAGGTTTGGCTCAGTGGATGGAGCATTGGCCTGTGTACTGAAGGGTCTCCGGTTGTTCAATTCGGTCAAGGGCACGTACCTCAGTTGCAGGCTTGATTCTCTGGCCTCTGTCAACCAATCGATGTGTCTCTGTCATATCGATGTTTTTCTTTGCCCGACCCCCAGCCCTCCCTTCCACTCTTTCTAAAAGCAATGGAAAATATCCTCAGGTGAGAATTAAAAATAAAAATAAAAATGTACACTTGGCCCAAGTAGAGCCAACCACAGCAAGGATACATCCTCTCTTGTACCCAAAGTTTCAGGGTGAAGATCTGGAGTTTACAGGTGTCTCAGCCATTTACAAGGGAAGCACCGAGTGTTGGGAGGGGAAAGGAAGGGAGGCACTCCCATGGCCAGTGTGAGAATGAGGCTGACATCATAAAAGATGGAGATGAAAAAAACTGGTGCTTAGTGTAATTGTGGGCAGATGGATCAAGCTTAAACTGCAGCCCACCCTCCCACTGGACTTCCCAATAAATTCACTTTATTGTTCACGCAAGTTGAAAATGAATTTGCTCTCACAATACAAAGTATCCTAGTAATACAAATTCTGACAAACTGTGTTTATCCCCTTATCCCTTTTCTGGCAGGTCCAGCATTCTTCTCTATTTATCCACTGAATGACCTTAGACAAGTTACTCAATCTCTCTGAGCCTCATCTATGACTATGACTATGACTAAGGCTAAGAATGCCTATCTCCAAAAGCTATTCTAAAGAATAAAATTACATACATATAGGGTTAAGCTCAGTGTCTATAGTCATGCTCTATAAAGAGCTATTAACAGTAATCTTAATTCTGTCAGTAATAAAAATAAAAGTTTATAGCATTAGTCTTAATATGATCTTATATTACCACTGAAAATAATGCCAGCTAGCTTTAACAATCACAATGTACCAAGCACTGTTTCTTGCATTTTATGTGAATAACTCACTTAATCTTCATGATCACCTAGAAGGGAGGTTTTTTTAATCCTCATAAAGAATTTTTTCTTAAATTTAATAAATTTTTATTGTTCAGATTATTACAATTGTTCCTCTTTTTTCCCCCCATAGCTCCCCTCCACCCGGTTCCCACCCCACCCTCTGCCCTTACCTCCCCCCCACTGTCCTCATCCATAGGTGTACGATTTTTGTCCAGTCTCTTCCCACACCACCCACACCCCTTTTTCCGTGAGAATTGTCAGTCCACTCCTTTTCTATGCCCCTGATTCTGTTATATTCACCAGTTTATTCTGTTCATCAGATTTTTTATTCACTTGATTTTTAGATTCACTTGTTGATAGGTATTTGTTGTTCATAATTTTTATCTTTACCTTTTTCTTATTCTTCCTCTTCTTAAACAATACCTTTCAGCATTTCATATAATACTGATTTGGTGGTGATGAACTCCTTTAGCTTTTTCTTATCTGTGAAGCTCTTTCTCTGACCTTCAATTCTGAATGATAGCTTTGCTGGGTAGAGTAATCTTGGTTGTAGGTTTTTGCTATTCATCACTTTGAATATTTCTTGCCACTCCCGTCTGGCCTGCATAGTTTCTGTTGAGAAATCAGCTGACAGTCGTATGGGTGCTCCCTTGTAGGTAACTGTTTTTCTCTTTCTGCTTTTAATATTCTCTCTTTGTCTTTTGCTCTTGGCATTTTAATTATGATGTGTCTTGGTGTGGTCCTCTTTGGATTCCTTTTGTTTGGGGTTCTGTGTGCTTCCTGGACTTGTAAGTCTATTTCTTTCACCAGGTGGGGGAAGTTTTTGGTCATTATTTCTTCAAATAGGTTTTCAGTATCTTGCCCTCTCTCTTCTTCTGGCACCCCCATAATTCGGATGTTGGTATGCTTGAGTTTGTCCCAGAGGCTCCTTATACTATCTTCAAATTTTTGGATTATTTTTTCTTTTTGCTTTTCTGGCTGAGTGGTTTTTGCTTCTTTGTATTCAAATCTTTGACTTGATTCTTGCAGTCCTCTAGTCTGTTAGGTCTCTGTATAATATTTTTTATTTCAGTCAGTGTATGCCTAATTTCTAGTTGGTCCTTTTTCATATTCTCGAGGGTCTTGCTAAATTTATCGGCCTTTTCTAGGAAATTCTTGAAAAACCTTATAACCGTGGTTTTGAACTCTATATCCAGTTGTTTGCTTTCCTCCATTTCTTTCATTTGTGATCTGTTTCTTTGTCTCCGCATTTTTGCTACTTCCCTGAGTTGGTAGAGTAGCTTTGTGTGGTAGGTGTCCCATAGGGCCCAGTGGCTCAGCCTCCCCAGTTACCTGAGGTGGACACTCTTGGTGCACCCCTTTGTGGACTGTGTGCTCAGCCTTGTTATAGTAAAGTCTTGATGTTTGTTGGTATCACTGGGAGGAATTGACCTCCAGGCCAATTGGCTGTGAGGATCAGCTGTGTCTACGCTGAGAGAACTTCTGTGCTGGAGACACCCTCATGAGACAAGACTTGCAAAATTGCAAAAGCCTCTGTGCTCAGCTTGGATGGGGAGGAGTTTCAGGGCAGAGCAGACAGCCTTGGCTTCCCGTCAGCCCTGCCCTATGCGGCCCCTGGGTCTCAGTGTCCCGTGGTAATCACTGCAAGCACCTCTGAGAGAAAGCCGCCCTCGAGTTTTGCCCGCTTCCAGACAGTCCAGTTTCTCCCCAAATGGGTCTGGGTTCCCAGATTCTCACCCAGAACTGGAGTTCAGCGCAGTCGGGAGCTTCCGTCTTCCTCCCACTTGAGAAAGCCAGCGGCACACTCAGCAGTCAGTCCTCTCCACTCGCTTTCACACGTGTGCCTCCGGTCCTCTGCCTTTCACAGCTCCCCTGAGTCTCCGTGTGCTTTTCTCTTTTCCTGACAGTCCAGATTCCCCCCGTATGAGTCAGGGTCCCCAGGGTCTCGCCCGAAACTGGGGTTCAGTGCAGTCGGGAGCTTCCATCTCCCTCCCACTTGGGATAGCCAGCCAGGCACTCAGCCGCCCGTCCTCTCTGTGCGCGCGAGTCTCCATACCTCAGCCTTTTGCAGCTCCTCTGAGTCTCCGTGTGCTTTTCTCTTTCCTTCTAGTTGTAGGATTCCCACTCAGCCAGCTTTCCTGTAGTTCTGGATGGGTCCGTTTTGTCTTTTAGTTGTAGTTTTGAAATTGTTGTGCGAGGCAGCAGTTTAGGTGTTTACCTAGGCCGCCATCTTGGTTTCTCCCCCTCATGAAGAATATTTTTATTAATTTTAGAAAGGGAGAAAGAAAAACATTGATGTGATGTGCCGTGCCAGCACAGCCGAGGGTTCGGCGAGCCTGAGGGAGGGCGGGGAAGGATGAAGAAAAGACAGACAAAGAAAATACGGATCTCCTGTGCCTAGCTGAGGCCACAAAGAAAAGATCCTGAAGGCAAGCTGAGCCTTTATTTTATAGTGAGGTAAACAAGGTAGTGGTCACCATGGTTACAATGTTCTTGTGAGTTTCACTTGTTTTGGCAGCACTTACTGCACCTCCCACAGCCCATTAGCTACCCAGGAAAGATCTAGGGAGTGTCATAAGGTCACACTTAATTATGCTAAGAGGGCTGTGCCCTCTAAGCTGGGACTTGTTTGTGGCTTTGCCAACAGGTCAGTCCAAGGCTTAACCCTATAGCCGCTCCCTACAATGTGAGAGAGAAGCATTGATTGGTTACCTCCCGTATGCGCCCCAACCAGGGATGGTACCTGCAACTTAGGCATGTATCATAACCAGGAATCAAACCCCAAACGTTTCAGTGTATGGAGCAACCAACATTCCAACCAACTGAGCCACCTGGTTAGGGCAAGGAAGGCTGTTTTGATCCCCAGGAAATTGAGAACAGAAGTCAAATAACTTGCCTAAGATCACCCAAGTAATAAGTGATGAGGTTGGGACTCAAACCTGGGAAGCCTGATTGAGTCCCCAAACCTCCATGCTGGCTCCTGGTGATGGGTAATGCATACATTTTAACAGGGCTTTCAGGAGCACATGCTCTTGCTCATGGGGAATCTGGGCCAAGAGGAAGATTTGAGTCCTCAAATCACCACAATGACGTTCAGAACCAGTTACTTATAGCTGCTGCTATAAATTACCATAAACTAAGCATCATGCCCTAACCGGTTTGGTTCAGTGGATAGAGCGTCGGCCTGCGGACTGAAGGGTCCCGGGTTCGATTCTGGTCAAGGGCATGTACCTTGGTTGCGGGCACATCTCCGGTGGGGGAGGATGCAGGAGGCAGCTGATTGATGTTTCTCTCTCATCGATGTTTCTCTCTATCCCTCTCCCTTCCTCTCTGTAAAAAAATCAATATATATATTTTTTTTAAAAACTTAACATCTTAAAACAACACAATTTTCATCATACCCTTCCAGAGGTAAGAAATCTGAAATGGGTCTCAGTGGACCAAGATCAAGGTATGAGCAGGTAGGGCTATGTTCCTTCTGGAGACTCTAAGGGAGACCCCATTTCTTTGCCTTTTCCACCTTCCAGAGGTCACCCACATGCCTGGGCTCATGGCCCCATCTTCCACCTTCAAAGCCATCATTATCAGCCATCTTCTCATGCTGCCATCTCACTGGTTCACTCTCCTGCCTCCCTCTTCCACTCACATGGACCGTTGTGATGAGCTGGGGCCCATAGAGATAATCCAGGATAATCTCCCATCTCAAGGTCAGCCAATGAGCAAACTCAATTCCATCTGCAGTCTTCACTCCCTTTGCCATGTAACCTAATGTAGTCACAGATTCCAGGGATTATGTCGTGGGCATCTTTGGAGGGGCCATTATTCTGCCTACCATGCTCCCTCAGTGTGACACTGGTCCACCCTAAATATTCTATGAAATCCCAGGGGCACCATCGTTCCTCTCAGTAGGATCAGATCCTGAAGCCACCAGAATCATGTCAGGTATAGGCAAGAAGTGGCCCTGAGCAGGCCCAAGACGTGGCCTCATGCCAACTAACCCTGATGTTGACCGGCTCTCTCAGCCCAGTCATGCTTCAGCCAGGGCCTCTGCAGTACTTGCCCCTCCCCGGCTGCTCCAGCCTGACTAACACAGCTTCCAGAGGGACATGTGGTCAAGGCCTGCGGGGAGACAAGGGAAACGGTCCTGATCAGAACCCAGCCAGGACAGAAGGGGATGCTGCGGAGGAGGACAGGTGGACAACAGGCAGAGGACATGATTATGAATTTGAACTGCTGCTCAGTGTCACCAATGTCTGGGAGACAGAGTTGCTCCTATGCCAGTGGTCGGCAAACTCATTAGTCAACAGAGCCAAATATCAACAGTACAACGATTGAAATTTCCTTTGAGAGCCAAATCTTTTAAACTTAAACTTCTAACGCCACTTCTTCAAAATAGACTCGCCCAGGCCGTGGTATTTTGTGGAAGAGCCACACTCAAGGGGCCAAAGAGCCGCATGTGGCTCGCGAGCCGCAGTTTGCCGACCACAGTCCTATACTATTTAGAAACAAAGACCTACTATGCACCGGACATTCCACTGGTGTTTGAACATCCATTTTCCAATTCAATCATCTCAATAACTTGCAATAGTTGGGTTTCTATCCCTCAGTGGACAATTATTTAATCAGGACACTACTATGTGCCAATACCACTTGAAGGTAAATAAAGTTTCCACTCTCACAGAGTTTCATTCTATCATCAGAGGCAGACACTAAACAGGTAAGCTATATGTATGTCTCATGGCAACAAGTGCCCAGGAAACAAATAAAGGAGGCAGAGAATAATCGTGGAAGTGGTTGCTATTTTTATGTCAGGTAGACAGAAAAAGCCTCTGGGTCAAGATGACATTTGAGCAAAGACCTGAAGGAAATGAAGAAACATGTGCCGCCTTCTTCCACTGATGGAAAGAAAAGTGTGAGGGTGAATTAAGGTTCTTAGTAGCACATGCCAGGACTGAGCTAAGTGCTTTACATCACATTTAAGCTTCCCAGACAACTCTGGGAGACGGACACTATAATTAAACCCATTTTATAGATACAAATACTGAGGCCCAGTCACTAGCCTGCAAGCAGCATACACAGCCAGGAAGTTGAATCCAAGTGTAGATGCCTCTATTTACATAGAAAATGCACTAGTTCCATGTTTTTGTGTTGTTGTTATTATTGTTTTCTTTTATTTTTTTAGTTCCATTTTTTAAATCTCACTCATGTACTATGGTTCCCATTTAAAATGAGCATTAAAGGGTATTCAGATGCTGGTGTAGGCAGGGAAATTTTCTTAGAAGGAGACAAGAAAAACAAAAGCTAATTGTGATTATCTCCAGGGGGTAGGGCTGAAGCTGATAAGAGGAAGCAACTATTAGTTTTTGTTTTATTATCTTTTTTACTGTTTGAATTTTTTACTCAGCAGGTATTCCCCCTAAAATAATAATAACAATAATACAACGAGTTCACACTTTAAATAAATAAACAGCACCAGCAGGAATTTAAGAGGCAGAAATTTCTTAATGCTGAGCTGGGAACAAAGAGAGAGCACATATTTATTGGGCACTTATAATAGCAGTATTTGCCAGGCCAGGAACAGTCCTGTTTTCCAAGCATGAGCCCATTTAAACCTCACAAGTCAAGACTGTTAGAACTCCACCTATTCAGGGGAGGACTCTGAGGCCCAGAGAGGTTAAGAACTAGCTCAGGCTCACAGAGCCAGGAAGAGGCAGAGCCGGGATTTGAACCCAGAGTGTGACACCGAGCTCTTTTTTTTTTTAAATTTAATTAGTTATACTTTATCAAATTAAGAATACGAATTTTTATACTTTTTTTTGTAGTCATCCTCCTGTAGTAATTTTTTTAGTACAGTTTATATTCAGTATTATTTTGCATTAGTTTCAGGTATCCAGCACAGTGGTCAGACAATCATACACTTCACAAAGTGCTCCACCCTATATCCCCACCTACAGTGCACAACGGTACCCTTTTCTCCACATACCCGCCAACACTTGCTGTGTTGTTTGTTGACTTATTAATGACTAGAGGCCCAGTGCATGAGATTTGTCCACTGGGGTAGAGGTCCCTCAGCCCGGCCTTCACCTCTCACAGTCCAGGCCCCTCGAGGGATGTCCACCTACCAGCTTAGGCCCGATCCCTGGGGTTAGACATCCCTCTTGCAGTCTGGGGCTCTCGCAGTCCGGGACCCCTCGCTCCTTACCAATGCTGTGCTCGCCAGCTGTGAGCCCGGCTTCTGGCTGAGCGCACTGACCACCAGGGGGAAGCTCCTGCGTTGAGCATCTGCCCCCTGGTGGTCAGTGCACATCATAGCGACAGGTCGTTCCACCGTTCGGTCGATTTGCATATTATGCCTTTATTATATAGGACAGACATTCTGACAGGTGTGAGATGATATCTCTTTGTGGTTTTAATTTACATTTCTCTGATCATTAGTAATGTGGAGCATCTTTTCATATGTGTATTGGCCATCTGTATATTCTCTTTGAAGTGTCTATTCAGGTCCTCTGCCCACTTTTTTATTGGATTGTTTTTTGTTTTCTTGTGTGTGTTTTTAGTTGTATGAATTCTTTATAACCTTTGGATAGTAACCCCTTATCAGACATATCACCGGCAAATATCTTCTTCTATTCATGACACTGAGCTCTTAACTCCTGGGCTCCACCACCTCTCAGCCAAGTGGTTGGAACTCTACAGACTTTGCAAAGCTAATGGCCTCACCGGTCAGCCTGAGGCATCTTGCAAGGCAACAAACTCTGAGGCAGGACATCAACTAAACATGCTCAGGCCTTAGGAATTCCAAACTCCTCTGTGCAGAATGGAGAAGCAATGTTCACACTCAGACACAGAAACAGTCTACAATTCCTCCTACCCGTCTACCCAAAGTGAGCAATACACGGCGATGCTTCAGAACACAACATTCAAGGTCTGGATCAGTATGTGTCAGAGAGCAGGGTTTCTCAACCTCGGCACTACTGACATTTGGAGCCAGAATATTCTTTGTCTTGAGGGGCTGTCCTGTGCCTTATAGGATGTTGAGGGCATCCCTGACCTCTACCCAATAGATGCCAGGACCTCACAACAAGTTTAATCCTCCCAAACAACTCAGAGAGTCAGGTGGTAATATTAAACCCATTTTATAGATAATAGAAACTGAGGTCACATAAACTGCAAGCGGCATACACAGCCAGTTATCACAATCAAAAATGTCTCCAGCCCTGACCGGTTTGGCTCAGTGGATAGAGCGTCGGCCTGCGGACTCAAGGGTCCCAGGTTCGATTCTGGTCAAGGGCATGTACCCTGGATGTGGGCACATCCCCAGTAGGGATGTGCAGGAGGCAGCTGATCGATGTTTCTCTCTCATTGATGTTTCTGGCTCTCTATCCCTCTCCCTTCCTCTCTGTAAAAAAAATCAATAAAATATATTTTTTAAAAAAAATGTCTCCAGACATTGCCAATGTCCCCTGGGGGCAAACCTGCCCCCACTACCCCAACACAATGGCCTCACTAGGCCTGGGTTTTTTCCTCTGTGAAATGAGACATTCTAGGACCCACCTACTATAGAATTATCAGGAGGGTTAAATGAGATAACCCAAAGTTTCCAGTTTGAGTTCCTGGCCAAGCACAGGTTTTCATTCATTCATTCATTCATTCATTCACACAATGAGTATTTATTGAGCATCTACCATGTGCCAAGGTCTGGGCCAATCATGGGGATATGGAGATAAATCAGATAGTCCCTACCCTCTAAAGACTCACGTCAAAACATAAATCAGCCCTGGCCAGTGTGGCTCAGGTGGTTGGAGCATTGTCCCGTGCACCCTATGAGGTAGGTACTGTTTTAATCCCATTTTAGAGAGGGACACACAGGCAAACACAAGTAAGAAGACTTGCTGAAAGGTACACAGGCAGGATCTGGTGGAGCCCCCATTGCAACCCAAAGAGGCTGACTCCAGAGCCCCATCAAAATCTTCTACGAAGTGGGGGAAGGAGAACTGCAGGGCACAGCCAAGGACTGGGCCGCCAGGGAGGGGCACAATGAGAGGGGCGCAGGGCCAGGCAACAGACCATCTATAAAGTCACAGTCAAAATCAGCCCAGGTGCCAGATCCCCTGCTGGGGGGGAGGCGGGGGGGAGCTCCGAAGCCAAGGAAAGCTAAGAAAAGGAAGCTGGAAAGCCACAATTATGTCAGGGGACACGCTGGGCTGCTGGACACTAATCTGTTTACAGAGTCAGCAAGGGGCCTTCGTTTGCCCACCACCGTCCCTGAAAGGGATCTCCTGAAAGGTCAAGCAGCTGCCTGTGGCACAGTGGGAGACGGGCACCTGTGCCAGTATCACGCTGGCAGGGATGTCTCCTGCCCACTGCTGGACTGAGCTGTGACCTTCCCTCATCCTCTGACTCACCAGAGCTAAGAATAAAGCCCAGAAATATTGGGGGGGCACAGCAGTATCCATGCCTCACCCCCAGTGCCCAGAAAGGCAGGACATAGCCCTGCCCAGGTAAAAGCCCCAAATCCTTACTGGATCCTCAAGCCCAGGATGCAGAATTGAACTCCTTTGTAAGAAAGGGACAGGAGTTACATGCAAAAACCAAGACACCTGTCTTAATAGGACCTCCAGTGCCAGGAAGAAAACAGCCACGGCTGCCTATTACAAGTACCCAGGTGTCGGCAGAGGGCAGCTTGATCCGACCTGCCCTGAACTCTCCCCGCAAGTACTGTGAGGCCCCTACAAGGCACACACTTGTCTTCATTCCCCATCCAGCCCCAACCATTTGCTGAGTTCATCTCTAGTCACTTCCTCTCCTCTTATCAGACTGTGGAGTTTCACCAAATCCTCCCTCCATCAGGTCACTTTCCAGGGACTTGAGAGGGGTCGGGTATGTGCCACACACAAGAGTGTGTTCAGTGACACAGCAGTAGGCAGAACTGACAGCATTTATCCATTTACTGAGCACTATTTCGAGGCGCTGAGGACACAGCAGTGAACAAAGGGCCTGCCCTGGAGCTGACAGACTGAGGAGAGAAGACCAGGAGAAAACAAGATTAAAAAATAGATCAGCCAAAACCGGTTTGGCTCAGTGGATAGAGCGTCGGCCTGCGGACTGAAAGGTCCCGGGTTCGATTCCGGTCAAGGGCACGTAACTTGGTTGCGGGCACATCCCCAGTGGGAGGTGTGCAGGAGGCAGCTGATCGATGTTTCTCTCTCATCGATGTTTCTAACTCTCTATCCCTCTCCTTTCCTCTCTGTAAAAAATCAATAAAATATATTTAAAAAAAAAATAGATCAAATAGATGATAGACAGATGTAATATATATATACTAGAGGCCCGGTGCATGAAATTTGTGCATGGGGCGAGGGGTGTCCCTCAGCCCAGCCTGCACCCTCTCCAATCTGGGACCCCTTGAGGGATGTCCGACTGCCCGTTTAGGCCCGATCCCACCGGGCAGTCGGACATCCCTCTCACAATCCAGGACTGCTGGCTCCCAACCGCTCACCTGCCTCTGCCTGATTGCCCGTAACCGCTTCTGCCTGCCAGCCTGATCACCCCCTAACCACTCCACTGCCAGCCTGATCGATGCCTAACTGCTCCCCGGCCAGCCAGATTGCCCCTAACTGTCCTCCCCTGCCAGCCTGGTCACTCCTAACTGTCCTCACCTGCAGGCCTGGTCCCCCCCAACTGCCCTCCCCTGCTGGCCTGGTCTCCCACAACTGCCCTACTCTGCTGGCACTGTCACCCCTAACTGCCCTCCCTGTTGGCCTGATCGCCCACAACTGCCCTCCCCTGTAGGCCTGGGTCCTCCCCAACTGTCCTCCACTGCAGGCCTGGGTCCTCCCCAACTGCCCTCCCCTGCAGGCCTGGTCCCCCCAACTGCCCTCCCCTACAGGCCTGGGTCCCCCCCAAATCCCCTCCCTTGCTGGCCTGGTCTCCCCCAACTGCCCTCCTCTGCTGGCCATCTTGTGGCGGCCATCTTGTGTCTTGTAGTGACGGTCAATTTGCATATTACTCTTTTATTAGATAGGACTAGTAGCCCGGTGCACGAAATTCGTGTATATTAAGAGGGAATTAATTACACCCTAGCGGCTAGCCAGTGTGGCTCAGTGGATAGAGCGTCAGCCTGCAGACTGAAGGGTCCCAGGTTCGACTCTGGTCAAGGGCACATGCCTGGATTGTGGGCTCGATCCCCAGTAGGGGACGTGCAGGAGGCAGCCGATCCATGATGCTCTCTCATCATGAATGTTTCTATCATCTCTCCCTCTCGCATACTCTCTGAAATCAATAAAAATATATATTTAAAAAAAGGGAATTAATTAGAGGAAATATTTTAATATTGCTATTTGCCCTTTCTCTATAATAGAAATGTCAGAGATGAAAGAAAATTAGTAAGATGTATATGAAAATATTCCTCCTGTCAGAGTCTGGAGCACGCCATGGGACCCAGAGTCAAGTCCCCACCCACCCATATGCACCTCAAAATCACGCAAAACCCAGACCCGGCCAGCAACACCCCCATTGGGCGAGATCCAGACCCAGCTGGCCCCACCCACGTCAAGCACCGCTGGGGGCACAGCCTCAGGTCCCCCGGCCCAACACGAGGGCAGGGGGTGCGGCCTGAGGTCCCCCGTCAAGACCGGCCAGGCAGGAGACGCGGCGTGAGGTCCCACGGCCTGGGCCAGGACGGGGGTGTGCTTTGATGTCCCCTGTCAAGCCCCACTGGGCAGGGGGTGCAGCCTGAGGTCCCCTGGCCCGGGACCGGCGCCGGGGTGCGGCCTGAAGTCCCCCGGCCCAGCGCCGGGGCGGGGGGTGCAGCCTCAGATCCCCACCCCAGCCCGGTGCCATGCAGCCTCAGGTCCCTGCTGATTGTTTATTACGGCTCGTTACAGGAACCCCGCCTCCACTGTGTGTGCAGCCATCTTATGTTATGGGAACCTCACCTCTGCTGTGGGCGCAGCCATCTTGTGATGGTGTGAGGGTTAATTTGCATATTACCTCTTTATTATATAGGATACTAGAGGCCCGATGCAGGAAATTCATGCAAGGAGCTCTGCCCTCGCAGCCGCAGTGGCTTGCCTCGGCCTTCACAGGCCCGGCTTCATCCAGAAGGTGGTCAGGAAGGTCGTATGGCTGTTCGGTCTAAATAGCATATTACCCTTTTATTGCGTGTGTGTGTGTGTGTGTGAGTGTGTGTGTGTGTGTGAGAGAGAGAGAGAGAGAGAGAGAGAGAGAGAGAGAGAGAGAGAGAGAGGGAGAGAGACATTGATAGATGTAGTGTGTGTGTGCATATATATATATATATATATATATATATATATATATGCACACACACACACACATATACAGAGCGAGAGAGAGAGAGAGAGAGGATAAAAAAAAAGAAAACCTCAGAGAAGTGAGAAGTCCTCCCTGAAAAGGTGTACCTGTTGAAGGAAACAAGGGAGTAAGCTACCTGGGGGAAGAATCTTAGTGGAGAGCAGAGGAAACAGCAGGTGCAAAGGCACTGAGGTAGGAGCATGTCTGTCATATTGGAACAGTAACAGAGAAGCCAATATGACTCCACAGAAATGGGAGATGAAGTCAGGGAGGAAGGTGGGGGACAGACAGGGATAGACAGTGTAAGAGTCACAAGCCATTGTAGGGATTTTGACTTTCACTCAGAGTGACTTGGGGACCATGGATTTGATGTGTCATCATCTTATTTATGTTTTCACATAGTGGTTCTTGACCAAAGGCAAGTTCCCCAACACCACCAAGGGACATTTGACAATATTTGGAGACATTTTTGGAATCACTACTGGGGTGAGGGTAGAGGTAGAGGCATTTGCCTGTAGAGGCCAGGGATGCTGCTAAACACCCACAATGCACAGGACAGCCCCCTCACCCCCCCATCACCAACAGAGGTTTACTCAACTCCATGTGTCAATCATGCTAAGGCTGAGAAGCCCTATTTTCACAGAATCATTCCCCAGACACAGCCTTCATCAGGTAGATGGGGTGTCAGCTCCTCACCATGTCACTCTAGGCAAGCAACTAAGCCTCAGTTTCCACATATGTAAAGTGGGAACACTACTGAGAAGATGCAAATACGCATTTAATTAAGCCTGAGCTTGAGCACACAGTAGGTGCTCAATATATGCCACTGCTATTACTGTGATTACTTCCAGATCCATCTCTTGCTATGTCCCTTCCACATTTCCAGCCAAGAATCATTTCCAAATGATTCTTTCTTTCGTCCAACGAAGATGTTTTGAGCCCCTACTATGTGTCAGGAACTATGCTGGCCAGGTATAGCAGGCAGAAGAGTCCCCCAAAGATGTCCACATCCCCATCCCCAGAATGGGTGAGAATGTTACCTTACATGGCAAAAGGGACGTTACAGAGGTGCTTCAGTTAAGAATCTGGAGATGGGAGATCATCCTGGATTATCCAGGTGTGACTCCTGCAATCAGGGAAGAAAGGGAGGCTAGAGGGTCAGTCAGAGAAGGAGATGTGACAACAAAAGCAGAGGTCGACGCCATGCAGGCCACCTCTAATGGCTGGAAAAGGTAAGGAAGCGGGTTCTCCCCGAGCGCCTCCAGGAGCAACCCCAGCACTGCATTTTGGACTTCTGACCTCCAGACTTTAAGAGAATAAGTCTGTGCTGCTTTAGGCCATAAGTTTGTGTTGATTTGTTATAGCAGCCACAGGAAGCCCATACAGCAGGCAATACAGACAGAGCCAGCAGGAAACAAGGGCTGATTGTGCCCTCACCAAGCTGACACGCATTCCTGCTCAACAGCCCTGTGCGGGCCCTGCCTCACCTGCCCTCACCCCACCTGAGTCAAACTCAGCCCGCAGCACCTGCTCTCCCAGGGCAGGCTCACATCCCTGTCTCCCCTGCAGGGCAGCTGCTTAGTAAACTGCTTTTGAAAGACAGGAGCTGGGAACAAGAGAAAATACAAACTTATTTTCCAATTTCACTTTACTAGGCAATACACAACTCAAATTTCAATATGTGGGTATGTGTGTGTGTTGCTCTGCCTCCCTCTCCCCCATGAGCCCAGTGCTCTCTGCCCAGTCCCATGCACCCCCTCCCTATACACAAGGAAAGGACATTTGTGAATTTCTCCTGTATCCTTCTGGTTGTTATGCAAATACAAGCAAATACAACTATGTACTCTTAGTTGTCCCTTTCTTTACCCAAGAGGTATTATGCCAACTAGACCTTGATGTTTTCACTTAAAAACTGGATTTTGGAGACTGGCCTTGTTTTCACCGCTTTCTTCTTTCTGAAAGCATCCTCACTCCTCCACTAAAAAAATGGAACTGTACTGACCCCGGTCCCTACTGCCCGCCACTTGGGTTGGTGCCAATCTTTTGCTATTCCCAACAATGACCCAATGAATGCCCTTAGAAATTACTCAGCTAAAAACAAAACAAGGAACACGCACAATAACGCCTGACCTGAAGACCAACAAGCCTTCATTTAATCGCTCATAAGCCTCACAGGTGGGAAACAATGTGGCCCAGGTTAAGTTTGGTAACCTAGAGCTACACAGTGAGAATCATAAAAATAATAAACATTAATGCTGACCCAGTAACCCCTATGGGAATTTAGTCTTTAAAACATCACTAAACAGCCGAAACCGGTTTGGCTCAGTGGATAGAGCGTCGGCCTGCGGACTGAAGGGTCCCGGGTTCGATTCCGGTCAAGGGCATGTACCTTGGTTGCGGGCACATCCCCAGTGGGAGGTGTGCAGGAGGCAGCTGATCGATGTTTCTCTCTCATCGATGTTTCTAGCTCTCTATCCCTCTCCCTTCCTCTCTGTAAAATATCAATAAAATATATTAAAAAAAAAAATCACTAAACATATCCAAAAGAAATTAAATCATCATTTATTTCAAAGAGACATCTGTACCCCTATGTTCAGTGCAGCATGATTCATAATAGCCAAGACACGAAAACAAACTGCCTGTTGATGGATGGATGGATGGGTAAGGAAAATGTCATATATATGATGGAATATTATTCAACCATAAAAGAGAGGAAAATCCTGTCATTTGCAACAATATGGATGAAGTTTGAGGGCATTATGCTAAGTGACATAAGTCAGAGAAAGACAAATACTGTATGATCTCACTTATATGTGACATCTAAAAAAGCTGAACTCACCAGCCAGCTATTCAGTGATTGCCGACCTATGAACCAGGAGGCCACAGTTCGATTTCCAGTCAGGGCACATGCCCGGGTTGCGGGCTCAATCCCCAGTGTGGGGAGTGTAGGAGGCAGCTGATCAATGATTCTCTCTCATCATTGATGTTTCTCTCTCTCTCTCTCCCTCTCTTTTCCTCTCTGCAATCAATAAAAACATATTTTTTAAAAAATAATAAAAAAAATAGAAAAGCTGAACTCATGGCAACAAAGAGAACAGTGGTGGCTCGGGGGAGGGGGATGTGAAGATGTTGGTCAAAGGGTTAAAAGATGAATAATCTCTGGGTTTCTAAAGTACAGCATGATGACTATTAACAATACTTTATTATATATTTGAAAGTTGCTGAGAAAGTAGATCTTAAATGTTCTTACCACACACACACAAAAATGGTAACTATGTGAGGTGATGGATGTGTTATCTAACCTTACTGTGGTGATCACTTCACCAGATATACGTGGATCAAATCATCACACTGTACACCTTAGACTTACACACTTAACATGTGGCAGGCACAATGTTGTCAATTATATCTCAATAAAGCTGGAAGAAACAAAAATAATATAAATTCAGGTTCCTGGACCCCAGTGTTGTTCATTTCACCCTTTTCTTTTTAATGTGGCTACTAGATAATTAAAACTCCACGTGTGGCTGGTGCTGTATTTCTATTGGATAATGCTCATCTAACCACTGGAAGGCAGGGAAATCATCAGGGAAATGGCAGCATGGGGTTTACTGCAGTACAACACAGCCACAATTTTTGCTAAACACAAAACCCTCTCGTTAATGCGAAATAAGAAAAAAGTGACACACCACTAGAAGACAGGTGATTCACTATGTCCCACACCTGACAAATATTTATTTGAGTTACCTGGACAACTATCCCAGCCCCCAAACTGGTTGTCGGACTCCCCTCTAGTCCACCCTCCACACAACAGCCAAGAGGATAGCTTCAGACTGCAACCCTAACCCCATCGTACTCTGCCCCAACTCCTCACTGCAGTCTCCAGGTCCAGCCCCAGCTCACTGTTCTTATACCATTCTCTGCCTCAGGGCCTTTGCACAGTCAGTTCTCTCTGTCAGAAGACCTTCTCCTCTGACTTCACTTCAGAAGCATCCCCCACCTCCCCACACCCTTCTCAACATGTCAAATTCCTCACTTAACCATCTCATGGGACTACGTACATCTCCTGCAGAGCACTTGCCATACTGTTAAATATGTCTTTCCGATATCTGTTGATATTTTCTACATATTATCTTATTTAATAATTTATATTATATATGTTAAGGAATATATAACACAGTACACAATACATTATGTATACTATATATGCCTGGACAAACCATATGAAATGCCATTTGTGTAGGTCAAGGGTTGGCCAACCCCGGCCCACGTGCCACACCTGGCCCTCTGCCTGCTTTTGTACAGACACCAAAGTAGGAATGTAAAATGTAAAACAGATGATTTGCCTAATGCCAAGGGCAGTCACTCCATGTTGCCTATTGGCCTGCAAAGCTCAAAGTATTTACCACTTGGCCCTTTACATAAAAAGTCTGCCAACCCCAGATACAGGTCCAAAATCTTTGGGTGCTAACAATTTCATATGACTCAATCTGGTGCCATTTATTTTATACATTATATTTTCTATATCTTGCTCTCTCTCCCCACTGTCAGTTCCACAAGGGCAGTGAATGCCCAGGTTTTGCCCCTCCACGTTTTGCTTCCCACTCGCTGCAGCTCCTGGCACGTGGTAGTACTCAGGAAGTGCCTGTGGGATCTATGAGAGACCAGAGTGAGTCTCAGCAAACTGTAAATTGGATGCAGCCAACATCTGTGGTCACCACCCCAGGCACACACCCTGCCAGACCTTAAGAACACATAGATGGCCCAGCAAGTCTGGCTCAGTTGGTTAAGCATCAGCCCATGCACCAAGAGGTCCCTGATTCATTTCCAGGTCAGGGCACATGCCTGGGCTGCAGGCTCAATCCCCAGTACGGGGCTCACAAGAGGCAGCCAATTGGTGTTTATCATCCTTGTTTTTATCTCTCTCTCTCTCCCTTCATCTCTAAAAAAAAAAAATCAATAACATATTTAAAAAAAAAAATAAGAGCACACAGATGATTAAGTGAGGTGATGGAAATGTTCCAAAATTGTGGTGATGGATGTACAACTCTATTACAAAACTGCCAAATGGTACACTCTAAGTGGGTGAATTATATGGAATGTGAAATGTCTCTAATAAAGCTGTTAAAAAAAGATGAATAAGACCCAGGGTCATTGTGACTGTGTGCAATTTTCACCTTACATATGCTGTCTTAAGTACCTGGTCCAAAAAAATTAATAAATACACAAAGACCCCATTTCATCAACTCAGTAAGAGATACATCATCTAGAAAGGACATATTTGCATTTGTTAAAAAACATTTATTTTTTATTTATTTTTTTTTTTTAAAGGGAGAGGGATAGAGAGTTAGAAACATCGATGAGAGAGAAACATCGATCAGCTGCCTCCCGCACACTCCCCACTGGGTATGTGCCCGCAACCAAGGCACATGCCCCTGACCGGAATCGAACCCGGGACCCTCGAGTCCGCAGACCGACGCTCCATCCACTGAGCCAAACCGGTCAGGGCTGTTAAAAAACATTTAAATGTGATGTCTTTTCCCGTTACTATGTTGCTTATAACTAGATACATGTCCCCTTCACCCAAGGTTTCTCACTGTTGGCACTACTGACATTTGGGGCCTGATAATTCTCTATTCTGTGCATGGTAACATGTCTGACAGCATCCCTGGCCTCTACCCCCTACATGCCAGTAACATTCTCCCCACAAGTCATGACAACAAAAATATCTCTAGACACTGTCAATGCTGCCTGGGGGGCATAATCACCCTGGTTGAGACCTTAACAATTTATTCATCTGCCCCACTCTGGCCACCAATACCTAGTGACCCTAAAGACCCGTCAACCTGCCATCCATTCATTCAACACATTTACTGAGGCCTGCTTTGTAACAAGAGTTGAACCAAGAGATGTTTTTGGTTCAACTCTTGTTTCAAAGCAGGCCTCCAGAAGCCCTCAAGAAGCTTGGAATCTTGTACAAGAGGTAGGATGGGTGCGTAACTGGCTGTCACAAAAAAATTATAAAGCATTATGTGCCACATAAATGACAAGAGGAGAGGGGTTAATTCACAATGCCAAGGCGAAGAAACTCAGTTTCCTCACCTCACAGCAAGGACAATAATCCCGTTCTTCAGAGTCACCATGAAGGTTACAGCACACGTTATTTCATCTTCACCCCAACCCTCTGAAGTGGGCACTATTGTCCCCTTTTGCAAAGGAAGCAACTAAGGCACAGAGAGGTATAGCAAGTTGCCCAAGGTAGCACAGCCTGTGAGTGACAGAAATAGATATCAATGAAGGCTGCCTGGCTGGCTCACCACCACAGGTCCTGCCTCCCTGGGAAAATCCAGGTAAAGTCATGCATGTGAAGACAGATGGGTACCCAGCAGCCACTCTTAGTGGAAGTTAGTGTTACTGTAGTTTCCACTGGGGAGCTCAGAAAAGGCGTCTTGAAGCAGGTAACATCTAAGAAAGGCCAAGATGCCAGGATGTGCCAATGTGGAGACAGGAGGGAACGGTGTCCTAAGAGGAGCACACAGCAGGATCCAAGTCAGTCCCTGCACAAGGTGTGTGAGTACATCCAGAAGTGGAATAAAGGGCCAAGAGGAAACTGGGTGACAACCAGAGCTCGAAGGCAGGCCAGGGCCAGAACAAATTAAGCAAAGGAAAATGACGCTTCACTTAGGATTCTCACCAGGAAAATGATGCATCATCCACATGCTGCAAAAGCTCCAAGGAACTGTGAAACCGAAAGGGAGTTTCTGGCTTATTCTTCTCACGCCCATCTTTTGAACAGAAAGCCGAGAACAGGGAACTGGGAAAGCCACTAGCATGCTCCAACACTCCCCAGAGGCATCCTTAAGCCTGCCCCAGAGCCTTCTATCCCAGGAGCATCCCAGCTCGCTGTCTCCCTACCCCAAGGTGCCTCTACTCCGATGGGAGAGCACTGTTCTCCCATCCTTGTCAGGCAGCATCCTTAAACAGCCCCAGGCACAGATGCCAACTTGTCTAAACCCTAAAACAAACCTATGAGGAGGCAGGTACCATCACTATTCTCCATTGTATAGATGTGGACACTGAGGCACAGAATGAAGAGGCTTCCTGACCTGAGCCAAGGAGACCGTCACCCAGAGGACCAGGAGTTAAGTGTGGCTAACTCGGGGACCAACCCAGATCTCCACCGCCGTCCAGTGCTTTCTCTATCCCCGCTTCCTCCTGGTGGCCTTCCTGTCTCATGGAGGCCACAGTTGTGAAGATGTTCAGAGGAACACAGCAGCAGAGGGAGCCACGAACGTGTCCCTAGCACTTAGCATCAAACTTACCACAATGGAAGAGTTAACATACAGCCACGGGAAGGAGAAGGAGAGAGCGGGGGAAGTGGACGCCATTATCATATTGCATCGATTCTAAGACCTCCGTTTCTTCTCATCTTACTACTTTTGATATCAGTTTGTTTCTCATAATTAGTGCATCCTACAATCTCTGCGGGCCATTTCCATAGCATCGCATCTCCGAAATTGAGATGCATGTCACAACTGCTAGCCTCTTGGATTCGGGGAAATGTGGTGTGCCTCTAGCAACAATCTGGCCTCCTATCTAATCTGTGAAGGAATGGCAAGAGGCTTTTTTCCTAAGCTTCCAGAATCAAGAAGGAAAAATGACAAGTGCCCTAAGAGAGAGGCAATAGCCTCTCGGGCCCCACCTCCTTGCTCCAGCTCCACAAGTCAATTATCCTTAATAGAGGGATGAGTGTAATTGTCAAGCTACCTGACCAGGCCAGGGCAGGCAAACCTGCCAGCAGCCTGATCCGATGCCTCCACCTGCCAGCTGCCGTCTTGTCTCCACAGTTTCTTCCCAGGCCGGGTTGTTTTTGCCAGGCAATAAAATTCCTACTCCGCAAAGGACAGCCCTTTCAGAGTGCATGATCACCAAGAGGATCACCAGAGATCCTCTCTGCAGCACAGTCTTTTTTTCCAAAACATGCACGTGAGTAGGATTTGCCTGGCAAAAGGGTTATTGTTTCAACCACTTCAGCTTCAGGGTCCATAAGCTCCTTTCTCCCCAATTCCTATAAGGTGTTCAAGGAGCAAGGGTATCCTGAATTCACATCCACATGTTAACTACTTTACAAGTTGATTGGAGAGCTGATATATCTGAAAACCAATAAGCAGCTACAGATGTTAAGTGTTACTGATCTACAGTCACCCAGGAGAAAACAAAGTATGACCAACACATGACAGCACATGAGAGTATCTCAACCTCAGCTCTACTGACATTTGGGCCCCAATAATTCTGTTACTGGGGGGCGAGGGGGGGGGGGGCGTGGAAGCTGCCCCGTGCATTGTAGCATTGTATATTAGCAGCAGCCCTGGCCTCTACTCCATTCGATACCAGGAGTACCTGCCCTCCAGCTGTGACAACCAAAAATGTTTCCAAATGTTGAGCAATGGGAGCAAAATCGCCGGGAGTTAAGAACCACTGGTCTAGGCCCGTGGTCAGCAAACTGCGGCTCGCGAGCCACATGCGGCTCTTTGGCCCCTTGAGTGTGGCTCTTCCACAAAATACCACGGCCTGGGTGAGTCTATTTTGAAGAAGTGGCGTTAGAAGAAGTTTAAAAAATTTGGCTCTGCCGAAACCGGTTTGGCTCAGCGGATAGAGCGTCGGCCTGCGGACTGAAGGGTCCCGGGTTCGATTCCAGTCAAGGGCATGTACCTTGGTTGCGGGCACATCCCCAGTAGGGGGTGTGCAGGAGGCAGCTGATCGATGTTTCTCTCTCATCGATGTTTCTAACTCTCTATCCCTCTCTCTTCCTCTCTGTAAAAAATCAATAAAATATATTTATTAAAAATAAATAAATAAATAATAAAAAATAAAAAATTTGGCTCTCAAAAGAAATTTCAATCGTTGTCCTGTTGATATTTGGCTCTGTTGACTAATGAGTTTACCGACCACTGGTCTAGGCTATTAGGTAAATACACAAATGTGACCAAACGGTGATTTCATAGGTATTCTAAAGTGATATGAAACTTCCTTTGGGATATTTTTATGTGTTGTTTGTGTGTGTGTGTGTGTGTGTGTGTGTGTGTGTGTGTGTGTGAATTGATTTAGAGGAAAGTATTACATAATAAGTGTGTGGCAGACACTTTGGCTGGCTTACTCAACCGCCCTTTCCCTACTCCCTTCCACTAAAGAATCATAAAACAATGCTAACTTTCCCTGCCTCCCTTATAGCTAGAGGTGGTCAAGCCCATGGCAAGGATATTCAGGGGATTCTCAGACACTGTTGACCAAATGGGGCCAAGCCATGGGACCAATGGGTGAGGGCTCTGTCTACAAGCACAACTTGACCCTCATAGGGTCCATCTCCTACAAGGGGCATCTAAGAGGGTGGAAGACATGCCCCTCCCAACCCGTCCCCCCACACAAGCCTCATTTTCCCCCCAGACCCCCCTGTGCACAGAAGTTAAAAAACAAGACTACCACCAACCGCCTCCAGAGGGAACAATTATTAGCAAATTACTTAATTAGGCTCATGCCGGTATTTCATCTTCAAGTAAATACCTGTTCATTCCAGACGGGCCATATCCAACATGCACTAGTAAATGAAAACAAAAAATAAATATGTTTTCCTAGGATCCCATTCTCATTTTTAAAATTCTATCATTCAGGGTATGTGGAGAAAAGAGACTGAAAATTAAAATCCCAGCCTGCCAATGAGATTATCGCCAGAAGAGTGTAATTACGGAAAACTTTTATAATATTAAAGAAGAGAATAAAAGAAAAAATCCCTTTAAGTAATTCAATGACTACCATGTTTACAGTAACAGAAAACCCGAACTTCCCAAGTATGTAAACGTCAGCAGCTCTCACAGTTGTCCTTACCCACCTGCGCTCGAATGCCATCGATGTCGGTGCTTAAGCAAGTCTCCTTAATCCTCAACTACAAAGGAAGTCTGCAGAAGGGATTTCCCACACATCAGCCCAATTTCAGAGCTGACAGCCGACACCCTGGCGTGTCTCGCCCAGACCCGGGCACCCTACCAACACCCTATAACAACTGGGCGAGTTCACCTGAATTGTCTCGGATGCTGGGACGGTGTCTGAACCCCTGGGCTCAGGGTGGGTCCATTCCAGTCTTGCCTAGGCCTGCAGGGGCCCAGAGGTGGAAAGGAGATGATAAACTAGAAGCGAGGTGCCACAGCAGAAATCCCCACTCAGCTGTCCTCAATCGTCCCTTACTGGCCAGCCCGTTCCTCCGTAACCAGAGCTAGTGCCTGCTGAGCTTGGCTAAGCCTTTTCTTCCACACAACTCTGTAAGACACGCAGCACGATCATGATCCCCACCTTACCGATGAGGAAACGGCACTCCCAGAAGTTAAGTGAGTGGCCCAAGGTCGCACTCTGGGAAGTGGCAGGAACAATTTTCAACCCAAGCTCCTGAATTTGGCCTCTTTTTTTTTTAAATGTCATATTTATATTGATTTCAGAGAGGAAGGGAGAGAGAGATAGAAACATCGATGAGAGAGAATCATTGATCTGCTGCCTTCTGCATGCCCCACACTGGGGATTAAGCCTACAATCCGGCCATGTGCCCTGACCAGGAATCAAACCATGACCTCCTGGTTCATAGGTCGATGCTCAACCACTGAACCACGCCAGCTTCTGGCCCCTTGACCGCAACCATATACATCTTTGGCTTTCTTTGGAGCTCTAACTTCTCATCCGAGTGTCCTCATGCCACAGGCCCCAGTGCTCACCCTTCCCCACTACATCCTCTTTGACCCAGGGGTGAGCCCTTTCTCCAAACCCTCCCCCACCAAGTATGCAAGCTACCTGAAGTGGGCTGGCCCTGCCTCCAGCACCAAGGGTGAAAGGACCCACCTAGACCCCAGGGAGAGTCTAATCTACCAGGAGTCTTTGTTCCTCAACCCTGGGTTAGAGAGTTAATGATCTTTAGGAAGAAGCCTTATCCAAGGTTCCCAGATAATCTAACCAATGGTTGGCAAACTGCGGCGTGCGAGCCGCGGTGTGCCGCTTGGTTGACTAATGAGTTTGCCAACCACTGGAGGGGCTTAATCACAAGGAACAACAACAGCCTGTAATTATTGGAATCGAGAGTCTAGGTCAGTGGTCGGCAAACTCATTAGTCAACAGAGCGGCAAACCCCATGTGGCTCGCGCGCCGCAGTTTGCCGACCACTCTAACCAATTGTAACTACCAGTCACTTTCCCAGCATCCAGCAGCTCCAACTTTCCCCTGGGCCCCTGGTCTCCAGCCCTGCAAGACTGACTGGAGGGACTGGAGACGACACTGTCACTTATATGCATCTATCACCGGCTCTTAATAATAACAGCGCTGAAACCGGTTTGGCTCAGTGGATAGAGCGTCGGCCTGCGGACTGAAGGGTCCCGGGTTCGGTTCCAGTCAAGGGCATGTACCTTGGTTGTGGGCACATCCCCAGTGGGAGGTGTGCAGGAGACAGCTGATCGATGTTTCTCTCTCATCGATGTTTCTAGCTCTCTATCCCTCTCCCTTCCTCTCTGTAAAATATCAATAAAATATATTAAAAAAGTAAATAATAATAACAGCAACAACAATTACAATGTGCATCCTTAGACCCTGCTAGAATGGTGAACTGAGCCAACCTTTTTAAAAACAAGGCTATCCTGGCTGGTGTGGCTCAACTGCTTGGGCATCATCCCGTGCACTGAAAGGCTGATGGTTCAACTCCCAGTCAGGGCTCATTCCCAGGTTGGGGCTCCATCCCCAGTAGGGGGCATGCAGGAGGCAGCCGGTCAATGTTTTTCTCTCACTCACCCTTCCTCTCTCTCTAAAATTCAATTAAAACATTAAAAATTTTTAAAAGACAAGGCTATAGCTAGAGCAAAACCTTTTCAAATGTTCTGAGATACTCCACTCCTGAGAATATGTTCTAAGAAATAAGTCAACAAGCACTATCCACATGATATTCATTACAATGTTTTCTTTTAAAAAAATGTTAATGATTTTAAAAATGATGTAAAAAAACATTACATTAATGATGTGAAAAAACCATTTCCATTAATGATGTAAAAAAACATTTTAATGTTTCTTTAAAAGGGGGAAGGGAGTACTGCAAACTACACGTCAAACCAAAGGTAGCAATTATGTAAATTATAGTCCACCAATACCAGGAACTGTCACTTGGACATTTAAAGGTATAATTTTAAACGTTATGTAGGAGCTTGGGAAAATTCTCACAACTGTAAATGAAAAATGTAAGATAGAAAATGGCAGGCAAGCTACTAGTGCAACCTTGCAAAACAACATACAAATCTGGACAGGAACTGGACATTAACAAGATCAACAGACCAAAAATGGCTTATGACAAAATATTTGCAACACACATGACAGACACAATTCCCAATACCTCGAGAGTCCTGCACATCAATAGGAAAAGGACAAGCCATTATAAAGATGTACAGAAAGGACTCTCAGCTTCTACCTTCTAAGGGAAATAGATGAAAATAATTTATATTCATCAAATTAACATAATTCAGCCATGTCCAGGGCTGTGACGGAGGCAGAGAAATGCAAATTCCCATTATACTGTCACTGGAAATGGACCTGCTACAACCTTTATGGAAAATAGCCACCCAAGACCTATTAAATATAAAAATGACACTTATTGGACCACTGTTTACAGGATCAAAAAATGGGAAATGAATGCAAGCAATGGTTATTAGTAGAGAAATGGATGATTTAATTATGGCAAATCTGTAACCTGAAATGTTGAACTGCTATAAAAAACTAGTGAATCTATGCATTGCCATGTATCGTATGTTAAGTAAAAATAAAATGCAATAATTGTAACAGAACCCATTTATTTTAAACGTATTATTTATGTTTATAAATGTTTTTATAAAGACTAGAGGAATATCTTGGTTATCAGATAACTCAAGCGAGTAGCTTGTTAACTATTTAAATATCTCTATCACCCAGCCGGTGTAACTCAGTGGTTGAGCGTCAACCTATGAACCAGGAGGTCACAATTCAATTACTGGCCAGGACACATGCCCAGGTTGCAGGCTCAATCCCCAATAGGGGATGTGCAGGAGGCAGCTCATCAATGCTTCTCTCTCATCGTTGATGTTTCTCTCTCTCTCTCCCTCTCCCTTTCTCTCTGAAATCAGTAACAATATACGTATTTTTTAAATCTCTACATTGCCTGGCTATTGTGGCTTAGTTGGCTGAGCACTGTCCCATGCACCAGCAGGTTGCCAGTGCCATGTCCTGGTCCCAGGCTCAATCCCCAGTAGGGGGCGCACAGGAGGCAGCCGATCATTGTTTCTCTCTCATTGGTGTTTCTCTGTTTCCCTCTCCCCTCCTCTCTCCGAAATCAATAAAAACATATTTTAAAAAATAAGTAAATATATGTTATTCTGTAATTAGAAAACTAAACTGGAAAATTGGTGTAAAAATTAAATCAGAGTTGCATTAGCACAGTGGGATTATGTTGTTACACTGTCTCATCGGTTTCAGAACATAATCTTTTCAAAATTGGAACAGAACCAAGCACTCTCTGGACTGAACCCCTTGGAAAGTGAGGCTTAGCCCTTCTCACTATCCAGGGAAGCAAGGGGAGCCTGGTCTAGCCCCAGCTTGCTCAATGCTCTCAAATGCCAGGAACACAACAACGGCTTAATCAATGCTGGTGGGTCGGTCCATCAGTGGGAGTATAAACTATGGCAGCCACCTGGCAATTAGCACCATCCAATTTCAGTATGCATCTATCCCTGCACCCAGCAATTTCTCTTGGGGGAATTTATTCTGCATCTGTTTGCATCTATTTGCATACATGTGCAAAGGTGAATGCCCAGGGATGGTCCAGGCAGCACTATTTATCATGCCAAAAATCTGGAACTCACTCCAACAATGACCAAGAGGGGATTGGATGAATATATGGCTCAGTCATATAACAGGAGAACGTGTGGCCTGTAAAGAAGTGTTATTTTTGTTGGTGGGAATGCAGGTTGGTACAGCCACTACGGTAAGCAGTTTGGAGTTACTTATGACCCAGCGATTCCACTTCTGGGGATATATCCAAAGAAACCTGAAACACTAATTCAAAAGAATATATGCATCCCTGTGTTCATTGCAGCATTATTTACAATAGCTAAGATTTGGAAGCAGCCCAAGTGCTCATCAGTAGATGAGTGAATAAAAAAATCTATGGTACATTTACACAATGGAACACTACTTGGCCATAAAAAAAGAAGGAAATCTTACCTTTTGCAACAGCATGGATGGACATGGAGAGAGTTATGCTAAGTGAAATAAGCCAGTCAGAGAAAGACAAATATATGATTTCACTAATATGTGGAATCTAATGAACAAAATTAACAAACAAAATAGAAGCAGATTTATAGATACAGAGAACAGACTGACAGCTGTCAGAGAGTAGGGGGCTGGGTAAAAAGATGAAAGGATTAAGGGCAAAAAACTCATAGACAACAGTATGGCGATTACCAGAGAGAAAATGAGATGGAGGGAGGTAGGAGAGGGTAAAGGAAGGATAAACAGGGATGGAAGTAGGCTTGACTCGGGGTGGTGAACACACAACACAATACACAGATGATGTATTATAGAATGGTACTTCTGAAACCGACATAATTTTATTAACCAATGTCACCCCAATAAATTCAATGAAAAAGAAGTGCTATTTCCTTTTCCTTTCTATTTGCGTGGACCTAACATGGAAAGAAGATCATCATTGGTATTTTTTAAAACGTGCTTTTATTGATTTTAGAGAGAGGACAAGGGAGAGGTAGAGTGAGAAAGAGAAACATCGATATGAGAAACATCAATCCGCTGCCTCCTACATGAACCCCCGACCAGGGATTGAACATGCAACCTGGGTATGTGCCCTGACTAGGAATCAAACCGGCGACCTTTCACTGCACAGGACGATGCTCAACCAACTGAGTCACACCAGCCAGGCTCATCATTGGTTTTTAAGTGAAGGAAGTAAAATACATAACATGATTTAGAATATGATCTCATTTAGGGAGGGGAAAGAGATATGCACACTCTCCCTCAGTCCTTCATACATATTTGCATATGCTTAGAATTTTTCTAGAAGGACACCCAAGAAACTATCACCAATGGCTGCTTCTGGGAACAGAGAGCAGGGAGGGGAAGTACCGAAAGTTTTACTTTCCATTTATATTCTTCTAGACTCTTCACCTTTTTAAAAGTAATGGCACAATCAAAAATGTTACCATACGAGATCTTCCTCATACAATCAACCAGATCAATTCAACAGCTAATTTTAAAAGAAGAGATTTCTAGCAATCTATGTATAGAAAGTCACCTTAATCACCTAGGAAAGCATTTCAGAGAAAGAGAGAGAGAGAGAGAGAGAGAGAGAGAGAGAGAGAGAGAGATATTATCTCATCATCTTAACAGGTCATGAAAAGCCTTGGGTCTGACCTTGAAGAGTTTCAGCTAAGGTTCTGAAACCAATGAGACTCATAAAAAAAATATTTTTAACTTCATTTAATTTTAAAACCCTGAGATTCATTCAAGCATAAATGTATCACAAGCCCATGTTTTTGTTGGGGGGGGAAATTTTGCTCCATTTCCTCTCCAAGCTGAGATAAGCTTCCTTCTCGGAATTACCAAGTCCTTTTTATTACAAGCCATTTTATTAGTGCTTCATCCATTTTTTTAATCCTCACCCAAGGAATGAGGATATTTTTCCTTTTCTTTTTTCTTCTTTTTTTAAAATATATTTTTATTGATTTCAGAGAGGAAGGGAGAGGGAGAGAGACAGAAACATCAATGAGGAGAGAGAATCATTGATCGACTGCCTCCTGCACACCCGCTACTGGAGAGAATCATTGATTGGTTGCCTCCTGCATGGCCCCTACTGGGGATTGAGCCCACAACCCAGGCATGTACCCTAGACCAGAATCGAATCCGGGAGCCTTCAATCTGCAAGCCGATGTTCTATCCACTGAGCCGAACCAGCTAGGGCAGTGGTAGGCAAACTCATTAGTCAACAGAGACAAATATCAACAGTACGATTGAAATGTCTTTTGAGAGCCAAATTTTTTAAACTTAAACTTCTTCTAACGCCACTTCTTCAAAATAGACTCGCCCAGGTCATGGTATTTTGTGGAAGAGCCACGCTCAAGGGGCCAAAGAGCCGCATGTGGCTCTCGAGCCCCGGTTTGCTGACCACTGAGCTAGGGCAGTGGTCGACAAACTGCGGCTCGCGAGCCACAGTCTGTCGCTCTGTTGACTAATGAGTTTGCTGACCACTGACCTAGACTCTCGATTCCAATAATTACAGGCTGTTGTTGTTCCTTGTGATTAAGCCCCTATCCCAGTGGTCGGCAAACTCATTAGTCAACAGAGCTGCAGTTTGTCAACCACTGAGCTAGGGCATTCCCCTGGTTTACAGAGAGAGTGGAAGGGAAGGGGGTGAGGGGGAGAGAGAGAGAAACATGGATATGTTTCAATTGGCGGCCTCCAACACCCACCCTGATCTGGGATCAGGGATTGAACCTGCAACCCAGGTATGTGCCCTTGACCAGGAATTGAACCTGGGACCCATCAGTGGAGGCTGGTGCTCCAACCATTGAGCCACACCAACTAGGGTGATTTTATCCATTTTCGCAGAATGCTCCAGGCAAGATTTTTATGACACCAGCTCTGCAGTTCCTTTGAGTTAAGCTCTGTGATAGTTTGACCATGCCAACCACCCCAGGGCCTTTATATGTGTGGTTCCCTCTATCTGAGGCATCCTTCCCCCAGGACTGGCACAGCCAGCTTCAACATTCAAGCCATAGGTCAAATGTCACCTCCTCTGAAAGGCCTTCCCTGGACATCCCTCTCATAGCTTGCAACCAACCCAGGTCCTTCCCAGCTTATGTCTTGGTGGCACTTAGCACCATCCAAAATCATCTTGACCATTCCCGGTGTATGCTCCTTGAGAACATGGGCCTCGTCTGTCTCATTCGTGTTATATTCCCCGTGTCTAGAACAGTGCCGGCGCACAGGAGATGCTCCGTTAATAATACAAGCTTAAATGAATGAGAGAGAAACGACTGTAGGAGGAACAAGAAAATCCAGTGCTTTAAAAGACCACACTTAAGTTCTCCATCCTAGGAAAACTTCAGCACTTGATAAACACTCTTGCACCCCCAAGCAAGTAGTTACCTAAGAAGCCAATAAAAAGTAAACTGAGGTTCTCAGAGAGAAAACTCACAGCGGGGAGGGAAAAGCCCTATCAACCCTCAATTACTACCTGAGGGTCCTTGGTGACTGCCTAGGGCAGTGGTCGGCAAACTGCGGCTCTGTTAACTAGTGAGTTTGCCGACCACTGGCCTAGGGCCACCCTCCCCAGTCATCTAGACCCACTTTCCAGAACTCGGCAACATCCTGCAGGAGATGAACCCCACAATTAAACCAAGGAGACACTTAAGAAGACTCTCGACTTTTTATTGTCCACCTATTATGAAGGAGCAGAGCTTCAAAGTCGACCTCTAAAAGCAGGAGTTTTCACTCTCGGGACTGAACCAGCACGGATTAGGGAGACGGACACAGCCCTCAGTGAAAAGAGACAAACAGCATGAAAACAGCTGCAGGTTCCTTCTCCAGCTAATTGGAGTTTAACCTCCTTAACGTCTCATTAAGCTTCTCCAAGGCAACCCCAAATTATACAAGCAGTCCAACAGCCTAATAACTCCTAGGGACATGGAAGGAGGGCCAAACTCTCGACCAAAATTTCTTCTCTAGGTTCCTCCACACCTATGGCTGTGTGACTTCGCCATCCAGGGGACATTTGACAATGTCTGGAGGCATCTGTGTTGCCACCGCAAGGGGAGGTGCTGGTCAAATCTAGTGGGTCGAGGCCAGGGATGCAACTCAACATGCCACAGTGCTCAGCACAGCCTCCCACAACAGAGAATTATCTGGCCCCAAACGTCAAGAGTGCCGAGGCTGAGAAACTGTGCTCCACACCTACCACCCACCCCCAAACTGGCTTCTTCAAAGGCCGCCCTCAACCCTCAGCCTTCAAGAGGGAAGAACAGGTTCCAACCTCCATCAGAAGAGACACACTGCCCCAGTTTCCGTGCCAGGCGGGGGAAGTGCTTGCCTCAAGATGTCCAAGCCCTTGCCATTATCCACCCCCACTTTATTAGCACTTTATTTTTTTTATTTTTTTTTTGTTTGCAAAATATTCAGGCAAGTATTTATGGGCTACAGTTTCACCGACCACTGAGATTCAGTAAGAAAAGCTAGACGTTATATACTGCCACAAAAATCTGGAGCTAACACACAAATTAGACTCTCGTTTCAAATTCCTCCAACAACATGGCCATGCTGGAGCCAGGATGTTTGCATCAAGCTAGCGATTCCAATAGGCCCCAGGCATTTCACCAAAAGGTTGGGCTCCGAAGCACGGGATGGCAACTCAAATACCTACTGGTGCCAGGTGGGTTCCATCGGTGAGCGAAGGAAACCAGGTGAGAAAGCACAATGAAGAAAGGCAATGGAGACTGGACCTTAGAATTGAAGCTGCAGTAAGTAGTAGGGATTGCGGCCAAATGAAACCACCCAGCTGACCACCGCCATGTAAAGGCAGGCCCTGTGCTATCAGGTCTTCTGATTTTTCAAGAGAAATCAGAAATCCAGATTTTTCTGTGAGATCTTACAATCAATCAATATTAGCAATTATAGTGATTCATAATTAAAATAAAGCCAAACCGCCAAAACCGGTTTGGCTCAGTGGATAGAGCGTCGGCCTGCGGACTGGAGGGTCCCGGGTTCGATTCCGGTCAAGGGCATGTACCTTGGTTGCGGGCACATCCCCAGTGGGGAGTGTGCAGGAGGCAGCTAATCGATGTTTCTCTCTCATCGATGTTTCTAGCTCTCTATCCCTCTCCCTTCCTCTCTGTAAAATATCAATAAAATATATTTAAAAAATAAAAAATAAAAAAAATAAAGCCAAACCAGCACTCTTCCGGGCTAGATCTAAGCCCCAGTTTGGAACTTGTACCTCAGCCACTAAAATTCACATGTGAATTAAGCCTACTTTGTGTGAGGCACTGGGTCCTGGGACAAGACAGATGGATGAGACTCAGTCTGACCCTTGCAAGGTAAAATATAAGCAGTCAAATGTGGAAGCTGGAGGGCTCGGTCTACCTGAGTATCCATTTGATACAGGTGAGTAACTTTCATCCTTAGGGATCTCTGGAGAAAAGCTTCAACCAAGTTCAAAAGCCATTCCAGTACTTAATGGCATTCATTCATTCAACTGTTTACTGAGCACCTACTACTAGTATGTTCCAGGCACTGTTCTAGATGCTGGGATTATGGTCATAAACAAACAGGCAAAAACTCTTGCCCTGTGAAGTTGACCTTGTGGGAAGAAAAAAAGTAAAATATTTGGTGTCTTAGGTGATAGTGTAAAGTGCTGTGGGTGGGGGGTGGGAGAGCAGGGACTATTGGGGTGGGGAAGAGGGAAGGCTGCCTGAGTGACATTTGAACACAGAATTAAAGGTGAAGGAGCATTCCAGGCAGGGACAACAGCCAGCGCAAAGGCCTTGAGGCAGCTCGTAGCCTGTGTGCCTGGCGTGGAATGAGACTGGAAAGTAGCAGGCAACAGGTCAGAGATGATGGGCCTGACACTGCCAGGTGTAGAAACCCCTGAGGGAAGTGGGAGCCACTGTAGGGTTTTAAGCAGAAGGGGGACAGGATCCCTCTGGCTGCTGGCTTGGAACTTGACTATAAGGGTCAAGAAGGGAAGCAGGGAGAGCAATGAGGAGGAAATGTTTAAATCCAGGGGTAAGCCAATGGCTCCAGCCAGAGCGGTAGTGGGGAAGGCTGTGAGAAGGATCTGCTGACAGATCAGATGTGGGATGGGAGGGAAAATGAGGAGCCAAGGATGACGCAGGCTTCTGGCTTGAGCCTCAGAAGACTGGGCTGCCTTTAACTCAGATGGGAGGGCTAGGGGAAGGATAGGGTAAGTTGGAGATACCCA
Source organism: Plecotus auritus (assembly GCF_963455305.1). Lineage (NCBI taxonomy): Eukaryota > Metazoa > Chordata > Mammalia > Chiroptera > Vespertilionidae > Plecotus > Plecotus auritus. The sequence continues at coordinate 82,917,626 of NC_137774.1, read as the reverse complement.
GGTGCAGGTATTGGTTCCTAAAAACCGAGTCCAGGAGTAGAAAGAGATTTTTCATCCATCACCATGGTCCAAAGACCAGGTAACCTGAAGACTCTCACAAATGAAGCTGGTCCAGGCCCCTGGTTAGTCTATGCCAAACAAGCCAGCTGTGGCTTCCTTCTGCAAGGCCCAAGGGCAACCAGATCCCCTGAATTAGGCCTTGTCCTTGACTGTCCTCTCAAAGGTTCCCTGTTTCTGCTTCCAAAGCCATTTACCTTGCTATCTTGTCACACTGCCATTCTAGGCCTCAGATTCAACCTGCGTGAAGTACTCATGGAGGGAGGCCCCATAAGCTCCAGAGTCCCTTTGAACTCTAACAATCCATAAGCGAGAGGGAGGAAACTGGAAGGAGGGGAGGACAAAAAGGAGAAACAGAAGAAAGCAAAGCAATGAACCTGAAAACCAACAGAGTATTTGGAGGATGGAAAAAATTTTAGCTTTTCATAGATTGCTGTGAAGCCATGGGGAGTTCTGAAGGCAGGAATTAGACTGACTCAAGGCCAGACCTTACCCTAAAAGGAATTTCTAACAGCTTCTAAGATATCCCCCTTTTCACACCTGTTGGCAGTTAAATCAAATATTCAGGGGTTTCCTGAGTTGAAGGATGGATGGCTCAGAGCATCTCTGTAGCAAATAACACTAGGACCAAATATTAACTAGAGAATTAGGGTCGACCACTCACAATTACTGAGTGCCAACTGTATACCAAGCAACAACATTCTTGGTTCATGGCAAGAATAAGCTCATTTATTCCTTCAAATCACCACTATTTGCCATTTTCCACATGAGGAAACTGAGGCATGGAGGGGGGCAACACCTCACTTAAGCTGCAGAGTCAAGATTTGAACCCAGGGAATTCAAGTACTCGCTCTGAGCCACCGCACTACACTGCTTACTGATTTGTTTTCTCTACTTTTCTACATTTTGCAATTTTTCTATACTGGCCATGCAACCTAGTAATAAACAAACAAAAAAAAATGTTTTTTAATTAATTCACAAGGAAAGGCCCAGTCCCATTTTCCCAACCACCAAACATCAACCAATGAACAGTCCCTCCTACGAGCCCCACCCCACTCCAGAAACTCTCAGTGGAAAAAGGCAGCCAAGCACTGAACTCGGCCCCCTATTTTCCATTTAGATAATGAAGTTCCTCTTTTTTCAGCCCAGAGCATTTGCCTGAGTAAAGGCAGTATGTCAGTGGAACCCTCAGCATGGGCCATTTCCATACTCTGGTTTTTCTGGAAATTTCCTGGGGCTCAGAGGCAGGCACTGGCCCAGAAACAGGGCTCTGATAGGAGTGTCACCTGGGCTTGTCACCTTGATTTCTAAACACCTGTCCTTGATCAGGGGAGGAACCAGGCATGAGTGAATGGGTGAACCAATCCCATCACCACCCCCTGAATAAAAAGTGGGTCCAAAGGAAGGACAAACAATTCAAAACATACAACTTTATCTTTGGAAAATAATAACCATTGTTTAACTCTGTGCAGGGCACAGGCTGAGCCATTATATAGATGAACTCATTTACTCTTCACAACCCTAGGCGGTGGGGAGTTTTTGGCCCCTGCTCCCATTTTACAGATGAGGAAACTGACACAGAAAAGTGAAGTGGCCTGCCCAAAGTTGCACAGTTATCTAACAGCTGGGAGGCCAGCCGCCCCAGAAAACACAAGCTACCTGCTTTCTGTTACATTTGGTTTCTCCTGCTATCTGGAAGTTGGTATGCCTCCGCTGTCTGCTCCCAAACTCTGGTTCCAGAACACCCCCAGAAACGGGAGCATCTAGTGAGTCCAGCCATCCAGAGGGAGGAGAGGCAGAGGGAAAATGAAAGGCCTGGCAGAGGTGAAGGCCAGTCACTTGGCAATTTCTGTAGCGAAAAGTCCTTGCAAGGAGAAAAAATCCAATTGGTTTTCCAGATGAGCTTCTTAAACTAAATAAACAGGACACCCCCAAACACACTCAACTTTGGAAAACCTCATTAGCCATCAATCAACTACATCCTGATGCAGAATCTAATTTATGGTTGCCTATTCCACCTGCCCCCACTCCTCTGTCATTTAGAAAAACAGAAACAAGGAAATACTCCAGAATTCACACCAACACTAGATCAGATCCCCATCTGCATCCTTGCAGAAATCATCTTACTGCTTACTGGCACAGCGAGCAAGGACTCCACAGGTTTTCCTCTGGTAGATAAGAGTCCTACTTTGTAAATGGCCTGCTCTCCAATGGCTCCAAGACCCCAAATGCAACGCTGTTTCCAGCCCTGACCCCACTGGCCTGAAAATGGGAGGCATACCAAGGTGTGTTTGGGTTGTTCTACCAAATGATACCCCTGCCCTGCCAAAAAAAAAAAAAAAAAAAAAGCCTTCTCATGACTTTTCCAACACTCCAAATGCAGCCTCCAAGAGAAGAACCACAAAACAGAACAAGAAGGTATTTTTGGATGCTAATCGCCAGCTCCTAGGAGCCAAGGGTGTTTATCTCTGATTCCTAAACAGAAGTGGAAAAACTATCAGGTCCAAATCAGTGTACAGTGTTTACAAATAATCAAGCTGGCCTGACAAAGACGGGCCCTCCTGGAACAAAGGAGGAAATCACATTAGAAGGAAGCTGAAGTCCAAGACACTGGGATTAAACCACAGAAAGCAGACTCCAGAAACCCAGCCACGCTCAGCACTGAACATTCAGAAGAAAACTTGAAGTTAGAAGAGGTGGAGGTCCTACAGAGAGGAGCCTGCTTTACAGGAGTGAGATGGCACGCCCACCGGTACCAGGGTCCTGGGCATCCTCAGTGGCACCCCAAACCTAGCCAAGAGTCAGGCCAGACATGGCAGGGGTGAGAGCCCTACCTTTCTGGCTGTTCCCCAAATTTCCCCAATTCTTCCCTTGTTCCCCAAAACACCCCCCAGAGTAATTAAGCCGAAAGAAAGTCAAAGATGACAAAAAGGTGTGACCATCTGAGAGTAATGTGGATGCAAAAAAAAAACTGGGGTAAACCTCAACCAATCACTAGGAAGCCCCTCCCCAGCTCAGCCCTCTGATAACGGGGCATTCCTTGTGAAAGGGGGACCCCAACCCACAAAAGAGATGGCAGAACTTCATAGCAGGAAGACAACCTCCTTTACTGTCCTCTATCTCTGGCGTCCCTTTCCCTGAAGGTTATTTTTAATCGGAGAGGGTACCCCAAAGCAGGAAGGACCCCTCCTTTCGACCCCCTCCCCCAAGCTCTGCCCCCTCACCTTTTCCCCCAAACCCGACCTGGGCACATGCAAACCTTCCCCCTCTCCCCCACCGAACGCCTTCTCCCCAGGAACTGAGTCACCCAAGTTTTCTCCCATCAGCTAGTTGCACTCCTGACGGGGCCGGCCGCGGGCAAGCGGGGAGCGGGACCCCGAGGCCGGCTGCAGAGCGGGGAACGCGGCGCTCGGGTCGGCAGCCGGTGCCCAGGGGCTGCGGGGCCCGCCCGCCCGGGCTGGCGCTTTCTCCCGGAGCCGGCCTCCCAGCCGGCCGGCCACCCTCCCTCCCGCCGCCCCACGCGGCCCGGGCGGCCGCCGAACACGTACCCAGAAGGGGTCGGAGCCATCGGCGCTGCAGAAGCCCCTGAGCGCCATGCGGCCGGCGCGGGCACCGGCGGGCACCGGCGGGCGTGGGGCGGCGGGGCGGCAGGGCGGCGGGCGAACAGGCCCGGGTGCTGACGGCGGCGGCGGCGAGGGCGGGAGGCGACCAGGAGGGGGCCGGGGCCGCAACGCCGTCTGATTGGCCAGCGCGTCACGGGGATGCAGCGGCCCCGCCCCGCCCAAGCGCCGGGCTCGCCTCGCAGCCTTAGAGCGTGGGCCACGCGTGGAGGTCGGACCCGCGCCCCTTCGCGCCGGGGCCTGGAGACCGCGTTGGCCTGCCGCCTAGCCCCTGACCCCCGGAGCCCAATCCCATCCCCATCGGGCCGGGGAGGGTGTGCTAACCCTCCGGTGCTGCTACCGGGCATTCAGACCTGGCGACCAGTTTTCAAATCCTACTGTAATAACGATGACCGCAGCAACAATAATAAAACAGAATATAACTGAGCCTCTAAGAGCCTGGAGCGTGCCAAACACCAGCTGCGTCCTTATTGGATCCTCTATATTAATGACTTCCCTTTCATGAAAGAAGAAAACAAGGGGCAGTCAGGTTGGGCGGCTTTTCTAGGGCCACAAGGCTAACCTAGGCAGCTGCCTCCAGAGCTGACACAGAAACATAGGAAGTGGGTACACTTATGAATCTGTTGGAGAAACTGAAGCTCAGTGAGGGGAAGTGATTTGCCCAAGGTCACACAGCTGCCAAGTGATGAAAGTGGCATTCAAACCCATGACCAGTCTGATTCCAGAGCACTCATGGCGGGAGGGCTCCCAAACAGCTATTATCCCCACATGTGTGCAAAAGACTTTGGCATTTTATCCATCCTCTTTGAGCAGCACTCAGGAAATAACCAAGTTATTGATCCTCACTTTAGAAGTAAAGAAACTGAGGTCTACACACATAGTAATAATTAACAAGCATTCACAGTCACTGTGTTCTTAGCAATGTTCTTAGGCTGTGTTCTTAACAATGAACATGAATTGAGTCGGTAATGCTCTCAACAACCCCATGCGGTGAATACTTTTACTACCCCCGTTTTGTAGTTGAGACTGAGGCTCAGCAAGGCAGAGTAATTTGTCAGGGATATGTAGACAGGAAGTGGCTAAACCAGACTTTGAACCCAGGCAGACTGGTTAGGAAGGGAGGAATCTGTAATGCCAATCATTCTGCCATATTGCCTCAGATCTATTTAATGCAGAGGCAGCCAGTCACAGAGGAGTTGGGGCTGGGGCCCAGGAGTCTAGGCTTTCACTGTGACACCAGCAATGCCTTTCTTCCCTCCTCTCCTCCTTAATACCTTGACTGATGTGTAGTTTCCATTACACACACACACATACACACACACACACACACACACACACACGCACATGCGCACAGGCGTGCGCGCACACACACACACCCCAACTGCACCAACTAAAACAGGATCAGTGATTGAATTTTAGACAGCCCCCCAAAGGAACTAGTGAGGGAGGGAAGAATGGAGGGAAGATTATTTTCAATGATTTTTCTATTGTCCCAGAGTCCCCTCAGGGTGAGTGAGTTTTTAAGGGTTAATTCATTTTAGGTGATAATATTCCATGTGCTGTTGCTTTAACATTTATACATTCAACAAACACTTATGAAGCATCACCTATATGTCAGGTCTTAGGAACAAGATGAAGTTGCTGCTCCTATGGAGCTTAAAGTGTTGGGGTTTCTTGTGAGAGTTTTAATGCCTTTTTTATGGTAGGGGAACAGGTAAACCAAATAATCACATAAATAATCATTTACAGCTGTGATAAAAGCTAGGCAGAAAAAGCTGGAGGAAGAGGGCCTAAAAGAGTCCTGCCTGCTGGTGGTGAAAGTCAGGGAAGGCTTCCCGAGGAAGAAATTTTGAGTTGAGATACAGGTGATGAGTCTGATTTCCTGAGACTTGAGTTATGTTCCAGGCTGAAGAAAAGAGCTTATGGGAAAATCATGAAGCAGGACAGAGCAGATCCTTGGAGGAACCTGAAGATAGTTGGGTGAGAGGAATCTAGAGAGAGGATCAGAAAAGGCCAGAGCACGTGGGATCTTGTAGCCAAGGAAGGAGTTTCAGCTTGGCTCTAGGAGCAATGAAGAGGCCACTGGTGGGTTCTAAGCAGGGCATGGAGCAGGGTCAGGTTTCTTTCCATTCTTATCCAAACTCTTCATTCATTCATTCTTTTTAATTTTTTATGTAATGATTGATGAGAGTGAGAGCAAGAGGTTTGTTGCTCCACTTATTTATGCATTCATTGGTTGATTCTTGTTCTGTACCTTGATGGAGGATCAAACCCACAATGTTGGTGTATTGGGACGATGCTCTAACCAACTGAGCTACCAGCTAAGGCAATTCATTCTTTTAAGAAATATAATATTAATTGAGCAAGTATATGTAGGGAGCGGCTATACGGTTAAGCCTTGGACTGACCTGTTGGCAAAGCCACAAACAAGTCCCAGCTTAGAGGGCACAGCCCTCTTAGCATAATTAATCTTGACCTTATGATGCCCCCTAGATCCTTTCTGGGTAGCTAATGGGCTGTGGGAGGTGCAGCAAGTGCTGCCAAAACAAGTGAAACTCACAAGAACATTGTAACTATGGTGACCACTACCTTGTTTACCTCTGACTATAAAATAAAGGCTCAGCTTGCCTTCAGGATCTTTTCTTTGTGGCCTCAGCCAGGCACAGGAGATCCATCTCTAGACCCAGCTTATTCTCTTTGTCTGTCTTTTCCACATCTTTCGCCGCCCTCCCGCAGGCTCACCGAACCCTTGGCTGTGCTGGCACGGCACAAGCATATGAAAGGGTGCTCGACATCATTCGTTGTCAGGGAAAGGCAAATAAGAACTCAGTGAAATACTATTACATACACACCAGAACAATTGAATTGAAATGCCAAATTTTGGTCATGATGGGGAACAAGTGAAACTCTCACACTCTTGTTGGTAGAAGTGTAGATTGGTTCAACCGCTTTGGAATGCAGTCTGGCAATTTCTACTAAAGCTAAACATCCAACTACACAGTGACACAGATATTCCACTCCTTTCCAAGAGAAAGGTATGCTAGTGTCCATCAAACGACATCTACAAAAAATGTTCACAACAGCTTTATCCCAATAGCCAAAAACTAGAAAGAACCTAATGCCCATCAGAGTCAAAAGGATGAGTAAATCTGTGGCATAATAACACGATTGATTAATACACAGCAATTTTTTAAAGGATCGAATTATTAACACATGCAATAATATGAGTGTATCCCACCAAAAAGGCCACGCACAAGAGTACATTTTCCATGATCCTATTTAAATTAAGTTCAAGAACAGGCAATACTAAAAGATGCTAATCAAAGTCAGGATAATGGTGATTGTGGGGAGGGACACAAGGGAGCCTGCTGTGGAGCTGGAAATGTCCTATAACTTGACCTGGTGGTAGTTACATGGTTCTTACACACACACACACACACACTTAAAATTCATTGAGCTGAATGCTTAAGGTTGCTGTACTTTATAAAAGTTATGCCTTATATAAAAATTTTAAAATACAAAATAAACTAATTAAGTAAAAATATTTATTGTGGCTGACCATGTGCCAGACACTCTGTTAGGTGCTGTAGATACAGCAGTGGACAAAACAAAGATCATTGCCCCGTGAGAAGGAAGCAGAGAGCAGACCAAACAAATGCGTATACCTTGTATTCCAGGAAAGGAAACAGAGGCTTAGAGGAATGTGGTAACACGTTCAAGATCCCACAGGTGGGATGTGGCAGAGACCAGACCTAGCCCTGCCCTTAACCACCAAGCCCTTCCTGCGCTCCTCTTTCAGCCACAGGCTCAAAGGCCCTCTCTTCCCCTGCCCTCCAAGCCCCTTCATCCCCATCTTCGGCTCTAGTACAATAACGGACACCCTCTGACCAAGTGGCTCTGGGCCCTGGGCCATACCCACCCAAATGACAACAAACAAAATAACTGGAGATGAAGATGTAGGATGAGGATTTCAAGCATCAGCAGCCTCGGGAAACTATCGTGTAAATCACAGAGACAAAAACGCCAAAGAAATCCTTTTTATTCTTCCCTGGAACTATAGCATGCTGTTCGTGTTCATTTATTTTGCAGCACTTGTCACTATTTGTCATCATTTAATTATTTATTTGCTCTCTATAGGCACCACCACCCCCCCCCCCCCCAGCCAGACTGGAAACTTCCAGCTGCTGCTGTGTCACCTGGGCGGTGTCCTTCCTGGTCTCCCTGTCTCTGTCCCTCCCCGCTGGAATTAGAGCAATCATAGCAGCAAGAGGGGTCCTATTAAGGGAACTCTTACCCTTTGCAACAGCGTGGATGGACCTGGAGATTATTATGCTAAGCGAAATAAGGCAGTCAGGGAAAGACAAATACCATAGTTTTCACTTACATGTGGGATCTAATGAACGAAATAAACTGATGAACAAAATAGAACCAGAGACATGGATATGTGGAACAGACTGACCGGTCTCAGAGGGGATTGGGGACTGGATAAAAGAAAGTGAAGAGATTGGCCAAAGAAAGTGTATGCATAGCCCAAGGACACAGACATCAGTGTGATGAGGGCCAAGGGGGTGGCAGCTGGGTGGAGGTGGGAAACGTGAAGGGAGGGGATGGGGGACATTTGTAATAGTGTCAACAATAAAACCAGACTTTTAGCTTTGACCTCTTGGGGGAGGAGCAAGAAAGTGACACCCCTGCATAAAGGCTCCCATGGCCTTTCATTGTGTTCAGTACAAAATCCTACTGGATATAATCTAGCAATTCCATTTCTGGGTATACACCCACAAGAAGTGAAAGCAGGGACTTGAACACATATTTGCACACCCATCTTCACAGCAGCACTATTCATAATAGCCAAGAGGTGGAAGTTACCCAAGTGTCCACTGACGAATGGATATGCAAAATGTGGTATATCCACACAATGGAATATTACTCAGCCTTAAAAAGGAAAGCAATGTTGGCATATGCTACAGCAAAGGTAAACCTTGAAGACATTATGCTAAGTGAATTAAGACAGCCATAAAGGGACAAATAGTATCTGAATCCACTAATATAAAGTTCCTAGAGTAGTCAAATTCATAGAGACAGGAAATAGAATGGTGGTTACCCAGGCCTGGGAGGAGGGGAGAGATGAGGAGTTAGTGTTTAATGGGTGTAGAGCTTCAGTTTGGGAAATGAAAATGTTCTGCATGGAGATGGCTGGTGGTGATGGTTGTACAACAATGTGAATATATTTAATGCCATCGAACTGTCGACGTAAAAATGGTCAAGATGGTAAATTCCATTATGCGTAAACAATAAATTAAAAAAGAGCAAGCCAAAACCGGTTTGGCTCAGTGGATAGAGCGTCGGCCTGCGGACTGAAGGGTCCCAGGTTCAATTCCGGTCAAGGGCACGTAACTTGGTTGCGGGCACATCCCCAGTGGGAGGTGTGCAGGAGGCAGCTGATCGATGTTTCTCTCTCATCTATGTTTCTGACTCTCTATCCCTCTTCCTTCCTCTCTGTAAAATATCAATAAAATATATTTAAAAAAAAAAAAAAAAAGAGCAAAATAGAGGGCTTGAAAAAAAAAACCAGCCAGGCCCTCTGTGACCTGGACCCCGCTCATCTCCAATGTCCTCGCACTCCCCTTTTGTTTTCAGTCGCTTCCCTGCAGCCACACTGGGGGCTTTCTGTTGTTTGGGCACACCAAGCTCGTTCCCACTTCAAGCCTTCACGCCCGCTGCTCCATCTGCCGGGATCCCTCTGCCTCCAGATCTTCAAGTGGCCCATGCTGCACTCGGAGAGGGCCAGTGGGGGTCTCAGCTCAAATGCCATCTCCTCAGAGAGGCCTCCCCTAATTAATTTCCCCCGAGTAGCCACCGCTCCCTCTTCTCATCACCTGCTTTCTGTTTTTCACAGCAACTAACACTATCTGATATGTCTTACTCGGCTCTTCTCTCCTCCTAGAATCAGAGCGTGACCTTCATGAATTCCAGTAACAGGTACTTATGGAGCGTCAGGAAGCATCCTGGGCAGGAGTGAACACACTAGCACCGGCCTCCTGTTTTTGTAGGTAAGTTTTATTGGAACACAGTTCACACACATTCATTTATGTATTTTTTATGGCCACTTTCCTGCTGTGGATGAAAGGGGCCACATGCTAACCTGACAAGCTCAGGGGAGCCCTGCATGGTGGTCTTGCAAACTCAGAGACCTAAAGTAACCACAAAGGATGGTCTGAAATTAAACTAAAAGCAGTGATGGTGGGTAGTTACATCGTAGGCCAGTATCTTCACTGACAAGGTCAACTTTTACCTTAACTGAGCCTATCTGTCTCTTTGCACGTATAATAACATACCCTTTGAAATATCTGGGTAACTTGTAACTTCCCTTTTTCTGGACACCTTGGGGCACAACTTAATGTGCTTGCCCCCAGGAGAGATACCACAAATTCCTTCATTGTTATCATGTTAATTGTTCCTGCACCCACCTAAGTATGTGTGATTATCCAATCCCAGGGGTTTCCCTGCTTTGCTTTCTCCCGCCTCTCTAGTCTATCACCAATGGATTTCATGTAACCCACCTACTTCCCTTTCCTTTGATTACAATGTATAAATACAGATGTAACCCCCCAGTCTCTGGAGCATTATCTCAATTCGTTGAGGTTCTGCTTCCCTGCATTGTCCACAGTTTGGCTCAAATAAACTCACAAAAATTCTTTACAGGTTTCAATGTGTTTTGTTTTTTTTACGTTAACACTGCTACAATCCCAGAGCTGAGTAGTTGTGACACAGACCTCATGGCTGTGTAGCCTAAAATGTTTACTGTTTGGTTTTTTATAGGCAAAGTTTGGCCCGGCCAGTGTGGCTCAGTCATTGAGTATTGACCTATGAACCAGGAAGTCACATGCCTGGGTTGCAGGCTCAATCCTCAGTAGGGGACGTGCAGGAGGCAGCGAATGGATCATTCTCTCTCATCATTTATGTTTCTATCTCTCTCCCCGCCTCTCCCTTCCTCTCTGAAATCAATAATAATGAAAAAAACATATTAAGAAAAGTTTGGCCCTAACCGGTTTGGCTCAGTGGCTAGAGCGTCGGCCCGGGGACTGAGGGGTCTAGGGTTCGATTCCGGTCAAGGGCATGTACCTTGGTTGCGGGCACATCCCCAGTGGGGGGTGTGCAGGAGGCAGCTGATCGATGTCTCTCTCTCATCGATGTTTCTAACTCTCTATTCCTCTCCCTTCCTCTCTGTGAAAAATCAATAAAATATATTTTTTTTTAAAAAAAAGAAAAGTTTGCTGCCCTAGCCGGTTTGGTTCAGTGGATAGAGCATTGGCCTTTGGACTGAAGGGTCCTGGGTTCAATTCCAGTCAAGGGCACGTACCTTGGTTGTAGGCTCGATGCCCAGTAGGGCTATGCAGAAGGCAGCTGATGAATGATGTTCCTCTCTCATCTATGTTTCTATCTCTCTATCCCTCTCCCTTCCTCTCTTTTTAAAAAGCAATAAAAACATTGAAAAAAAAAGAAATAAAAGTGTGCGGACCTCTGGTCTAAGCAGTCGGACTACACTAGTGAGCAAAATTTACCAAAGAAAGAGAAAGCGATTTACATGTTTACAAGATAAATAGGTACAGTATTTAGTATATTGGCAGGATAATTAAATGCTAAGAAGAAAAAAGAAAAGTATGGGGGGTGGAGTATTTTTGACTAGGTGATCAGGGAATACCTGGCTAGGAAGGTGGCATTTAAGGACAGGTGTGGAGGAAGCATATATGTGGGGAAGCAGCATTCCAAGCAGAGGGAGCAGCAAAGGCCTGGGCATGGCACCACGTTTGGGGACAGCAGAGAAGCCAGTGGGGTTGGAGTACATGCGGAGAGAGCAGGGAGATGAGGTCAATCACATGGAGCCTCCTTGGCCACAGCAATCACTTGGGCTTGTCCTGAAGTGAAGCAAGAAGCCATGGGAAGGAACTGAGCAGGCGAGCAGTGTGACTTGATTTAGGCTCTGACAGGAGCACTCTGGCTCCTGGGTGGAGAGTGAGCCACAGGCTGGGCAGGGAGAAGGGCGGTCAGGAAGCCTTGTTAGTAATCCAAGTGCGAGTGGTTGTTGGACCAGAGTGAGGCACGAAGGTGGTGAGATGTGGTTGGATTCTCCATCTATTTTGAACTCAGAATCAACAGGTCACATATGGGGTGTGAGAGAAAGCAAGGCATCCAGGATGACTCCAAGACTTAGGCCCGAGCCACAGAGAACCTGCCCCAAGCGCTGCTGTCTCCCCCAGCACCTGCACAGCACTAGGTATTTGTAAGGTTCCAGGCACAGGAAACGGGAGTCGGAGACCAAGGCATGTTAAAAGAGGAAGTTTATTCCGCACTAAGGAGCGAGATTCATTACGGAGGAGGGTAGAAAAACCAGGATTAGAGAAGGAGGAGGAGGAGAAGGACCCAGGCAGACTGGGGAGAACAGCAACACGTGCAGAGGTGAACACGCCTTTTGAGGGAAGGAACGGGAAGGGGTGGGGCCCAGGGCACTCGGCAGGCGCTGATTGGTAGTTCAATGTCTCGGGAATGATCCTGTGGCAGACGCAGGTTATGTCATACTCCGCCCACCAGTTGGGGGAAGGGAGGATCTATCAGTATTCACTGGGCTCTCCTACATGCTACTGAGTGAATGAATGAGCCAATGCACAATGAGAAAGGGCAGAGAGATGGAGGGCCCATCTATATTCAACTCTGAGGGGAAACCCAAAAGCAGGTTCTTCCCAATGCTCCACTATGACCTATGGCAGAGAGGGAATGGAGGGAATGTGGGAGGTGAGTGCAGAAGGTAGAGGGGAGGTGGCGTGGATGGCAGGAGAGAGACACTGGGCAGGACAGATACCCAGGGGCTGAGAAGGGATGAGGGAAGAGCCCCCAGAAGTAGAAAAGAGATGCAGAAATTGGTGAGAGCGAAGGTCAGTGGTCTGCTTCCAGCTTCATTCCTACCCGGGCCATGAAAAATCACCCTCTGGCCTCCTGTCATGTTCCACTCTTGACATCTGCATTCCTTTTGTTGTTGTTGTTAATCTTCACCTGAGGATATTTTTTCCATTGATTTTTAGAGAGAGGGGAAGAGACACAGAGAGAGAAACATTGATGTGAGAGAGACACATTGATTGGGGGTGGAGATCAAGCCTGCAACCATGGTATGTGCCCTTGACCAGAATCGAACCCATGACCCTTCAGTCCGAGGGCGGATGCTCTAACTGCTGAGCAAAACTAGCTAGGGCTTGCCTGCATTCTGACCTTCAAACCACACAGACCACAGCCTGGTCCACTTCAGCCTGAGCATGTGGGCAGCTGAAGACTCCACTTTAGGCCCCCACTATAGTGAGAAGGGAAGTCCTGATATTTTGAAGTGGAGGTTCTAGGGCAGCCGTGGGCAAACTATGGCCCGCGGGCCGGATCCAGCCCGTTCGGCTGTTCTATCCGGCTGGCGAAAGAGCGGAGGGTTCTCTTGCTCTCCCCTCCGCTCTTTTACTTTGAATTTATATTAGTTCACACAAACACTCCATCCATGCTTTTGTTCCGGCCCTCTGGTCCAGTTTAAGAACCCATTGTGGCCCTCGAGTCAAAAAGTTTGCCCGGAAGAGCCTCTATTCAGTTTCAGAGAAGCTACACAACAAGCCATCAGGTGGTTTTGAGGAACAGAATGAAGCAATGCCATGGAGCCACTAGAGCTGAGCTGCTAAATTGCTAAAATTAAGAAGTTGAGGCCCGAGGAAACAATTCTATCCTTGTTTGAACTATCCTGGGAACTTATCAGTTGAACTTTGGAGTCCTGCGTCAATACCTGGATATACGTCAGACCTCCAGGTAACCCTCTGATCAACCCCTGAAGGACTAGGGGAAGAATGTTCATGTTTCCAGGCCACCTGCCATCCAGGATCCAGATCACCCAACATCTAAGGATTCCCATCTGGGACCCATCCAGGCGAAGAGGGCAGGACTGATTCTTCTTTCTCCTCTGGGGACTGCCTAGTTGTGTTTCCAGTTTGCTGACCCTAAGGCCCTTGCCTCCAGGCTCTTTTTGAGTGCATTCCACAGTTCCCAATTCTTCCTTTCAACCACCACAATAACTAATATCCGACAGAGCTTATTGAGTGTGCATGCGATGCCAGGCACTACACAGCCTCACTTCTTGTCCACACGACCCTATGAGTCAGGGACTATGATTGTTCTGGTTATACAGAGAGAGGTGGAAACCCACAGAGGTCAAGGTCGCGTAGCTGGTGGGTGGCAGCATGGATATTGAACCCAGGAGCCACTACCCTTCTCTGCTGAGTCCATAGGAACGTTGAAGAGGCCTTCGACAAAGGAGAAACAGAGAGACCAGGACTGCGCTGATAGACCCAGGTTCCTTAAAGACCAGAAAGGCAGATACCACCAGGACCACCGGCTTTCCAATTTCGGGCGCTACCAGCCCAAAGACTCTCCAAGGGCCATGTGCAAGCATAGGGTTTTTGTTTTTATTTTTTTTATTATTTTTTTTTAATATATATTTTATTGATATTTCACAGAAAGGAAGGGAGAGGGATAGAGAGCTAGAAACATCGATGAGAGAGAAACATCGATGAGAGAGAAACATCGGTCAGCTGCCTCCTGCACACCTCCCACCGAGGATGTGCCCGCAACCAAGGTACATGCCCCTGACCGGAATCGAATCCGGGACCTTTCAGTCCGCAGGCCGACGCTCTATCCACTGAGCCAAACCGGTTTCGGCTGTTTTTATTTTTGTTTAGCTTTTTATTATAAGTACTTTCAAACATAAAGGAAAATAGAACTGTAAATTAAACACACAGGTGCTCACTGCCCAGCTTCAACAATTACCATGTGCCATCTCCATCCTTTTCTGCACATGTAAAATGTATTAATTTATTTTTTGGTAATCATTCCAAAGTAATCAGGCTTCATGACATTTTATCCCTAAATATTTCATTAAGTATCTCTGGCATTACCCTTACCCAGAAGTTTTGACTTCAGGTTAAAGACATTAGTACATTATTAAAATGGTTTTTTTTTAAAGTGTTTTCCCTCAAGAGGAGAAACAGTCCAGAGATGGAAGACGCTGATGACGCCTTGCCACGATAGCACTCAGCAGCTGTGCGACGCAGCAAGTTGCCTAGGACCAAACCAGAGAGGGTCGGACCTGCATTGCCACCATGTGCCCACCATCCAGATATCATTGCTGACATGTACACATAAGGAACGGTTTGACATTGAAATGGGGACTCAGAACTGTTGGACATGGAAATTGGGACGCATGCATATAAGCATAACCAATGGATAAAAAATACTGGGGGGAGGGGGCAGGTAAAGGCATGTACTGGGGGGAAGGGGAGGCCGGGGGAAGGTCAATGGGGAAGGGAAAAAAAAAAAAAGGAGACATATGTACTACTATTTGTAATACTTCAAACAATTAAAAAAATAAAAATAAAAATAAAAAAGAAATCAGTCTTTACCACAAGTCTCTATTTTTAATCCAGAAATGAAAAATAGAATGCGTAATAAAGAATGTTAGGATGTGCAGCCATACCTTGAAGATACTGTGGGTTTGGCCTCAGACCACCGCAATAAAGTGAGTTGAAATTCTAAAAAAAAATAATAATAAATAAATAAATAAATAATAAAATAAAGTGTTTTCCCTAAGGCAGTGGTCGGCAAACTCATTAGTCAACAGAGCGGCAAACCTCGGCTTGTGAGCCGCATGTAGCTCGTGAGCCGCAGTTTGCCGACCACTGCTCTAGGAGATAATGACATTCACTTAGGTACCCAAAATACCAGTGTCACACTGAACAAAATTCCCTACTGGTCTCATTCATATTCGGATTTCCTTAATTTCACCAAAATGTTGTTTTTTAAGAGCTGATGTTTTCAAAGGACCTGATTGTTTTAAGCCCAATCAGAAGAGGCTGCCTGGGACAAAGGCAGGTTTCTTCACTCTTTATAAAGAGGGAGAGTAAAGGTCAGAGCACTTATGGGATGCCCCAGCAAAGGGGGAAAATCAGGTTATTAGAGGATTTGGGGAAGGGTTTTGATAGGCTTCAAGCACAACAGGGCTGTGGGTAATGGGCTGATATCAGCTGGGACTGCAGAGTGGACCAGGGTGCTGTTTCCCTGAAACTACAAAGTCAAATGCATGTGGAACATTGTATTCAGAAAGCCCTTATCTGAAGCTTTGTACTTGGATTGGAAATTAAGGCAGCTTTTTGGTCTCCAAGTGACCTTGATCTTGCAGTCCAGAGAAAGATATTTCATTTGCACTGATATAATTTTAAACTGCAAATTTTCTGACCATTTATGATTTGAGAGAGTAAAGTTTCCCAGCGAATAAGAAAGCAATGGTTGCTCAGAGCAATGGCTGCTCTGAGAGGCGGGTCTCTATGGCTCTTTAAGAGGCAGAATGTCCTTGGGAGAAATATTATTTCCTGTTACCTTTGCAGCCAGCTTTACCTGTGTCTTTATCTCAGCCTGAAGAATGGCCCATTTTACTCTCTCAGTCTGATCCAATTTTTACTTTCTCACAATTCAAATTGTGTACTGCATTTAGCTGTTTAGTTTCTTTTAAAATATATATATTTTATTGATTTTTTTATAGAGAGGAAGGGAGAGGGATAGAGAGTTAGAAACAACAATGAGAGAGAAACATCAATCAGCTGCCTCCTGCATACCTCCCCACCCGCCACTGGGGATGTGCCTGCAACCAAGGTACACACCCTTGACCAGAATCGAACCTGGGACCCTTCAGTCCACAGGCCAACGCTCTATCCACTGAGCCAAACCAGTTAGGGCTAGCTGTTTAGTTTCTTAAAGGGCTTTTAATATAGATCAGTCCCTCACCTTTTAATTTTTTTATGACATTGTCCTGTTGAAGAGACCAAGCCAATTATGCAGTAGAATAGCCCACATTCTGGATTTCTCCTTTTGTTTCTTCGTTGGCATCATTTAATTTGTTCTTTTTTTTTTAATATATTTTATTGATATTTCACAGAGAGGAAGGGAGAGGGGTAGAGAGCTAGAAACATCGATGAGAGAGAAACATCGATCAGCCGCCTCCTGCACACCTCCCACTGAGGATGTGCCCGCAACCAAGGTACATGCCCCTGACCGGAATCGAACTTGGGACCCTTCAGTCCGCAGGCCGACGCTCTATCCACTGAGCCAAACCGGTTTCGGCGTTTAATTTGTTCTTATGTTGCCTGTGCTTTCTGTAAATTTTAGATCTAAAGGCTTGGCTGGATACAGGTTAGTAAACATTCTTCCAGAAATAGATCCTCTTGGCAAGGACAGTGCTAAGAGAAACTATTTCCACATAGACCTGCCATCTAACCCACTCTGAGCTATTTAACCAAGAGAAATGAAAACAGACTCCACACAGAGACTTCTACTTGGATGAGCACAACAGTGTTATTCATAATAGCCCCAAACTGGACCCGCCCAAATGGCCATCAGCAGGTGGATGAGAAACAAATTGCCATATATCCATATAATGAATACTACTCAGCAATGAACCATCCACTCAGAACCATTATGCTGAGGGAAAGGAACCACATGCAAAGAACATATAGTGACAGAAAGCAGGCCAGTGGCTGCCGAGAACTGAGGATAAAGGGGCTTGACCACAATGGGCATGAGGGAATCTTCTAGAATGATGGAAATTTTCTTTCTGTATCTGAATGTGGTGGAGGTTGCACAGGCATATACGTTTATCAGAACTCATCAGTGTTGTGTTGAATTGTATTAAATTATATCTCAATGGAAGAGGAAGACAGAGAATCTGTTTAGACCTCAATGTTCTCTCTCTTAGAACAGATTTGCCTGAGTAAGTGCCTAAGGTCCAAGGTATTCCCTCCTTCACCACTGTCCTTCCTCCATTTCACAAAAGGAAGACAATACTTCCCACTCACCTGGAAACATCCTAAGGTGCCTCGCGTGTGGTGCGAAAACCTGGCTGCCAAACACAGACTTAGTGTGAAATAGTAATGTGTAGCTAGCAAAGAGAATTACCCTAAGGGCTGGATAACAAATCCTTTTGCAAGTCACAAGGTTTCCTCCATCAACTTGAAGGAGGCCCTGCAGGACCTGTTGGGAAATTGACCCTTCTGATAATGGATCAGAATGCGATGTGTGGCAAATTAGAGGGGAGTTCAAACATGTATGACCTTGAATTACTTAGCTATAACAGAATGTCCATTCCAGTCTCCTGTTTATATGAAAAACATTTCTCAGTATTGGCTTCTATAAACACAAAAATATTGGAATAGTACTTATTCTAAATTCTGTCCCATCCCAGCAATAAATAATATTCATCCACAGATAAATAAACCTGGAAAAATACACAAAAAAATAATCAGCCCCATTCCTCTCATTAAAAGACTCACTTAAAGCCCCTAGCTGGTTTGGCTCAGCGGATAGAGTGTTGGCACTCATACTGAAGGATCCAGGGTTCGATCCCAGTCAAGGGCAGATACCTTGGTTACAGGCTCCATCCCCAGCCCTGGTCAGGGCCCGTGTGGGAGGCAACCAATCTATGAGAAAGAGATGTTTCTCTCTCTCTCTGAGTTTCTCCCCCTCCCTTCAACTCTCTGAAAATCAATGGAAAAAATATCGTCTGGTGAGAATTAACAACAACAAAAGACTCCCTTAGAATAAGGCATACTTTTTGGAATAAGACATACTGATCTATTATACAATAATGATCATTGTAACGATTGTGGACCAAAATGGGCCACATACTAAACCTGACAAGCTCAGGGGAGGCCTGTGTGGCTGCCTTACAAAGTCTAAAAGATCTAAAGTAATCACAAAAGACGGTCTGAATTAAAACTTTCTTAACTAAAAGCAGTTTATGGTGGGTAGTCATGTCCTAGGCTGGTATCTTCCCTGACAAAGGTTGATCTTTACCTTAACTGAGCCTGTCCATTGTTTCTTTGTATCTATGATAACATATCATTGGAATGATAACATATCATTGGAATGATAACATATCATTCCTTTTACTGGAGCCCTCAAAGCACAGGAACCGCTCTGCAGAGACCACAAATCCCCTCACTGTTATTGAGTTAATTGTTGACTGTTAACTATCCTGCACCCACCTAAGTAAAAGAAGTATGTGTCTATCATTTTACTTTTTATCCAGTCCCAGAGGTTTCGCCGGTTTGCTTTCTCCCACCTCTCTAATCTATCATGTAACCCACTTACGTCTCCTTTTTTGATTGTAATGTACAAAACAAGGTGAAAAACTGCCATTCTCTGGAGCATTATCTCAATCCATTGAGGTTCTGCTTCCTGGCAGTGGTCAACAGTTTTGGCTCAAATAAATTCACAAAAATTATTTACAGGTTTGAATGTTTCTTATGTCGACATGATAATTTGGAAAATATTTAACACTGAGAACCTTATGAACACAAGATGGTTTTCAAAATTAGAGCCATGGGGAATCAGAACTTAAATGAAGTTATATATATAAAATCATGTTTATTACACAGAAGTATGATCAGGTGATTAATTTTAAAAATAATTTCAAATATACTACATTAGGATAGAAGTTTGTAAGGGAAGTGAAATGGGAAAAAAAAAAGTTCAAGGAGAAAAAAAGAGTGGGATAAAATTTCCAACAGTTAAGAGCTTGTTCTTGTATTTTTTCCCCATAAAATTTTCCTAATGTGTAATTATGCTCATGGATTTTTAAAAAAAAATAATGATGATAGGTATATGTAAAAGTATTCTAAAATGTCAATATTTGTAACTGGGAAATTAGACTCTGCAACTATTTAAACTTATAATAAACAAATTTTATTTTATAAAATCCTCACCCGAGGATATTTTTTCCATTGATTTTTAGAGAGAGTGGAAGGGAGTGGGGAGAGAAACATTGATGTGGGAGAGATACATTGATTGGTTGCCCCCCTAATGCACCTGGACCAGGGCCAGAGATCAAACCTGCAACCCAGGTAGATGCCCTTAACTGGGAATCAAACCCGAGACCCTTCAGTACATTGGCCAACGCTCTAACCCAGGCGTCCTCAAACTATGGCCCGTGGGCCACATGCGGCCCGCCGAGGACATTTATCCGGCCCACCGGGTGCCGCTGCCTGTCCTGCTTAGCAGCCAACTCGTCCCGGGCCCGCAGTGCACATAGAAATTTGTTCATAGTTTTTTTTTTAAACTACAGTCCGGCCCTCCAACGGTCTGAGGGACAGTGAACTGGCCCCCTGTTGAAAAAGTTTGAGGACCCCTGCGACCAGTGAGCGACACCGGCCAGGGCTATAATAAAATTTTAGATGTCAACTTAAAAATATCTAAGGAAGGGGCACATAGTTCTTAGAAATCCTTTTAGAAGAAACATAAGTAAAATACTTGAAGATCAATAAACAGCACTTTTTGTCCATCTACTGAGCAGTAACCAAGTGCCAAGCAAAGACTGACAGGGCCCCTGCTCTCCTGGAGTGAACATCTAGTACATAACAAACAAATGTAAACAAAGGAGAAAAAAAGCCAACTTCAGGAATTGATGATACTTTGAAGAACATAATACTGTAAATGTAATAGTAAGTTCCTTGAATGAGGGTGAATGTATGTGGAAATGGGGGCAGATGGGTGGGTCAAGGTAAGTCTCACAGAGGAAGTGACATTTGAGCTGAGACCTGAATGCTGAGGATGTCAGCAACCAAAAAGCTGGGAAAGAGAATGTCAGGCTGAGGAAACAAGTGCAAAGGCCCTATGGCAGGAGCAAGCATGGTGTGTTCCGGGAATAAAAAGAAGATGCTTGTGACTGGAACATGGCTAGCCAGGGGTGTATAGACAAGGTAGGTTCCAGTCTTATAGGTTGTGCTATGGAGTCTGAAATTTATTCTAAAGATGCTTGGAATCCTTTAGAACTGTTTCTCAAACTCCATCCTATTGACATTTGGCCCAGATAATTCTTTGTGGTGGGGTCTGTCCTGAGTACTGTAGGATGTTTGGCAGCATCCCTGTCCTCTACTCACTAGATGCCAATAGCATCCCATCTCAGTTGTCATGACAGCCAAAAATGTCTCTAGATATTACTAAGTATCCTTTTTTTAAAAAAAAATATATATATTTTATTGATATTTTACAGAGAGGAAGGGAGAGGGATAGAGAGCTAGAAACATCGATCAGCTGCCTCCTGCACACCTCCCACTGGGGATGTGCCCGCAACCAAGGTACATGCCCTTGACCGGAATCGAACCCGGGACCCTTCAGTCCGCAGGCCGACACTCTATCCACTGAGCCAAACCGGTTTCGGCACTAAGTATCCTTAAAGAAGGTGGGGGAGCAACCCATCCCTATAATGGGATACTACACAGCCACCAGTACTGGTAATACTGGTCTATATCTGATGAACAGGACAACACAGGCATGGCAGAGTCTACTACACACTGTTAACATAAAAACATTCAAACCTGTAAAGAACTTTTGTGAGTTTATTTGAGCTAAAACTGTCGACAATTGCCGGGAAGCAGAACCTTAACGGATTGAGATAATGCTCCAGAGAATGGCGGGTTACATCTGTATTTATACATTGCAATCAAAGGAAAGGGAAGTAGGTGGGTTACATGAAATCTATTGGTGATAGACTAGAGAGGCGGGAGAAAGCAAAACGGGGAAACCCCTGGGATTGGATAAAAAGTAAAATGATAGACACATACTTAAGTGGGTGCAGGAACAATTAACATGATAACAATGAAGGAATTTGTGGTATCTGTCCTGGAGCCCAGGCACATTAGGTTGAGTCCCAAAGGGGTCCAGAAAAAGGGAAGTTACAAGTTACCCAGATATTTCAAGTGTATGTTATTATAGATGCAAAAAGACAGGTAGGCTCAGTTAGGTAAAGCTTGACCTTGTCAGTGAAGATACTGGCCTAGGATGTAACTACCCACCATAACTACTTTCAGTTAAAGTTTAATTTTGACCATCCTTTGTGGTTACTTTAGGTCTTTGAGTTTGTAGGACCGCCATGCAGGCCTTCCCTGAGCTTGTCAGGTTAGCATATGGCCCCTTTCGTCCACAACACTTTATTTCTTTTCCCTCCGATCA
Source organism: Plecotus auritus (assembly GCF_963455305.1). Lineage (NCBI taxonomy): Eukaryota > Metazoa > Chordata > Mammalia > Chiroptera > Vespertilionidae > Plecotus > Plecotus auritus. Next base: position 82,895,871 of record NC_137774.1, on the reverse strand, counting down.
CCTCCCTGAAATGACCATCAAGAAATAAGAAACGTTGCCCGGCTGGTGTGGCTCAGTGGTTGAGCATCAACCTCTGAACCAGCAGGTCATGGTTCGATTCCCGGTCAGGGCACATGCCTGGGTTGCAGGCTCGGTCCCTAGTGTAGGGCGTGCAGGAGGCGGCCAATCAATGATTCTCTCTCATCATTGATGTTTCTGTCTCTCCTTCTCCCTTCCTCACTGGAATCAATAAAAATATATTTTAAGAAAAGAAATAAGAAATGTCAAAATTCATGAGGAAAAGGAAAATGGGAGAGGAAACATGAGATGAAGGATGCCAACAACATTTTAGAAGGTGGGAAGCAGGTGGTGAGTGAACTAGCAGAATACAGAGATGGAGGCCATCAAGAATCCAGCTCATCCCCGCCATGAGAGCCAGAGGAGTCTGGGAAACTGAAAATGTCAGTTACCTATGGAGGCTGTGGTGAGGTGCGTGGAAGTCAGTACAAGGAAAGGTTAGACTCCTCCCACCCTAGGCAGCATGTGACTATCCCTTTCTCAGCCACAGCATAAGACAAGAGTCTACATTTGGAAAGGGTCATGTAGAAAAAGGGGTGGGGAATGTCCAGCCCCGAGAAATCATTTAGTTTGGCCCTGCCTAGGCATTAGGGATGAGTTAATTAAATGTTTGATCAAATACAGCAGGCTACTTTTAAAGTTGGTAATTTTGTATGGCCCTCAAATGTTATAAGTATTCAAATGATCCTTAGCCAAAAAAAGGTTCCCCACCCCTGATGTAGAGGATGGAGTGAGTCGTGGAACTGGAAACTGGAGGCTTAAGTGAGAGTGCACCTAGGAATGGTGAGATTCCCAAGTTTTTGAACTATGTGGATTTTTAAAAACCATATGCACATATTTTTATGCTAAAAATAATTAAGCTTTGTCCTGGCTGGTGTGGCTCTGTGGGTAGAGCATCAGCCTGTGGACTTAAAGGTCCTGGGTTTGATTCCGGTCAAGGGCACATCCTGGGTTGCAGGCTCGATCTCTGTTGGGGGGCGTGCAGGAGGCAGCCGATTGAGGATTCTCTCTCATCATAGATGTTTCTATCTCTCTTTCCCTCTCCCTTCCTCTCTGAAATCAATAAAAATATTTTTCAAAAATAATAATTAAGCTTTTAAAATCAGTTTATCATAATTATTCAAACATCAAAACTATCAGAAGATACACAAAGGAAAGTCTTTCTCCCACTCCTGTGTCCAATCACATAACGCTAACCCTCTCCAATAGGTAACAGTTATTATTAGTATATCCTTCCAGAATTCTTCATACACATGCCCAAAATGTATATTTTGTCCTGGTCTGATTATTTGTGTCACCTCCTCGAAATTCATATGTTGAAATACTAATGCCCAATGTGATGGTTTTAGGAGGTGGAGCCTTTGAGAGGTATTTAGGTCATGAGAGCAGATGAATAAGATTAATGTTCTTATAAAAGAGACCCCAGACTGTTTTCCATAATGGCTGCACCAGTCTGCATTCCCACCAGCAGTTCCCTTTTCTCCGCATTCTTACCAGCACTTGTCATTTATTGATTTGTTTATGGTAGCCATTCTGACAGATGTGAGGTGATACCTCATTGTCATTTTAATTTGCATCTCTCTGATGATCCATGACTGAGCATTTTTTCATGTCTCTTGGCCTTCCATATGTCCACTTTGAAGAAGTGTCTATTTAGGTTCTTTGCCCATTTTTTTTTAAAAATATATTTTATTGATTTTTTTACAGAGAGGAAGAGAGAGGGATAGAGAGTTAGAAACATCGATGAGAGAGAAACATCGATCAGCCGCCTCCTGCACACCCCACACTGGGGATGTGCCCGCAACCAAGGTACATGCCCCTGACCGGAATCGAACCTGGGACCCTCAGTCCACAGGTCGACGCTCTATCCACCGAGCCAAACCGGTTTCGGCTCTTTGCCCATTTTTTAATTGGATTGCTTGTCTTCCTTTTGTTAAGTTGTATGAGTTCCTTATATATTTTGGATCTCAATCCTTTATCAGGTATATCTTTGCCCAACATGTTCTCCCACACATTGGGCTCCCTTTTCGTTTTGTTGATGGTTTCTTTAGCTGTGCAGAAGCATTGTATTTTGATGTAGTCCCTTGCCCCTCTCTCCACGTGAGGACACAGAGAGAAGGCACTGACTATGAACCAGGAAGAGGATCCTCACCAGAACACAACTGTGCTGGTGCCTTGATCTCTACCAGCCTCCAGAACTCTGAGAGAAATAACTTTCTGTTGTTTCTAAGGTACCCAGTCTGTGGTATTTTGTTACAGCAGCCGGAGCAGACTAAGACACCTCTTCTCAAAATAAACACCACAGACCCTGTATCTTTCTGATAAAAATCTCTCCCAAGACTCCAAGACTCCGATGGGCAACGGGAGAAAGCATGGGCCCAGGGGCTGTGTTCCTCTCATGCAGAAGGAGCTGAGTCTGCACCTCCCACAAGTGCTGATGAAGAGACATCACTGGGGAGTCGCTCTCCAGTGTTACACTCTCCTCTCTCCGAGCTTGTGTTTTACTTTTGATCATCGTTTATTAGCTTACAAGGAGCCTAGGCTCTGTAATATACTAAGCACTTTATATCCCCGGCCTATTTTAACTTTTCACTGCTGCTAACAAACAAGAGCTCTCAAAGCCATCAGTTACAGACGGCCCAATGCCGAAGGCACTGATATTTAAGGACCTCATCACAATGTCTCAATTCTTTTCAATTCAGAAGAAAAACTAACTATAATCCTGCTTTTATTATATAATTTTTAGCAACACAATCGCAAAATGTAGTTTAGATTTTATTTATTTGTTTGGTTGTTTGTTTGTTTATTTTTAATGGAGAAATGTGGCCTGGGCAGCAACACTGCGAGTGGGTACTATTGTTATACAGTTCACCCAAGGGAGGAAACTGAAGTCTGAGAGTGACTTGACCAAGGTCAGACAAATGGAAAGTGTGTGAACAGGGACTTGAAGCCAGGCTTAGGGATCCTTAAAGCTCTTATGCTTGGCCACTAAGCTAAAGGGCCTCTGGGTCAACAATTTACTTCCAGGTGAGGTATCTGGCTGGAGCTGGGGAGGTTTACCCTGGAAGAAGATTGAGAGATTTGATACAGTGTTCAAATACTTTAGGGGCTGTCATATGGAAAAAGGATTGGCCCTGTTTTATTTTTTATCGTCTAAAGCAGCAGTCGGCAAACCGCAGCTCACGAGCCACATGCGGCTCAGGAGCCGCGGTTTGCCACTCTGTTGACTAATGAGTTTGCCGACCACTGACCTAGACTCTCGATTCCAATAATTACAGGCTATTGTTCCTTGTGATTAAGACCCTATTACATATGTCTCCTTTTTCCCCAATTGACACCCCCCCTCCCAACCCTCCGGCCATTCCCACCCCGGGCAAGCTCCCACCGCCCCAGTGTCTGTGTCCATTAGTTATGCTAATATGCATGTATACAAGTCCTTTGGTTGCTCTCTAACTCCTGAGAATGGAGCTAGAATAGGTGGAGTGAGGTTGCAGGAAAGCAGACTTTGACCCAGTGATACAATGAACTTACTGGAAGTAACAAGAACCCTGTCAGGGCAATTTATTCTAAAAACCAAAGATGGGGAATTTGAGTCCCTCTCAAGAAAAGAATTGGAGAGGATTGCTACCTTGGGATGAAAGTTGGACGAGAACAAAATGAACTTTTATGCCCCTTTAAACATTAAGATTCTATAGTTGCAAATATTAGTTCAACAGTTTAGAGGAGTTGGGATCCTCCCCATCCCCACCCCAATTTTACCAATCCTAATTGAGCCCTCTCCTACATTATTGGTGGGAGTATAAATGAGTACACTCTGTTCATACCTTTTGACCTAGCAATCCTATATGGAAAAATCTATCCTATAAGTGCACAAATATGCAAAGGTATTTGGCCAAGGATATTCAACTACAACGTGGTTATAAGAGTAAAAGTTTGGCAACAACCTTAAGCATCCATCAGAAGAAGACTGGTTAAATGAATGATGATATGTGATAGGTACATTGTGTAAGATTCAAGGCGCAGGAAACGGGAGTCGGAGACCAAGGCATGTTAAAAGAGGAAGTTTATTCCGCACTAATGAGCGAGATAGAAAAACCAGGATTAGAGGAGAAGGAGGAGGAGCTAGCCGGGCTGTCTCGCTGGGAGAGAGAACAGCAACACTTGCAGAGGTGAACACACCTTTTGAGGGGAGGAACAGGAAGGGGTGGGGCCCAGGGCACTCAGCAAGCGCTGATTGGTGGTTCAATGTCTCGGGAATGTCCTGGCAGCAGACGCAGGTTACGTCATACTCCGCCCACCAGTTGGGGGAAAGGAGGCTCTATCATTCCAGGCTTTTGGTGATATTAAAAAAAAAATTGAGAGTCCAGGCAAGGTCAAGGGGGTGAAGGCCCGTTTTCCGTAGCTATTTCCTGCTGAGAGGGGGCGTTGTCAGGGGCATCTATCCGGGGTCTCAAGGATTCTGGTGACATAGGTGTCTCTAGTTTCTGAATTCAAGGCCAGATAGATCTCTCCCACCTTCTGGTTGGTGAACGCCTGCATTCTGTTCTGCAAAAAACTAGTGAAACAGAGCATGAGACAGGGGCCAAAGAGCAAAATTAAAGGAATAGATACCAGTGGGCTTAATGATGGGAGGAGCCATGGGGTAAGTGAGCGAAAAACAGGGAGTGTTTTCCGTGCTGGACGAGGGGTGCAGCAGCATGGTTTCCCCAAGGGACTGGTTGGTGAAGTCTCGAGAGTGATCCTGTTGAGTCACTTGGGAGGTAAAAGCTGGTCCTGAGGCTGCCACAGCATCACTTGTCTGGTTTTGCTGCTTTTCTGGGCCTGGAGCTGAAATACAACCTGGGGGTAAGGTTCTTGAGGAGGGCTGAGTCCCCTGGCTGGAGGGCTGGTCCTCGGGAGTCTTAGTTGGTTGGTTCTGGCCTGGGCAGAAACCTGTCAGCATGTTCCCGGAGCAGTTGCCTGAGTAAGGGCAGGTATGGAAGATAAGTAGCGAGGAGAGGAGGGTCAGTAGGGAGACGATGGTTGAGCAAGAAGGGTCTCCCATATAGGAGTTCAAAGGGGCTTAAGAAGGTGGGGCTCCTTGGTGTAGCCTGGATTCCGGTCAGGGCCATGGGCAGGCGGTCTGGCCAGGAGCTGCGAATTTCTAGAGAGTTTAGTTACATGGTCTTTAAGGAGGCCATTGATCCTCTCGATCTTACCCTATGATTGTGAGTGGTAGGGTATGTGCAGTTTAGTTAAGTTAGGATTAGAGAGAGGAAAATCTGCGAGTCCCGCCCGAGGTTGAGTGAGGGCCTCGACGACCTCGGGGCAGGAGTGCATTGCCGCAGGTTGGGTGGAGGCAGCGGGAAGGAGAGTGGCCGGGTTCAGGGCTGGGGACTGGGTCAGGGAGATGTCAGGACTCTCGAGGAACAGGAGATGGAGTTTCTGCATGCGAGAGGGGCCAAAGAGAGATAAGGATCAATGGGATAGAAGATCCTGTAGTCTGTGGGTGGAGAAGACCTGTAAGGGTTGCTGGAGGCAGATCTTCTGGGCCTCCTTGGTGAGAGCGGTGGCTGCAGCCAGAGCCTGGAGGCAGGGCTGCCATCCCCGAACCGTGGGATCCAGCTGTCTGGACAGGTAGGCTACGGGGGTGAAGGCTGGCCCTAGAGGCTGGGTGAGGACCCCCATAGCTATTCCCTGTCTTTCATCAATAAATAGTTGGAAAGGCCTAGAGATGTCCGGGAGAGAGAGAGAGGGAGATGCCAGAAGGGTATCCCGGAGTTAGAAAAAGCCTGGCGAACGAGGGAGGGTGAGGAGAGGGGGCCTACTGGTGTTTCTTCAGCAGCCTGGTATAGGGCTTAGCTAGGAAAGCAAAGTTTGGGACCCAGTGGCGGAAGAATCCTACCAGCCCTAGAAAGGACAAGATCTGTTCCACAAGTGGGAGGCTGTAGGTCTCGTATTGCTTGCGTTTGGTCAACTGCCAGTCCTCGGGAATTGGGCGTCAGACAGATCCCCAAGTGACGGTGGGGGCCGACAGTTGCGCCTTGGCAGGGGACACACGGTATCCTTTGTCCCCTAGAAAGTTGAGGAGGCCAGCTGTCTGCCTCCGAGAAATGTCTAAAGAGGGGCTGCAGAGAAGGAGATCATCTACATACTGGAGAAGAGTGCTGGGTTCTAACGAGCATTGTCGGAGGTCTCTGGGTAAGGCCTGGCCAAGCAGATGAGGACTGTCTCTGAACCCCTGGGGCAGGACTGTCCAGGTGAGTTGGTGGGATACCTGCTCATCTGGGTCCTTTTACAATTCTTGTCAACAGTTAACTTTAGAACTTCTTTCTTTCTTTCAACATACCTTCCATTAAATATTTCTAAACATGTCTAGCAATTAATGTTTCAGTATTGTATGCTATTTAAAATATTTAGAAAAGGCAGGGGGAGGAGGGAACAGGTCCTAAAGCCTGTTTCCAGGCCTCTAACCGCTTGAATTTTAAAACTGCCACTTTTTTCCTAGAGATAAAGATCTAAGTTTCTGATAAGCCTGTGCAGCAAGAAAGTTGTTCTCTAGGGAGGGTGGAGTGGGGGAGGGGGTGGGGTGAGAAGGTGCTGAGGCCAGAGCAGTTTTCAGAGCATTAAAGGGTGATTTGCCGTCAATACCCATGACCAAGATCGTGGAAGGGAAAAATGACCCTGCAAAGGAGGGCAGGACAGAGAAGGTAGCCCCCATATCTACCAGAAAGGAGACTGGCTTACCTGCTACCTTGAGCGTTACCCTGGGCTCGGCGAGGGTGATGGGGGTCATGGAGTCCGGGCATCTTCGGTCTTCAGCCAGTCCCAGCATGGCCAGCGGCGGGTCATGACCTGGAAGGGCGGCCACTCTACACTGAGACGCAGAGGGCCCGTCACTTTTCCAGGGGCAGCCACTTTTACTGCATGCCAGGCAGGACTTGGTTGGAGCCAGGGGCCGGGGGCACTGCTTTGCCCAGTGGCCTTCATTTCCGCACTTGAAGCATCCTCCAGGTGGAGTTTGTTCTCTAGTTGCACCCCTACCACGCACAGTCCCCTTTGGACCATGCATGGCTGCTGTCAGCCTCAGAGCTGCAACCAAGGCTTGGGTTTGCATATACACCTTTTGTCGAAGGCAGGCTTACTCTGCCTGCTCCTCACGGGCATTAAAACCTTAAAGGCCGTATTCACTGGATCTCGGACCTGGGTCTGAGAAGGTGTTAGGGGAGGGGGTGGCGGAGCAGGCAGCGGGCCATGGGCCGGAGGAGGAGGAGGAGCGCGGTGGCAGGCAGCCACACCAGGCCGGGCCCGCGGGGGTGGGCTGTGGGAAGTCTCAGTAACTTTATTTAAAGAGAGGGGTTGGACTTGCTGTTTCAAGATGGCGGGCCCCATGGGAATGGCAAGCCATGTGGCCAACATGGCGACTACTCACAATACACAAGGGAAGAGCAAACCAAAATTTCTACAGATAAACAGAAATCTCACTTAGTTGTTTGGAGCGGCAGGCGGGATGGCAGGCAGGCAGCTCTCGCGCTGCACAGCGGCCTCTGCTTAGCTCGCAGCGCGAGGTGGTGATGGTGGCTCCTGCAGCGGTGGCCGCTGGCCAGGAAAGGGGCAGCCGCAGCGAAGAAGGAGGAGGAGGAAGAGAGGGAGCAGAAGGCGGCGGGGTAGCGGGAGCGGGAGAGGTGAAGATGAAAGATCGGCTGGGTCGAAAGAGTCAGAAGACAGAGAAAGGGGCTGAGGACCGGTTTGAGGGGGTGAAGAAGACTTTGTGAGGAGGATCTGATGAGTGGAGCATGAGGAGTAAAGCGAGGGGCGGGAGCGAAGGGCCACTTCCCAGTTTGCCGGCAGAAATTACTGAGGACAGTGAGGATGTTAAGATCAAAAGTCCCGTTTTCGGGCCATCTGGACCCATTCCAATTCATACTGAGGCCATGCCACATTACAGAAGTAGCCAGATTGGTGAGGAGACACCCTAGAGGTGTGCTAGGATCCAGTTTGGATTTTTGATGCCCATACTAAAACCTGGGGTCAGTAGCCGATGCTAAGGACCAGCGTCCCAGTCATTGAGCCAAGGCTACGGACGGGGAACCCGAGGGACAGCCGGGGACGTCTCCCCTACCTCCTGGGGTCCGGACGGAGGCCAAAAGGCCAGAGAACCAAGGGGGGCAGGAACGTCTCCGCTGCCTCGCCAGGTTCGGAACCTCTCCTGGAGAGGTCTGGAGGGCTATGCTGGGACACAGGCCGCGGTTTATGGACAGAGACGCCGGAAAAATGACTGCCAGGAATCAGCACAGGCTGGGACTTAACGCTGATGCTGCTGAGCTGGGGGGAGGAGCATGAGGGTCCTGAGCCACGAGGAGAGAAGACGGGGGCACCCTGGACCGTGAACAGTCAAATGGGATGCTTGCCCCTCCCGCGTTTTGGCACCAAATGTAAGGTTCGAGGCGCAGGAAACGGGAGTCAGAGACCAAGGCATGTTAAAAGAGGAAGTTTATTCCGCACTAAAGAGCGAGATAGAAAAACCAGGATTAGAGGAGAAGGAGGAGCCAGCTGGGCTGTCTCTCTGGGAGAGAGAACAGCAACACTTGCAGAGGTGAACACACCTTTTTTTTTTTTTTAATATATATTTTATTGATTTTTTACAGAGAGGAAGGAAGAGTGATAGATAGTCAGAAACATCGATGAGAGAGAAACATCGATCAGCTGCCTCCTGCACACCTCCTACTGGGGATGTGCCCGCAACCAAGTTACATACCCTTGACCGGAATCGAACCTGGGACCTTTCAGTCCGCAGGCTGACGCTCTTCCACTGAGCCAAACCGGTTTTGGCTGAACACACCTTTTGAGGGGAGGAACAGAAAGGGGTGAGGCCCAGGGAGGAACAGGAAGGGGTGGGGCCCAGGGCACTCGGCAAGCGCTGATTGGTGGTTCAATGTCTCGGGAATGTCCTGGCAGCAGACGCAGGTTACGTCATACTCCGCCCACCAGTTGGGGGAAGGGAGGATCTGTCACATCGTGCATTGTATTAATGATCCAGGCTCTGTTGTAGGCCCTAAGGATCCAAAAATGAGCATGAGTGACAAAGACCCCCACTCTTTGGAGGACATCTGTGTTGAGAACCTGAGAATGTAGGGTAGAAGTGGAGGCATGTTTCCATTTTTAAAAAATATATATATTTTATTGATATTTTACAGAGAGGAAGGGAGAGGGATAGAGAGCTAGAAACATCGATCAGCTGCCTCCTGCACACCTCCCACTGGAGATGTGCCCGCAACCAAGGTACATGCCCTTGACTGGAATCGAACCCAGGACCCTTCAGTCCGCAGGCTCTATCCACTGAGCCAAACCGATTTCAGCATGTTTCCATTTTAAGTAGGGTTAGGCCTTACTGAAAAGGTGACTTGAAGAAAGACCTGAAACTGATGCCACACCTACCATTTCTTGTCCTTCTAACATGGAAATTCATAGGGAGAACAGCTTCCCCGGGCCTGGCATCCAGCAGGCCCTAGAAGAACAATAGCTGTTGTTCATTTTAGTGCTGAAATTAACAAAAGCTCACACACTTATCACGGAGATGCCTAAAGGCATTTCAGTTTGCAAATGCAGAGTGGGAGGGCTTGAGCTCTGGTGACAGTTTTATCTGCCTCCCTGAAAGGAGTCAAAACATCTCGGCCAAGGGCAAGTTCCCTTCCTGAGTGTCCTGTTTGCCTGGCTGCCTTTGTAGCAATCTGCTCATATGTTTCCATCACTTTAACAGTGTGGAGGAGGCTGCCTCCTCGGCTCCCTTTGTGCTTGATCAAGGCCCACAGGGCCTCCTCCATTAGGCAATGATGAAGCCATTGGTATGGCGAGGTCCCTCCCTGGACGATAGGTTAGTAATCAGCAACTCCTTATCCTATGGGAGTTGGTCCCTATCAGTGCATTTATTCTCAGGCTTGGCAACACACTGATGGGAGGTACCAAAGGGATCAGGTTCTAGCTTTCCCTGACTCCAAGCAAGCCTTAACTAGTTCCCTCTAAAAATGGCTCTGGCCCTAGCCCAGTGGTCGGCAAACTCATTAGTCAACAGAGCCAAATATCAACAGTACAACGATTGAAATTTCTTTTGAGAGCCCAGTTTTTTAAACTTAAACTTCTTCTAACGCCACTTCTTCAAAATAGACTCGCCCAGGCCGTGCGTGGTATTTTGTGGAAGAGCCACACTCAAGGGGCCAAAAAGCCGCATGTGGCTCGTGAGCCGCAGTTTGCCAACCACTGCCCTAGCTGGTTTGGCTCGATGGATAGAGCGTCGGCCTGCGGACTGAAGGGTCCCAGGTTCGATTCCAGTCAAGGGCTCATGCTCGGGTTGCGGGCTTGATCCCCAGTGGGGGTTGTGCAGGAGGCAGCCAATCAATGATTCTCTCTCATCATGGATGTTTCTATCTCGCTTTCCCTCTTTGAAATCAATGAAAATATATTTTAAAAAATAAATAAATAAAAATGGCTCTGGCCTCATAAGAGTAACAGGTATCTATTACCTGGTATCTAATGGGATGTACCTGGGTTAAATGGTCACCTGAAGTAGAGAAAGGAACTCCTTCCTTCAAGGGAGAAGAGAGAGACAAATTTCTATACAAAGTGGAAAGTAAATACCCCAAGAGAGATCCATTACGTCTCAAAGGGGTGATGAGGAAAGGCTTCACGGGCACCAAAGACACTGGAGAAAACACACCTGGGGTTTTGACACAGGGAACCGGGGGATGGTATCCTAGGCAGAGGGCACGGCAAAGAAAAACACATGGAGGCTGCTAGCAATGGAGCATATTCAAGTAGTTCCAAGCAGTTCCTTTGTTTGCAGCGTAGTGATGAAGGAAAGAATAAATGATAGTAAAAACCAACATTCTATGTGCCCACAGCATTCAAAATCCTTCCTACTCCGTCTAATCTTCACATCAATCCTGTAAGAAGGCATGTAAATATCCCAGCTAGAGAGCTGAGGAAACAGAGGCAATGGTAGGTTGATAATTTGCCCATTTGTGGCGAAGGAGTGTGTAAAACACTACTGTCACCAATCGTAATATTGACAATAATCAATAGCCATTGATTCATCACCAAGCACTCCACTTTGGACATTCCTCCTCCTCTGATCTGATTCTCACTGTCCTGGTGAGGAAACTTAGGCTTGGGTAGGAATAAAATTTTTGTATAATATTGAAGCTAAGTTGGTACTAATTCTAACTGGACTGTTATGAATTAAGATGTTAATTGTAGCCAAAACCGGTTTGGCTCAGTGGATAGAGCGTCGGCCTGCGGACTGAACGACCCCAGGTTCGATTCCCGTCAAGGGCATGTACCTTGGTTGCGGGCACATCCCCAGTGGGGGGCGTGCAGGAGGCAGCTGATCGATGTTTCTCTCTCATCGATGTTTCTAGCTCTCTATCCCTCTCCCTTCCTCTCTGTGAAATATCAATAAAATATATTTAAAAAAAAAAAGATGTTAATTGTAATTCCCAAGGCAACTACTAAGAAAATAACTGAAAAATATAAAGTAAAATAGATGAGAAGGGAATCAAAATGATACACTAAAAAATATCTATCTAACCCAAAAGAGGCTGTAATGGAGGGATTGAGGAACAAAAAGACATGACATTTAGAAAACAAATAGCCTAGTCCCAAATGGCTGAGCCCAGTTCCGAAGCACAGAGCCTAGAACTGGAGAGCTTAACCTGGACCCCAAGGGCCAAGCCCGGTCCCAAAGGGTGGAGCATATATCAGCAGAGCTTTGTGCTCTGTTAAGGAAAGATTTACCTCATTTGATTACTTACAGGAGTAGAGAGCTAGGTTCTACTCAAAGAGCCAAGCCTTGCCCCGAAGAGCCGAGCCCAGCCCTCAAAAGCTGAGCTAACCCCAAAGAGTCGAGCCCAGTCCCAAAGGCCCAGCCTAGCCCTGGGAGCAGAGCCTCCACACCAGGCATCCCACATCAGGCACAAGCAACACACATCTGTCATCTGGAAGCCACAAGTGATGATAGTGGGAAGAGCACCACCTAAGAGCAAAAAACAAGCTTAGAATCCTACAATATTCCAGCAGGAAGCAGTGGACAGGTGACCTGTTTCCACCACTGCTTTGAACCATTGGGAGCTTGAGATCCAGGCAGCCATGAATCTGAGTAACACATCCAGAGATGGGATTGAAATGCAGGGCCTCCAAATCCCAGGTCACATGCTATCTGGACATCAGAACTTGCAAGGCCCACAGTCTAGTGACCAATAGCCATAGAGGTCATTGGGGGCTACTGTCTTACAGAAGGAAGCCTGGGCCTCAGGGAAGGGGGTGGCCCTCAGATACTCCTGGCAGTGTGGCCCCAGGAGAAGGACCGCTTTACTGCCTCTGGAGTTCCAACAGCCACGTCTGCACTAGTGCTCAAGGCTGTGAACACGCATCCCAGGAGCTCTGGCTTTGGAATTTGCAGGGCAGAATGGCATGCTTCATGGGTCAGCTCACCTACAGAGAGCCCTTTGTCTTCCCTCGGCTGACGGCCATTAGGTGATGTCAACCTGCTGTTCTGGTTAGCATCCCTTCCCTGTACACTCTTCAGTTTCCATTGGGACTAGTTTGTGTTTTTTTGTTTTTAATATATTTTATTGATTTTTACAGAGAGGAAGGGAGAGGGATAGAGAGTTAGAAACATCAATGAGAGAGAAACATGGATCAGCTGCTTCCTGCACACCCCCTACTGGGTGATGTGCCCGCAACCAAGGTACATGCCCTTGACCAGAATCGAACCTGGGACCATTCAGTCTGCAGGTCAATGCTCTATCCACTGAGCCAAACCGGTTAGGCCGGGACTAGTTTGTGTTTTATTCTGTATTTGTGGAGCCTAGCCCTACGTGCAGAAGTTGGGACCTCTAATCTCCATGGGTTCCACTTTTCATCACTACATTGGAGGAGAAGGGCCAGCTCCACCACTCATAGTCTAATTGCTTTGGGCCAGTTAGTTCTTTGGATGTCAGTTTCAACTGTGAATTGAGCTACCTTTCAGGACGTGTTTCATTCAGTCATCCTGGAAATATTTGTCATACCAGAGATGAGCAAGGTAAGCAAGGATTCTGTCCGGCAAAGCAGTCCGGCGTGGGCACCAGACATGAACTGACGAGTCACAGTCCAGTGTACATAGGCAGCTGCCATGGCGATGGTGCAGGGTCGGGCAACTCTATGGAGTTCTGAGGAGCACTGGATGCTTAACCTGCCTGCTGCTGCTCTCCAGGTGCAGCTGAGAACACTCTTTGCTCCAAATTGCTGGCTGATGAGTCACCCTCCAGAACCTTGGGAAGTAAAACAGTTAGGGGACCAAATGATTAAGATCAAGGCACAGGAAATTTATTAGGGAGGGCTCTTGGGAACCACACCTAGGGAGGGCAATTTGGGGGAGGGGATGAGGAAGTTGGGTGGCTAAGCAACTTCAACAAATGCCTCAACCTACCCCCTCGGGAAGTTCTGAAGTTCAGGGGATCCCAAAGAATTGTCTCAAATTGCGGTATGAAGGCTGGACCTTTATACTCCAACATGGACCAGGTATTGAAATGGTCTGCCCTCAAGAAGAAGGCCTTGGGCCTGGGTGTGGATGTGGGGAGGATAGGTACATTTCTCCTATATCTATACCTCTCCGTTTTCTCAGCCCCTCACCTCCCCAAAATAGATCTAAGAAGAGGAAACCAGTCAAGCCAGGGAAGGTTTAGGAAGAAATGAGGTATAAACTCAGACCTGAAGGAGTGAAAATTCAAGTATACATGCAGGAAAGTTCACCCTTCTAAGTGTACAGCTCTATGAATTGTGGTAAACATATACAATCGTGTAGTCACAGCTAATATGTAGAACAGTGCCATCACTCCAAAAATCTCTCTAATGAACCTTTGTAGTTAGCTCCCTTCACTCATCTTCAGCCTGGCAACCACTGGTCTGCTTTTTGTCTCTATACTTTTTGTCCCTTTTCCAAAATGTCATATAAATTGAATCATATAGGATGTAGCCTTTGAGTCTTGTTTCTTTCACCAACACAATGCATTTGAGATTCATCCGTATTGTTGCATGTATCCATGGTTGCTTCCTTTTTATTACTGATTGATATTATATACCATTGTACTTATATACCACTAGGGACCCAGTGCATTAATTCGTGCACCTTGAAAGGAACTGTGGGCTGCAAGGTTGCAGTGGGCACAGGGATGGGTCTTGGCCCATCCTCTGTGTCCCTTCCTGGCCCCTCCCACCTCAGCCTGGGTCCCCTGTCTGCACCGGCTCCCGCCGCTGCTGCTCCCACACACTGACAGTGCTGGCCCCATTTGCACCCAATGATGGCATGGAGCAATTGGGGCCTGCACCAGCAGCAGATGTGAGCAGCAGCTCCAGCTCCAGCAGCGGGCGTGAGTGGGGCTGGCGCCGGCAGCAGATGCAAGTGCCGGGTAGGACCGCGGTGAGCAGGAGCAAAGAATTTTCAGTAACCACCAGAGGCTCACCCCGATAACAGTGACCAGCACCCCGCCTTGGTCTGGCGCCCCACTCACCTGCTCCACCATCCCACTGTGGTCGACGCCCTCCATGTTCTGTGCTCTGCCACCTGCTGCTGACACCTGCCATGTTCCGAATGCTCTCCTTGGTGGTCAGTGCATGTCATAGCGACTGGTTGTTCGGTTATTCAGTTGTTCCGCTGCTCGGTCTATTTGCATATTAGCCTTTTATTATATAGGATAGCTAGTTTATAACCATTCATCAGTTGGAAGACAATGGGTCATTTCCAGTTGGGAAATTATGAATAAATCTGCTATAATTGCATACTGCCTTTTGTGTGGACATATGTTTTTACTTCTCAGGGGTAAACACCTAGGAGTGGGATTACTGGGTTGTATGGTAAATGCACATTTGACTTAATAAGCAGTTGCCAAACTGGTTTCTAAAGTGACTATACCACCAGCAAGATATGCATATTTCCCAGTATTCGGTCTTCTTATGATCAATGAACTAATGTGTGTAAAGCATTTAGCACAGTGACAGGCTCATAGTAAGCACTTAATGCAGTGGTTCTCAAGGTGTGATCCCCAGAGCAGCAGCATCCGCCTGGAACGTGTTAGAAATGCAATTATTGGACCTTAGCCCGGATTTACTGAATCAGAATTTACTCCAGGGTAACCTGTTTTAACAGGTCTTTCAGATGCTTCTAATGCATGCTTAAGCTTTAAAAACTCAGGCTTAATACATGGTAACTATTAACAATTAGAACTTGAGGCTGCAGAGACGAGCAATGGGCAGATGAGGAAAGGCTGACGGGGCTAACGTTAGCACTAAGGTACCACAACACCCACAGGTAAGGGCTCCGACCTGCAGCTGTCCCCGTTCCCTCTCTCTCCTCCTCCTTCCTCCCTCCGCCACCCGGCAGTCTACAGCGCTCGCTGATTGTTGGGGTCTCTGGACAGTCACCGCCCACCCAATCGCGTCAACTGAGAGGGGCGGGGCCAGGCTCGGCGAGAGCGGCGCGTTTATTGGCTACAGACCATGCCGCGGCGGGGCGGGGCTGCGCGTGCGCAGCGCCGGGACGCGCCCCTGGCGGCCGTTAAAAATGGCGACTGTCACCGAGCTGAAGGCTGGTGAGTGCGAGTGGGGGGCTTGCCAGGTGGAATGCAGCTGGTCCGCAGCCCGTGAAAAGGATGGGTCGAAAGGAGGGCGCGCGGAGAGGAGTCAGCCTTTCCGGGCGGTCTCTCTGCGGCGCCAGGGCCTGCGCAGCCGGCTGCTGTGGTGGCCGCTATGCTAGGACCCTGGAGGGAAAGGGTTGCACGGGGCAGTTTTTAAATACGCTTCGAGCTGGAGCAAGAGTCGCAGAATCTGCAGGTACCTGGGAGGTCTGCAGTCCTGCGCCTTGGGCCTCTGGCGCCTTTTTCTGGACTCGCCTTGGCGTGGGCCGTTCACGCGAGGATGACATTTACAGTCTCCACAACCATTCTAGGTGGTAGGCACAACCCTAGGCCATTTCTGCATCTTTACAACCTGGGAGATGGGGCCCGATTTTCCATCGGGCCTGGTCTGGCCATTCTGCTGTCTTTTTCGGAAAAGTTCCACAAAGGCGAGAGTCCTTAAACTGATAACATTTGTACACCGTTAGTTCTGACGCAGATGTCCAGACGGGTAGTATTAATAATTACAATTACCAGTGATGAAGCCTTATATGCCAGGCAGGGCCCAGCCCCTGTGTTATATACTTGATTCCATTGACAGCCCTATGCCCACTTCATAGATGAGGAAGTTGGGGTGCTGAGAGGGAGCTCAGCCCTGAGTGATGTAGCCAGAAGGAGGCAGAGTGTGAGAACTAGATAATGCTGCACCAGAGCTCCGGTCTTAATCACGGCCTGACACTGCCCTGCCCCGCTAACGAAACCAGTTCCCGTTTTCAGGGGACGTGCCTAGGTCAGTGATTCTTAGAGATTTGGCCGGGAGGGGTTGCATCTCTTGGAGATGAATCAGTCACCGCTGGTATGAATGTATATTTGTGGCACTGGGCATGCCTTTACCGCAAGAACAGCCTTCCCGGAAATCGATGAGCCCGCTCCCTAGGAAACACGTCACACACAATATTGCACACAACTTCAGAGGAGGTAGATGCTTAGGGATACACACCAGGTTATGAACCTGTTTCTGAAGTTGTTATGGCACAGTGTTTTAAGCACGCTACCAGAGGGAAGGGGAAAATGATAGGGGACCCTAGAAGAACTTTGTAATTGAGTTGGGAATTGGGGGCGCCCTGCACAGATGTTTTTTTTTTCTGCATGCCCCAGTTCTGAGTATGCTTTGTGTCCAAGAGAAACTCAATGAAAATGTGTGTGCCAATCACGTTATATGAGCGATTACCTTTTTTTTTTTTTTTTTAAAAAAAAAGCATTTTCACATTTTTCCACCTCACTTGGTTCTCTCTCTAAGAGGCAGAACTCTTGTTGGAGAGGCAACTGAGGCCCAAGTAGGTGATCAGCTCCCGAGGTGGTGATGAGATATGCTAGGTTTCTTAACTCCAGCTTCATTCATTTCTCTGCTGAGTTGGAGACTGTGATGTGTGCTTACAGAGTAATTGGGACGAGATCCTTGCCAGTGGGAAAAATATCTCTGTGAAACTTCCAAAGATGGAATTAGAGAACAGGGGTTAGTAGGTTATGATCCCAAGAATATGTTAAGTTTGTACGTTCCTTTTATGGGCCTATTACAAGTCTGATTTGGTGATAACTGTATGTACTTAACATGCCTGCACAAAAGTTTGAGAGGATGGTTTTAAAATAAGGGTAAGAGCCAAAACCGGTTTGGCTCAATGGATAGAGCGTCAGCCTGCGGACTCAAGGGTCCCGGGTTCGATTCCGGTCAAGGGCATGTACCTTGGTTGCGGGCACATCCCCAGTGGGGCGCGTGCAGGAGGCAGCTGATGGATGTTTCTCTCTCATTGATGTTTCTAGCTCTCTATTCCTCTCCCTTCCTCTCTGTAAAAAGTCAATAAAATATATTTAAAAAAAAAATAATAAGGGTAAGAAAGGTTAAAGTCTAATCTAGATTGTATCTCTTTAATTATATGACCAGGTTTTAAAAAATATATATTTTTATTGATTTCAGAGAGGAAGGGAGAGGGAGAGAAAGATAGAAACATCAATGATGAGAGGGAATCATTGATTGGCTGCCTCCTGCATGCCCTACATTGGGGATCGAGCACAAAACGGGCTGGCCAGAAGTTGAACCCAGGAATCGAACAGTGCCTGGTTCATAGGCCAACACTCAACCACTGAGCCATGCTGGCCAGGCAAGGTTTTTTTTTTGTTGTTGTTGTTGTTTTAATATATTTCTTTATTGATTTCAGAGAGGGAGAGAGAGAAATATCAATGATGAGAGAGAATCATTGATTGGCTGCCTCTTGCACATCCCCTACTGGGGATCCAGCCGGCAACCAGGGCATGTGCCCTTGGCTGGAATCGAACCTGGGACCCTTTAGTCCACAGGCCAACGCTCTATCCACTGAGCCAAACTGGCAAGGCTCAGGCAAGGTTTTTATTGTTACTTATCAAAGCTTAAAAAATACTTGGGTTCCTGGGCTCTCTTTATGAATTTTCATTATTTTTTACTTATATGGTGCCTTTGACAGGGCACAGTACAGTATTAAACTATATTTATTACACCCAGTAGTATACAGCACTGTATTATAATGCTCCTAGGTAGCACTTACTGAGCTCTTACTTTGATTTAGGAGTGGTCGGCAAACTGCGGCTCGCAAGCCACATGCGGCTCTTTGGCCCCTTGAGTGTGGCTCTTCCACAAAATACCATGCACGGTCTGGGCGAGTCTATTTTGAAGAAGTGGCGTTAGAAGAAGTTTAAGTTTAAAAAATTTGGCTCTTAAAAGAAATTTCAATCGTTGTACTGTTGATATTTGGCTCTGTTGACTAATGAGTTTGCCAACCACTGCTCTAGAAAATATATGAACACTAGAGGTTAAGTTCAGGTCCCAGTGTGCTGACTATAGTTCTATTCCCCCCCCCCCTTTTTTTTTTAAATATATATTTTATTGACTTTTTACAGAGAGGAAAGGAGAGGGATAGAGAGTTAGAAACATCGATTCAGCTGCCTCCTGCACACTCCCCACTGGGGATGTGCCCGCAACCAGGTACATGCTCTTGACCGGAATCGAACCTGGGACCCCTCAGTCTGCAGGCTGACGCTCTATCCACTGAGCCAAACCGGATAGGGCCTATTCCCCCTTTTTTCCTCAACCAGAAATGTGACAATGTTGGAAGAATAAACTTGAATTTGTTTAAATACATTAAGATAGTACATCATTGCAACTTGGGGACTTTATTTTTTATTGCAAACATGGCTTGTGATAGCTAATGTGATCATTGTTCAGTTCATCACAGTGTTTAGATTGAAAGCTGTTGTTAGGCCATTTACCTTTTAAACCATTTTCTTTAAAGTAAGCCTCAGAATGACAAAATTTACTCTATAATTGAAGCATTAATGTTTTATATTTAACAGTTTTAAAGGACACCTTGGAAAAAAGAGGAGTCTTAGGGCATTTAAAAGCGAGAATTAGAGCCGAAGTTTTCAAAGCCCTAGATGATGAAAGTGAACCCCGACCAACATTGTCTCATGAAAACCTTCTTATTAATGAATTAATTCGGGAGTATTTGGAATTCAACAAATATAAGTATACATCGTCTGTTCTCATTGCAGGTAAGCGGTATCATTAGTCATGTGAGGCAAAATCTGCTTCTTCCCTTCCACCAATTCTAAGTATTTAGCCTGGAAATATAATTCCATTACAAAACAGCTTCATCTGAGAGACTAGGACATAAAATTGTCTGAGTGATTAGGATGTATAAACCTACTTTTGCCCCACCCTGTACATACTTGAATTCCCTTAAGGTTTTTTTTTGTGTTTTTGTTTGCCTTTTTTAGAGAGGGAGGGAGGGACATTGATCAGTTGCCTCCCAAACATGGCCCAATCGCGGATCAGATCCGAAACTTGGGTATGTAACCTGACCCGGAATCAAAACCACAACCTTTTGGTGTACAAGAGGGATGCTCCAACCAGCTGACCCACATTTCCAGGGCTAATTCCCTTAAGGTTTAATCTATGCTTTAAAACTATTTCATGCCTTAAAGATGTCCTCCTCAAAGAAAAGAACTCATAAAGTAGATTTTTGGAAGATAGTATGAATTCTTTGTGATGCCAGAACTTTCCATTACAGATTTTTTTTTTAATATATTTTATTGATTTTTTACAGAGGAAGGGACAGAAATAGAGAGTTAGAAATATCGATGAGAGAGAAACATCAATCAGCTGCCTCCTGCACACCCCCTACTGGGGATGTGCCCGCAACCAAGGTACATGCCCTTGAGCGGAATCGAATCTGGGACCCTTGAATCCACAGGCCGACGCTCTATCCACTGAGCCAAACCGGTTAGGACCCATTACAGATCTTTTATTTAATATTAAGCACGTCTTAACTGAATAAAAACTGATAGTTTTTATTGGTTTAAGGAACTTTAATATCAGTATCTCCACTTTCCTCCCTTTGTTATAGATGTTTGGATAATACCATTAATACTCAGAAAAGAAGAACATTATGAAAATATCATTAATTACATGTATTGGACTTGAGCTTCCCTAGAGTGAAATATAGTGACAGTAGTCAAGTTTCATATTAAATGCCTTGGCTTTTTAAAAAAAATTGAGATATATGCAACATACAATATATTTTACTTTTTTCAGTATAAAGTTCTGTGGATTTTGTCAAGTGCATACAGTTGTGTAAGTACCACCACAGTCACAATATAGAACATTTCCATCACCCCCAAATTTTCTGTGCCCCTTGTAGTCAACTTCTTTACCCCTTACTCCTAGCAACCACTGACCTCGTGTTATCTCTGCCTATCATTTGCCTTTTCCAGAATGTCCTATAAATAGAACCATATAGATGTAGACTTTGGAGTTGGCTTCCTTTCATAGCATAATACTGTCGACTTTTTTCTTTCCCTGAATAGCATTCCATTGTGTCAGTTGATAGACATTTGGCAATTATGAATCTAGCTGTCATAAACATTCACAAAAGGTTTTTGTGTGAACATAGGTTTTAGTCTTTCTTGGGTAAAGAGCTAAGAGTGGGATTGCTGGGTTGTGTGTTGTAAGTATATGTTTACCTGGATAAGACACTGCTCAACTATTTTGATAGTGCCTGTACCATTTTTGCTCTCTTACTAATAAAGTATGAGGTTTTCAGTTGCCTATATCCTTGCCAGCATTTAATATTTGGGTTAATTTTATTCTTAGAATTATTGCCACCAAATGGATATTGGTACTGTCATGTGTTGAATTCACAAAAACAGACTGCTGAAGCCTAGTATTGCAGAAACAGTATTTCCCTAACCAAAAATTAGATTAAAAAACGAGTTTAGATTAAATCACCCATATTAAGCTATATATTTAACAAAATAATTTGAAAGTCATAAAAGCATAAGTTGGATCTGCCATTATTATTTTCCAAAATCTGAAAAATGTGTATATCTGGTAAGTATGTATCAAAATCATGTTTGCTTTTTAGATTGATAAAGACTCAGTGTTTTCATAATTTTTCCCCCCCTAGAATCTGGTCAACCTGTAGTTCCACTGGACCGGCAATTTCTCATCCGAGAACTAAATGTTTTTGAAGAATCAAAGGATAATACAATGTAAGAACTTACTTTTAAAATAAACTTTCAGATATTGTTGTATTGGAGTCACAATCTCATAGTGGTGGTTTTATTTCATTTTAATCCAGCAGGTATTTATTTGGGTCTAGTGTTTATCTAGCACTGCACCAAATCCAAGATATGTAGCAATAAATGGGTCAGATGAGGTCTCTGCTCTCTGGAGCTAAAATCCCCCTGGTTTCAGAGAACTGAATAGCCCTACCCTTTTCTAAGGGGCACTCCTCTTGGCTTCTTGATCCATCCTTTTTTTCTTCTGATGCTTTTGCTCTGTCAATCATTTTCTTCCTCAGATTTAACTCGTCCTCCCCATAGCTTCCTTCATTTCAGTTTAGTTACGTACTCAGATTTCCCCTCTCCAAAAAAAAACTGTCCATGTCCAATCCCAAGCTACTGTTCAATCTCCATTTTACCACTTAACTTAGTGAAAAATCAACCCTCTGCTTTTATTTTAGTATCCACTCTGTGGTCTTCCCTGCATCTTAAATTTTCCCCACACCATTTACAAAAAACTATGCTCTTAAAAAGAAGAACAACCACTTTCTAGTAGTTTCTTAGTTCTTTTCCTACTTCAGTGGTAATTAAACATTTTCCAGAGGATCCCTGAATGGCAAAAAAAAAAAGCATACTACTATAGGCACCTGGGAACATAGCTCAAAGCAGTCTTTTCCTAGCAAGGAATTGCTCTTAAGTCTTATAGTATGTTTTCTCTTTCAAAAAATTGGTTGAATTTTTTCATCTTACTTCATGGTGGAATTATTTTACCATAAAAATATTTTAAATGACATACCAATTAAAATGAACTTTCCCACAAATCTTTGTATGAAATGGTTCCAGGATCATATGCCACTTTTATCCTGTAGTTTGTACCAAGTTGCTCCTTGAGTTTCTGCAGCATTTTGTAATAATGATTTCACTCTTCCTTAAAACATTTTTTGTCATAAAAATGTTTTGTCTTTTGTGATCCTTTACTGTCTTGATTTTTCCTGCCTCCCTAATGGTGTTATCAGTGTCTTTATTGGTTCCTTTGGGGTTCCTTTAAATTGTGGGCACTCCCCAAGTTTTGTCCTTTTCTTCTTGTCCCGCTGCCCACTTTTCTAAGTATTCTTTTTTTAAAAAATATATTTTTATTGATTTCAGGTAGGAAGGGAGAGGGGGAGAGAGATGGAAACATCAGTGATGAGAGATGATCATTGACTGGCTGCCTCCTGCATGCCCCCTACTGGGGATTGAGCCTGCAACCCAGGCACGTGCCCTTGACCAGTATTGAACCTGGGACCTTTCAGTCCACAGGCTGATGCTCTATCCACTGAGCCAAACCATCTAGGGCTTTCTAAGTATTCTTGAGTCTTTAATGATATCTCCATGCTGATGACTCACACAATGAAGCCATAACGCTATAATAACCTAATCTCTAAAGTTGCAGAGTGCTGTTACTTAAACAAACTTGATTCATTACAACTGAGTTTAGCCCACATTCAAGGGGAGGGCAGTTAGGCACCACCTTTTGAAGGGAAAGGAATGTCATAATTTAAACCATCACACCTACTAATAAGTAAATAGATATCTCAAAAAACTCAATCCATTCAATTTTGTTTTCAATTATGAGATTAGAAATGAAGGAAAACATTTGTTGTACCTCTATTGTCAGCAGGGCAGCTTCTGTTTGTGTAAGAGCAGGAATATAAATCCCAGGCAGCATATTGAAAAGAGTATGGGACTTGGGGTTCAGGTATAAAGTTTGTTTACTTACTAGCTGAGGGATTTCTAGCAAATTCATTTTGAGCTGTGGTTTTCTCATAAGTTAGGGATGATGATTATGACATCACAAGGTGAGGGTAAACTGAAAAGAGGCAGAAATGTTTTGTAAACTAAAGTAGCTTTTTAAATATTCTTACTCAACTCCCATATAGCTGACATTTATATATCATTTAATATGTGCCAGGCACAGTTCTAAACACTTGACATTTATTAACTCATTTGGTCCACAATAACCCTATGAGGTAGGGTTTACACTTACCCTAACTTACAGAGAAGGAAACATTTATGAGACTGGGACATTAAGAATCTCGATGCGTAGGGTTGAGCGTCAGCCTATGAACCAGGAGGTCACGGTTTGATTCCCAGTCAGGCACATCCCTGGATTTTGAGCTCAATCCCCAGTAGGGGTTGTGCAGGAGGCAGCCAATCGATAATTCTCTCTCATCATTGATGTTCCTATCTCTCTCTCCCTCTTCCTTCTTCTCTGAAATCAATTTTTAAAAAATCTTGCTGAGATCAAATGGCAAAGGCAGTATGTCTCTTGGGACATAAGACCTTCTCTAGGCAAGGATTATTAATGTAATAAGGGTTTATTGAATACCTATTGTGTATTGGTGAGTATTAGGTACTGAAAAATTTTATACTGGATTTTGGAGTTTAAAAGCTGAATTCCTCCTGTGTATTGATTAAAATTGTATTTCAGTTTAGATGTGATTTAAGGTGTTAACATTTTCTCCCTGGGTTTTAAAATCATGTTTAGAGTAAAATAGCACTTTTAAATTTAAAAAGCATAAACAGTTTACAATTTGTATAATAACCATGCAACCTTATTTTATAAGCCTAGTGAATTACTTGGCTATTTTAGTGTCAGAGGCTACCTTTTAAAGCATAGATGTTTTAAGCTTTTCCTATTCGTGCAAATTTAATTGATTTTGGTTTTCTTCCTGCTATAGACCTCTTTTATATGGGATTTTAGGTCACTTCTTGCATGGAACTAAGGATGGCATCCAACATACATTTCTGAAAGGATCTTCACTTCAGCCTCTAAACCCAAATCCTGGTAGACAACCTAGTGGAAGAGAACAAATGGGTATGAGCTTTCTGAGATTTATCATTTAGCTGTTAGCAAGGATATTTCCTTCTTATATATTTTTATCTTTGGAATAGATTTCCCCAAGCTTTGAGTCATAGTTTAATTCCACTTATATCTAATATAGTTTTAACCCATGTTGTTTATCCTCCAAAAAAAAAAACCAACAAAAACCAAAAAGCTTTTTGGAAAGAGAATCTTGGGGGAAGGCGGGTGAATGACTGGACAAAGTTTTTAAGTATAATTTCTCTATAGAAGTATTGAAAAACCTGAATTTCATATAAATTTGTACTTTCTGGAGCAGCTTAGTTCTTAGCATACTGAATAAATAGCTTTATATAGAATCATCACGTGTTTTCCCCCTAAACTAAAAAGAGGCAAAAATGTTGAATACAGATAGAGAAGTCACAGATTTATATGTCCTTTGCATTTTCAGGATACTTTTTGTGGTACAGTGGCAGGTATCTACAAATAAAATCTTAGGAGAATAGTCCATATTTCTTTCAGAATGAACTCTTTAAATGAGCTTGTTTTTTATTAAATCAGCAGTAGGACCTCAATTTGATAATCTGAACTAAATGGTTTAGAGCTCACTGTCCTACTATGAGAGAGAGTTGATCTCTATTATTTTTTTAAATATATTTTTATTGATTTCAGAGAGGAAGGAAGAGGGAGAGAGAGAGAGAAACATCAATGATGAGAGAGAATCATTGATTGACTGCCTCCTGCACACACCCTACTGGGGATTGAGCCCACAACCCTGGCATGTGCCCTTGACCGGAATCGAACCCGGGACCTTTCAGTCCGCAGGCCGACGCTCTATCCACTGAGCCAGACCGGCTAGGGCTGATCTCTATTTTTAAAAAGCTCAGGTGGGCCTGGCCAGTGCTGCTTAGTGGTTGAGTGTCGACCCATGAATAAGGAGGTCACAGTTTTATTCCTGGTCAGGGCACATGCCTGGGTTTTGGGTTCAGTTCCTAGTAGGGGGCATGCAAGAAGCAGCCGATCAGTAATACTCTCTCATCATTAATGTTTCTATCTATCTCTTCCCCTACTTTCTTCTCTCTAAAACCAATACAAACATTAAAAAATAAGTTAAAAAACAAAGGTCAGGTGGGTTTCAGACAGCTGATTATCAAGACAAATATAAATATTGAATGTTGAAATAAACTTTTAGTAAACATTTTAGATGTGAATTGCCTTTTGTTGTTCTCCTAAACTTCTATGAGCAATATTGATTATCTATATCTATATATATCTATATCTATATCTATCTATATCTATCTATCTATCTATCTATCTATCTATCTATCTATATAAAAAGAGCCAGGGCCCGTAATGTTCAAAACGACCGAAGGCTCAACCAAACACCAGAAGTCAGTCCTGCAGTCAGTGCTGCAGTCACTTTAGTGACCCAGCAATGACTGCCAAGGGGGCTGCGATCAGGCCTGGAGAGAAAAGCAGGGTCTGATCGCAGCCCCCGGGGAAGTCAGTGCTGGGTTGGCGTGGTGAAAGTCAGTTCTGGTGACCCAGCACTGACTGCCATGCTGTGGGTGCCTCAGCGACCCAGCACTGACTGCTGAGGGCACTGCAATCAGGCCCAGGCAGAGGCTGGGAGAGAAAAGCAGGGTCTGATCACAGCCTCCATGGCAGTCAGTGCTGGGTCAGCATGGTGGAAGTCAGTCCTGCAGTTAATGAACATAGGGTCAATTAATATTAAGTGAACATAGGGTCAATTAATATCTCTTTTGAGAGGTGTTGAGAATATAAAGTACAGTGTAGAGCAATTACTTATATTATTTCACATAAAACTCTTTTCAACTAAGATATTTTCCTTTACTTAAAATGTATCTTTATTTTTGAAGTATTACAGATGTCCCTTTGTTTTAGTTTTTAGTTTTTCCCATTGATCTCCTCCACCGTGCACCTGCCCCTTCCAGGCCTTTGCCAGACTATTGTCTGTGCCCATGGGCTATTCCTATCTTAACACATAAAAATCTAGAAAGATTTAGAGAAAATAAAAGAAAAGATATGCCAGGTAAATATTGAACAGAGAGCTGAAGTTGCTGCATGAATAGTGGATACAGGCTTGAAGCCAAAACACAACTCATGAGATAAAGTTAGTCATTGTAACATAACAAAAGATTCCTTTCACTAAAGAGATAAGTTGGTTCCCAATACTTATACACATAATAGAACAGTGTGGGGGTTCAGAATGAGCCTCACCAAGATGTGTCTCAGTGGTATGCAGATTTTTGAGCTAAGGGCAATTTTAGCTTCAGGCTCAAGTGAAAATTCTGTCCCTCCCTTTAACTACCTAAAGAAATTGAATTAGAGGCCTTGCCCATAATAGGACATTATCCTATATAATAAAAGGCTAATATGCAAATTGACTGAACAGCAGAACGACCGGTTGCTATGACACACACTGACCACCAGGGGGCAGATGCTCAATGCAGGAGCTGTCCCCTGGTGGTGAGTGTGCTCCCACAGGGGGAGCGCTGCTCAGCCAGAAGCCAGGCTCATGGCTGGCTGGCGCAGCAGCGGTAGTAGGAGCCTCTCCCGCCACCGTGACAGTGCTAAGGATGTCCAACTGATGGCTCCTGGACTGCGAGAGGGTGCAGTCCGGGCTGAGGGACCCCCTCACCTCCGAGTGTACAAATTTCGTGCACCAGGCCTCTAGTATATATATAAAACCCTAAGCAACTGGTCAACTGATTGACCATTTGACTGGTCACTATGACATGCACTGACCACCAGGGGGCAGATGCGCAACGCAGGAGCTGCCCCCTGGTGGTGAGTGCACTCCCACAGCAGGAGCACCACTCAGCTGACCAATGGGCACCAGATGCTGGGCTCACGGCTACAGCCTTTTCCGCCTTCCCGCAGTGCTACTGACCACAGCGGCAAGCACAGCAGGGCCAGGATGAGCTGGAGCAGTGCAGCGCCCGGCCAGGGCTCGGGTTCCTCCCCAGCCGCCTGCCACTTTGCGCACTATTACATCCCTCATACCGGCAGTCCAAATCCCCTGAGGGATCCCGGATTGTGAGGGCACAGGCCAGGCTGAGGAACCCCACCCGTGCACGAATCTGTGTACCGGGCCCCTAGAGTTAAATATTAGCTTAAGATGTGAAAGCTGGTGGCCTTTTTGAGGCTATTTCTGACTTCACTAGGACTTATTTTTCTATATATCTTAGATTTCTGAGCTTATAGAACATTGGAAAAGAAATCATTCCCAGCTACTTATTTACATTAGAGAAAACTAAGACTAAGAGGTGAATGACTCATTTATGCCTGTAGCTGATCATTTTTAGCAGCATCAGCACCTCTGATTGCCATTCCTGTAAACACTTTATCATTTAAAGAATATGGGGTTTTCCTAGTTCCCTTTTCAGGGATTGGATAAGGAACTGCTTTTTAGCAGGTACTTAAAAACAAAACAAAACAAAACACAAGCACATGAGTAAATCTCTAAACATTCAAATAATATAATGTAACATGCCCTTTAATCTCTTCCCTCCTGCTTCTCCCTAACTCCCCAATTATCCTCCCTTCTATAGAAGTTAACTCCATTAGCAACTTGGTGGGTATCCTTCAGGACTCATTTCTGTGTATTCAAGTACTGATATGCACTAAAATTGGAACAATACAGAGAGGAGTAGCATGGCTCCTGTGCAAAGATGACACGCAAATTTATGAAACGCTAACATATTTTTGTTATCCTTTAGATATGAGGGAGAAATAAAGGCTTTTCCAGACAGACAAAAGCTGAGGGAATTTATCACCACAAGACCTGCATGACAAGAAATGAAAGGAGTTCTTTCTTCTACATGAAACAAAAAGATAAAAGTATATAAAACTTTGAGTAAGATGATAAACAGAAGCAGGAAATTGCAACTCTATTTCAGAATAGGGTATTAAACACTTAATTATAACATAAAGGTTAAAGGGGAAAGGCATTATTTTAAAAAGCCCTTTGTGCTCTGTAGTTTCCTTGACTGCTCTGGGATTCCAGTGGCAAGTTCTCTCTGTTCCAAACCTCTCTCCTTTGATTGCATATAAAAACAATGTTACTAACAGTTAATATGAGAATTTTACACACCTTCCAAATACCAGCATCAAAGAAAAACAGGCACTGGATAGAAAATCTGCAGGAATAGGCAAGGAATTGAAATCTTGTGTCTGGGAGGAGATATATGTGGTTAGAGACAGGACTAAAGAAATTCACATTTGTAACCCTTTTATCTTCCTTTTGAAATTTGAACCCTGCATTACCACATTAGTATTTAAAAAACAATTAAGCTTTAAAATACAGGAGTGGGCAAAAGTAGGTAAGAACTCTGTGCCAAAGTGTGTTTGAGTATAACAAGTAAACTACAAGAATGTGTAAATGATGAAGGCTGGCAATTTAAGCATCTACAAGATTATTCCTAAGTGCATTGTACCATCATAACATTCTTTTGAGTTAAGAAAGCTATGCAATAATCATAATCTACATGCCTTTTTCTGTATGAACATGTAAACCTACTTTTGCCAACCCCTATATGCACTGTTACTATACATATTTTTTTTTTAAATATATTTTATTGATTTTTTACAGAGAGGAAGGGAGAGGGATAGAGAGCTAGAAACATCGATGAGAGAGAAACATCGATCAGCTGCCTCATGCACACCCCCCACTGGGGATGTGCCCGCAACCAAGGTACATGCCCTTGACCGGAATCGAACCCGGGACCCTTCAGTCCGCAGACCGACGCTCTATCCAGTGAGCCAAACCGGTTTCGGCGTTACTATACATATTATTCTATAATTTGCATTTTTTGTCAATATATGTAGATCTACTTCCCCCTCATTTTTAACTTTTTGTAGTATTCTATAGTGTGGCTAATCACTCTTTACTGATGTACTTTTACTGTTTTTTATTTTTTACTTTTACAGTATTGCAGTGTAGCATTACTTCTTTCTTCACACAGGTATTTCTCATCTGGATGCCTAGAAGTAGAATTGCTGGTTCAAAGCATGTGTGCAATAAAAAATAGTCTAATCTTGTCTAATTTTCCTCCAAAAAGGCTTTAACAGTTTATGCTCACCAAGAATAAGTACCGATACTGGTTTCTCAGTTTCATTGTTACCAGTGGATATTGTACACATTAACACTTGTTAACACAGCAAACCTATGACATTCATATTTTCAGTCCAATGAGGAAAAATAGCCTCTTGAGAAATAACTTTTGTGATTTGTAAGCTTTTTATAATCATTCTCTTTAATATGGCTAATGACTAATAAGAAAGTTATAAGTAGTAGAGTATTTCTTACCTAAGTTCTCCTGAGATGAAGGTCATAGATTAACTACTGGTAGGCTATACACAGTGGTTAGGGTGGGCTGGGGAGGGGTCCTTTCTGTATAAAGTGCCAGAGACTTCAGAGAGGCAAGTTCTAGTCAGTGAAGCTTTGGTGCTTATTCTGTGGAAAACTCTGTGGAAGACTCAGAAATGAAAATGACTGCTGAACCAATAGAATAGTGATTTTGCTAATTATTTTTCTTGATCATAAAAAATTTTCTTGGCCTCTTTATGTAATGACCTCTCTCTCGCTCTCTCTCCCTCCACCCCTCTCCCTCTCTTAAATTAAAAAAAAATCAAGAAACACCCACAATACTGCATTATGTTCCAATAACATGTTTAAGCATTCCATTTCTTTTCTCAGCTCTAGCTTACTGTTTAAAGGATACATGTTTTATTTTACAACATGGACAAGATTATGAAGATGTTAAAATACTTATTATTTTTTTTTAAATACTTATTCTTCAGATTACAATACTTTATCTCTACACAAGTTCATCCAGTTGAAATGTAAAACAGTAAACTTAAATTCTCTTTTATTTGAAAATAAGTCCAAAGCATGCACTTCTTTTATCAAAGCTTTCAAAGTGCTGAAAAAAATGAAGAGGATGTATATAGACACTTACCTTTGAAATAGTAACCAATCATTAGTGCTGCTGATATTAATACTTGTCATATTGGAGGCAAAGTAGTAGTTGTTGCTATACATAAAAGACCAGATCCTTTATAATCTGTAAAGTCATTGTCAGCTCAACTTTATACATGTCAATGGAGAAGTACGTGAAAAACATATTTCGTTTTTTAATAATGCTTTTATAGAAAACCAAAAATGCGTATGTCCTAAAGATATTATTAATTTTGTTTTGTCCAATAAAAGTTGCCTAAAATTGAAGATTGTTTTTTATCTATGATTCAGATCTGTAGTAGTATTTACATTATTTCTGAGAGTGATCAGCTGTGGACTAATTAATGACTGTGTGTACAATCAAATTGTCTTTAGAATTAGAATAACTAATATGTGTTTTTGGTGCTAAAATTGCCTGTTTCTAGTAACTTGTCTAAATTTGTATTTTTCTCATCAGAATATTTCAGAATATTTTTTTAAATAGTACCAGGGGGTACTATATTTTTTCTTTTGGAAAAAGTGTTTGATGAATGGGGGCAGGGTGTCACATTTTCCTAGGGATTTCATTTGTGCATTGTGTTTTTGTCTACATTGGGTATTAAGTGTGTTATTTATTTATTTATCTTTTAAAATATATTTTTATTGATTTCTGAGAGGAAGGGGAGGAAGAGAGAGATAGAAACATCAGTGATGGTAGAGAATCATTGATTGGCTGCCTCCTGCAACCTGGCATGTGCTCTTGACCGGAATTAAACCCAGGACCTTTCAGTCCGAAGGCTGACGCTCTATCCACTGAGCCAAACTGGCTAGGATGATTGGGTATTAAGTTTTGTTTTTTTAAAAATATATTTTATTGATTTTTTACAGAGAGGAAGGGAGAGGGATAGAGAGTTAGAAACATAATGAGAGAGAAACATGGATCAGCCGCCTCCTGCACACCCCCTACTGAGGATGTGCCCGCAACCAAGGTACATGCCCTTGACTGGAATTGAACCTGGGACCCTTCAGTCCGCAGGCCGACGCTCTATCCACTGAGCCAAACCGGTTAGGGCAGGTATTAAGTTTTTTAGGTTCTTTTAATCTAGAATGCTTCTGTCCTCTCCTCTTCTCCCCCCCCCCCCCCCCCCCCCGCCTCCCGCCCCTCCCCCCCCCATTACAAAAGAAACTGAGCAGTGACTAGGGCCTCTTCTTCACTATGGCGGGAGCACAGTGGGTGGTCACAGAGGCTCTGGGCTCCTCTGAACTCTCATGGAACTTTATTGTTTTGGTTTTGGCTGAAGAACTTTTTCTACAAATTCTCGGATAGTTTTCTGATATGCGTAGGAAAATGTAACTTGTGCTAGTTTTCTTCTTGTCACAAGAGAGTGCTGCTGGGAGACATTTCTATTTGAAGAAAGGTTTTTCTTTTTGATTGAAGAGCTTTAACGATCCTCAAAATGCTAAACACCCTGGCCTTTCTTGTGAATTCTGTTCCTTACATATAAGAGAAGTTTGTAGCTACTTACCAATGGGTTTACTCCAGGGGGTACTCTATTCACTTTAAAAAAAAGTTAAGAAGCTTTTTTGAATAATTAGAGTTTTTAGTACAAAACATTTCTGATTTTTTTCAATAGTGTTTAAAAAGTTGTATTTTGTTTTTTTTCATTGTCCTAAGCTGTCCTAAGAACGAAACTTTAAATATATAACTTACTGAAATATATGTAGCTATGTCTGCCTACAGCTTATTTTAACTTGAGATAAGCATTGATACTCATTTCTGTTAATTTCAGATGACCACCTAAGAAAAGAGAAAGGCAAAAATACTAATATTGAAGATCTTCATATTTCTCAAAATGTGAAGAGATGACATTTCCATTTGGGCATCTTTTATCTTAAAATTGTATGTATTAAATCACTTATTTATTTTCTCATTGCCAAAATGCATCACTAATATTTGTACTTTGTAGAAATTTGAATTTCTGCAAAACACTTAGTCTTTCATGCTTTACTGCATTTGTGAATAAAAGCTAACTCTGTCATCAAGGCTATTGGATTTGACTTGAAAGAAAATGTATTGTTTTTAGGTAATATTTTAAAGGTTCTTAGATGTGAGAAAGGAAAGGGAAAATGAATGTTAGTACCCTATACATTCTTCTAAAAAAAAAAATACAGGTCTCTATAGCCATATCATCTGCTCTTTAGCATGGTACATTAATTACACTTCCTTCAGGCTAGAATTATGTGGGTTTATAGAAAATTTAAGAAAAGAGCACTAAAGTTAAGAAAAAAACTTCAATTTTTATAAAGTTTGACTTTTTTTGATTAGCTATTTTTCAGATAGCCATTTATAATTAGATTAAAATATCTGAATTGCTATCTAAAATTGAACTTTTAAACTAGGTAACAATGTACTTTTTCTTTCCTTAGATCATTTTGGCTTCTACTGGAAGATTTAATTAAAATCTAGAGGGGGAACTAATTCTTTTAATTTTGCTGTAAGTAAAACAAAGAGTTTATTTGATTACATGAAGAATGTGGAATCAGCATGAAGAGACAGGCTTTAGGAGAAAACCAGAAAGTACCTTTTAAAAGATGGCATTGTCTAACCTCCATGTGGCCTTCAGTTGTGCAATTTTAAGATGAGCTATGAAAGGGCCAACCCCTAATTATTTGGGCTCTGAAAGTCTTATTAAATGTCAATTTTTATTCTTTGGATAGAAAAACAGTAAGAGCTATCCTAGTGCTATCTCTAAAATGCTGCTTTGATATTTATTAAGATATTTTTATAACGTGGAGTCTTGAGATTGATTTCATTGAAATCTGTTACAGTAGACAGCACCTGACTGGCAAAGTCATTGTTATATTCAGAGCACAACTGCATCGGCGCTGTATACTGACAGTATTTAGCTTAAACATCTTCCACAGGGAAAGTGATAAGGGCTTAATTGGCAAAATTGGCCTTTGGAAATTATTGAAACTTGATAATATATTTGGTATTAGTCAATGTTCAGTTCTTACCAGGAATTTTTATCTGAATACAGAAAATTATTAAAAGAACCCCATTAAACCATACTTTACAAGTCAAAGGATTTTAAGAATCCCTATTGGTGGCCTAAAGTCACATATAAATGTAGAAATATTATAAGAGTTCATTTCAATTTTTTAAAAATATGTTTTCATTGATTTTTAGTTAGAGGGGAAGGAAGAGGGAGAGAAAGATAGAAACATCGATGAGAGAGAAACATCTATCAGCTGTCTTCCGCACACCCTACTGGGGATTGAGCCTCCAACCTGGGCATGTGCCCTGATCGGAAGTGTGACTTCCTGGTTCATAGGTCAACGCTCAATCCACTGAGACACACCAGCCTGGCTCATTTCCATATTTTAAGTGAAATCTGTAGTATCTGATTATAATTGTGAATTCTAATGTATGTGGGACTATAAATATCTGAATTTTTCTCAGAGGATTTGGTTTACATACAAAGATGTTAGCAGAGACACTAAGTTTACCTCAGGAATTGCAATCATCATGCAGCACTAGATTAAGAAAAAATGCTGGAGTTTAGCATTTTAGATACTGATGTAAATTTATCAAAATAGAAGCTAAATGGAATTGTCACATGTAGTTCATTGTCTATTTATATGCATTATTCTGTAACTTGTTTGTACCTAGGCAACTTTTATACTTTCGATGTATCATTTAATAAAAAAAACAACAACATTAAACAACTCACATTTGTGCAGAGGGTGTTTGTGTGACTGTTCTGTCACCAGAGATGTAGACCAGAACCTGGCGAAGGCTCTCCAGGCCTTCCTTTGGGATCTCCAGCAACCTGGTTGTTAGCAGGTGTAGGGCAAGGTTGACGATGTACGTGCTCTTGGCACCAGCCATCTCACCTTGGAACAATACCTCTTCGTAGGGTGGCAGTGGTGGGGGGACAAACCAGTATTATATGAAATGTTAAGAGTGTTATTTAAGAAGAAGAAGACGAAAAGACTAAAAATATGAACAATAAAATGTCAATAAATACATATCTATCAGCAATTGAATTTACAAACAAAATGAACAAGCAGAACAGACGCATAGATACAGAACTTTTTGTTGGTTGCCAGATGGGAGGGGTATAGGGGGACTGGGCAAAAAAGGTGAAGGGATTAAGAAGTACATATTGGTTGTTACAGAGTAATCACGGGGATGTAAAGAACAGCATAGGGAATATGTATATAGTCAATAATATTCTGATAACTAGGTGTGGTGCTGGATGGGTATGAGATTTATTGGGATGATCACATATTATTATGTAATATCTGGTCACTGGGGTGTACAAAAATATTAATAAATACAAATAAATAAAATAGCCAGCAAATGGTGGGGCCATAATATGGTTTTGTTTAGTATTACATCTTTATGTTTGGAAAAGAAAAAAAACACCTATTTTCAAAATACTATGAGATTTTATGATTATCCACAAAGGAGGATCTTGAGCTAAGAAAATCTGCTCTAGAAATTTCTGTACTCAGGATTTTTTTTTTTTTAATATGTATTTTATTGATTTTTCACAGAGAGGAAGGGAGAGGGATAGAGAGTTAGAAACATCGATCAGCTGCCTCCTGCACACCCCCTCCTGGGGACGTGCCGCAACCAAGGTACATGCCCTTGACCTGCACACCCCCTACTGGGGACGTGCCCGCAACCAAGGTACATGCCCTTGACCGGAATCGAACCTGGGACCCTTCAGTCCACAGGCTGACGCTCTATCCACTGAGCCAAACTGGTTTCGGCTGTACTCAGGATTTTTAACACTGTCAACTAATTTATAATCTAGTAGTTTAAAAAGATAAATGGGCTGAGACATTTAAAAAATAAAGGAAAGACAAATATAAATACAGAGGACCCATCAAATTGTTCTCATAAATTCATAAACTAGATTAGTATATCATTGTTGGGGGTTCCCATGGGATTGTTGGGAGCTGTTATGTTCCAGAAATGCAGGAGAAATGTTGAATTTACACAAAAATAGTATGCAGATTGGGACTAAAGAGGGATTTAGGAAAAGGGGAAATTTAAAACTTGGGCAATCAAAGCAGGAGCCGAATGGCTTTTGAAGATGATAAATTTAAGCTTAGTATATATGTTTGCATAGAATAAACTAATAGGTTTATAATTATGTGCAAGAACACATTTGTATATGACTCACATGCCTGTATGATTATGTAAAATCTGATGTGTTCTTTTAACCTAAAGCCAAGTGTACATGAAGGATTAATATTTGTGAGACTATGCCTTTAAAGGCATTTGGGACAATGCTTCCCAGCCACTTGGTATTTTATTTTTGTAATAACTTCTGCAAGGATTGCATGGCCTTTTTAAAATTATTTTTAAAATGAAAGAGGTGAAACTACCTTTTTTAAAGAAATAGACTTTTTTAGATTCACAGCAAAATTGAAAGGAAGATATAGATTTCTCATATACCTGGGTTCCCCCCTCTCCGTCCCCCTCCCCCCTTTTCCCGATATGTATAGCTTCCCCCATCAACATCCTCTACCAGAAGGGTATATTTCTTAAATTATCAACCTACATTGACACATCATTACCCAAAATCTATAGTTTACATCAGTGTTCACTCGTGGTGGTGTACATTTTATGGGTTTGAACAAATGTATAATGACATGTATCCACTATTATGAGTAATTTCATTGCCCTAAAAATCTCTTCGTTCTGCCTATTCATACTTCCTTTCCTTCCAACTCCTGACAACCACTGATCTTTTTATGGTCTCCATAGTTTTGCCTTTTCTAAAATGTCATATGTTTGGAATCATACAATATGGAGCCTTTTTGGACTGGCTTCTTTCACGTAATCCTATGCATTTTAGATCCCTCCATGTCTTTCCATGGTTCGCTAGCTCATTTATTTTTAGTGCCAAATGATACTCCATCATCTGAACATACTACAGTTTGTCCATCCACCTACTGAAGGACATCTTGATTGTTTCCAAGTTTGGGCAATTATGAAGAAAGCTGCTGTTAACCTCTGTGTGCAGGTTTTAGTATGGACATAAGTTTCCAACTCATTGGATAAATTCTAAGGAACATAATTTGCTGGGTCATTTGGTAAGACTATCTTGAGTTTTGTAAGAAACTGTAAAACTACTTTCACTGAGGATCTTAGGACCCTTCCTGATAGAGGTAGAGAATCTGGAGTTACTAGGACACCAGCATTGAAAATTGGTGAGGAAGGAAAGAGCATTGCAGGTTACTGTGTGAGGTAGCCTTGTACCTGGAGAAGCATGGGGGCTGTCATGTGTGAAACAAAAGTGCTTTTGTGCAAGAGAGAAGGTGCTGAACAGCTCTCTTGGTGAGGAATGAGGCCCCTTTATTCACAAGGAGGCAGAGTTGTGTGTAGATCTTGAGCTGGATGACTTGAGTGCTGATACACTTTTAAATGATTACATTGTGAAGCACATGCAGGAGTAAATCATGCTTGGGTCCAATCTTTGAAAATATTAAAAACTAGCCCTGGCTGGTTTGGCTCAGTGGATGGAGTGTTGGCCTGCAGACTCAAGGGTCCTGGGTTTGATTCCTGTCAAGGGCACATGGCCGGGTTGCAGATTCGATCCCCAGTAGGGGGCGTGCAGGAGGCAGCCGATCAATGATTCCCTCTCATCATTGATGTTTCTCTCTCGCTCTTCCTTTCCCTTCCTCTCTGAAATCAATAATATATATATTATATATATATAGAGAGAAAATATTGAAAACTAGAGGGGATTGATACTTTGAAGCTTTTTTAAGCCAGTGGCAAATACAAAGCTATTTGGTAAAAAGACTCCAAGAGAAAAATTTCTCCTCTGCCATCTTGTTTCATGAGTTCATGGAAAGTCCCATGACATGGCACCTCACAGAAAAGACACGCCAAGGAACCATACCTGACAGTGCTCAGTCGAAATAACATTTTAAAAAAGGTAACTTTTTTGTTCCCCTCAATCTTAAAATAGCTGGATTTTTGAGCTATGAAAAATAAAATGGAGGTATCTGATTTAATTATTATTATAAAAATGCACTTAAAAAAAAATCCTTACCTGAGGATATGTTCATTGATTTTTAGAGAGGGGGCGGGGGACAGAAATATCAATGTGAGAGAGAAACATTGATCAGTTGCCTCCTGTACTGGGGGTGAAACCTGCAACATAGGTATGTACTCTGACCAGGAATTGAACCCAAAACCCTTTGATGTATGGGGTGATGCTCCAACCAACTGTTAAGCCAGGGATAACAATGCACTTTTGAAAATCCAAACATCTGAGCTGCTGTGTTGGACAGATACTTACTGAATGACTGTTATGTGCACATACTGTTCCAGAGTACCTCTAGCATTTCCCAGAAAACAGGCGCAGAGAGGTTCACTGACCATCCTGAAGTTGCCCCGCTGGTGGTTAGCAGATCATGAGTTAAAAACCTCAGACTTTGCATCTGACAGATGGCGTTTGAATTCCTGCTCCACCACTAACTAGCTGTGCTGCCTTAGCTAGTTAAATCACCAAACCTGTTTTCTCAACAGCAAAATAGGAATGTGGGGGATTTTTTAAAGTACCTACTTGATAGGGTTGTTATAAAGATTAAGTGAGATAATGCAGTTGAATTCAGTGTTTGGTTACCAATTTCTTTAAAGAATCAAATGCAATCCCTTTGAAATGCCTCTGGGAAAAATGCCACTTCATACCATGAGGCCAGCAAGTTTGATTCTGACAGCCTGCTCTGGATTATCTTTGCAAACGGAGGGTAGTGATCAATTTAGTTCCTCCTTCCTTTCTTCTCTGCTCACAGCATTTCTGTGCTCACTCAGGGACAATTTCCATTCCTTTTACAGCCTAGCCCTAGATATTAAAAAGCACGTGGGGAAGCAGCCCATTCATCATTTTCTTTTTTTTTTTTTTCTTTTTTTAAATATATTTTATTGATTTTTTACAGAGAGGAAGGGAGAGAGATAGAGAGTCAGAAACATCGATGAGAGAGAAACATCGATCAGCTGCCTCCTGCACACCCCTCACTGGGGATGTGCCCGCAACCAAGGTACATGCCCTTGACCGGAATCGAACCTGGGACCCTTCAGTCCGCAGGCTGACGCTCTATCCACTGAGCCAAACCGGTTTCGGCCCATTCATCATTTTCTGAAGAACCTTACCCCTCACTTCCCCCAGCCAGCTGAATACTGCCTCTTGACTCTTTGATTTAGGCCCTTTGTGGGCAGGGGGCTAGGCTTGGGTGTTTTGGGGGGTGAAGACCAGGTGAGCTGGATGCTGGCAGGATGAGGAAGGGACCAAGAGGGACTGGAAGCCTGTAGGCAAACACTGTGGGCAGGACAGGCTCTCACTATGTTCCCAAGGCCTGGTGCCACTCGGTTTCAGGTTTGTTGAGAACAATAGCAACTAAGGGGAAGCAAGGTAATGTGTTCATTTTACCTGGTCATCTCAAGGACTGTTTACAAATAGCCAGGAACAGCTGATGTCCTTCCCATTTTACAGGTAGGGAAACAGACACAGGGTTCAAGTTCCTTGCTGAAGGTCGCAGCTAGAAAATGGCACTGGCAGATTCAAACTCGACTCTTCTGGGCATTTCCCTTTAGAATCTCTCTGGAGGTGAATCATGGCAATGGTGGGCTCCAGTCCCAGTGAGAGCTGCGCCACTCCTCTGGGACCTCAGTTTTCTCACCTGCAAAATGGGGGTATTTATAAAGCCCCCCCCCCCACCATTACCTGACCTGTTTAGCTGGGGAGGGTTTGTGGAATAAGACGGGGCATATGTCAAGCACAGAGCCTCACAAGGGTGTTCAACTTCTTTAACCCTCTCCCCAATCCCTCTGGAAGTAGCTGCGACCCGCGTGGGCCTGGGGCTCTGCGTCAAGCAGACGGGTCTCCTTCCCACCCCACCAAGTGCTGCCAGGGGCCACGGGGGGTCTTGAGTGTTTTGAGGGGTGAGTACCGGGTGAGCATGACTGAGAGGATGGGGAAGGGACCAAGAGGGTCTGCGATGCAGAACTCTCAGAACTCTCATCTGCAGCCCCTCCCGCGCTACCCGCCGCTCCAGAGGCCGCTCGGCACCATATTTAGTCAGGGGGAGCGGGCAGCCCCGGGCTGGTATGCGGCGCTGGGAATTCCGCAGGAAGGAGCCCGCGCCTGCCCTTTTTGGGTTGTCTCCCGCCCAGCGCCCGCCGCTCGCCGCCCGCCGCCGCACTCCGGGAGGGAGGACCAGCTGGACCGGGAACCTCGGAGTCCGTGCCGAGCGGGAGCGGGGCGTCCGGGCTGCCTGCGGGTCCCCGGCCTGGCGCGGGGCCAGCCCACCGCCTGGGCTTCCTTTTATGGCCTGTGTGCGTGCGTGTGACAGAGGGAGAGAGACAGGGGAAGACGGAGAGCCGGGCAGAGGGAGAGAGACTAGAGCCAGAGACACAGAGATCAGAGAGAGTGAGACATACAGGAGAGACAGAGTGATGCCTACGGGTGAGACCCAGAGACAGTGAGACCTGCGGGAGAGATACCGAGACCAGAGACAGAGTGAGGCATATGAGAGACAGTAAGACAGTGATGGACAGAGTGACAGAGCTCTACACACAGTGACAAGGCAGAAGACAGAAACAGTGATGGAGAGATACAGTTTCAGACAATGAGATGGAGAGCGGGAGGGAGGGGAGAAATAGATATGGGATTGGTAGAGGTACTAAGGGGGAGAGAGACAGGGAGTAAAATTTTAGGCAAGAATCTGCAAGAATTTCTTGGGAGGGATAGGAGCATCTGCGAGGGCGGGGCCCCATCCGCATTCTCGCATTCTCTTTGGATCCTGACGTGCACCTTGCAAATTACAGTATGTAATTATCACACACGTTTTCGCTGAGGACACGGCTCAGAGGAGGGAATTGACTTGCCTGAGGTCACGGAGGCAGAGAATGGAGCACCCCGGGGCCTCAACTGACTACAGTGGGATTTCTTTTTCTTGTGGGTGGAGGTGGGGATGGCAAGTTGGGAAAAGTAAAAACTTCCCCTTCCCGCACAACTCCCAGCAGTCCGGAGGCTCCTGCCTTGCACTTTGCAAAGTTAAAAAAAAAAAAAATCCCCTTTTCTACCCTTTAGGCAACACGGCCGGCTCCCTTTCCAGACAGCGGGAGGCGAATAAAATGGGGAGTGGGGCGGAGACTATCAGCTCGACCCCCCGGGGTGGGGTAGCGGTTAGAGCCACTTAGGCTGAAACTGAATCAGGGAAGCAATTCTCAATTATCCCCCTTAGACCTTGGCCACTCCACCCCTTTCTCTAGGGACCCGGAGTCTCGGTGACTGACCAGGATCCGGGGGTGAGACACCTGCTCGAACGTTTCAGCGGGTGCCCTTGCTAGGAGCCTCCCCCGTGGCCCCTGCGCGTCCGTCCCAGGTGCGCCCAAGAACCTGGACCAAAAGCCCGCTTCTCCGACCCTGCAGGGGGCGCTGCGGAGGGAGCAGTGCGGGACCCTCCCCCACTCCGCCCTCCTGGGCGGCCTCCCCCTTCCCATCCGCGGGCAGCTCGGGGCCTATAAAGAGAGGCGTCTTGGGCGAGCTGGGAGATTTGGACGCCCCTGCCTGGGAGGTGTGCCAGATCTGAGCTCTCCATCCAGTTTCTTCTCCGTCATCCCCCAGTGGGAGATCTGTAAGTAGTGTGGCCTGGTGGGGGGAAGGGAAATTGAGTCGGGGCTTTAAGGGTCCTCCAGGGCATCCAGGGGCTGGGGAGCAGTAAGGCGTATCCATTGCCCTCCTCTTCAGGACTATGGTGAGAGGGTGGGAGTTCACAATTTTTATTTCTCTCTGCTCCATCACCTTAGATTTTCCCCAAACCGGCAATGATAAGTAGCACTTTGGAGGTACTTATGAAGGACAACAGACCATGCCTGGGCCCACCTCCAGTGACACTAGAATCTCCAGAAAAACTTAGAAAGTAAAAAGGGTCCCAGATGATTCTTGTTATGAAGCAAATCTGGGAGTTGTGCTTCCTTACAAATCTCAGAGGTCCAGCCTCGTCGGCCAGGCTTCTAACATTTATTCTAGGCACAAAAAGAGTGCGGACGTCCCTGAAGGGCCATTCCTATCACATAGTCACGCCAAGTGTCACTTCACCTGGG
This sequence comes from Plecotus auritus, assembly GCF_963455305.1. NCBI lineage: Eukaryota > Metazoa > Chordata > Mammalia > Chiroptera > Vespertilionidae > Plecotus > Plecotus auritus. The sequence continues at coordinate 82,854,655 of NC_137774.1, read as the reverse complement.
TTTGGAAGCACTGCTTGGTTCTGCTGATGAGGCATTAACTCAGTTAAAAACACATGGGCACATACTCCCAGAGAGGGCAGTATTTTATCATCAATCCAGCAGCTGTGCTTGTTGATAACCCGGGAGAAATAGGCTGGTTATGATCCAGTTCATTTATTATAGCCCAGTTTTCTTCCAGATCCCCTTCCTCCAAATTTTAAAAAATTCATCCAGGTTGATCCCAGGGCCTCTAATGCCCAGACCGCTGCCAAAGTCCACTTTTGCCTCCATGACCTGCAGGTGCATTAAATAGGATTGCACTGGGACTTTCTGCAGAGCAGACTCTCATGCCTCACAAACGGGCAAAAGAAATGTATGGCTACTGCTTGTTTTGAGTTTTCTCCCTGCACAGAGAACAGTTGGTGGGGATTTTGCTGCTCGAGGAAAGGCACCATTTAAAGCCATATTTGTCAAGAAATAAAAGAAAATATTTAGAAACCCAAGACAGGGAGCGATTAGTCTAAGAACTGATAGACTAAATTGCAAACTGGCCAGGGTTTGGCAAAGGGAAGACAGGCCGGCTGTTAGCGAACTGCCTTGCATAGTTTTGTTCTGTTTGGTGCAGTCTTCTTGGTTTGTTTGGATTCCTGAAAGCTCCCGTTGTAGAATTTTTATGGAGAGGGAGCTTGAAGTCATTAGATGGCATTTATAAAACAGGGTGCTGGATATCTGTGGGAGGAAAAGCAGTCTTCTTTTGCAGCTTTCCCACTGAAGTCGCTACCACTGATGGAGCACTTACGTGCCAGGCACTGTAACAGTGTTTGACTTGATGTATCTCATTTAATTATCGCAACCACCTTGTAAGGGAGGCATTCTGATGCCTGATTAGTATACAAGGCAGCTCAGAGAGGTTCAGTAACTTGCCCGGTATGACACAGCTAGCAAGTGGTAGATCCCATTCCTGGGTCTGTCTGATGCCAACTCTATACCCTGGACCTCACCATCTTTTTTTTCTTTATCATGAACAAAACCTTTGTCCGAGTCGGGTTTCTTGTGGGACCAAATGTTTCCAAGAAGGCAAATGTTTATCATCTTCTCTTTGAAGAAAACATAAACTGACCTTTTGTGAATTTAAAATAAAAGGCACCGTTTGTCCCTCGGTGTCGTGGTAATCAACTAGCCCGGTGACCTTAGGTGGGCTATCATCCCAAGAGTCCAAACATGAACTAGCTGGGTCTTCCCCGAGAAGCTTCGGGGGCCCGCCTTGTATACACCATGTTTTTTTATTTTTGTGTCTGAAATAGACGTGTTATTCCCTACAAGGTACTTGTTATCATTACATTTCTGTGCGAGGGCTGAGATTGAGGAGAACATGCCCATTTATGGTAGCATTTTCCATGAGGCCATCCCCAGCCCCCTCGCAAATTAGCCTCGTCTTGCAGCTTTGTTGGTTGGGACTCTGGGGATTTCTCTGCCCTTGTCCTTCCCATTCAGGACCAAGTGGAGGAGCCCAGAGGAGAAGGCATTGGGAGGAAAGGGGAATCCGTTTTTCCTACTCTCTTATTTTGAAGTTTCATTTTTGGGGGGCAGGCTGTTGTCTCCTTTCCTCAGTACAATGGATCCAAGCAGGTGGATATTGAGCTTTGGCACACCCATGTAATTCTCACAGGTATATATTAGATTTTTCTGGAAAACCAAGTCCAATTTTAAATCCTGTGGAATCCTAGACTGTCACAAGCAAAACTAAAAATCCTCCACACTGGCCTTTTCAAACCTCAGTTTTCCTATCTGTAAAATGGGTGCTGTTTTATAACCATGGAGTGTGAATACCTTGCTCAAGATAACTAGCTAATGAGGATGACAGAATTTGACAAAGGGAGCTCTTTCTAATTCCAGAGCCTAAGTGATTATTACCCTGTTGGGAGGATTAAATGGCATAATGCCCATGAAGGGCTGAGCTCCGTGCCTGGCCCCTGGACAACGTGAGCGGATGGTTATTTATAGCACACATGACCAGAGACTTGAAGGATCTTGCTCACTGTGGCACAGCTGGTACTTGGCAGAAGCAGGAAGCCTGTTGTGTGGTCTATCCATAAAGAAGAAATGCTCCCAATTTTCCTTTTGTGTAATCTCTTCTTAAACCCAATCCTTATTGGAGCCAAAGGTGGTGGTTGAATGTTCTGTTTTAGTATAGCCACACTTTCTCCTGCGTCAGGAGCATGACAGTTCCAGCTACATTGGCCCATTCGAGATTGGTTTTCGGCGGCCGTGGCACCCTATGAGAGCTTCCACCTGTGAGTGGAAGAAGCCTATCTGGCTTTCCCAGTGGCTCTTCTGCTCTCTGAGGTCTCCTCCCTCCATCCCCGACCTTAAAGCACATTTAACCATGGTCACACGGTGGAGGAAACAAGTTGGGAGAAGGCCAAGCAGGAATCTGAAAGAACTTTCCTGTGGGATCAGAAGACGCAGGAAGGAGCTAGTGCTGCCTGTTGCATCTGCAGGAGGAAGGCGGGTATCTCTGACTTACGTCAGCGATGCAGGGGCTCGGGAGGAACAGTCCTCATCAAAGTCCCTAAGGACCATGGGGCTCGTCACCTGCTCACTTGTGCAGGCATGGGCTTCCTCCCCTCCGCTGGCGCAGCAGCAGCCAGTGACACAGGAACTCAGGAGCCAGTGTCCGAGGCCACCAGGGTCATGCCATTCCCCACTCTCCACATGGAATGCCTTTTCCCCTGCCTCCCCCCTTCCCCCCACCTGCCATCTCTAGATGTCATGGTTAATGTATTCTTGTGCTTCTTCTAAAACTTTTCTCTGTTAAATCTTCCTTTTACACACAAATATTGGCATTCCATAAATTAAGCTTTGGTCTATATAATTACATATTTTTGACATCTTCCTATATCAGCACATTTTGGGGGTTTTCTTTTTATGGACCGCATGACCCTCCGTTGTATGGAAGTATAGCATCTTACTGAGATAACCCCTTATTGAAACATACCAGTTTCACCCCCCCCCCTTTTCTTATAAACAGGACTCCAGGGAACATCCTGTGTATCTATTTTTGTCTAATTATATAAGTGTATCTGTAGGATAAATTCCCAGAAATGCAATTGCTAAGTTAAAGACCAGGCACATTTAAAATGGATAGATATTGCTGAAGCAGCCTCCAAGGACATTGTAAATGTAAACTTCTGATGGTCACATATAAGACTGTACATTGATTTCTAAGCTGTGCTGTGCCAGAGTGTAAGACACAAAATACAACGGGGCTTTAGGGCCAGAAATGATCAGTTCTCTCTATCACCAAAGCATCCTCCATAAGAGTTACCATGTCTCTTGCTAACCATGCTCTCTTTGTAGGGAGGAAAAAATAATTTAGCTTTACTAATTAAAATAACTTCCTTCTGTAGTTACTTTAAAAACAGTATGCAAATGAGTTAGACAGATGGTATAAGGTGACATTGAAGTGGCAGGTTCACCACTCACCTTTTTCCTATAAGGTGAGGTCAGGTTTCCTTGGCAGGACAGGGGAGATGATCTTGGAAGATGGGGGATATGGTTGGTGGGGAAGGGGCTGTGGTGTGAGGCCATGGAGCAGAGGAGACATTTTCTGCTAAGAGGAGATTGGGTTCAGACAGATTTGGGTTCAAATCCTAGCTCCAGCTTTTGCAAGCAAAGGCCTTTAGTTTACTTCCTCTGGACCTTGGTAGTATTTTAGGAATAATAAATAATGCCCACCTCGCTGGACACTTATGAGACAGGAAGAGATGATATCTATAATAAAAGCATAATATGCTAATTAGACCGGACGTCCTTCTGGACATCCATCCTTCTGGACAAAGCTGCAGCAGGTGCAGGCTGTGGCAAAGGCCCCAGCCATGGCGGCAGCAGGCGGGGGCTGGGGCCAAAGCTCTTGCACAAATTTTGTGCATCTGGCCTCTAGTCTATACTAATAAAAGGGTAATATGCTAATTAGACCGGGTCAATTAGACATTTTCCGGTCGTCCGGTCCTCCACAAAGCCGGAAGGAGGTGACGGGGGCCGAGGCAGAGGCGGTTAGGGGCGATCAGGCCAGCAGGGGAGGGCAGTTAGGGGTGATAAGGCTATCAGGGAAGGGCGTTTAGGGGTGATCAGGCTGGCAGGCAGAGGCTCTTAGGGGTGATCAGGCTGGCAGGCAGAGGGGTTAGGGGTGATCAGGCAGGCAGGCAGAGTGGTTAGGGGCAATCAGGCAGGCAGGCAGTTGAGTGGTTAGGAGCCAGCGGTCCTGGATTGTGAGAGAGATGTCCGACTGCCGGTTTAGGCCTGATCCTAAACCGGCAGTCAGACATCCCCCGAGGGGTCCCAGATTTGAGAGGGTGCAGGCCGGGCTGAGTGACCCCCCACCCCCGTGCACAAATTTTGTGCACTGGGCCTCTAGTATATAATAAAATTCCTTGACTGATACCCCATGAGTAGAAGAGTTCTAGCTGCCTCGCAGGGACAATTTGGGGCCCCGAGAATGGGTGCATCTAGGGAGTCCAGTCCCTCTCCTGCTCCCTCTGCGCGCTTGGCTCCTCCCACACCAGGGGCAGACCCTGAACCAATTTCTCCACTTCACAGGCCCTTCCGGCTGGCGGGTTGTATCCTAGATCAGGCCCAGAGGCTTTTATTTTGCCTGTGTGACATTTACAATGTGCCGTGATTTCACTGTATATTGAACCTAAATTCAGACTTCAGGTCTATTGAAAGTCTGGCATACAGGGCCCACATCCTTGCTGGGTGACAGGAGTGGAAGTCGAGCTGCCACGCTCTTTGGAGAGGGTGAGAGGGCTCTACCCAGCCAGCCCTAGCCTGGGGTCACTCTGCATTGCTTACCTGACCCTGGAGGCATTTGAATCTGTGTCCAAAATCTTGCACCAGTGGCTTGGCAGTAAAATCCTGAGGGAAGCTGTTGACCAGGCATGATGATGTGCAAATCCTACACTCTTTGGGCTCTGGAGTATTTTATTCACTTTTCATTAACGCAGAAGCAAAAGGAGAAAGCCCTTTACCCCTAAGGTCCTCTGGGGAAAATAAAATGGATGTTAAAACAAGCTAAAGCAGTTGACCATTCTCAATTGGTCCAATTTCAATGCTTTGATCTAGAATCACAGATACCATAAAATGTTAGAGCTAGGCCAGCACCCCCCCACCCCCTTTTCCCTCCCAAATGAAAAATATAAGTCACAGAGAGGGAGAGTGACTTGCTCAGAGTCACCCAGCGAGATTGGAGCAGAGCTGGGACTTGTAACCCTGAGGCTAACGAACAGCTTGTTTGCGCTCAGAGTGAAGCCAGGTGTTGTTGGTAAGGAAGCCGGGGCTGACACACTCAGCGGTGCCAGGCATTGCTACCGCCAGCAGTGACAGAGTCCTTTGCTTTCGTTGGGCAGCCCTTGATCACGAGCTGTACTTCGTATTCATTAGTCCTGGGTCATAATCCTGGAGGTGTCCTTTCAGCCCTCGGAGCTGATGCAAGACGTGGGTAGGGGAGGCAAGGAGAAGGAGGGCTTGGAGAGGAAGAAACGGGGTGCTGGGGTCCTCCTGCAGGTTTGCCCACCTAGGTGGGAGCTGTCTCTGTCTGATCTGAGGTGACCGTCCGCAGCTGACGTTCCAGGCTGGTGTTGACTAAGTAGCGACTGTCCTCAGCTTTAATTGTCTTTCCCAAGAGAGCCCGTCTTTTTACTCCAGCGCAGTGGTTCTCACTGGGGACAGTTTTGCCCCCCAGGGGACACCTGACGACGTCTGGAGACATTTCTGGTTGTCATGAGCAGGGAAGGGTATGCTGCTATCAGCTAGTGGGTGGAGGGCCAGAGATGCTGCAATGCACAGGACAGCTCCCATCCCCACCAGAAGGGTTATCTAGCCCCAATGTCAACCAATAGTCTTGAAATGGAAAACCCTGCTCTAAATTAAAGACCACCGCAGGAAGCAGCAGGCCAGGTTCTGCTTCCCCTCAGCATGGGAGAATTCTTCCCCAGGACTGTATTTTCGGTCTGCTGCCATTTGGCAAAGCTACTTTTCATCCCACAAGGCCTTACCGCGTGCCTGACCTGACCCTTTCTGCCGGGGTGTCCCCAACTCAAGATTCTGCATGCATGCTGAGGCAAGTCCTTAGAACAATAAAACCAAGTTATTCGGAGCCCTCAAGTTGCCAAGTCTGATCCAGGCTGTGTTACATGTGTGCCTGGATTTCCTTCAGTCCTCTGCACGTTTCCAAGAAGGTGGACAAAGCAAGAGAGATCACTTTGAAAATACATTTTTTATGGGATTTCGCCATATCTAGCTGTGCCACTGTGGGCAACTTACTTAACCTCTCTGTGCCTGTTTCCTCATCTGTAAGTCAGGTAATGGTAACTCTCCGGGGGTTCAATGCGATAAAGCTGGCACTCAATAAATTGTAGCAGCGATGCTGACTAATATTGTACTATTCATTTGCTCGCTGAATTTCCTCAAGGGCAAATCTGTGGGATTTCATCAGTGTTTAGTGGGAAAAGAGGTCTGTGGCCAAATGTTTTGGGGAGCTCTGGGTTCAAAGGAGTGAAGTAGTTTTTTTTCTCTGGGACCTGGGATGTCCTGGTAAGTGTTCTGCCCCTCAGTGAGGGGGAGGGAACATGGAGCACTTTTCAAATGGATTTGACCACAGACTGTTTTTTTATTTTTTTTTGAAGAGTGTCTCAATCTCCCTAAATCCCACCCCACCCCAAATATTCCAAGGGATTGGGGTTCCACAGAGCACACTCTGGGAAACGCATTGCTAGGGCGAAGCCAAGCTCCTCTTTCCTTTTCCTTCTTTTCCTGTGACCAAAGCAGATGTCACACATCGTAACTGTCACAGGCATGAAAGCCCTGGGAAGCTAGCCAGATGCTCTCTCTCCTTTTTTGGACAGAGACCGACTCTTTGCACTTGATCTTGTTTGTGTTTTTTTAATCCTGGATTAGACAGGCTTCCTGGCCGTGGGGATTCCTGTGTCCTTTTATTTTTCAGTTGTATTTTTTGCTGTTTTTCCTTACTTGCAAGGCAGCTCACCAACATTGCAATTAGAAAGAACCCAATAAATTCAATAAAAAAAGGAAGCAAAAGAGTCTTAACCTAAAAAAGGAAAGAAAGAGCCTACTTAGTCGTCATTCTGCTAGGAATAAATAAAACACTTCTCCCAGCCCTCTTGAGAATAATCAGCTACCGTTCAAAAACTTGTTATAGATTAGGAAGTAATATAGATGTGCTTGGTACTACTGAACTGTATAACTAAATGATTAAGGTGGTAAATTTTATGTTCTATGTATTTACCACAATTAAAGATAGAAAGGAAAAGGAAAGGAAAGGAAACCAAAATTTTTCATGGACGTGTACTTTATGTCCAGAAAAGACGCACACACCTGTGGCCGTGCAGCCGGAGGAATTTTCACAGAGTGCCCACACCCAGGCAGCTGGGGCTCAGATTAAGACAGAACATCAGCCTGCTCTCCCCCTCTTGTCCCACCCTTCCAGTCATGTTGTCTCATCATCAGTTTTCCCTGGTTTTGAACCTCTTATAAACAAGAATCACACAGTATGTCCTCCTTGCATCTGCCTTCTCAACGGTGTGTGTGAGATTTGTTCTGATTGTGCGGTGCAGTTGATTTGGGTCCCATTTTGAATGTTTATTATGTGCTAGGTGCCTAAAAGGATCAGTTCATTCATTGCAAATACTCCACTGAGCTTCTGACAAGCCCATCAAGCTTATCTGGAAGGCAGAAGAACATAGTATGCAATCAAGCATGGATTCAAATCCTAGCTCTGCCACTTTTTTGCTGTGTGACTTGAGGCAGATTCCTTCACCTCTCTGAGCCTCGGTTTCCATATCTGTAAGATGGAGCTTATCATAAAACCTAACTCCAGAGGCTGTGGTGATGTTATTTGGTGGTCCTGCATGTGAAGGATTGAGCCCAGCGCCTGGTAGGGGTCCTGGAGTGTTAACCATCACTGTTGGTGTTCAGAAAACTCCTCACTGGGTTTGACATACAGGCCAAATGGGAGATGGTGCACTATTGATAATGCTTTACAAGTAGGAGGTGGTTTTATAAATTTTATATGGCAATATTTTTATTTATTTATTTTTTATTTTTTTAAAAATATATTTTATTGATTTTTTACAGAGAGGAAGGGAGAGGGATAGAGAGCTAGAAACATCGATGAGAGAGAAACATCGATCAGCTGCCTCCTGCACACCCCCTACTGGGGATGTGCCCGCAACCAAGGTACATGCCCTTAACCGGAATCGAACCTGGGACCCTTGAGTCCGCAAGCCGACGCTCTGTCCACTGAGCTAAACCGGTCAGGGCTATGGCAATATTTTTTAAGGAAAAATGTCAAACATGCAAAAGTAGACATAACAGCATAAGCATTTGTCAACACCTGAGCCAATCTTGTTTCCTCTCCACCCCCATTCATTTCCTCCCTGCCCTCATTATTTTGAGATAAACCCAGGTTTATCATTTCCTCTATCAATATTTCCAAATGTCTCTAAAAGGAAAGGACTCTCTAAACAGATGAAATCACAGTACCATTTTCACACCAAAGAATTTCACAGATTTCCTAATATAAACGACAGTGAGTCAATGTTCAAATTTTCCCAATTAGCTCATGAAATTTTCATTTGGGAGGGCTTGTCAAATAAAAAAATTTTTTCCCCAGCAATTACTTTTAATTCTTCAAAGTTTTCCATTTAAGGGGTGGCTTTTTAAAAGTACAACATATGCCTTTATTTGTGCACTGGCCTGTATGTGTATGTTGGAGTGCGGGGCGTTCTTTCTCTGCCTCTATCAGTGTTTTATTGTTTCGCCTACATTTATTAGCTGGAATTCTTCCAAGTAGAGGGAGTACTTTTAATAACAGTGAAAGTAGAGTAAGGGGAGGAAGCTGTTGGGCTTATTAAGTCCCAAGAGAAATTCTAAAACAACTTTTAAATTGAATTTATTGGGGTGACATTGGTTAACCAAAAAAAAAATATATATATATGCATGAAATGTGATGGCTAAACTCAGGACAGTGTATGTTCTCTGCTATTCTTTATTTCTCTTTTTTGAATAACAGAAGTGATTATTCAGATTTAGGGAATGATTTGCTCATTTCTCCATCTTTTTTAAAAATGAGCTTCTAGAACTGGTCTCTCAAAAGAAGTAACCATCCCTTGGAGCAAATCAGCTTCTTGTTTTTATTCTTGTTATTTTCACCCCTGAGGGAGAAAAGTAGGTATTGGAGCTTCTGCCCCTCTGATTTTGCCTTGCAAAGTCTGCATTTCAGGACTGGCTGCCCAGCGCCAGGGCCCATTCATTGGATATGAGGGTTACTCCATTTCCATGGGATTTGGGGCCCATGCATGAGGATTATCTCAGTGAATTCAAAGGAAAGGTGAATTGTCTTTTGCTGAAGTAGGGGCATTGACCACCCAGTATGCCCTGGTGACTGTGCACCCTAACTCAGCCTTCGCCTTCTGCTTTGGAGCACAGCAGCAGTGGGGAGGAGAGGGCGGAGGGGGCAGGTTGGAAGAGCTGGTGAGAGCAGGTGTCTCCAGGACTGGGCCGCTCCGCAGGTGTGGTCAGAGGGTGTGGAGCAGGCCACTGGACAGGCCTCTAAAGAGCCTGCTCCTCGGCACCCACCATGGACACATCTAGAAAATAGATGGAGAAGGTGTCACAATGGCTCCCCATGTTGAAAGGACATTTAATGACTTAAAAAAAAATAAAGACAGACTTCTCCTTGTCAATTATGTAGTGACCTTGAACAATTTGTGTAAGAAAGGCAGAATCAATGTGTTACCCTCCCCCTTTCTTTAACCAGTTTCCCAAATAATGGGTTTGTTCCCCAGCATCTTACAAGGATGCCTATGAATTGTTAAAATCATAATGAGCTCATAATTTAAACATATTCACCTTTCAACTCTTGTGTATTTTTCTTACTGATTTTCAAACTGTCCTATGTTTGACCAGATAGAATCAGGGTTTAATATTTTAGTATGTTGTTTTCTAGACTTTTAAAAATGTATACACATACATATAAAGTTACAAGAAAGAGTCTATTCTAAATAATTTTTTAAAATATTTTTATTGATTTCAGAGAGGAGGTGGAGAGAGAGAGAGAGAGAGGTAGAAACATCAATGATGAGAGAGAATCAATGATGAGAGAGAATCATTGATCAGCTGCCTCCAGCACGCCCCTCACTGGGGATTGAACCTGCAAGAATCTACAACCCGGGCATGTGTCCTGACCGGAAATCGAACCATGACCTTCTGGTTCATAGAACAATGCTCAACCACTGAGCCACGCCGGCCGGGCCTATTGTAAATATTTTAATCAGCTTTATTCATCTACATGCAGTAAAACTTACCCATTTTTTTTAAAAAAATGCACTGATTTTAAGTCTGCAGCCCAGCGAGTTATGACAGGTGTACACAGTCACGTAATCGCCATGGTTATCAGGACTTAGAGTTAGACCATTGTCATCACCCTGAAAGTTCCTTTGTGACTCTTGGCAGCCAGTTTTCTTCCCGTCCCCGCCAACTACCGCTCTGCTCTCTGTCACCACAGCTTGGCCTTTTCTGGGCTCCCTATCAGTGACAACAGCAGAGGGGCAAGCTTTTGGGTCTGGCTTCCCTCACTGAGCATAATGCTTTTGAGATTCATCTATTTAATGGTGTAGTCTGTTTCTTTCTATTGCTGAGCATTCCATTCATATATGTGTTCAACATAGAAATATATCCTAAGTATATTTGTATGGCCAACAGGCATATGAGATGTCCAGAAAAGGGGAATCTATGGAGACAGATAGATTAGTGGTTGCCAGAGGTTGGAGGTGGGAACAGGGAGTGACTGACTGCAGATCGCCAGGAGGGAACCCTTTTAGGGGATGATGAGAATGTTCCACGAAACATCATCATAATGGATGCACAATCTAAATTTACTGAAAATCACTGAATTGTACATTTACAATGAGAATGTCATGACTGGTAAACGACACTTTAATAAATATGTTTAAAGAGGAAAAAATCTTTGTGTGGCATAAATAAAAGTCCACGTCTTGAATTTTCAGTGGAGCTCTAGCGTTGTGTTGACGGGATGCGCTACAGTTTAACAAGGCGCCTGCCCACTGAAGGCCGTTTAGAGTGCTTGTGGGTTTCGCTGTCCCAAGAAGCACTACCGTGCACGTTCTTGTACATCTGTTAGCGCTTACCTGTTTCCTTAGGCTGAATCTCTAGAAATGCAATTGCAGGCCAAGGACTATGTATGGATTTTAAGGCTCTTCCATCTTAAGGGTGATGTGTGCAGAGGCCTGGCCCCTACAACTCTTGACAACACTGGATATTATCCATGGTTTTCACCTTAGCCAAGCTGTTAGGTGAAAAATCAATATCTCACTGCTTTAACTTGGGTTTCTTCATTTACTAGTGAGACGGAACACCTTTTTCTTATGTGTATTGGCTATTTCAAAATTTTTTAAAAATATCAATTTTTATAAATGTAATAAAGTTTTAAAACTATAAATATGATAAAGATATGTAATAGGAAGTACACTTATGTTCAGAGTAGCTTTCACAATAGCTAAAATGTAGAAGTAACCCAAGTGTCCATCAGTGATGCATGGATACTTCCAGATGGAGAGATACACAAATGTGGCCTATCCATGCAATGGAATATTATCCAGCCTTAAAAAGGTCAGACTTGTGACACATGCAACACCATGGATGAACCTTGAGGACACTATGCTAAGTGAAATAAGCCAGTCACAAGAAGACAAATACTGTACAGTTCCACTTATATGTGGTATCTGGAGTAATCAAATTTATAGAGACAGAAAGTAGAATGGTGGTTGGGAGGGGCGGAAGGGAAATTATTGTTAATGGGTACAGAATTTCTGTTTCATAAGGAGAATGAAGAGTTCTAAAGATGGGTGGTGGTGATGGCTACACGGTTATATGAATGCACTTAATATCACTGAATCATACTAAAAAAGATGGTTAAGATAGTAAATTTTATGTTCTATATATTTTACCACAATTAAATTGGAAAAAATATAATAGAAAGTAAAAATCCCCTCATCAGTGTACTTGATATGTGCATATTTCGCCACTTATTTGGCTACATGGAATCTAAATATTTTAAAATAAAGTGGGATATTATACCTACTGTTTTACAATCTCCCCTTTTATTTCATTTTTGAAAGCTTTACAGAGAAAAATTCGCATACCATATAATCCATCCTTTTAAATTATACCATTCAATGGCTTCTAGCATATTACCAGAGCTGTGCATCCATTGCTACAATACTCTAGAACATTTTCATTAGCCCAAAAAGAAACCCTGTACCCCTTAGGTGTCACCCTCTAATTCTCTCCCAGCCCCTGGCAACCACTAATCTATTTCTATGGATTTGCCTACTCTTGACATTTCAAATAAATGGAATCGTACAATATGTGGCCCTTTATAACTGGATTATTTCACTTATAATATTTTTAAGGTTAATCCATTTTGCAGTATATATCAGTACTTTATTTTTTTTTTTTTAGGGCTGAGTAATATTTCATCATATGGCTAAACCACATTTTATTCATCCATTCATCTGTTGATGGACATTTGGGTTTTTTACACTTTTGAGTTATTATGAATAATGCTTCTATGAACATTCCCATACAAGTTGTGGTATGGATGTATTTTTCAGTTCTCTTGAGTATATACCTAGGAATGGAATTATTGGGTCATGTGGTAACTCTGTGTTAAGACTTGGATACCTTCTTCCTATGTCAACACACGCAGAAATATTTCTTGCTTCTTAACCCCTGGATAGGTATTTCATTGCATGAAAACACATGGTTTATGTGTCCAGTGCCATGTTGATGAACGCTAGGCAATGATGCAGGTCTTTTTTTGAAGGGCTGGTTGTTTCCATTCTTGGACGACATAAACGGTCCTGCAGGGGACACCCTTGTACTTTGCGGACCGTTTCTTCAGATGGTGATCCCAGACGTGGTGAGGTGAGAGCTTAGCTCTGGCCCGATTCTGACTCTGCCGCCTCCTTCCACAGGGGACCAACCAGGCACCATGGCGCAGAAGGGCCAGCTCAGTGACGATGAGAAGTTCCTCTTTGTGGACAAAAACTTCAACAGCCCCGTGGCCCAGGCCGACTGGGCTGCCAAGAAGCTGGTCTGGATCCCTTCGGAGAAGCAGGGCTTCGAGGCGGCCAGCATCAAGGAGGAGAAGGGGGATGAGGTGATCGTGGAGCTGGTGGAGAACGGCAAGAAGGTGACAGTCGGCAAAGATGACATCCAGAAGATGAACCCACCCAAGTTCTCCAAGGTGGAGGACATGGCAGAGCTGACCTGCCTCAACGAAGCCTCCGTGCTGCACAACCTGAGGGAGAGGTACTTCTCAGGCCTCATCTATGTGAGTATCTTAGGGCAGCCAGTCCCTCCTTCCTGGCCTTCTGCACCCTGGAAGGGGAGAGGTTTAGCGACGTGTTCAGGGTGCAGGATGGGAAGCCAAAGGTCTCACCGAGGGCAGCTGTATGGTGAGATAGAATCATTCAGACCTGGGTTCAAGTCTCAGTCCCACACTTCCTAGTTCTGTGGCACTGAACAGGTTATTTTACCACGTGAAGCCTCGGTTTTTCTATCTGTAGAATGGGGATAATCACCCTTCCCAGGTGAAGGTGGTACAAAGATTCCATGTGATGACATAGGCAGAGTGCCAAGGCACATGGTAAACACTCCACGGATTTCAATGAAGTAGTTCCCTGCTCTTTCTCCATCTTGTAGATGAAGCTCTCATGACCTCCTTGGGAAGGCTGGTGCATCTGGCAGCCAGCTGGGAGGGAGACACGAGGACCTGTGGAGGCCTTCCCTGTCACAAGTGGGAAGGCCCAGATTCGACCGGGACTCCTCTGGGTCCACTGTGCCAACCAGAGTGCGCTGTCCAATATGGTAGCCACCGACCACCTGTGGCTACCCAAATTTAGATAGAAATGAAATATCAATGTCTAAAAATTCATGTCTTCAGTTGTACTGGCCACATGTCAAAGGGCCCCACAGCCACCTGTGAGGGGTAAAGTATTTCCACCATCACAGAAAGTTCTGTTGGACTAGATCAGTGGTCGGCAAACTCATTTGTCAACAGAGCCAAATATCAACAGTACAACGATTGAAATTTCTTTTGAGAGCCCAATTTTTTAAACTTAAACTTCTTCTAACGCCACTTCTTCAAAATAGACTCGCCCAGGCCGTGGTATTTTGTGGAAGAGCCACACTCAAGAGGCCAAAGAGCCGCACGTGGCTCGCGAGCCGCAGTTTGCCGACCACTGGACTAGTTGATGGGGTTGGGCGACTCAGAGGGTGCAGCTTCCCTGTGGGGTTGGACCAGGTCTCCATGTGGACATGGTAGCCCTGATGTCCGACTGTTGGCAGAGGGTCCCCCACCCAGCCTTTGTCTGCCTGGCCTCTGAGAAAGGGTATGCTGATCCCCAGGACAAATCACCTAGTTTCTCTGAAATTTCATTTCCTTCTCTGCAAAATGAACACAAGGATAGTACCAGCCTCATAGAGCGGTTACTCTAAAGGGAAAGTACTTGGCACCTTGTAGGTGCTCAAAACGCGAGGTGTTGATGTTATTATTATTATTAGTGGTTTTTTGTTGTTATGGCCATTCTTGTTATTACCAGTCAGATGTCCTTGTTCCTTTAAACTTGTGGGAACAGGCACTTCTCCTGTTATGCCCTCTGGTCCTGCCCTTTACATTTTGCCATGTGAAAATTACAAAAAGCCCATTGTCATCTCTCAAAATGTCCTGCAGATTTTTTTCCTAATTAGGAAAATAAGACACATTCACCACAGAAGACTTGGAAAATTTAGAAAAGCCCAGCAAACAGATCGCTCTCCCTGGGATAACAGCTGCGACAGTGCTGGCGTGCGGTGGCGCCTTCTCTGTGACAGTGGTTCATGATTGCCTATTTGAGAGCCTCTGCACATGGGCTAGTGAACTGCTCTTTCTGCCATGTACAAGTCTGGACTGAGCACCCCCACATCTGTCATAACCACCCCCCCACCTCAATACCCTTTTTAAAAATCCTCACCCGAGGATATGCTTGATTTTAGAGAGAAAGGGAGAGGGAGGGAGAGAAACTTCGATTGGTGGCTTCCTATAAACTCCCTGACCAGTGATCGAACCTGTAACCTTTTTGTTGTATGGGATGATGCTCCGACCAATTGAGCTACCTGGCTGGGGCCTCAATACGCTTTGAAGGACTGTGTAATCTATCCCATGGATGTACCATCATTGATGATCCATTCTTCTGATAGTTCAGAGAGGGTTTCAGTGGCTTTTTAAAGGGGGAAACGAGGGGGGAGGGGTGACTCATAATTACGTAAATTCCTCCTCTAACTCAGGTTCTATACTTTGCCACACTTTATCTCATTTAATTATCTCATTTATCTCCACTAAATAAGGATGCTTGTCCCATTTTACCGGAGATCAAGCTGAACTTCCGAGTGCTAAAGGCCATCCTTACTTCCCTAACTAATCAAGGAAGTCCCTTTTTAAAAAATATATATTTTATTGATTTTTTTTACAGAGAGGAAGGGAGAGGGACAGAGAGTTAGAAACATCAATGAGAGAGAAACATCAATCAGCTGCCTCCTGCACACCCCCCACTGGGGATGTGCCCGCAACCAAGGTACATGCCCTTGACCAGAATCGAACCTGGGACCCTTGAGTCTGCAGGTCGATGCTCTATCTACTGAGCCAAACTGGTTAGGGCAAGGAAGTCCCTTTTGTCTGAGGGACTCCTTGTATGGAAATGTGTCAACCTGGGGCTGTCAGTACACGAGGGACATTTCTAAGGACACCAGTCTGCAGGGAGCTGGAGGGAAAATTGGGCTCCTCCGGACCAGGCCTCTCAGCTGAGATGTGTCATCATCTCCATCCAGAGAAGTCGAGGACAGGCCTGTGCATCAATCTCTCCTGCTGTCCTCTGACACAGTGTTTGAGCCCAAAATAGAAATCAGGAAAAAAAATGAGGGGTTTATGAAGGTATCAAGACCCCGAATGTCTTCTGAGAGCAGATTAAAAACTGAATCAAAGCTTCACATTCCTGCCATGTTCCTCCGGACAGATTAGGTGAAAAGTGTTTCAGCCTGGTGACCACGCGCCTTCTCCTGTCTTGATTCTCTCTGGTCTATGTAGTCACTTAAATAGAAACGGTTTTTCATGACTGAGGCGATCAAGAAAGAGAAGAGGGGGCAAGTTCCCCTGCCAGCGCACGATGGCAGATGAACAGGTGGGTGGCGAGGTGATGCTAAGGCAGGTGGGGGTGCCCAACTCTGCCCTGGGTGATGAAGAGAACTTTCCCCTCTGTTTTGCAAGGCTCACCTCAGAGACTTGGGAAGTTTTAAAAAGCCCAGCAAACACAAATTGCTCACCTTTGAGAAGGTCCTGGCCGTTGTCTTGTCCTCCTAGATCTGAAAGTCTGTAGGAGCCAGAGGGTCCTGAGCTGCCACAGATGGTTCATGGCGCCCGTGGGGGCGTGAATGTAGTTCTGACCCCTGGTCCAGAGCTCCCTTGCTCTTCTGGATGGGTCGTTGGCTGGGTTCTCTCTGCCTGGAGTTTTTTCATAACGATGTAGCCGTCAGCTCTGTCCCTGGCTGGGGGATGGGACAAAGGTTTCAGGTGGTGGGATCTCATTGAAGGTGAGACTGTCCCAAGTCCTCCCCAGACATTTCACCCGTGACGGCATCGGTGAGAGCAGAGCTTGTGTCCCACACTGCACATGCAGCACTGAGGCAGAGAAGCGATGTGACTCGCTGGGAAAGTTCTCTGGCCTGCCCCAATGTCAAGTGTGTGTGCTCTTCCCTCTCCTACCGCTCTCTGTGGGGTACTGAGGAGTCACAGGCCGCCTGGCCTGGCCCGAGGCTGCTTTTTAAAAAAATTTTATTAAAGGGAGGAAGATAAGGCACACTGCATGCAAATATAGAACATGGATTCTAAAACAATACCTGGGTAAAGAAAAGGTGGCATATCCATACAATGGAATGTTACTCAGCTTTAAAAAAGAAGGAAAGCCTGCCATGTGGGACAACATGGATGAGCCTGGAGGACGAGATGCTGAGTGGCATGAGCCAGTCATAGAAGGACAGACTGCATGATCCCACGTGTGTGCAGAATCTGAAACAGGCAATCTCGGGGGACCTGAGAACGGGATGGTGGCTGTAGGGCTGGCAGAGGAGGACACGGGGAGTTTCTGGTCAATGGGCGTGAAGTTCCAGTTGAGCAACTGAATAAGTTTAGGGATCTGCTGTACAGCACTGTGCCTACAGCCAGCGATCCTGTGTGTGCATGTGACACAGACCTACCCTCCTACCAACGTTTAAGTGATTTTACAAAAAAAAAAGTCTTCCCTAAAACATGGGATTCTAAACTCAGTGCCAGTGAATGGGCACCAGGGAGCTTGTCGGGTCTCCTGAGAGTTAAGGAAAAGTTCATGCCTATGTACATTCTTCTGGGGGCGAAGGGGTCTTTGCTTTCATTAGACTTTCAAAGGAGCCTTGTTATCCCCAGGACACCGCATTTTGGCAGATAAAGAAACTGAAACTTATAAAAGCTAAATAAGTTGATGAGAAATAGCGGGTCTTAAACACAGAGAGGCTATCCCCGGGGCCAGCGCTTTTAGCTGCTGTCTCATTTAATCGTTCCAGTGAAACTGAGGCAGAAGCCACTGCCCTGTTTTAGAGACCAGGCCACTGAATGCTCAGAGGTGCTCAGCTCCTTCACTGGAACTGAGCACATCAAATAAGGCCTGTCTGCCTCCAGGGCCCAGGGAGTGCTTACCATGGATGGTAAAGGGCCCTAAGGTAACAGGAGGCTTAGA
Source organism: Plecotus auritus (assembly GCF_963455305.1). Classification (NCBI taxonomy): domain Eukaryota; kingdom Metazoa; phylum Chordata; class Mammalia; order Chiroptera; family Vespertilionidae; genus Plecotus; species Plecotus auritus. The sequence goes on along the minus strand of NC_137774.1, from coordinate 82,836,770 downwards.
GCGGGTGTGATGTTATGTGATGTGTGGGGGCTGGGGCCGGTGGGGATGGTGCCATGGGCATCGTTAGCTTCGAGTTGGGCAAGTTTTAAGTGCACGGAAGGGAGGAATCTAACCAGAGCGAGTGACAAAAAACATTGAGAAAAGAAAAGAAAAGAAAACATCAGTTTCAGGCATTGCTTGAAACAGCAGAGGACCTTGCACCCCCGGACCCAGGTTGCCAGGTAACAGTCCCTACTAAATGGGCTGTGCACTCTATTTTTCGGCAAGCCCCCCTCCCTGCGCCCCCCGCCCCTTGTCATCTCCTATACCCTGAGGCTGAGTGTTGGTGGCCATGGAGCACTGTGCCTATGTTTTCCCCTCACACCTGGCCTGCTTCACTCACATCTTACTTACTTGGTCCCTGTAGAGTAGACAGTGGGATAGTCCCTGCATTGAGCCCCTGGGATTTGGAATATGATCCAGAGCAAAGGGGAATAAATCTTTCTGTTTGTTGGGTCTCCAAGAGAGGAAGGGAGAGGGAGAGAGAGAGCAACATCAAATGATGGGAGAGAATCATTGATCGGATGCCTCCTGCACACACCCTATTGGGGATCAAGCCCAAAACTTAGGCATGTGCCCTGATCGAGAATCAAACTGGTGATCTTCTGATTCATGGGTCGACGCTCAATCACTGAGCCATGCCAGCCCAGCTCTTTTTTATTTTTAAATATTTTAATTGATTTTTGAGGGAGAGAGAGAGGAAGAGAAACATCGATGTGAGAGGAAGACATCTATGGGCTGCCTCCTGCATGTCTACTACCAGGAATTGAGCCTACAGCCCAGGAATATGCCCTCACCAGGAATCATTTATCTTCCATGGGACAATGCCCATCCAACTGAGCCACACCGGCCAGGGCTGGGATCCCCCCTCTTTAATGAGCCCCAACCCCCTTCCCTGGAGGTACATATGATTAACAGGGACATGTATGCATATGTACATGTATAACCAACATAACCCCCCAATCACTTTATGTATGCCTTGCAGCTTGCTTTTTTCACCTAACCATGTCTTGTGGCTCTTTCTGCATCTGTTCATACTGATCCAATCAGACTTAAATATTTTTTAGATAGGCAACTATGAAATAAAATAGTATTTAAAGGTGTTTAGAGCTTTCCCTTCATCCCCATTCTTCCCCTTCCAGTTCCCCTCCTTAGAGAAACCATTGTTGCCAGTTTCAAATGCCGCTTTCCAGCTGTATTTTATATACAGCAAGTGTATGTACATGGGCATATGTAAACGTATGCATGTGTAAATATGTTCTTTTTAACAGCAGCAGGCCGTTTAGGTTGTTTCTCGTCCTTTTTGCTGTTAAAATCAAGGCTGCAGCAAAAGCGTGGTCATGGTAGACCGTGTCTGTTCCTAGACAGACTCAGAAGGTGTGACATTGTGCTACAACTGATAAAGAAGGTCTAGTTACCCATCTATAATAATAAAAGCATAATATGCTAATTAGACCGGGCGTCCTTTGGAATGGCCTTTTGGACGATTGTCCAGACAAAGCCGGGCTGCGAGGGAAGCCCAGATTCTGGGTGCCAGAGGGAAGCCTGTGCCAACAGCTGGGGGAAGGAAGGCCTACTCTTGCATGAATTTTGTGCATCGGGCCTCTAGTTGTTTTATAGATGGAGGAGAGTTGTTGGCTCAGGGGTTTGGCCACTTAATGCAGGTCACACAGGTAACGAGGGCAATGCTTTGGTCCCACCCAGGCTGTGTGACTTAGAGACTGAGTTCCGTTCACCGTCCACCACTGTTCTCATTTCTGCCGGGGCTGTGGGAGCAGCGCCTGCTCAGGGCTCCAAGGCTGACCATATAAAGCGTCAGGGAAAACTGGAGTCCTTTCCTAATACGGTCACAAGAGGGAAACCCTGGGCCTGTGGCTGGGACCTGCTGGTGGCACTGGGCCCTGAGATGCAGGCGGGCATAAGGGAGGCAGCGATGTGGAAACCTCTGAACTTGACCAGCTGGAGAGGAGCTTGTGGGGACGGGGCAGCAGACACACAGCCAACTGCAGGTGGCCTGGGTCGGGCCAGGCTAACCATGGCTGGACAAGGGAGACAGAACCTCTGGATTCCAAAGCCCAGACACCCTGCGTGGGGCGTGCTGCTGCCTGTCCGTTCCTTCCTCTCGGGTCCTTGTACCCTGGAAAGGTTTGCTGAACTGAGCAGAGGGTCAGATCTGCTTGGAAGCCTGCATTAAGTGCCTGCTGTGTGCATGGCTCTGGGAGGTGTCCCAGCAAACAGGGAAAAGTGACAGCCCTCCTTCAGGAGCTGGCAATGGAGTTGGGAGGGCCATGCATTCCTTCCTTTTCTCTTTCATTCATTTTGTTCAGCAAATACTTACTGAGTGTCTGCCATGTGCCCGGCCCTGTGCCGGGCCTGGAGTATGATGGTGTGCAGCTCACAGTCCCAGAGGTGACATTTAGGCTGAGTCTTGAAAAAGGAGAAGAAAATGGCTGTGGGAAGATGGAGGCTGGGGGAAAAGCGTTCCAGGTAGAGGAACAGCACATGTGAAGGTTCTAAGGTGGCCAAGTTTATGTCATCATGAAACATCATGAAGGGAGAATAGTTTATGTAGTCAACTAGCATTTATTGATTACCTGCTATATACCAGGCACTGTGTTAAATGCTTCATGAGTGCTATCTTCATAGATTATAGCAAATTTATGAAGGAGCAGCTATTAAGTCCCTCCCCCCCACCCCCTGCCTGAGGTTCAGAGACTTGCCCAGGGTAACACAGCTAGAAGGAGCAGAATGAGGGTTCAAACCAAGTCCCCAGTACTCAATTCTGTACCCTTAATCACTGCCCTTTACTGTCTCCGGGTGAAAGACTTGGGGTAGTGTGGTTTGGACTGTAAATGACACCCTCATGACACCCTCATTCTAAGAGGGCCATGGTAGTTGGCAGTAGATCTGGTCCTGGGGGGGTGGGCAGAGGTGGAATTGAGGCCTGGAGGAGACATAAGTCTTGGTTGACCTTCGTTCAAGTGATCAGTCCTTTGTTGGCACTTGCTCTGTGGGAGGCCCGGTGCTGGGGACCAGCACACAGATGACTAGGACACACAGCCCCTGTCCTGAAACAACTTTGCCACTCGCTCAACAAACATGTACTGAGTACCTACTGTGTGTGGGCCCAATGCAAGGCCCCAGGTCACAGAGACGTAGCAGCGCTGTCCCTGCTCCAGGGAAGACTTGTAATTGACTTACCTCTCAGCAATCATTTAGCAAGCATTTAGTAAGCACCTACTGGATGCCAAGGCCTGAGTGGGGACTAAAGAGGAAGAAGAGGGGGCTCCCTGCCCTCAGGGCACTTGTGGCTGGTGTTTGCAGGGTGGGTGGAAGGGCTCCAGGCAGACAGTGGACTCGACTCATCCATCCAGCACCCCAGCACCCCTCCCCACCACTTACCTCTGCAAGGGCCCCAACCCTCTCACCATCACTTTCTACTCCTCTATGCACTAGCAATACCAAAATGCATGCAACACCACAGGTACCCGCCCCACATTTTAACCTCTTCATCTTTGCCCTGCTGCCTCAGTGCCTTGCTGCCCCCTGAGGAGAACACCTTCTTGTCTGTTAAGACAGCCGCAGGGAGCACGTTCCCTAGCAGTTTTCCAGAGCGCCCCCAACGTGAATTAGGGCCCTTTCTTCTTTATTCCCCTAATCCTCTAGAGACTCCACTGTTGCTCTTTTAATATTTTTTTTTCCTTTTTTATATGTTTTTATTGATTTGAGAGAGAGAGAGAGAGAAAGGGAGAGGGATAGAGAGAAACATCAAAGAGTTTAGAAACATCAATCTGCTGCCTCCTGCACACCCACTACTGGGGATGAGGCCAAAACCTGAGCATGTGCCCTGACCGTGAATCAAACCATGACCTCTTGGTTTATAGGTGGATGCTCAAACATTGAGCCACACCGGCTGGGATATGATGTTGTTTTTAAATGCCCTCACCCCCTTCTGATCTGTGGGCTCTCTGAGGGCAGGGGCTATTGCTTATTTATCCCCAGCATCTAGCATAGACCTGGTATACAGTAGGTGCTCAATAAACAGCTGGTGGATGTTTAGATAGGCCTTGTGTTGACCTCATTCCTGCCCTGTTTAGGGGAATGGTAAGAACCTGGGAGATTACTCCCTCCTTTACCACCAATCCTGTATCTTTAGAAGAATACCATGCACCACCCCCTCCCTGGCCTATCTCACAGGGTTGTCCCTTAGCGGATTGAGCCCTAGAGGGACCCTCCCACTGTCCAGTCAGTTGTAGCTGTGACTAAAAGCCCTTTGACGGCAGGACATTGTACTTTTTGCCTTCTATTATAACCCCAGCACTTTGCACGGTCTCTAGGACATACACATTGAATGAATGAGTGAGTGAATGAATGACTGTTTGATTGTTTCTGTTTCTGTAGGACAGGCATAGGTCTGACAGCCTAGTGGACAGTACTCACACCTGGGAGTGGGCTGTGCTGGACTCGGCGCTGCCAAGGTCTTGCTTGGCGACTTTGATTAAGTCGCTTACCCTCTCTGGCGTTTGGTCTGAGTGTACCCCAGAGCTGGAATTTCTGCTCCTTTTCCTTTAGTCACTCCTTGGGGTGTTGGAGGGAAGACATGCTTCGTGAGCATCAGAGCCTTGGGTGGCACCAACTATCATTTGGGGAAAGCAGTGCCTGAGGGACAGGTTGGAGCTTGTCTCCTCAGCTATGTCCTCACCCGTGGGAAATGTGATGTGCGACAGGGGACAGTAATGACGATGACGGAGCCTCACAGGTGCACAGCAGGGGGCTTGTCGGAGGGGGGGGCCTTCCCACCCCTTTCCTGCTCTGCTCCCAGGTACTTGGTAGGACAGGACAGCTATTGTATTTAATTGTGGTAAAATCCACAGAACATAAAATTCACCATTTTAACCGGTTTAACGGGTAGAATTCAGTGGCATTTAGCGCAGTCACAGTGTTGTGCAACTGTCACCACTGTCTAGTTCCAGGACCTTTTTATGACCCCAAAAGGAAAGCCAGTCCCCGTTAGCAGTCAGTCCCCATTCCCCTCTCTCTCCAGAGATCTGACTTCTGTCTCTAAGGATTTGTCCATTCTGGACACTTCATATAAATAGAACCATCAGATATGTGGCCATTTGTGTCTGCCTTCTTTCATTCAGCATCACGTTTCCAAGGTTCATCCATGTTGGAGCAAATGTCAGCACCATTCCTTTTAAAAGACAGGCGTATTTATCTCCGTCTTACAGATGAGGGGTACTTTGTTAATGGTCAAAGTATGAGCTCTGGCCCTAGCTGGGTTTGCTCAGTGGATAGAGCATCGGCCTGCAGACTGAAGCGCCCCAGGTTCGATTCAGGTCAAGGGCATATACCTCGGTTGCAGGCTTGATCCTGATCAGGGTGAGTGCAAGAGGCAGCCAATTGATGTGTCTCTCTCACAGCAATGTTTCTCTTCCTCTGTCTCTCCCTCTCCCTTCCACTCTCTCTAAAAATCAATGGAAAAATATCCTCAGGTGAGGCTTAACAGAAAGATACACACACACACAAACAGTATGAGCGCTGGAGTAAGCAGCTGTGGTTTCTAGTTCTGAAATTCCCACCAGCTGTGTGACCTGGTGACAACCTCACCACGCCCATTTCTCACCTGTCAGATGGGCGGTGGGAAAATCCCGGTACCACTGTCACAGGGTAGATGTGGGAATGACAAGAAGATGCCTGTGAAGTACTTAGCTCAGTGGCCAGCACATAGTAAGTGCTTCACAAATAGTTACTTAAATGTGAGTGAAGCCTGTGATGCTCAGGGAAGTGAAGTGACAGGGAGTAAGGGTGGAGCTGGGATCGGACCCAGAACTGTTTAAAAACACACAGTTGTCAAACACAACATAGGTGGCCTAGAAGTCCAGTCCTGCCCCTTGCTTCTCTTCCCCACACCTGGCATCTCAGTGATGCCAAGGAGTTCCCACTAGGGCTCTGCGCCTCAGTTTCCCCATTTCTAAAATGAACAGGCGTGCCTCTGTCTCACAGCACTACTGTGAGGATGGAGCAAGAAAATGTACACAGTGGTGCTCAGTAAGCGCAGAGGCCGCGGGCTGGATGTACAGGCTCTCTCCCTGCATGTTCCCGAACTAAGCTTGGGTTCTCTATTTGGCAGACCTACTCTGGCCTCTTCTGCGTGGTGATCAATCCCTACAAGCAACTGCCCATCTACTCGGAGAAGATCGTCGAAATGTACAAGGGCAAGAAGAGGCACGAGATGCCGCCGCACATCTATGCCATCGCCGACACGGCCTATCGGAGCATGCTGCAAGGTGAGGCGGCCGGGAGGTGCGGGGAGGCCTGGGTGGGGGGTGGTGGCGCAGGAGGCCTGGCCAGGGCTGCTGCTTCTGGGGAGCCCACCGAGGGGCGAGGGGCGTAGGGCCCCCTCCGGAGGCTGCTGCTCTGCACAGGCCCCTCCTGTCCTGCTTGCCTCCAGTTCTCGCCAAGAATGTGGTGTTTGGCAGGCAGCACTGGGGGACAGGAGGGCCGTGACTGAAAAAGGGAAAAAAGCAAGCTGAACATCTGTGTTTGCGGCCGGGAGGGTGAGGGAGAGGGAGAGCTTGGGCAAATACGGGCATGCGCCTGCTCCAGCCTCAGCACTCGTCCCGCTGGCTGCCCATGGCCCTGGCTCTCTGGAAACGCTATAATGCTCTCACCTTGGAAGGGAAGAGGGTGGTACCAGCCCTGAGGCAGAGCCAACCACCTCTAAATTTACTACCAGCTGTCACTCACCCCCCCCCACCATGGGATTGTGGGCAACTGTTTCCTCCTCTCCAGCCTCAGTTTCCTCGTCTGTTAAAAGTATCTATCTTGAAACTTGTTGTAAAGACTAATGCTGGCTTTTCCAAACTAAAGGCCTTTGCACATTCCCTCCATGTTTATGTATTATTAACTTTACTGAGATAAAACATAAAAAAGGGTAGAGTGAGTAAAGTACGCAAATTTAAAGTATCCAGCCTAAAATTAATTTTTACACGGCTACAGTTGTATAATCACTCCCAGGCCAAGATGTAAAATGTTTCCAGACAGTTTCTGCATGCTGCCGCCCAGGGAGACCTCCTCAACACCCCTGAGTAACCGCTATTCTGACTTCTGACACCATCATGGTCTTGAACTTCATGTAAATTACATCTTTATATTATTAACTTAGCTAGGGGCCCGGTGCACGAATTAATGCACCAGTGGCGTCTCTTGGCCTGGCCTGCGGATGGGGCCAAAACCAGCTCTCCGACATCCCCAGAGGGATCCTGGATTGTGAGAGGGCACATACCAGGCCGAGGGACCCCACTGATGCATGATCGGGGCTGGGGAGGGATGAGGGAGGGCTCCAGGGTGTGTCCGGCCGGTCTCACTCAGTCCTGATGGGCTGGACCCCAGCAGCAAGCTAACCTACCTGTTGGAGCATCTGCCCCCTGGTGGTCAGTGCATGTCATAGCAAGCAGTTGAGCAGCCTTAGCATATCATTAGCATATTACACTTTGATTGGTTGAACGGACAACCGGATGACCAGACACTTAGCATTTTAGGCTTTTATTATATAGGATATTTTTCTTATAAGCTCCCTCCCCCAGAACCCATTTCAGACTAAACAAAAAACAGCAATATACTAGTATATTAGTTAAGAGTATGAATTGTAGCCTTAGCCAGTTTGGCCCAGTGGAGAGAGCATTGGCCCGAGGACTGAAGGGTCCTTGGTTTGATTCCAGTCAAGGGCACATACCTCAGTTGCAGGCTCGATCCCCAGCCTTGGTGAAGGCGCATGCAGGAGGCAACCAATCTATGTGTCTCTCTCACATTGATGTTCCTCTCTCTCTGTCTCTCCCTTTCCTTCCATTCTCTCTTATAATCAATGGAAAAATGTCATTGGGTGAGGATTAACAAAATTTTTAAAAAGAGTATGAATTCTAGAACAGGTCTGCCACTCACTAGCTATGTGACCTTGAGCAAACTAGTTTCTCTCCCTATGCTTCTGTTTCCTTATTTATGAAAGAGGATTATAATAACCGTTACTTACTTGCTAGGGCTGATGGGAAGATTAAATGAACTATTGTATATGAAGTGCTTAGAACAATGCCTGGTACTTGGTAAAAACTTAATAATCTCTTGCCAGTGTTGCTCAGTGGGTTGGAGTGTCATCCAGGGTTGCGGGTTCAATTCCCAGTTAGGGCATATACATAGCTTGTGGGTTTGATCTGTGGCTGGAGCACGTATGGGAGGCAACTGATCGATGTTTCTCTCTTTCCCTCCCTCTTCCTCTTTCTCTCAAATCAATAAACATATCCTTGGGTAAGGAATTAAAAAACCTTCACTAAGTGTAAGCTGTTATCATCATCATTATTATGCACAAAAATAGATGCTGGACATGCCAGCTATATATATATACTATATATTTATAATACACATTGAAAAGAATATATAACTATTAAAATAAAAAGTATTCATCTGAGTGGCACCTAAAACCACCTCACCACACTTCAGGATCAATGGAATTAGGGTACGGATTGTGCTTCATGCAGTGCCTGATGTGGCAAAAGCTTGAAAAGTAGAAGTTTGCTATTGTAGAGCTTCTTTGCTGCCTCTATTTGAGTCGGACTTTAGTTCCAAGCACACAAACACACACTCACTCTTATTTAATCTTCAGCACAGTTCTGCGAGGTAGGGTTGGTGTTACAACTTGCAGCTGAGGCAACCGAGTCTCTGAAAGTGTCTGGAAACCCAGGCCCTGACCGAGTGGTGCTTACACCGGGAATGCAAGGCTGGTTCATATTTAAAACTCAACCAATATAACAGTGTAAGGAAGAAAAAACACATAATCATATTAATTGATCCAGAGAAAATTCGATATCCAGTCATGATTAAATCTGTTAGAAAACTAGAACTATAAAGGAACTTCATCAACCTGATAAAAGGCATCTGCAAAAAAAAAAAAAAATACATCTAACATCATACTTAACAGTGAAAGTCAATGCTTTCCCCCTTACCTTGAGTAACAAGATGTCCACTCTCACTACCCCTATTCAATATTGCGCTAGAAGTCCTAACCAATGCAATAAGGTAAGAAAAAGAAACTGAGGCATCTCTGAATTGTGAGCTTTTCCTGTTTAACTCCCTTGGTCTCTTCTCAGCAAAACGCTCAGAGTTGAGTTATGGCTTTCCTCATTAAGTATATTGGTTGCACAAAAAAGGGGCAGCACCCATCCCAGTATCATCGATCTTTGGAGTGAATGAGAGGATTTTCTTTATATGGTTCTGGGCTTGAGGTCCAGGAGTTCTCCTTCCTTGCCCTTGGTAAGGGCAACAGAAAAGGTCTATGGCAAGTTTAGAGCTGTGTACAATTGGTATGGGATTCAATGTAAATAGTCCAGCGGTGGTAAACTGGCAGCTGGTAGGTGGATCTGGCCCTCAGATAAGTTTGGCTTGGTCCACATGGAGTTTTAAGGATATTTGAATTAGTCACCAACTTGTAAAAACTGGGAGATTGTACCTAAAATCTAGATTTCTAGGTCGTTTTGAAAACATTGGAGTATCTGGCAACAGTGGGCCTGTGTTCCCAAATGTCAGCCGCCCCGCTGGTAGGGGTATGAATTCCACAGTTCCCAGTCCTCAGCTTATTTGTGTTAACTGCCAGCCCCTGGGTTTGACTTTGCAACCCCTGGGACCCTGAGTTCTGAGTTGGGAATTGAGAGGAACTCAATTCTGGAAACTCCTGAGGGCAGGGATCCAGGTATGCCTAGGAGATTCCCTCCAAGGTGGAGAGGCTTAGGTAGAAGTGCCCTCTTTGCTGACAGAGTTAGCCAAACCCGCAGGTATGCTCTGAGCTGGACCACTCCACACACAAGACTGCCATTACCTCCAAAGACCAGCTGATGGGACCTGGCAAGGAGGGTTGAGGAGATTCAGTCTCAGGTTGTAAAGTATTAAGTTTATGACTTATTTTTTTTTTTTTAAACATTGGGCACTTTTTAAAAAAATTTATTGATTTCAGAGAGGAAATGGAAAAAGAGAGATAGAAACATCGATGATGAGAGAGAATCATTGATCAGCTGCCTCCTGCACGTCCCCTACTGGAGATCGAACCCACAACCAGGCATGTGTCCTTGACCAGAATTGAACCCGTGACCCTTCAGTCCACAGGCCGATGCTCTATCCACCGAGCCAAACTGGCCAGGACTCTTCGTTTTTAAAAATCCTTTGTGGTCTCCCTTTTATGTAAAAGTATAAAAGGGTGGTTCCCACACCTCGTTGGGAAGCTGAACATCACAAATTACAGTGTATCATTTGGGGTGCTTTTGTTTTCAGGAAACATAGCAAAACCAATTAAAGTGGCTTAAATGATGGAAATTTATTATCTCACATAGTAAGTCTGAAGGTTGATGATTTCAGAGTTTGTTAATTCAGCAGCTCAAAAATGAACTTCTTTGGCATTTTCTTGGCTTCTTCCTCATGGTCACAAGCTGGCAGCCATAGCTCCAGACAGCACATCCTCATGTGATAATATCCGAAACCTGAAAGAACTGGAGGGTTAAGCTTTTTTCCTATGTCTCTTATTTATTAGGGAGGAAAATTTTTTCCAGAATCTCCTCAGCAGGCCTTCCCTTGTATCCCATTGGCTAAAACTTGGTCACATGTTAACCTCTAAACCAATCAGTGGCAAAGGAGACCAGGATGTTTTTGATTGATTTGGACTATTCCTAGTTCTTTCCTGGAGCTGAGGGAGCACATTTAATCTGAAAACCAGAATGAAATAAAATTCTGTTAGCAAAGGAGAAGGGAGGGGAAGTGACTGGTAATCACTACCATAGTGCTCTCAAAAATATATATATAACTTTAAAAAAACTTTAATAGTATATGTTCATTGTAGAAAAGTAAAATTTATATTTAAGCAAAAAAGAACACACCCGTACCCATAATTCTATCATCTAGAGATTACCACCATTGACCTTTTGGTATGCAACCTTTTGTACATTAACTGAGCTGAATGGCATGAAATAAAAGAAGTTTTGACTATCTGAAAATAACTAGTTCCAGGGGAAAAAAATCACTTAAAACAGGGACCAAAGTTTTACTGTCCACAGTAAGGGGGAATGGGGGGAGACTTTTGAGTGGGCTTGAAAAATTACATTGCAAATTATGAACATAGATTTATTTATTTTTGACATGCAATAGGAATTTGACTGTAATTGCTATTAGATGCTAATTCTTGATTGAGTATACAGTTAATTAAGGGTTGATATTTTTGTCTTTTTTTGCTTTTAAATCATGTGAGAACATAATACAGCAGTCTTCATGTCATGCTTGATTTCTGTGAGAGCATAATTTTTACAGACTTACTTGAGGCATCGCCAGTTTTCCCAAGGTCTTTTTTTACTTCTTTGATGTTCCAGGCTCTCAAGGCCCCCATTGTGTTGTTGTTCATGATGACTCTCTGATACTCAGTCATGGCCTTTCCAAACTCTTTGACTTTGTGACCCTCTTCACCTCTGGGAAATCAGCCACGTTGCAGAGTTGCCACTTTATTCTGTGTTTGTATCGTGGTGGATGTTGACACTAGTAGCCAGCAAGGTGAAGCCATTGCGTGAGTGGGGGCAGTGGTGCTTTAGTGGGGTCCGATTCCTAGGTGGTCGACTCATTGAAAAATATTTTTGTTGTGATAACTTTTGCTTCCTAGACAACCTCCCAACTGTGGGCAATGGTGACAAAGACCCTTGTTTTAATACATTTCATTCCTCTGAAGGTCCATGTTTTAGCACAAAACCATAGCCTATATAATAAAAGGCTAATATGCAAATCGACCGAATGGCAGAACCATCAGTCACTAAGACGTGCACTGACCACCAGGGGCAGATGCTCAATGCAGGAGCTGCCCCCTGGTGGTCAGTGCACTCCCACAGGAGGAGCACCGCCAACTCACGGCTGGTGAGCACAGCGGCAGTGGCAGGAGCCTTTCCTGCCTCCACTGCAGGCGGGTGGTAAGGAGTGAGGGGTCCTGGACTGCGAGAGCCCCAGACTGTGAGAGGGATATCTGACTGCTGGCTTAGGCCCGATCCCCGGGGAGATCAGGACTAAGCTGGCAGGTAGACATCCCCTGAGGGGTCCCGGACTGTAAGAGGGCACAGGCCGGGCTGAGGGACCCTCCCCCCACCCTGGTGCATGAATGTCATGCACTGGGCCTCTAGTAGTGAAATAAGAAATTACTTAGAGCCGAAACTGGTTTGGCTCAGTGGATAGAGCGTCGGCCTGCAGACTGAAGGGTCCCGGGTTTGATTCCGGTCAAGGAAATGTACCTTGGTTGCGGGCACATCCCCAGTGGGAGGTGTGCAGGAGGCAGCTAATCGATGTTTCTCTCTCATCGATGTTTCTAGCTCTCTATCCCTCTCCCTTCCTCTCTGTAAAATATCAATAAAATATATTAAAAAAAAAAAAAGAAATTACTTAGAAACCTTGACACATTTTGAACCTCAAGAGAAAATGACAACCATGAGCACACAGGTCTTTGTTTAGTTTAAATGGGAATTAACCGCTGCTCTGGATGCGTCTGTTTTGGCATTCCCTGGTGCTTTCTGGCAAACTTGTGATGAAGACTTTATGGACAAAATCTCCAAAAAATCATGGAGAAAAATGTAAGCTTGGAGCATTTTTTTTTTTCCTATAAAGTGGAAATTTGGTTTTGGCGAAAGAATGTGTAGGCCCACTTCGTGACTCCTTTGAGGAATGTTGCTGTCACAAGGCTGTAAAGTCACAAGGCTGGGATCCACACCGAGCTTTCTGGCTTGTTGGAGAAGTAAAGCTAACAGCTGTGGCTTCCTCCTTCAGTCCTTTGTGGAACAAGATAGGGTGTGAAGAGGTGAGATTGGGGAGAGGTGGATGACATTCACTGAGTATAGAATGAAGTGTCTAAAATGTATTACATGGACTCTTAAGTTCCTGAGTCCCCATAAACCCCATAAGACCTACAAACAGCATCCTTATCTGCCTGTTCATCATTGTCTCTCCAGCTCATTTACTGGTACCTGACATATAGTAGCTGCTCAGTTAATATTTGTTGATGAATGAATGAATGAAGAAATATCAGAGTTGGTTAAAGAAAAGAACCAACCAGGGTCAGGATGGGTGGGGAGGGTTGTCTGAGAGGGGTGGGGCTTTACACGTTTTGAAGGATAGTTTACTAAGATGGGAGAGGGGAGCGGGGATGATGTGGAAGTGCGAATGGGTGTAGCGAGGATGACTGAAGCCTATCTGAAGATGCTGACTTATAGGTTACTATGGAGAGTTCAGTGCTTCAGGCTCAACCCTTTGCTGCCTCAGGGGAGTTGGGAATATGGCAGTGGGCCTAAGCCATCAGTCGGACATCCCACGAGGGCTCCTGGACTGCGAGAGGGTGCAGGCCGGGCTGAGGGACCTCCCCCAACCCCCCTCCCCCAGTGCATGAATTTCATGCACTGGGCCTCTAGTAGTTTTATATTAACTTTGATGAAGTTACATTATTATTACTCTATATTCTGAGTTTACATTATTATGCCTGTGGAGATACTGTTCACAGCTGAACTCTGCTCTTTCTCAGGATTACTTTTTTCTTTTTATAATTTTTTTTTTTTTTTGCCCTGGTGTTAGTAATTGCCTTTTTTTTCCAACTTGGTTTTCTATGTACTTAATCACTAATTCTACTTCCAATTCTTTTATTTTTTTATTTTTATTTTTTAAAATATATTTTATTGATTTTTTACAGAGAGGAAGGGAGAGGGATAGAGAGTTAGAAACATCGATCTGCTACCTCCTGCACACCTCCCACTGGGGATGTGCCTGCAACCAAGGTACATGCCCTTGACCGGAATCGAACCTGGGACCTTTCAGTCCGCAGGCTGACGCTCTATCCACTGAGCCAAACTGGCTAGGGCTCTTTTATTTTTTTAAATATATTTTTTATTGCTTTCAGAGAGAAAGGGAGAAGGAGAGAGAGATAGAAACATCAATGATGAGAGAGAATCATTGATCTGCTGCCTCCTGCACACCCCCTACTGAGGATCCAGCCCATAGCCTCAGGCATGTGCCCTGACCAAGAATCGAACTGTGACCTCTTGGTTCATAGGTCAATGCTCAACCACTGAGCCACACTGGCCAGGCCCAATTCTCCTTTTAAATGTGTTGCTCTTCTTTTACTACGTCCAGATATGTGCTGGTGATCCTATTGATATCCTCTCCTTAAAGGTGATTGCTACTGGGGCCTTCTGACCTGCCCTAGGTACCTTCTATGAATGGTAGCTAACATCTGAGAACTTCCTTATCATCCTTGGAATTCCCTTCAGTGCTCTCATGGTGAATTCCTTGTTTCCTAGTTTCCATGTCTTCCTCTTTCTTGATTTTTTCTCTTGTTTAAATAGATCACCTTCTCTAGTAGCTTCTCAAGAAAGGATGTGAGCAAATTGAGATTTTATCTGAAAGACTTGCTGCTTCTCTAATATTTAAGAGATAATTTAGCTGGGTCTAAAATTTTAAGCATGAAATAGTCCCCATCCCTCCCTCCCTCCCACCACCCCAGAATCTTATAGGCATTACTTCACTGCTATCTAGCTTCAGTTTCATTTCGAGAAGATAAAAGCCAATCTGATTCTTACTCCTTTGTGTATGACAAGATTTTTTTTCCTCCTTTTTTTGGAACTTTTAAACTCTCTTCTCTCCTCTTGTTTATGATGATGGGATTTGTCATTTACCCGTTGTGCTAGAGACTTAGGGGAACCCCCTTAATCTGTAAACTCAACTCATATCTTTAGATCCTGAGAAATTTTTGTGAGTTACTTCCTTGATGACTTATTCCTCTCTGTGTCCTCTCTTCTGTTTTTCTAGAAGTCTTGTGTCCATAGTGGAACTCCTGGACTGTTCCTATCATTTTCATCTTTCTCTTGTCTTTTTCATCTCTTTATCTTTTTTATCCTGTTTCTGGGCAATTACCTCAACTTTATTTTACCACCCTTCCATTGAGTTTTTAATTTATGCTGTCATGCTTTTTTCATTTCTAAGAACTCTGTTTTATTTTCTGAATATTTCTTTCTGACAGCATTCTTTTTCTGTGTGAGAATACTTCTTTTTCTTTTTCTTGAAGAATACTTCTCCATGCATAGTCTCTCTTTCTTACAGATGCATTTTCCTTTCTGTTTTAATGTCTGTCTGTCATATGAGTGGCTTCTTCAGGTGTCTGGTGGTTCTTGGCTGCCCACTCATCTGGAATGCTTTAGTGCATGGGCACCACAAAAGTGAAGGGTGCTCTGTGCTTGCAGGAGTTAGCTTGCTGCCGATGAGCTTGGCTATAGTATGGTGGAGCTGAGCCATTCTTTTGGGGCACTTCTGTTATATCTCTCACTCTTTTTCCTTGGGCTGATCATATTCTTCAGAGAAGACTTGGCAATCTTCTGTCTGGAGTATAAAGATCTACCATTATCTGCCCTAGCCAGTTTGTCTCAGTAGATAGTGTCGGCCTGTGGACTGAAGGGTCCAAGGTTCAATTCTGGCCAAGGGCACATGCTCGGGTTGTGGGCTCAATCCCCAGTAGGGGGTGTGCAGGAGGCAGCCGATCAATGATGTCTGTCTCTCTCCCTTTCTCTCTGAAATCAATAAAGAAATATATATATATATATTTAAAAGAATGTAATTCTTAAAAAAAAAAAATCTGCCATTATCTTGAGGGTCTATTTGAGAAGAGGCTAAGGGTTTTAAACTGTGGGATGAAACCTGCATGCTGTCCCCCTTATTTCAGTTTGGTCTTTGGTGCCCCGGGACAGAGACGGAATCTGCCTCCTCTGTGGGCTGTGGGCAGGGCAGTCACTAGGCTGCAGGCAGTGGCTTGTAGCTCCTCAAACAGACCTTCAGCCAATTCTTAAGTTTTTATGTCCTCCTTCACCCCCTCTTCCAGAGGCCCCAGGTGCTGGTAATTACTGAGGCTTGGGCCAGAGCAGGGGATTTTATGGTGAACTTGAGTTGCTTCTCAGCTGTGCCTACTGCCAGCTTAGACTTCTCCTTTCTTGGGACAGTCATCACTTACCCTGTTTTCTGGCTTCCAAGGTTGCGTTGCTGCTCCCTCCTCTCCAGTTCATTTGAACGGCTTCATGTGTTTTTGAACAATTCATGTGTTTTTGAACAATTCCTTTACTGTCATTTCAGTAAGATTTGGGGAGGGAGGAGCACTAAATGCATGTGTTAACTCCACCATCCTTCCATGGAAATTCTCTCCTTCCTTCTTTTCCAAAGAAGTGATTATGATGCTAGTGGACTTTATTGTGTGCTTCCTATACGCTCAGGGCTTTACAAGAATATTCTCAATTGATCCTTAACACAAACCTACAAGGTAGACACAATCAGATGAGGCCCTTTAAAATGAATCCCTGAAATTATTATGGTGGCTGCATATGTAATCCAGAATAAAAACAATTCTAAATTATAAATCAAAACCAGGAAGGCCAACAAAGTTCTAATTTTTTCTCATTTGCCTTGATGGTTTTTAGGAAAGAGCAAATATTGGATCCTTTCCAAATGTTTCTTTATTTTTCCTCCCTTGGAGTGTGTGCATGTGGGCCTGTGTTTACATGACTTGTCAGATCCAGCACTGGAGGCAGGTGCTATTATTAGCCCCATTTTATAGCTGGGTAAATTGAGGCTCAGAGAGGTGAAGAACTTGCTGAAGGTCACTTAAGTGTCAGAGCCAGATCTGAGCTTGATTTATCTGACTCCAAAACCTAAGCTTTGCCCAGTTAGTGGGTGGTGCTGAGCTGGTACACAGCGCCCCCTACCATCCCATGCAGGCTGTTTGCTCCTGCAGGCCTGCCTGTCTTACATCTCAGGGTGTTGAAGGGTCGACGTTCAAGGAGCTGGAGTTATTTAACTTCGATAAATCAACACGATGAATGTAGCTAAAGCACCACTAAAGCTTTCCTGACAAGAACCACCACGGATCCCTGCCACCCATGGGTCCAGGGGCGGGGGAGGGCTGTGAAAGGCAGATAAGATTTCCTTCTGATGTGTTGAGAGACATCAGGATTTGTCACCTGTGCAAGATAGCCACAGGAGTGCTTTGTCCTCACCCAATTAGCACCAAATGGCCACTCCAGGGAAGTGTGTAGGGGGAGAAGGGGGGTTAAAAAAGAAACATCAGCCCCAGGCCGTTATCAGCTTAGGCTCTTGGCTGAACCCTCTCTGAGCTGAGGAGAAGCTCGGGACGGGGGAGGATCCAAACTCTGCTTTGCAAGTTCCCACACTCAGCGGGCTCCCTCTGTCCATGGTCAGCTGGCTCATGCTCACTCAGCTCCCCAGAGGCTGCTCTGTAAACTGGGCAGAGAGAGGAAGGGCACTGATCTGCCCTGGGCTCACTGCTCTGTCAATCCCACACTGCTCTGCCCTTGCTGGCACCTGCAGGACAGCCTCCCCATTTGACAGATCAAAGACACGGAGGCCCAAGCACCAAGTGACTTGGCCCCAGAGCTGAGTGTCAAACCTGGAGACATCACCCTCGGCCGCCCTCAAAACATTTTATCCTCTCTCCAAGGCAATCTGGTGAATAGTGTAGTGCTGTTACCCCCACTTAACAGATGAGGAAACAGAGGCCCCCAAAGGCTTAGGGACTGGCTTAGCCCTTCTAATTAGAGAGGGTTGAACTTGGCCTACTACTCTGTCCTCCTGGGACAGAGTTGCTGTCATCCGATACCACCTCCCTGGCTCACTGTTTTAGATGCCGGTGATGATAGAACAGCCGTGGTGATGGTAATAGCCATCATTAAGCTCTTGCACGTGCTATTGTGTAATTTTAAGTCTTTTGTGTCTCCAGTCTCATTTCATCACTTCCATAACCATGAAAAGCATGGATTTTGAGCTCTGTTTTCCTTGCAAGGAAACTGATGCTTTGAGGGGCAAAGTGTCTTGTCCAAAAGGTGATCCAGGAAATAATTCCAAGTCCTTTTGCTCCAGAGACTGTGTTTCCACAACGCACCCGGACAGCGGGCTGGTGGCATCCTTTCTCTGCCTCTTGGAGATTTTGCAGCAGCTGTTGGCTCTGACCGACTTGCTGGGGGTGAGGGGTGGTGGCGGCTCCGACCTGGCCCGACTTTGTTGAGGCACTGGAGGAGTTGGCGCTCTGAATTATCACAAGCTCAGTTCTTTGGCAGGAAATGAGGAGGGGTAAAGGTTCATCTGAATATGATGAGCCTGTATGGACTGCCCACAGTGTCTTACACAGATGGGAGAGAATTCATTGTTTAAAACAAGCAGTAAATATTGAGCTGAAGAGGCAGACGTGTTCTAGGGAGTGGATTTGGGAAACACTGGCTGACACTAGGTGACGATGTGTTCCTTATGAAGTCTGTGTGTTCCAGCCTCCTCCTGGCAGGCCTGCGGGCCTCTGGCTCCCCAGCCCAACACTGTGTCCACCCAGCCTCGGAGGAAACCTGGCTCCCCATCCCCTTTTTATTTAGCTCTGTTGATTGAGGACCCACTGTGGGGGGTCTAGTTGGGGGCACAGTGTTGGGGGGCAGGTATTAATCAAATCACCACACAGGTTCATGTGCTGTGGAGGGGAGGTTCAGGGGGCTGTGAGGTGGACCCCTTAGGGCCTAGGCTGTGAGGACAGGGGAGGCCTCATTGGGAGATGACATGTGGGCTTAATAAGGGAGCCACGAGGCTCTGGGGCTGGGGCAGAGCAGGAGGGAGAGTGTGAGAGTTGGGAGCTGAGGCCCAGGAGGAATGCTGGTCCTCCTGTACCTACACCGTCTCAACTGGCCAGTTCTGCTATTAAAGATGCCAGGGCTTTGTGTGGGTCTGGAAAGTTCTTGTTGGAGTCCAGCATAAGCCCCTAGAATCTCTTCCTACCTAACTCCTCTAGGGAGGGGAAGGCTGGAGAAGGAGGAGGGCCCTGGCCCACAGAGCAGTGGTTAGGGCCTGGGCTCTGGAGCTGGGTTCGAATCCCAGCTCTGCCAGTGTGCCCACTTCTCTGTGCCTCAGTTTCCTCATTGTGCTGTGAGGATAGTCACTGTGCCTACCCCAGTTGTGAGGGTTGATTTGGACAGTGCATGGGGAACCCTGCCTGGTCAGGGCAGGTGCAGCAGGGCAGGCATTAGCTGTCATCTGTCGAGGGTCCACGGTTGAGGCCCAGCACTGACATTCACCTTGGGTCTGGAACTCTGGTGTGCGGTGTTAGGTAGGCAGCCACTCTCTGACTCGGTGGAGGCTGCGCCTTCATTCCTCACTGGCCCGGAGGTAGCAGTGACCCACGGGGACATGGGATCAGCCACCTCCCTTTCACTGGGTCCCACAGCAGCCTGGCACGGGAAGAAGGGAAGAGAAGCAGTGAGCTGGATCTGTTCAGTTTTCTCCTTTTATGGTCAGCCTGCAGGCCTCTGGCTCCCCAGCCGTAAACCATGAGCTGGTGTTTGGGATTGGGCCGAAATAGCTGGTCTATGGGGAGCTGGCGTCTCTCGAGAGAAAGAGTCCTTAGGCCTGCTGTGGGGGAGGGCCCGCCAGAGCCCTTGATCGTCTCAGAGAGCTCCACACAGACTCGCAGACTCGCACATCCAAGGCCAGACCCCCAGCCTGGGGAGAAGGGGAGGGAGGCACATTTAGGGGTGGGTGTGACACCAACTCTAGGGCTCTGGGCTGGGAAGCTCAGCTGGACAGCGGGGCTGAGGCCCTGCACAGCTCTGCCAGTTTCTCCACCTCTCACCTGCTGCGTCCAGGCCCTCTGCCTGGGCTGCTGGGCCTCCTGGCATCTCCTGGGGATTCCCATGCAGCATCCTTCTCCAGGCAGCTCGGCTGTAACCTCAGCTGTGAAGACTTCCTGTGTCTCAGGAACATCAAAGCCAAATCTACTTTCTGCAGCACTTTGGGCACGTACCCATCATAGCGTGGCTCATGTCTTAGTGGTGTGTCCCGTACAGCGTCACGAGCCTCTCAGAAGCAGAGACTAAGTAGGTCTCAGTGAACTTTGTGTTTCCTGGCACATAGTAGGGTCTCATAACTTGTTGCTGAGTGGATATGTGAATACAGGAATGAGGGTTTGCCATGGCTACTATCTCAGGTGTCTGAGAGAGAGAGAGAGGGAGGAGAGAGAGAGAGAGAGAGAGAGAGAGAGAGAGAGAGGGAGAGAGAGAGAGAGAGAGAGGTTTAAATCTCCAAGCATTTACTGAGTACCTACTATGCATCAAGTCTTGTTCCTGGCACCTGGGATCAGGCACAGCCCTGACCTTCAGGTGTTCGCAGGCTAGCAGGAGAAGCATTAAAAGCAGTTTTGTAACTGTTGAAAACAAATAGATCTGTGCAACTTTTTTAGGAGTCACATTTCTTGATTATAGATGGCATAAAATCAACATAGTTTTTTTAAAAAAAAGCTTCATTGTGCCCTGGTTGGGTGGCTCAGTTGGTTGGAACATTGTCCCATACACCAAAAGGTTGTGGGTTCCATTCCCTGTCAGGTTAAAGGTTTGATCCCCAGTCGGGGCACATGCAGGAGGCAAATAATTTCTCTCTCTCTCTCTTCTCTCTCTCTCTCTCCCGCCCTCTCTCCCTCTCTAAAATCAATAGAAAACATATCCTTGGGTGCAGATTTAAAAGATTTTTTTTTAAAGAAGAAAGGCCCCCAACTTAGCTCTAGGGAAATATGGAGTCAGAGAAAGTATCATAGAGGAGGTGACTCTCAAGATGACATTTCAAGAATGGATTAGGGTATGTACCCCAAAGAATTGAAAACAGGTCCTCAAACAAGAACTTGTACTCGAATATTCATAGCAGCACTATTCGCAGCCCTCAAAAGGTAGAAACAACCCAAGTGCCCATCAATGGAATATGACTGAGCCATAAAAAAGGAGTTCTGAAACAATATAACAGAGATGAGCCTCAGAAAAACCATGCTCATTGAAAGAAACCAGATATAAAAGGCCATATATTATGTTACTGCATTTATGTGCCATGCCTAGAATAGGTAAATCCAGAAAGACAGAGGGCAGATTGCTGGTGGCTAGGGATTTGGGGGAGTTAGAATGAATGGAGAGTGGCTGCTTAATGGGTATAGGGTTTGATTCTGGGCTGACAGGAATATTTTGGTACTAGATGCACAAATTGTGAATGTACTTCATGCCGCTGTCTGGTTCACTTTATATGATTCATTTTATATTTTGTGAATTTCAACTTAATGAGAAAAAGAAATCAGAGAACGGCTTAGGCAGGAAGAGAAGTGGTGGAGGGGGTGCTTTGGGAAGAAAATAACGGTGTGTGTAAAAATGGGCAGGGGTCACAGATTTGCACATTCAGAGAACTTTGCTGCCTTGTGTCAGACGCAAGCTCAGGCTCAGGAAAAATCAGGATCTCCAGGAATCCAGAGGGTTTCCTGGGCCCCCATGGATCAACAAGCAACCCACACTGAGCCTCTCTTCTGCCCATAACCAGAGCTCTGTCAGCTTCCCACGCTGGGAGGCCATGTGTTTCTAATGGGAATGTCCCAGGCCAGAGGTCGCCGGGCCACCCCTAGCACAGAGCCACCCTGGCAGCTTCCAAACCTTGCCCTGGAGCCTGCTCCCTCTCCTGGGGACCTGTGAGGAAAGGCCTCAGGACCAGCAATGGACCAGACCCTCTCCACGGCTTCCCAAGGCTGCTGGGAAAGCCTGCCTCTCTCCCCAGAGCAGGTGGATAAAGATAGCTTGTCCATCGGTCAGTCTCAGCATTGCTCCTTTAAACAGTGGAGGTTGTCTGGGCCAGCCCAGAGCTTCTCGCTCTGCCTGGGTTCTGATCGGAGTCTTGGTTCCTCCATTCTCTCGCCCCTCTGGCCCTTCCTCAATCAGTTTTTAACTGGTTTCCTATTTTGCTCTATTCCCACATGGATTTCTCCCTCTGGGTGGAAGTTGGAGGCACAGGCATCCACATTTCCTCAATTCTAGGGCAAGGAGCTGGTAGTGTGCCAACCCATGGTGCCCCCCTCCACGACTTCCCGTCTACATGGGTGATGCTGACTTCTCTTTCTGTAGAGTGTACCAAGGAGGTGAAAGGTTTACTGTTTCCTTCTTGTTTTTATCTTGGAAGGAAGTGCCACAGACCACAAGTGAGGGTTATCTGAGGAAGGCAAAGCAACCGTGACAAGTGACAAGAAGCAAGGCCTCCGGGGTCATGACGACTGGGGGCTTGAATCCCAGCCTGCACTCACTGGTGGTGACCGCACTCATTTTCTAGGGCTGCTCTGCCCATGGCTGCAAACTTAAGCCTTAAAGCAACGGACTCTGTTCTCCCAGGGCCAGAGGTCCAAAATCAAAGTGTCGGCAGGGTTGCTTCTTTCTGGAAGGTCTGCGGGAGAGTCTAGCCCAAGCTGTCTCCCAGCCTCTGGTGCTGCTGGCAATCCTTGGTGTTGCTTGGCTTGTAGACAAATCACTCCCATCTCTGTCTCCTTCATGTGCCTTCTCCCTCTTATAAATAAGAACAGTGGTCATTGATTTAGGTCCTATCTTAAATCCAGGATGTTCTCATCTGGAGATCTTTAATAGCACCTGTAAGACTGAACTAGAGGCCTGGTGCACAAAATTCGTGCACAGGTAGGGTCCCTAGGCCTGGCCGGCGATGAGGGCCGATCAGGGCCTTCTGGGTGCTGGCTGCCAGGCGGGTCTTCCTTTGTTCCACGCCGCTCCCGGTGGTCAGCGTACATCATAGCGAGCGATTGAACTCCTGGTCTCCCAGTTGAACTCCTGAGGGGACACTTTGCATATTAGCCTTTTATATATATAGACTAGAGGCCCAGCACACGAAATTCATGGGCGGGTACGGTCTCTAGGCCTAGCCTGTGATCAGGGTCATCTTTCCCAGCTGCATGCAGTCAATTTGCATATTACCCTTTTATATAGGATAAGGTCACTTTCTGAGTTTCTGAGTGGACATAGCTCTTGGGACCACAGTTCCACCCACCGCCATGACCTTGGGCAAGTGGCTCCCTTCTGTGCTCTATTTGCCTCATCTGTAAAATGGGGGTGATGCCAGTGCCCAGCTCAGGGGCTGCCGTGGGAATTCAATGGGTCACCGAGAACAGGAGGAACTTAGCTTGGGCCCATGGCGCGGTGAGCGGGAGGCTATTTTTTTTCTCCCTTTCCTAAGTTTTATGATTATAATGGTTTCCTCAAGAGCAATAAAGACTATCTTTATGTTGACCATTTTTGGTGGGCTGAGGGAATGGTTACACAGACTCAGCACAAACATCCACAGGATAGAAGATGGAGAAAAAGTAGGCTCCTTCCTGTCCCGATTCTGTCCCTCAGAGCCTCTCCTCTCTGTTGCCAGTAACAAGAATGGGTTCATAATATATCTGATGCATATACAAGTATTTGAGGGTGGGTGTGAGCGCGTGCGCACGTGTCCTTAAAACACAAAAGGTATGATGCAATGTTACTTAGCCTTTTGTTTTTTAGCTTACTATATCCTGGAGAGTGTTCTGTATCAGATAAAAATCTGCCTGGCTTTTTTAAATGGCTGCCTCGTGTGCCAGTTTTGGCTTTAGCAGAACTTAAACACCAGAATCTGTTTTACTGGTCTGCAGGTGGTAGGCTGGTAAATGGTTTGTTTCTGGTCTTTCGCTCTTGCTGATATTGTTGCAGAGACCACCTCTGAGTCTGTCTTTGGGAACACATGTGGGTGTTCCTGGCTGTTGTAGGGCAGCCCAGGAATTGTGGCAGGAGGCAGGGGGTGTCGGCCTGGTGGGAATCAATGCAGCTGGCTGGAAGACAGGACTGTATGGTGATGAAACATTTCCTCCTCTGGCCTGTGTGTTCCTATGGCCCGTCTCTCTGCAAGGGTCTCCTGTTAGCCCTCAGCTCAGAGGGCAGACTTACCTGGGAAGTGCCTCTCCACACCCCCTGAACCTGGCCCCAGAAACAGATGTGGCCCAAGGTAAGAAACGTAAGAGTGAGAAAGAGAAATTAAATCGTCTTTTGGATTTTCTGCCTTTTGTCCTGATGATTTAGGACAACCAAGTCATCAGACTGTCCATCTGTAATCTTAGGGAAGAGAGAGAGAATTGGTTGGAGGTGGACATAGGATCTATGGAGCTCACCCAGGCATCTCATTCATCTTGCTCTGGGGTGGGCCAGAGCTTCTGTATGTGATGTACATTCCCTGCCTCTAGATATGGTCAGGATCATTATTGTCCTCTCTGATCCCCAGTGAACACAAGTATTGCCTTCTCTAGTCCCATCCATCCATCCATCCATCCTTCCTTCATCCATCCATCCATCCGTCCATCCATCCATCCTCCCATCCTCCCATCTATTCATCTCCCCATCCATATATCCATCCATCCATCCATCCATCCATCATTCATCCATCCATCTTCACAACCATTCATCCTTCATCCATCCATCTAACAAATATAATTGAGCACCTACTATGTCCCAAATATTGGAGCTACAATGTTAAAACAGATAAAGCTGACTTGTCCCTGATAAAACTTGCTTTCTAGAGTAAAGAAAGAGGCAAACACAAGGTCATTCCAGATGGGTCTAAGTGATATGAAAGAAGTAAACAGGTTAATTTTTTAGTGTCCAGAGGGTGTAGCATACACTCCAGTGGACAGAGAATTAGGCCTCCCTGGGAGTGGAGCCCTTGAGATGATGGGAAAGTATCAGCCATGGCAAGAGGTGGGGAGAGAGTGCTCCAGGCAAATGTCCCAGAAGGAAAGAGTGTGTTCTCTCTGAGGAGTCGGTGGCTGTGTAGGAGCTAAGCAGAGGGGAGGGTAATGAGAGAGTGGTGCCAATGAGGTAGGTAGGTGGGGACACATTATGCCAGACATCATAGGCCGTGGTGGGGAGGTTGGGGGCCATCAGACTCATCAGCTGGTTTTGGCAAAGGCGTGGCATTATCCAACTGTTTTAATAAGATTTGACTTCGGATGATGGATCACAATGCAATATATAGATCATATATCATAGAAATGTACACTTGAAACCTATATGATCTTATTAACCAATGTCAACCCAATACACTTAATAAAAAAGAAGATTCTTCAACTGCAATGCAATACCACCTCACACTCATTAGAATGGCAGCTATCAACAAACCAGAAAGTAATGGGTTGACGAGATTGTGGAGAAACCAGAGCCCTGGGGCACTGCTGGTGGGAATGTAAATGGTGCAGCTGCTATGGAAAATAGTGTGGCAGCTTCTCAAAAAGTTAAACAGGAAAACCATATGATTCAGCACTTCTGAGCATGTACCCCAAAGAAGTGAAAGCAGGGCTTCTAACATGTGTGAACCCCCATGGCCATGGTTCATAATGGCCACGAAGTGGAAGCAAACCAAGTGTCCATCAACAGATGAATAGATAAGCAAAAGATGGTAGATCCATACAATGGAATGTTATTCTGCCTTAAAAAGGAATGACATTCTGATACATAGATGAACCTTGGGGACAGTATGCTAAGTAAAATAAGCCAGTCACAAAAGGACAATTATTGTATGACTAGAGGCCCGGTGCACAAAATTCGTGCACAGGGCAAGGGGGTGTCCCTCAGCCCAGCCTGCACCATCTCCAATCTGGGACCCCTTGAGGGATGTCCGACTAAACGGGCAGTTGGACACCCCTCTCACAATCCAGGACTCCTGGCTCCCAACTGCTCGCCTGCCTGCCTTCCTGATTGCCCCTAACCACTTCTGCCTGCCAGCCTGATCACCCCCTAACCACTCCCCTGCCAGCCTGATTGATGCATAACTGCTCCCCTGCCAACCTGTTTGACCCTAACTGCCCTCCCCTGCAGGCCTGGTCACTCCTAACTGCCCTCCCCTGCAGGCCCGGTCCCCCCCAACTGCTCTCCCCTGCAGGCCTGGGTCCCTCCTTCACCTGCCCTTCTCTGCAGGCCCAGTCACCCCCAACTTCCCTCCTCTGCTGGCCTGGTCACCCCTAACTTCCCTCCCCTGCAGGCTTGATCACCCCCAACTGCCCTCCCTTGCAGGCCTAGTCCCTCCCCTGCAGGCTTGATCACCCCCAACTTCCCTCCCTTGCAGGCCTAGTCCCTCCCCTGCTGGCCTGGTCACCCACAACTGCCCTTCTCTGCTGGCCTGATCACCCACAACTGCCCTCCCTTGCAGGCCTGGTTCTTCCCAACTGCCCTCTCCTGCTGGCCATCTTTTTGGTGGCCATCTTGTGTCCACATGGGGGCAGGATCTTTGACCACATAGGGGCAGCCATCTTGTGTGTTGGAATGATGGTCAATCTGCATATTACTCTTTTATTAGATAGGATAGAGGCCTGGTGCATGGGTGGGGGCCAGCTGGTTTGCCCTGAAGGGTGTCCTGGATCAGGGTGGGGGTTCCCTTGGGGCGTGGGGCGGCCTGGGCGAGGGGCCTGTGGTGGTTTGCAGGCCGGCCACGCCCCCTGGCGACCCAAGCAGAGGCCCTGGGATCTGGGATTTATTTATCTTCTACAATTGAAACTTTGTAGCATGGAGTGGAGCCAAGCCTTCTGCTCACTCCGTGGTGGCAGCCATTTCTGTTGGGATTTATGTATCTTCTATCATTGAAACTTTGTAGCCTTAAGCGGAGGCCTGGGCCCGCCAGGGTGTGCAGAAAGCTTGGCTTCCTCCATCACCGTGGGCAACCCTAGCCTCCTGCTCTCTCCAGCTCTGTTGCTGCCGCCATTTCTGTTGGGATTTATTTATCTTCTATAATTGAAAATTTGTAGCATTGAGTGGAGGCCTGGGCTGGCAAGGGCAGGCGGAAAGCTTGGCTTCCTCCATTGCCAGGGAAACCCAAGCCTCCCTCCTGCTGTCTGTGGCTGCAGCCATCTTGGTTGGGTTTATTTGCATATTCCCTCCTGATTGGCTGGTGGGCGTGGCTGGTGGATGTAGCAGAGGTACAGTCAATTTGCATATTACTCTTTTATTAGATAGGATTCCACTCATCTGAGATTCCTGGAGTATCAGATTCATAGAGACTGGAAGTGGAATGGTGGTTGCCAGGGGCTGAGGGAAGAAAGGGTGGGGAGTTAGTGTTTCATGGGTATAGAGTTTCAGTTTTGTAGGATGAAAAGAGCTCTGGAGATGGATGGTGGTGATGGCTGCACAACAGTGTGAATATGCTTACTAGTAATGCCACTGAATTGTACACTTGAAAATGGTCATAATGGTAAACTTTATGTCATGTGCATTTACCACAGTTTTTTTAAATTTACAAGAAGAAAGGCTGCCCTATGAGAATGGTAGGGTGTACAGGCAGAGTGGGGAGATGGGGGAGGAGGATCTGGGTCAAAAGTGATGGTTCTTAGACTGGGATTGGCCCTATTGTTGGGACAAGTCTACAGATTGGAGACCTGATAGTTGGGAGGCCAATCCTTCTATCCCAGAGGCCTCTTCATGCCCTGGTCTCCTTCTTCCCCCCCAAAGAGGTTAGCACAGCTGCTTCTCTGGCCTGGCCAATAGGCCTTACTCCTTCCTTTGGATGGTCCCTGCTGGTCTCCCTAAGCTGCCTTGTCCTCCAGTGCCTTCCCCAACCCCTCTGGCGCCTGGGCCCCTTGGGACCCATGTTCTATTTCCCATGCACTGTCCTGTTCTTGGCAAAGCAGAAAGAGCCCAGGCTCTGGCTCACAATGCTTCAAAAGCCAGGTCGGGCATGGAAGTGCCTGTGTGACTTTGGGCTGCCTAACCTCAGTTTCCTTAACCCAAAAACAGTCTGGAGCTAAGGCCACACAAGGGAAGTGCCTGACAATGTGTCTGGGCCATAGTAGGTGTTTATTAAATAATAAGTGTTGGGTTCAAATTCTGCCTCATCCACTTACTAGCTCTGTAATTGTGGGCAAGTTTTAAAGTTTCTCTGTGCCTCAGTTTCTTCATCTGTAATTTAGGAATAAGAAGTCTAGCTCATAGAATGTGTTTGTTTTGAATGAATTAATACAAGTAAATGCTTAAAACAATGTGTGGCACAGAAGAGGTGCTTAGTGTTAGATACTATTATGTGGTAGTTTCAGGAACTACCATAGTGTTGGATAGCTGGTAGATGCCATAAAAGTATTTGCTGAGTGAATGAATGAATGAGTCAATTTCTTGTGTGTGGATATTTGAGCTTCTGCTTCAAAAAACTCATGTCTTCTAGGTTTGGGGTTGGCTTTTTTCAGACTCGCAAAGCTACATTTTCTCTGTGTCAGGGTTTAGGACTTGGGGACTAGGGTTCTAGGAGCTGGGGGAAGTGGGGTACAGGATTGGATGCTTCTGTCTATGACAGGTTCATGGTCCCGTGGGGCAGAGACACAAGCAAAGGGAGGAAAGTGCAGGCGATATAGGACTATTGAGGTGGGGAATTGCCTCTGTCTTGGGGATGGGCAGGAAACAGCGGCAGCTCCAGAGCTTCTGGGAGGGCTGTGGAGGCAGCAGTGGATTATTTGAGGGGGCTAGTAGTGGGGGTCCTATTCCTCCTAGCAGTGTTGACTATGTGCAATAGTTTGGCAGTGCTGACAGAGACAGCCAAGGCACCCCCTGGCTCCATCACTGTGGGGAAGGCTTCTTAGAAGGGGTGTCATCTTTGAGACGGAGGGACCAGGAAGTAGCCAGGAAAAGAAGAGAAAGGCCTTCCGCAGAGGGAACAGCTTGAACAGAGAGGCATGGAATTGAGGTTCCGGGGTTGATCTAGGTGGGATTACTGGGCATTAAGAGTGAGGAAGCCTGGCCGGTGTTGCTCAGTGGTTGAGCATTGACCTATGAACTGGGAGGTCACTGTTCGATTCCCGGTCAGGGTGCATGACTGGTTTGATGGCTTGATTCCCAGGTTGCAGGCTCGATCCCCAGGAGGGGCCGTGCAGGAGGTAGCTGATCAATGGTTCTCTCTCATCATTGATGTTTCTATCTCTCTCTCCCTCTCCCTTCCTCTCTGAAATCAATAAAAATATATATATATAAAAAAGAGTGAGGGAGACCAAGGTGTAAATCTGGGAAAGCAGGCAGCAGCCAGTCATGGGAGGCCACAGACGACATGCTCAGGAGTTTGGGCCTTATCTAAGGGCACTGGGGAGCCTTGATTTTAAAAATAGCTATTTAACCTTCTGGCTTTCTGAGCAGCACCAGGGTGGTCGGCAAGAGCAAGCACCTTACAAAAGGCGGCAGAAAGGAAGCTAAGAAGAAAGTGGTTGATCCATTTCCTAAAAAAGATTGGTGTGATGTGAAAGCTATTGAAAGAACGCTAGTCACAAGAGCTCAAGGAAGCAAAATCGCATCTGAGGGTCTCAAGGGTCGTGTTTTTGAAGTGAGCTTAGCTGATCTGCAGGATGATGAAGCTGCCTTGGAAAATTCAAGCTCATTACTGAGGATGTTCAGGGCAAAAAGTGCTGACTGGTTTCCATAGCGTGGATCTTTCCCACAACAAAAATGTGCTCCACGGTTAAAAAAAAAAAAAAAAAAAAAAAAAAAAGGCAGACCGTGACTGAAGCTCATGGTGATGTCAAGACTAGTGATGGTCTCCTTAAAAATCAGTTCCATGAGGAAAGGCAGATGTCATGTGTGAGCTGCACACAGCGCCAACTCCAAGCACATGTGAGGGTGTCCCATGTGTGTGCACCTGCATGTGTTGACGTGGAGACGGGGTACATCGCTCCGCACTTCAGCTCCTGCCCTGGTTTTCCTGTCCATGCAGTTAGGGACCTAACGTAAAATCCTTATTTTATAGGGCTGCCTTTGAACACATTGCTTCAACATTCTAATAAAGGCTCATTTAACACCCCCCCTCAAAAAAAAAAAAGATTAGTGCTGGTTATTTACTTCATCTATTTTGTATTGGTTTTACTAAAAAAACACAACAATTAGATTTGGAAGACCTCTTATGCTTAGCATCAGCAGGTCCACCAAATCCAGAAGATGATGAAAATCATGACCCGAGAGGTGCAGACAAATGACTTGTGATTCCAGATCACACTGGAAAAGACAGAAAAGGCTTGCCAATCTATGATGCCTTCCTCAGAGAGGAAGGGAGAGGAGAGAGAGATAGAAACATCAGTGATGAGAGAGAGGCATTGATCAGTTGCCTCCTGCATGCCCCCTACTGGGGATCAAGCCTGCAACCCAAGCATGTGCCCTTGACTGGAATCGAACCCGGGACCCTTCAGTCTGCAGGCCGACGCTCTCTTCACTGAGCCAAACCAGCTAGGGCTCTAGGATGCCTTTGTTCGAAAAGTCAGTATGTTTGAATTGGGAGAATTCATGGAGCTTCACCATGAAGGTAGCGATTCTGGAAAAGCTACTAAGGATGAGGCAGGTGCTAAAAGTTGAATGAACTGATGGGTATGAGCCCCTAGTCCAAGGCTCTGTTTAAAAATCAGACATTTAATGGTGACAAATAAAAAATCCTATTTGCGATAAAACCCCCAGCTATTGAAGATAAAGTTTGCATACCAAAAATTCACCCAATTTAAGTGTGAAATTCAGTGATGTTTAGTAAATTGGCAGTTGTGTAAGCATCACCACAGTCCAGCTTGAGAACCCCAAAATGATCCTTCATGCCCATTTACAGTAACCTCACCCCACCCCCTGGCAACCACCAATCTGTTGTCTCGATGGATTTGCCTATTTTGGACATCTCATGTAAATGGAATCATATAATGTGTGGCCTTTTGCGTCTAACTTTTACTTAGCATATAACGTTTTTGAGGGTCATCCAGGTTGTAGCATGAATCAGTACTTCATTTTTTTATGGCCGAATAATATTCCGTTGCACGGCTATCCCACATTTTGTTTAGCTGGTCATCAGTTGATGGACATTTGGGCTGTTTCCCCTTTTAGCCTTTATGATAATGCTGCTGTGAACATTCGTGTGTAAGTCTTGTAAGGACAGATATTTGCAGGGCTCTAGGGTAGATTCCTAGAAATGGAATTCCTGAGTCATACGCTAAATTTATGTTCACGTTTTCAAGAAACATCCCAAGTGGGAGAGATTTGGAGGAGGATATCCCTAGATGGAGGGAGATGTTGGATCATGATGGGCTGATCATGATGGTGGGCCTGGAGCTGGAGAATGGACTGGAGAAATGCTTGCTGCTGTGGCAGTGCCCATCAGTGGATATGATGCTCTGGTTTCTCAATTATGGCTAACTGGCTGGTAATTAAAGGTGTTGGTAACCCTCCCCATGCCCATAGGGGAGGAAAAGGGCTCTAGAACCTGACTCCATCCCCTAAGGCCATGTTAAGAGGTGATCAGTAATGCCTGCTTAATCACAACAAATCTCACGATGCCCACTATATCTTCCCGAGTTCTCTGGTGGTGAGCAACAGGGACCGACTTGGCATCTTATCTAGGGAAGGGATTTATGGGAAAGTATTGGGGAGCTCACAGGTGGGATGGGAAGACTGGGGAGCCAGCTTCAGGAAATGACAGAAACTGCTCAGGCCCTGGGGGCAGAAGGTGAGGCCCCCTCAGGACTCTGTCGACCCACTTTGATCCCCTGTCCTAGATCCAGCTCGGAGAACCTGATTGGCATAGCCTGGGACCCGTTCTCACTTCTTGGCTGTGGGAGCTGGTGGGGCAGCCCCACCAGGACTGTACATGATGGCAGAGGCAGGACAGGAGACATGTCCCCTAAAGGAACACAGGATGGTCTTCCTGGAAGAAGAGGGAATGGATGCTGGATTTTCAAACCAAAAACTGTCTGCTACCCCACATTCCAGGTGAAGGAACTGAGGCATGGAGAGGTTACAAATATTTGCCCAGGGCCACAGAGCTGGAAAGTGGCCAAATGGACCCCGGTCTGTCTAAATTCAAAGTCTGTGTTCCGCCTGTGACCGAATCTGGACAACGTGGGTCTCCCAGGACCCGCCCCTCCTCTCCCCGCCCAGAGCTGGTGGAGCTGGGAAGGTCACTGTCTTCTGAACAAGCCAGACTCCAGCATCTTTCTGGGGCTGCATCCAGGACTTTGGGGTCTGGAGGAGAATCTAAAAGAGCCCTGCTGGCCTCTTGGCTTTGGTCTTGTCCCCTATGCCTTGGGCAATGAGCCCAGCTGGCCCCTTGTCACCCCTAGGGGGGCCAGTGTGCAAGAGCTCGTATTGGGGGTCTCAGGAGGCCCCACATCCAGACCCTTAGTTCAGAGCTACGTCTAACTCATGGGTGTCTTTTCTTTCTGTTCTCAGATCGAGAGGACCAGTCCATTCTATGCACGTAAGTGGAGCTGCGTTTTCTTCTGTTTTTCTGGCATCGAGATTCAGCATATTAAAGAAGAAGGCCCCTGAGGACAAGGCTCTTTGATTTGTTCACCATTCCAAGCGCCTCTCCTCACCGCATATCTCATTGGGAGTTGACGGCTCACTAAACGTTTGTTGAACAAGAGTTCTCGTTCTCAGTTGGGCACAACTACATTGTCAATGATACCTGGTGGTCTCCCCTTTTTAAACTAGCATTTATTGAGCACTTACTGTGTGCCAGGCCCTGAACTAAACATTTTACCTGCAGAATTGCCTCTAATTGCATGCCATCTCTGTTGGTGAGGAAGTCTTGGCTCTACAGCAGCGGTTCTCAACCTGTGGGTTGCGACCCACAGGTTGAGAACTGCTAGCAGGGTCACCCAAGACCATTGGAAACACAGATATTTACATTACGATTCATAACAGTAGCAAAATTACAGTTATGAAGTAGCAACAAAAATAATTTTATGGTTGGGGGTCACCACAACATGAGGAACTGTATTAAAGGGTCGCGGCATTAGAAAGGTTGAGAACCACTGGCTTATATGAAAGTATCGCTTTATAGTTTCACAATTAGCAACCATATCTGTGCCGCCATATTTGGTGTTTCATGTCATTGTTTCTTTGAGGACTTGGGAGTGGTCAGAAGATATTAACTAAACTTAGAATCGTTCAGCGAATCTTTACCATTCAGGAAAATGCCTCCTGTGGTGGGCAGGGTAATGGCCCCAAAGATCTCCCCATCCTAATCCCTAGAACCTGAGATGATGTCAGGTCACATGGCGTGGAGGGATGAAGGCTGCAGCTACCCTGTCCCTCTCCCCAAGGGGAGACTACAATTGGAGAAAATATAAAATAGATTTTATTTTACTATAGCCTTCTGAAAAAAATTTTTTAAATATATTTCTTATTAATTTTAGAGAGAATGGGAGGAGAGAGAGATAGAAACATCAATGATGAGAGAGAATCATTGATCGGCTGCCTCCTGCACGCCCCCTACTGGGGATCGAGCCTGCAACCCGGGCATGTGCCCTTGACCGGAATCGAACCCAGGACCCTTCAGTCTGCAGGCCAACGCTCTACCCACTGAGCCAAACTAGCTAGGGCAATCCATATGATATTGACGTGAACTACCACTAGCATGTTAACCTTCATTACCTGGTTACAGTTGTGTCCGCCAGCATTTTAACTTCATTTTCCTTCTGTGGTGTTATCCAAGGTAAGTGATATCTGCGAAAATTGTCATTTCACTCTTCAGTTATACAGGGTGGGGCAAAAATAGGCTTACAGTTGTTCGTATGGAAAATAATATAAGCATTAATAATAATACAAGAATAAGCTGTGATCCTCCTTGTACCCCAGCCTGTACATTTTCTGACAGGATGCTGCCTAAAACCATCTCAGGTGCCCCTGGTGTGGGTCCTGCTAGACCTCTGTCCCCAAATGTGGCTGCGCGTCAGTTCCTGGGCAACTGGCTCAGGAGAGGAATGGCCCAGATAAGGCCCAGGGACTCCTGACGCAGCAGTGTGGGTTGGGGCTGGGAAACCTGTGTTTTTATCTAGTGTCGTGGGCACTAGTGCAGCCGCTAGGCCAGCAGGTGAGCCGGCAGGAATGGAAACACTTATCATGGGTCATCTGCACAGAGCACGCTGACGGGATGGCCCAGTCTGAGCTGTGCACACCCCCCTGCTTTGGAGTGGAGAAGGGCTCGCTGGTGGGGCTCCGGAGGGGGCGTCAGGAAGTGCTCTCCTCCAGCAGAGGAGGGCGCGGAAGCCCAGCCCCTCCATGACCCATTTGGGAGCTCAGAAGGGGGTGAGGAACAGGGGCTGGAGGGCCCTGGAGATTTTGATGCATATTTTGCAATGAGAGTGTCTGGCTCATCCCCCAAATTTCTGACGCATCAGTGCAGACGTGTGGCAGAAAGATGCCTGTGGTTACCTGGTGCCTGCAGGGGCTCATGAGAGGTTTCCTGGTCTTGGTTTTTGGGGAGCCTGGGCTGGAGTGAGCCCACCCTGGGCCAGGTCCTCAGCATGTTAGCTGACTCTTTTGACTGAGGAAGTAAAGTGATGGAGGCATTTGGGTTCCTTTCACTCCTAAGTGATGCTGTAACAATACTTGGATGCCCTGAGCAAGGCAACGTGGGACCATTCCAATGATCCAGAGGCCACCTACATTCCTTGTCTAGTCGCTTCTGTCCATTCCAGCTCCAGGACAGGCCAGATTTTCATTCGGGAGGCAGCCAGGATGCTAGACCGGAAAACACAGAGTCCTGGACTCTGCTCTGCCATGTTTGCGTGCTGTGGCCTGCAAGAAGTACTTAGCACAGTACCTGATACCACACACACACACATTCTTCTAACCACTAACTGCTATTTAGCATTTCACAAAAAGGCAACAAATCATGTTATAAACAGAATTATTAACAGTATTAACAGATGCTAACAGTAACTGGCTTTATTTCTAGGCTTTTGCTGCTACAAGTTTCTCTGTGTGCTTAGAGTTGTGAGTGACAAGTGCTGATTAAGGTGCTAAGGCATCCTTTCTCATTGCGGTACGTGAAATCGGAGCCTGCTATCTGCTTTTCAAAAGTGCTCTTCCAGCTTTTTTCCTCAGATGTTCTTTACAGCCAGCTCCCAGGGTCAAAAGGACAGACTGAGGTGATACAAATCCATTTTGCACCAACCGGTGCCAGGCCGGTGGTGAAGTACATAAGTAAGAATTTCAGATGGTGATGGTTGCTATGAAGATAGTGAACTGCACTGAGAAAAGATTTTGACAATTTGTAAATATATTGTTGTTAAACAATTAAGGTAATTATCGATTCCAGGGAAAACCAAAAGTCAGGCAGGAGAGGAGTAATCACAGTGGACAAAGGGGCCCAAATGTGTGTAGCATTTTCATCATCTTTATAATGCAAACCCTGAGTACTGATCTAACTGGAAATACTATATGTGACCAAATCGTCTCCCTGGGGAAGAGGAGAGAGTTGAATGGGAGCTGAACTCTCCTCTTCCATGGAGAGAAATCAACATCTGATGCTTAACAATGATCCAGAGGCCACCTACATTCCTTGACTAGTCGCTCCTTCTTCCATCTTTAAAGCCAGCTTATAGCATCTTCAAATCTCTCTCTCTTTCTCTCTGGCCCTCCAACCATCCTCTTATAAAGATCCTTGTAATCACATTGGGTAACAAGGATAATCCAAGATAATCGCTCCATCTCCAGACCTTTCACTTAATCACAACTGCAAAATTTGGTTTGCCATGAAAGGTAACATATTCACATGTTCCTGGGATTAGGATGTGGGCATCTTTGGGGTGAGGCGGGGCATTATTTAGCCAACCTGAGAGCCCTTTGAACACCTGTGAGCCAGGCCCACGTGTGAGCCATGTGTCATCTGCCAAGGTACCCGGGTAGAAAAATGGCATTGCTCATCTGCATCTATAGAAAAAGGGCATTGCTCAACCAACATCTGTTGAGTGAATGAATTTAGTGCGGTGGCAGAGGGGGTAGGGCGGAATGTGCCTTACAGACAGCTTCCTAGCTGTGTGACTGCACAGGCTGATCATTTATTCGTTTCCTGGGCTATTGTCTGTCTCCATCCTCTGAGCTGAGTTTATGGACCCCAGGTTCTGCTTCCTCTAAAACAGTGCAGTCCAACAGGACTTTCTGAGATGATGGCTTCTGGGGACTTGAAATGTGACTACTGTGACCAAGGAACTGGGTTTTAGGATTTAATTTTAGTTATTTTAAGTAGCCACCTGTGGCTTGTGGCTCCTGCATTGGACAGTGTGGTTCTGAACTATTTCTCACCTCTGTCCACTCCTCAGATCCCACTACTTCTCCATAATTCATTTAACTTCTCTGAGCCTCAGTTTCCCCATTTATAAAATGGGTTTAGTAGGTGCTCCACTGGGCAGTTGTTATAGGGATGAAAGTTTGTTCATTTATGTAAGAGACTGAGAAGAATGCTACTGCCTCATGGTCAGCCCCAGTAAGGATCAGCTGCTATAACAGTGATCTCTATTAGCTCACTCTATTATCCTGTTATCCTTCCTATAACCCGTTCTCTGCCCTGCAGCATTGATTTCTTCCTTACTAGTTCTCAAGCCCCATTCCCCTAATGAAATGGTTTCCTGTACTTCTTAGAATAACATCAACATTTTTTACTTTGGCCTAGAAGTTTGTCTGATCCAGCCCAACCTTTCTTCCCTCATCACTTACTACCACCTTTTCCCTCCTGACTGGCCTGCTGCACTGGGCCCCTTTCTGTCCCCACATGTGCCCAGCATTTTCCTACCATGGGCCTTTGTCCTTGCTGTTCCCTCTGCTGGGTGCTCCCTTCCCTCGGATCTTCCCTACTGGACTCCTTTGCATCTTTCAGGGTTCAGCTCCTCCTCTGGCTGTGCCATCACCAGCTGCACCTTCACCTCTGTCTCTCCCATTACCTTGATAAAGTGATAATAGCCACCTCAAATTATCTTGATTATTCTTGATTATGTATTCATTTCCTTGGCTATTGTTTGTCTCCTTCCTGGAATGTACACTCATCATGGATGGGGACACTCCCTCATCCCCCAGCACACTGCCCCACACATAGCTGATGCTCAGTAATAAGTAGACATTAACCATTAGGAAAAGGGAAATCCCCAAGCCATTCAACTTTTATTGGAAAGTGCATCCAGCCATCCCTGAACACCAACAGTT
Source organism: Plecotus auritus (assembly GCF_963455305.1). Lineage (NCBI taxonomy): Eukaryota > Metazoa > Chordata > Mammalia > Chiroptera > Vespertilionidae > Plecotus > Plecotus auritus. The sequence continues at coordinate 82,799,862 of NC_137774.1, read as the reverse complement.
GAGCTATCCTTATTACATTTCATTTGGGCCATTGCTAAAATCAGCCAGCGTGACGAGGATCTACAAGTTGATAGCAGGGTATAAGCTTTTAGAAGTTATCAGTGGTCAAGATAAGCCAGGTTGGGACTAACAATTTGCTGTAGGTGATTATGTAGTTAAGAAACTGAAAATTAAGCGAATGTAGTTTTTAGTTCTATTTGGTCTAGCATGTAATTCATCCAGTGTGAACAAATCGGAGGCCCTGGGTGAGGGGCTAGTACATGGAGGGGCCCCGGGTTGAGTGTTCAAGGGGTAACTGTGTGTGTGTGTGCAAGGGGGTGGATTAAGAGAGAGGGAGGGTGGGGGCACATGAGACCAGAGAGAGGTGTGTGGGGTCTTCTGGGGTCTTCTAGGTCCTGAGGTCGAGGTTGAGCTTTAATCTAAAATGGACAGGAAAGAGCTGAAAGAGTTCAGCCAGGGCTCAACAAACTCTGGCCAGTGGGCCACATTTGGCCCTTGTCTGTATTTTTGTAAATAAAGTTTTATTGGAACTTTATATCATGACCATTTGTTTTGTGCTACAAAGGCAGAGCTGAGTAGCTGGGACTGAGAATGTACGATATGCAAAGCCTAAAATATTTAGTATTTGGCCCTTTACAGAAATGGTTTGCTGGCACCTGGCTTAAATCGTGGGAAAATATGATATAGTTTACATTTTAATGATAGTATGAATTGATTGTTGAAAGTAATGATACAAACAGAACATACAAGCATTAGAGAAAAATAGTTATAAAAGTAATAATAGCTAACATTTTTGTGTACCTGACTTGATTCTTTAATGTTTTTTGTTTGTTTGTTTGTTGAAATATATTTTTATTGATTTTAGAGAGGAAGGGAGAGGGAGAGAGAGAGAGAGAAACATCATTGATGAGAGAGGATCATTGATTGGCTGCCTTCTGCATGCCCCCGCCCCTGACTGGGGATCGAGCTTGAAACCCGGGCATGTACCCTTGACCGGAATCGAACCCAGGACCCTTCAGGCTGCAGACTGACACTATCCACTGAGCCAAACCAGCTAGGGCAGTTCTTTAATGTTTTATATATTCACTTATTTAATCTTCCAAATAATCGTAAGTGCTTTTATTATGCCCATTTTATAGATAAGTTTCCTTATCTATGAAATGGACATGGGAGTAGTTTAATGACTTGCCCAAGGTCACACAGATAACTGGCAGGACAGAGACTTAAACTCAGGCAGTCAGGTCCTGGAGGTCATTGTGCTATTTTGCCTATTGATGCTGCAAGGGAAGGAGGTATTTCTTATGCCTGGGGAAGCTGGAGGCAGTATTCAGAATGGAGGCAGTGCTTCACTGGGCTTTGCAGCGTATGTAGGAGTTGGATAGCACAAATGCCAGAGGAACTTGCCATCTGCAGGACGGGAATCACATGAGGACCAGGGACTGAACAGCTCTGAGATTCAGAGACCATTTGGCTTTACTACCAAGCACAGACCACAAGCTGAAATGGACTTGGACATGGGAGCCACGACCAGCTATCTGATTTATAAAGTTGTGCAATATAAAAGTGCAGTGCCCCTTGTTTAAAAATTATTCAGAATTTCTAGATGGCAATAAGAGCATTAACTCAAGCACAGGGCCCTCCTCAGGGGGATCCCCGTGGGACTGCACAGGGTGCACACTCATGAAGCCTGCCCTGCACAGGGCTGAGGGGTTAGCAGCCGCCGGGTAGCTCCTTCCAGCCGCGGGGGTTGGACTGATCCAAAGGACTTGGCAGTGGGGTAGTTACAAGGCCGCAGGCTGTAGATAGTCATGAATCCAGGTCTTCCTCCAGGATTGGGGGGGGGGTGGGTCTGGGCTCCAAGTCTCCTATGAAATAAGATAGAGGTTTAGGGTGTTCAGACCAGGAAGGTATTTTCACCCCCAGAGTTCAGGGGTCAGAAAAGCAAAGAGTAATGTTTCTAAAGCAGCCCTGAGCACATCAATCTTCAGACACCCCTGAGCCTGGAGCTTGGGGTGTTTTCTTTGGCAGAACCTCCCAGGACAATTTATTTTTATCAATAGAACTTGGAAACTGTTGAGCCAAGCAGCCCATATGGGGAGACGCAGATTCCCAGAGCTTGTGTCCCACTTCCCCTCCCCTGCAAGGTGGAAAACCAGGCCCTGGTCATAGTCAATCCAGTGTCTTTGTTGTAAAAGGGAGGAGGTGGGAGAGGCTGAAGGCAAAGGTGGGAAATGAGGAAATTGTGGAAAAGGGAATATCAGCAGGAGTGATCTGGGACACTGTGAGCACTGCTGTCCTGACTCTTGTCTTGGATCTGAACGGGCTTAGCACCACCTAGCACAGCCGTGGGCAAACTACGGCCCACGGGCCGGATCCGGCCCGTTCGGCTGTTCTATCCGGCCCGCGGAGCCGAAAGAGCGGAGGGTTCTCTTGCTCTCCCCTCCGCTCCTTTACTTTGAATTTATATTAGTTCACACAAACACTCCATCCATGCTTTTGTTCCGGCCCTCCGGTCCAGTTTAAGAACCCATTGTGGCCCTCGAGTCAAAAAGTTTGCCCACCCCTGATAGCAGGTGGTTTGCCACACTAAGATGATCTTTCCTTCCTCTTGCTCTGATCAGAATCTGGCCCCTCCTGTTTGGGGTGCAGGGACATGTGTCAAGTGTTCTGACATTAACCTGATTCAAGTAATTCATACTAAGGTGTAAATGACCGAGTGGCTTAGTTTATTGGTCCCCGGTTACATTTTCTTTCTTTTTTTTTTAAATTTAATAAATCTTTATTCAGTTATTACAATTGTTCCTCTTTTTCCCCCCATAGCTCCCCTCCACCCGGTTCCCACCCCACCCTCTGCCCTTACCGCTCCCCCGCCACTGTCCTCATCCATAGGTGTACAATTTTTGTCCAGTCTCTTCCCGCACCCCCCACACCTCTTCCCCCCGAGAATTGTCAGTCCACTCCCTTTCTATGCCCCTGATTCTATTATATTCACCAGTTTATTCTGTTCATCAGATTTTTAATTCACTTGATTTTTAGATTCACTTGTTGATAGACATGTATTTGTTGTTCATAATTTTTATCTTAACCTTTTTCTTCTTCTTCCTCTTCTGAAAGAATACCTTTCAGCATTTCATATAATACTGGTTTGGTGGTGATGAACTCCTTTAGCTTTTTCTTATCTGTGAAGCTCTTTATCTGACCTTCAATTCTGAATGATAGCTTTGCTGGGTAGAGTAATCTTGGTTGTAGGTTCTTGCTATTCATCACTTTGAATATTTCTTGCCACTCCCTTCTGGCCTGCATAGTTTCTGTTGAGAAATCAGCTGACAGTCATATGGGTGCTCCCTTGTAGGTAACTAACTGTTTTTCTCTTGCTGCTTTTAATATTCTCTCTTTGTCTTTTGCTCTTGGCATTTTAATTATGATGTGTCTTGGTGCAGTCCTCTTTGGATTCCGTTTGTTTGGGGTTCTCTGTGCTTCCTGGACTTGGAAGTCTATTTCTTTCACCAGGTGGGGGAAGTTTTTGGTCATTATTTCTTCAAATAGGTTTTCAGTATCTTGCTCTCTCTCTTCTTCTGGCACCCCCATAATTCTGATGTTGGTATGCTTGAAGTTGTTCCAGAGGCTCCTTACACTATCTTCAAATTTTTGGATTCTTTTTCCTTTCTGCTTTTCCGGCTGAGTGTTTTTTGCTTCTTTGTATTTCAAATCTTTGACTTGATTCTTGCGATCCTCTAGTCTGCTGTTAGATCTCTGTATAATATTTTTTATTTCAGTCAGTGTATGCTTAATTTCTAGTTGGTCCTTTTTCATATCCTCGAGGGTCTCACTAAATTTATCAGCCTTTTCTAGGAAATTCTTGAAAAACCTTATAACCGTGGTTTTGAACTCTATATCCAGTTGTTGGCTTTCATCCATTTCTTTCATTTGTGACCTGTTTCTTTGTCTCCGCATTTTGGCTGATTCCCTGAGTTGATAGAGTGCCTTTGTGTGCTAGGTGTCCTATAGAGCCCAGTGGCTCCGCTTCCCCAGTTACCTGAGGTGGACACTCTTGGTGCACCCCTTTGTGGGCTGTGTGCATATCTTGTTGTAGTTAAGTCTTGATTGTTGTTGGTATCACTGGGAAGAATTGACCTCCAGGCCAATTGGCTGTGAAGATTAGCTGTGTCTACACTGGGAGAACTTCTGTACTGGAGACACTCTTATGAGACAAGACTTGCAAAAGCCTCTGTGCTCAGCTTGGATGGGGCGGAGTCTCAGGGCAGAGCAGACAGCCTTGGTTTCCCGTCACCCCTGCCCTAAGAGGCCCTCAGGTCTCAGTGTCCCGTGGTAATCGCTGTAAGCACCTCTCAGAGAAAGCCGCCCTCGAGTTCCGCCTGCTGCCAGACAGTCCAGTTTCTCCCTGAATGAGTCTGGGTCCCCAGAGTCTCTCCCGGAACTGGAGTTCAGCACAGTCGGGAGCTTTTGTCTCCCTCCTGCTTGAGAAAGCCAGCCGCGCACTCAGTTGCCAGTCCTCTCCGCGCCCTCGTCTCAGTACCTCTGCCTCCTGCAGCTCATCTGAGTTTCAGTGTGCTTTTCTCTTTCCTTCTAGTTGTAGAATTTCCACTCAGCCAGCCTTCCTGTGGTTCTGGATGATGTCCGTTTTATATTTTAGTTGTAATTTTTTTTACATATATTTCTTTATTGATTTCAGAGAGGAAGGGAGAGGGAGAGAAAGATAGAAACATCAATGATGAGAGAGAATCATTGATCAGTTGCCTCCTGCACGCCCCTTACTGGGGATATGCCCACAACCCGGGCATGTGCCCTTGGCCGGAATCGAACCTGGGACCTTTTAGTCCACAAGCCAGTGCTCTATCCATTGAGCCAAACTGGCTAGGGCTTTAGTTGTAATTTTGAAATTGTTGTGCGAGGCTGCAGTTTAGGTGTTTACCTATGCCGCCATCTTGGTTTCTTTCCCCCGGTTACATTTTCAAAGAGCCTGTTAGGGCAAGTGAAAACACCCAGAATGTATGACTAACTCTTTGATGAAGTGGGCTCAGGGCTTTGCTCTGTCTTTTCTGTATTCCATTCCTTCCTTTGACTTGTCCTAGAAAGCAAGTTCTTAAAGGGTTGGGCCTGTGTCATGGAATAACTCGTTAGGATGTGGTAGAGAGAGTCCTGAATGCATTGGAACCAGAGCCCTGACTTTCCATTCTGACTGAGCCCTGACCTTGCTGTGTGGCCTAGGGCAAGTTGTTCACCCACTCTGTGCTAGCATTCCTCTTCTGTAATAACGTGGAAGTGATATGTCATATCTTCGGATTGGCAGGTGGAGGTAAAGGAGGGAATGCATGTGAAACAGCACAGGGCTTCTACTCCCCCTTCAAACTCCATTCTCTCCTTAAAATTAAGAAAAAAAAATTTTTTTTTTTTTGGTACCTCTCATTCCCATTTTACAAAATGGGAGGCCCTGTGGAATAATGTGGCCACTGGGAATAAAGACCGTTGGGAAGGGAGAGGAGTGCTAATGCTGGCGTGAGTTGTTTCTTTGTTCTTGGCAATTAGACACTTGATTTCTGGGCCGTGGGGCCTGTAGGATTGGGTCCAGCAATTAAAGGCACATGTTTCTTCTTTCTTCTTTTTTTAACCACGAGCAAAGTTATTAATGGGCCCTTGGCAGAGCAAATTAATTTTTTATTTCCTAATTAGGAAGAAGAGCAGGGACTGCGCGAGCACTGGTGGCACGGGTTCAGCACGGAGAACCTTGAGCCGACCTTGGGGTGGACACGTTCTTCTCCAGACTTAAAAAAAAAGTTATCTCCTGCATTTCAGAATATTCAGTGAGCTGAGGAAATGAGGGCGTCTAGGCAAAGGAAAGAAACACAAAAAACAAGCAAGGAAATGAGAGGAGAGGATGAGAAGGAGGAAGCTTGGGCTGAGGCCCTGTCCTTCCCTCTCACTGGGAATGGTGGGAGTCAGAGGCAGGGTCTGGAACTCTTGCATGAAACAATCCCGCTGTGATGCTCTCTGGTGGCCAAGACAGGCAGCTGGCTCAAGAAGGCCATCTTGGTAAAAAAACAAACAAAAAAATTACCCTCATATTTTAGGAGCACTCTTGATAAGACAGCGCCCTGCTGATCTAAACCTATCAGTCATTTACACCTCAGCATGAATTACTTCAACCAGGTTTATCCTTTGATAGACGATCAGAGTGGGGTTCTTCAGAGGATGAAGGGGCTTACACTTGCTCAGTGGCAGATGGCATAACCAGTCCTTTTTTTCTGGAAACTTCTAAAGCTTTTACCTTAGGTCCTGACACCCTGAGAGATACCTATGCCCCTTCTGGAAAGCTGTCTCTTGCCTAATTTTTCCATCTCTACCAAAGTTACTGATACTTAAAAGTAGGTAATTTGTAGTGACACTATTCTGTATGAGCCCTAATGTAAAAACTATGGACTTTGGGTAATAATGATGTGTCAGTGTGGGTTCATTGATTGTGACAAATGTACCACTCGGATGGGAGGTTGATAATTGGGAGGCTGTGCATGTGGGGACACAGAGGGGTGTGGGAACTCTGCGTACTTTTCATTCAATTTTGCCTTGCACCTAAAACTGCTCTAAAGAATATAGTCTATTTTTTTTTAAATTCCAAATAAACTAAGTGTAGACCTTGATAGGAAAACTAAGGTTTTCTCTTTTACTCTCTTCATCTGAATTCCTTCTGCATCCTCGTAGGAGGAGTAGATTGGGATAATGGTCCAGGGTTTGAGGCCTAGCCTGTGCTCTGCCAGCGGTGTGACCTTGAGCAAGTCACTTCCCCGCTGAGAGCCTCGGTTTCCCCATTTGGCAGACAGCACGGGGCTGCAGAAGGCACCCGCAGAGCACCTGTGTAGGGTTATCTGCCGTGGGTCACGGCTCCCGTGTCTTTCAGAGGCGAGTCTGGAGCCGGGAAAACGGAGAACACCAAGAAAGTCATCCAGTACCTGGCCGTGGTGGCCTCCTCCCACAAGGGCAAGAAGGACACAAGCATCACGGTGAGTGGCAGCTCCCGGTCGGTGCTGTGCCTTCGCGGAGGGGTCTCCGGGCCTGTGGCCTGGCCGAGTTACAGGCAAGCACCGTACAGAGGGCCGGACTCCGCGTTGTGAGCACTCGGGTCCATGTTACACTGCCCCCTTCCCTGACAGCTCCCAGGGGGGTCATTTTCCACCTGAGGGGTGCGTTCGGGTCTGGGCAATGCCTTGCCTCAGCCAGTATCATCATCGGAGGGGCCTGTTTTGTGAAATGAGAGGAGCCCTCTCCCCAGTGCAGGGAGGCGTCTTGCTTTCTTTCCATCAGGGCTTCTCCATCGTGGCCCAAATTGTCACTCTGCACGAGATAATTTCTCTGTTGTGAGGCCGTCTTGTGCCCTGCAGGGTGCTAGCAGCATCCCTGGCCTCCATCCACCAGATGCTGGTAGCGACCCTCCCCCAGGTAGGACCCCCAAACCTGTCTCCAGACACGGCCAGGTGTCCTCTGGGTAGCAGTCCCCCCCGAATGGGAACCATTGCTTTATATCAAACATGTCAAACTCTCGGTTCACGGGCCGCATGCCTCGTTTATTTGGCCCGTGTTAGTCTTCGAGTTTGACATGCTTGCTTTAAATGAATCTGTGAACTCCCTAGAGTGTGGCCCCCCCTGTCATTCCTCCACATGTCTCGGATGGGGGCACCAGGGGATGGGAATATAAGTGTCACTCAGTATGTGGGGTTCGGTCCAGTGCCAGTGGCAACCTCTGCCGTGTGCCATGGGGTTCCAGAATGTGCTCCAGTGATGAGTCCAAGAGATGCTGTCATTCTAGTCCCTGAGCTTCCAGACATGGGGGAAAGAGAGAGAGGCATCAAATACGCCCACAAATGACCCACGGTGACTCAGTGGATTAGGGCTTGGGAGAAAAGCAGGTTTCTAGAGTGATCCCTTCACAGCCCATCCTTCTCTTCCTCCTCTCTGTCTGAGGCATGCCTGACCCGTCCCAGAGGAGGGGACCTCTGTGGGGCGGCATGAAGGACTTTCCCGCGGGAGAGATGGCAGCACGGAGGCTGAGGGTGGCCTGCTGCTGGCACTCAGAGGCAGCCCTGGAGTGGCCACAGAGACCAGCCAGTCTGGAGGCCTGCGGCGATCTGGGAGGACACCAGTTTTAGCTTCAGGAACCTTCCTCCCTGGCAAACAAATGCAGAATGCCCGAGGCCCTGAGCTGCCCCTGGCATGCCGTGTAGGGAGAGAGAGCCGCAAGGTTTGCAGGCCAATTAACCGCTGCTTCCACTGCCTTTCCCTCCCCTAGAACAGTAATATAAGAAAGAATAATCCTATATAATAAAAGGGTAATATGCAAATTGACCCTAACGGCAGAACAACCGGGAACGACCGGTTGCTATGACACGCACTGACCACCAGGGGGCAGACGCTCAATGCAGGAGCTGCCTCCTGGTGGTCAGTGTGCTCCCACAGGGGGAACACCACTCAGCCACAAGCCAGGCTGATGGCTGCAAGCACAGTGGCAGTGGTGGCGGGCTCCCAACTCTGTGGCAGTTGGACATCCCCCAAGGGCTCCTGGACTGCGAGAGGGCACAGGCCAGGCTGAAGGACCCCCCCTGCCAGTGCACAAATTTTTGTGCACCGGGCCTCTAGTTCTTTTAATAATAATGATGGATCTTTATCCAGTGCCTGCTGGGCGCCAGGCACTTCTTTCTCTGCACATGTGAACACGGCTCAGACAGTCTCTCATCCGATATGGTCTCAAAGATCCCACCACGGCTGCTCCCACCACAGCTGCTGCGGTTACCAAAACCTTTGAAATGTCTGGGTCACTAAGACATTAGACATGGGAGTGAGCAAACCTGAGGGAAAGGAACAGAATCGCAGGGGAGCTGCGGCTGTCCTGGTTACCTTGGGGAGCGCCGGCTGCTGGGGGGGCTGAAATCAGATGTCTCCAGCCCTGATGTACGTACGTGTGATTGAAATGACACTGACGTTTGTTTTATACTGTATTGTTCAACCACAGCAAGGCCCATCTCTTGCCTACGTGAGTAACTGGGAGTGTTTTCCTGGTGTGTACGGGAGGCATGGAGTGTATTTAGATCTGCATGGTCCTGTTGCACCCACTGAGCCCTGTAGCTGATGGTAGAATGGGCTAGGCCCCCGAGGTTCGCAACCCAAACCAACAAACGCACCCAAATACTGTCCTGCGGGTGTCCGATGCCAGCGCGGGGTGTGGGGGTGTGGTGGCCCCCCGCAGGACTCCCCAGGGTTGTCCTCTAGCCTGTAATGGGTTTCCCCGGTTCAGAATGAACCCCCCCACCCTCCCCACCAACGTGCCCACCACCAGTAACCTGACCTGGACTGGCCTAGAGACATCGATCCCGTCAGGTTGAAGGCTTTAGGATTGTCTGGCCCTAAAGCTCCCTGGCTTGACTGACAGTCGGTAATGGCACTGCTGTGGCATGCCTCCTCCCTGCATCACCCTACATTTCTCCCCGAGCCCTGTCCCCTGGCACTGGTGTGTCTTTGTGCATGTGTGTGCAGTGTGTCTCTCTCCTTGCATGCTGGTTGCTTGACCTAAGGCGCCCGAGATGGGGGTCTTAGAGGTTGCGATGCACTAGCTTTGGTGGCAGGGTAAGGCCCCAGCTATGCGACACATAACCGGGTCTTGCTCAGACCTCTGCATATGTAAACTCATGTCTAACGCAGAGCTTGGGAGGCTGGCATATGGGGTTCAGCCTGGAAGAGACCCTCAGGGGATCACACTCAATCCTTCTCGGCTAGACCCTGGGCAGCAGTGTCACGGATGGATCAGGAGAGTCAGGATTCTAGTTGGGGTCTGCTCCTGTGTGACCTTATCCAAGATGCTTACCTTCTCTGGGCCGTAGTCTCATCCATAAAATGAGTCGTTTGGACCAGATCCCCATGATAAGGGCTCTCCTGAGAAGGATCTTTTGGCCCCATCAGCTGGACTTCCCATTCTAGAAAAGGCCTTTTTCTGTGGGATATAGGGATCCCAAGTTTATGTGGACAAAGTGATCCCTTTAGACCTCCCCACCAGCCAAGGAAAGCCCGTCGCTCTCATCATAAATTTCCACAATCCCCGATTCCAGGACACTAGTTCTGTTAGTGGCTGGGTTTTCACAGAGATGACACCGTGGTTCCCCCTCCTTCAGGAGCTGCAGAGGAGGAAGGCATATGGGCACACACACAAACAGCAGCTTCCTGTCTGGTCCCTTTAGGGACAACTGCCCTGGTGTGCAGAGGAGCAGCAGAACGCGGGCACTCCCTCCCTTTCCCCTTTAGAACGTCCCCGGCTTCTTTTTAGCCCAGCCCTGCTGCTCTGGAAAAAAAAAAAAAAAAAGGACAGGGACATCAGACAGAACCAGGAGAGAACCCTCAGCACCCACCACCCCCAGCGAGACCTGGACAAGAGCTTGGACAGGGAGGCCTCCGGGCCAGGCCGCTGCCGCCACGGTTTGGGGCTAGGCAAGGAGCAGCTCCTCACTTCCGGCATCACTTACCTCGTTGGCCCTTTGCTGGTTAACCACGGGACTGCCTTGTGCACAGAGCCCCTCAGAGGGCCGGTGGGCTGGGCCAGCCTCCGCTGCATTTAACCTGCTGAATGGAGCTCAGGAACCTGCTTTGAAGCTTTGTTCCGCGGTCGGTTAGAAGCGTTCCCGGTGGGTTTTGCACATTCCTTACGTGTCTTCCACGGGAGCCTTCCGGAAACTAGTCCCACAAAAGGAGACATTGCAACTGACCAAAAAAATCGCACTAAACCATCAGGGGGGGTTTCGCGTGAAGGTGGTTGCTTGTTAAACATAAACAGCAGCAGCAGGGCCGTGTGCAGTGGAGCGGGCAGCTCACCTCCGTGGAGTGCCCTGCGCTGGGACGTAGGTGACATCCCCAGGGTGGTGTGGTGTGAGGTTCTGACTGGCGTGGATGCGGCAGGAATGAGCAGGCCACTGGGGAAAAGCGGCCTCCTGGGGAACAGGTCCCAGCTGCCAGCTCAGCCAGTCGTCTCTTCGGAAACCCTCGAGTAAATGTGGACATCAGTGTTGGGCTCTCATTCGGGGTAGCAGATAGGAGGGAGCGAGCCTGTGGGTAAGAGCTGAGTTTTGGGACAGCATCCATGCAGGGCAGAGCTATCAGTGCCTGGGTCTCTCTCTCCAGTAACTAGATATGAATGAATTTTAGGGGGAGCTGGAAAAGCAGCTTCTGCAAGCAAACCCGATTCTGGAGGCTTTTGGCAACGCCAAAACCGTGAAGAACGACAACTCCTCACGATTCGTAAGTAGCAAAGCCGTGTGGGTTTCGGGAAAAAGGCCCAGGTCCTGGGGGGCCATCTCTTGCCTGAGAAAGCAGAGTATGTGTTTGCAGGGGAGCCTGGGATTGAAGGTATAGAGGCACAGGCCACATTTTGCTCTGTGTTTTCAGTTCTGTCGTGACCTTCCAACCCTGCCAGGGCCCTGCCACTCCTTCCTTCATTCAGTATTCATTCAACAAGTACTCATCGAGAATCTTTTGTGTACGAGGCACCCTGCTAGGCATTTGACATTCATAATTGATTCAGTAAACATTTATGAGCACCTAGTATGTGCTGGACACTTGTATCCAATACTCATTCATTTATTCGGCAAAACATGAATTGACTACCAACTAGGTACCAAGCACATACATGCTTCATAAACATTTATTAAGCACCTACTTCATACAGTCATTCTGGTAGGTATTTTTATGCATACCATTGTTAAATGTTGTTTTTTTCATTTGCTCAGTTCATTTTTGTTAAGCACCTACTGTATATCAGGCACTGAACTAGGCTCACAGGATCACAGTGAACAATTCAGGTGTGGTTACAGCCTTCATGAAGCTTGAGGTCTAGTTGGGGAGCCAACAGTCAACAAGGCAGGAGGTGCCACCTTCCCGCACACACTCCCCCAGGCTTCAAGGCCTCTCCTTTCCGCTTGAGCCCAATGGGGACAGGAGAACCCTGAAAGTGGGTGGTTGATAACACCTAGAAAAATTTTGTTGCACAAACTAGAGTGGCTTCCATGGGAGAATCGGAAAGATACGTTAGAGTGGGAATTCTGAGGAAAAATTGAGGATTTTGGAAATCTGGGGGAGTGCTGATTGGGATATCCCATCACTGGGGGCCTCTGCTGATTTGCAGGTGCCCCTCTGAGCTGTCACTCGCCTGGGAGGGGACCCTGTGAAAATCTGGTGGAAACCTCTGCTCTGTCCCCTGGCACTGCTCTGCCCAGCACCCCTGTGTCCTCTACACTCACACGGCAGTCCCCAGCCCTGTCAGCCTCGAGACCCACTTTTTATAATAACTATGCAACGTCCCCTTTCCTTCCCAAAATTAGAGTTGCAGATAACGTACTACCACATCAGATGAAAACAAATCAGCATGATGCCTTTACTATCAGGAGAAATAAAACAGTTCATAACTGTGCATTTCAGCCTGTCAGTGCTCAGGCCAGATGACCTGAGCAGACACAGTGGAACAGTCATTCACCTGCATTTACATCCAGAATCCGGGGTCCCGGAAGCTGCAAATGCAGACCCACAGGGGGAGGTTGTCTGGGGACTGATGCCTGGGACGGGATTTTCCGAAATACTCTTGGGAAAGCTCTGAACCAAAGCACAATTTGCTCTCGAATGTCACATGGAGGTGACATTCTTCTATTCGAACAACATTTAAAATGTTTGTGTGTTTATCTGAAACAAGGTCAGGTTCTAGGTCAGCTAATTACAAACAGGTTTTTCACTTCCGTGACTGTCAGATGGGACATTTGAAAGTCATAGGGGATGTGGCAGCGCTTGGTGGCTTGGATTCTCCCGGTTGTTGCAGGATGCTCAGCAGCCTTGGCCCCTGTCCGCTAAAAGGAGTGGCCCCCACCATCCTGGGACACCCCCCATCAGCCACGTCCCCAGATTTCCACAATCCTCATGGCAGATGTGCTGCCTCCATTGAGAAGCACTGCATTTGCATGTTGCAAACCAGGGTAAAGTTAGTTTCTAGACATCATAAGTGAGGGCAAATTCAAAGTTAATGCTGAAAATGTCCTCCGCTCACTGGTGCCCATGCTTTCTTGGGAGGAAAGGTGGGGGGTGGGGGGAAGTGCAGGACCAGCAGGTTCTCTGTTTCAGCTGCAATGATTTTGGTCCTCCCAGTCATTCTACTGTCTTACTTCCTGATGGGGAGAGTGAGGGTTTTGCCAAGACCTGAGCAAGCCTAGGGGGCTGTGTCCACTCCGGTGAATACCTCCCACCATGTGCATCGTGGTGGGCGGAAATGATGTGATCCTTTGTCAGCTACTGGAAAGTAGGTAAAGGCCTGGGGCTGAGGGATGGTTTGGGGGTTCAGCTGAGGCAGAGATAGGTGGGTGGGGCAAGTTCTCCCGGTTAAGAGATTTGATAAGCCCCAGGGCTGGGGGCATGGCCCAGACCTGCCCAAACAGCCTCCTGTGCAGGCCTGCTCGGATAGCGCGGCTGCTGGAGTCCCTGTCCACGCTCACCTGCCCCACAGAGGAGGTTATTTTACAACTGCATGAACTTGGGCCTGACTCACTGTGGAGGACCCAGCACTTTCCTGGGTGGGCAGCGTGGAGGGAGCCCTCCAGCCAGTGAAAATGGCAAAACATGCCTCCTCCTTGTGGCTCTACCTCTCTCGGCCTCAGTTTTCCCACCTTTCAAATGGGGGTAGCTATGACGGACTGAAGGTCATGTCTAGAGCCGAGTGAAACTGTACTTGTGAAAATGTTTTATAAGTTCTGTGCTCCGTAGGCCCTGGGTCATCCCAGCTCAGAGATGGTGGCTCCTTCCAACCAGTTCCCTGTGAGACTCTGAGGCTGTGGGGTCCCCCCTGCCCCCTGAATGCTCCCTGCCATGGCCCTGCCCACTTGCCTGCAGGAATGGGTGAGGGGCTGAGGCCGGGGAACTGACCACTTCCTGTGCTTTCCTGTTGGCAGGGCAAATTCATCCGCATCAACTTTGACGTCACCGGTTACATCGTGGGAGCCAACATTGAGACGTGTATCCTTTGCTGAGCCTGGGCCCTGTGGGAGCCCCAACCAGCCAGCCTCCTGCCAGAGCCTGAGGGCGCCCCGAAAGGCACCAGAGCTGTCCCTCTGTCCCCAGGGTTCCGTCCCTCAAAACCCTCAGGCCCTGGGGGTCTTCTCCCTTAATAGCAGGCGTTGTGGTGTGGTCGTCCAGGGCTTGAACCCCAAATAGCCTGCATTTGACTCTGGGTTGGCATCTCCCTAGCTGAGTGACCTTGGGCCAGTTATTCAACTTCTCTGTGCTTCACCAGTGAAATGGGGATGGTAATAGTATACCGACCTCGTAGAGGTGTGGGAAGAATAAAGTGAATTAATTTACGAATTAAAAGCACTCAGAACCAGGCCAGGGATAGAGTGGGGGCTGGATGAGTGTTGGCTAGTGTGTGAACTCCACCTCATCCTTATCAAGCCATGGTCCAAGGCCAGTCCCAGGGCCTCTTGTTCTTAGAGAGCTGGTCTGTGACCGGCTCCAGCCCACAGATAGGAAACTGGCCGGAACGAGCTTTCCCAGGGGAATGGTCATGCTGCACCGGACACACAGAGCATCTCGGGAGAACCTGGATGGTGACATGGAGCCCAGTTGGAAGTTTCTGGACTTGGGGACCACATCAGGGGTTTAGCAATTGATCAACGTAGAAGCATTACAGGCGCCGCGCGGCCTCAAGGGAGTTATCTTTCCATGGCTGCTTGTGGACCGTTCGTTCGGCACCGGCAGGACCCAGGGGAGGGCTGTGGTTGCACTTGGCGCCTGGATAACAGGGAGGCTTTGGGACGGCATGGGTCCGGGTCCCGGTCTCAGCTCTGCCATCTGAGCTGCGGGGCTTGGGCAGGTCTCTTACCCACGCCAAGCCTCAGTGTTGCCCCCTGTAAAGTGGGAATGATGGCAGCACCTACTGGTGGAGCTGTCCTGGAATTGTGGTTGAGTGAAATGACGTGCACGGCCCTTCACACGGTGCTTGGCCCGAAGTGAGCCTCTGATCCATGGTGGCTGTGATGTATGGTTAGTTAACCTTCACTTAGAGCCCACGAGAGGCTACGTATGATCTCTTTATTCCATCTGGTACAACGGCCCGCCACCCATCTGCCCTTCCCCACCATCCTCAATGGTCTCCATGCCCAGCTGCCCACCCTACCCGCAAACACTCCCCCGCCACAGCAGAACAGCTCTCCTAAGATTAACTGGCAGGGTTTGCAGTCTCTCTTCCAAGGCCGGTTCTCTGGGTCAAGGTCGCTCAGCCCACCAGAACTGGCACCCACTCGGTGAAGCCCAGCCCCTTGGCTTGGTGTTTGGGCTGCCACCTAGCTTGGCCACTTCCTAGCTGTGCCCTCTCCTGGGAAATGTCCCTCCTGGAGCCCCAGTTTCTTTATGTGGAAAATGCAAATGTTATTCACACTTACTTCCTAGGAGGGTTTGTGAAGCTTAAATGAGACAATGCGTGTAAAACAGAACAGAGATTACTAAGTCATAGAGAGGGTAATTATTTTTACTCTGTAATATCTAAAAATAGCTCACTCTTGCCCTAACCGGTTTGGCTCAGTGGATAGAGCGTCGTCCTGCAGACTGAAGGGTCCCAGGTTCCATTCCGGTCAAGGGCATGTACCTTGGTTGCGGGCTCATCCCCAGTGGGGGGTGTGCAGGAGGCAGCTGATCGATGTTTCTCTCTCATTGATGTTTCTAACTCTATTCCTCTCCCTTCCTCTCTGTAAAAAAATAATCAATAAAATATATTTTAAAATAGCTCACTCTACAGAGGGGGAGTCAGTGATGGTTGTTGGGGTCTTTTGACTGCTGTCATTTTATGCTTTTCCTTTTCTCTCTATTCCCCTCACTTCTCTCTGGCCTGGGGACTGTGGCTGTACCCAGAGGTCTCATTTTGGATTCCAAAGCCAGAACCAGAAGGTTGGCCCGTGTGAGGCAGGGTGGATGGCTTGACTCGGCCTGTCAATAAAGCTCCTCAGAACTCTCTGGGGAGCCTTCCCCTTGTCCTGGAGGTTTTTCCTCCAGCACCTCATGCAACAGGGACTGGGGAAGAAGGTTGGGTTCCTGCAAGGGGCACACCCATGGTATCCCCAGAATTCTTAACTCCTCCCAAACCAGATCTGCTAGAAAAGTCACGGGCGATTCGCCAAGCCAGGGACGAGAGGACGTTCCACATCTTTTACTATATGATTGCTGGGGCCAAGGAGAAGATGAAAAGTAAGTGACTAGCAAGGATGCGTGTTGGGAGGCTTCAGCCCTTCCCTTCATCATCATCCGGGGTCAGTTGATCGGCTATTAAAACAGCCTGAGATCCTGCCAGGGAAAGAACTATATCTTTGGGTGGCAGATGCATCATTCGTCATCTCCTTTCAGTGAGTGTGGCTTTTGCTCAGGTGTTCTCATTTACTGAGCACCTACTATGTGACAGACATCGAGTCCAATTAGGCATTAGGTAATTAATCAAGTCCAATTAGACTTGGAGACGTCAAGTTCAATGAGACACAATCTGTGCCTTCTGGGAAGGGAGAAAGACAATGGCTATATTTGCCAGATTATAAAACTTGCAAGTGTATAAGATACAATGTTGTAAGGAATTTGGAGGGGAGGTGGGACTAAGCACTTTCATTATATATGTTTTGAAAATGACTTTTGAAGTGGCCTTTATAGGGCACAGGCTTCACAAACTTTCTGAAAAGGACTAAATAATAAATCTTTTAGGCTTTTTGCAGGCCACATGGTTTCTGTCACAACTACTGGGTTCTGCTATTGTACACAATGGAAAGGCCGCCAAGGGCAAAACATAAACCAGTGGGCACAGCTATAGTCCCGTAAAACTTTATTTACAAAAACAGGAGGTGTGCTGACCTCTGTTGTAGGGAAAATATTGTTTTATATAAAAACATACTTTCTGCCGTTAGGAAGTGATACATTCTCGACATGTAGTTTTCTACTAATTCTTAAAAGAATATATAAATCACCTCGCTGAAAAAGGAACATACCAGTGAGTTTAGGTACATGATACAGTCTACATTCTAGTAATAAGTTTAAGATTAAAACTTTAGGAAAACAGTACAAACTCTACTTCCCATCATTTTTGTGGCGCCCTTTAGTTATTTAGGTTAAGAATTCGGTGTATTGCAATAATGCCACCACTAGAGGGGGCAGTATTCATTGTTTCTTCTCGATGCTTGATGGTCTGGAGCAATTTTGGATTAAAGGGGGCATGCTCAATGGATGCTATACACCCACCAATAGGTAAATTAGTGGTTACAGTGTGGACACTATGGGGTGGCCCAGGGAGAAATGTTTACATTCCTCCTTCTATTTAGCACCAAAGTCAGTAGTTTGGTTGTTTGGTAACTTGGGTTTCAGTTTTGTGCTCTGTTGCTGGTCTTCCAGATGTTAGTTAGGGGTGAGGCTAGCAACCAAGACTCCCAGGAACCATGTGTATTCTTTTCTTTTTTTTAATTTAATCTTTATTGTTCAGATTATTACAGTTGTTCCTCTTTTTTCCCCCCTTAGCTCCCCTCTACCGGTTCCCACCCCACTCTATGCCCTTACCTCCCCCCGGCACTGTCCTCATCCATAGGTGTACGGTTTTTCTCCAGTCTCTTCCTGCACCTCCCGCACCCCTTCCCCCCCAAGAATTGTCAGTCCACTCCCTTTTTATGCCCCTGATTCTATTATATTCACCAGTTTATTCTGTTCATCAGATTTTTTTATTCACTTGTTGATAGATGTGTATTTGTTCATAATTTTTATCTTTACCTTTTTCTTATTCTTCCTCTTCTGAAAGAATACCTTTCAGCATTTCATATAATACTGGTTTGGTGGTGATGAACTCCTTTAGTTTTTTCTTATCTGTGAAGCTCTTTATCTGACCTTCAATTCTGAATGATAGCTTTGCTGGGTAGAGTAATCTTGGTTGTAGGTTCTTGCTATTCATCACTTTGAAAATTTCTTGCCACTCCTGTCTGGGCTGCATAGTTTCTGTTGAGAAATCAGCTGACAGTCGTATGGGTGCTCCCTTGTAGGTAACTGTTTTTCTCTTTCTGCTTTTAATATTCTCTCTTTGTCTTTTGCTCTTGGCATTTTAATTATGATGTGTCTTGGTGTGGTCCTCTTTGGATTCCTTTTGTTTGGGGTTCTGTGCGCTTCCTGGACTTGTAAGTCTATTTCTTTCACCCGGTGGGGGAAGTTTTTGGTCATTATTTCTTCAAACAGGTTTTCAGTATCTTGCTCTCTCTCTTCTTCTGGCACCCCCATAATTCGGATGTTGGTACGCTTGAGGTTGTCCCAGAGGCTCCTTACACTATCTTCAAATTTTTGGATTCTTTTTCCTTTCTGCTTTTCCGGCTGAGTGTTTTTTGCTTCTTTGTATTTCAAATCTTTGACTTGATTCTTGCGGTCCTCTAGTCTGCTGTTAGGTCTCTGTATAATATTTTTTATTTCAGTCAGTGTATGTTTAATTTCTAGTTGATCCTTTTTCATATCCTCTAGGGTCTTGCTAAATTTATCGGCCTTTTCTAGGAAATTCTTGAAAAACCTTATAACCGTGGTTTTGAACTCTATATCCAGTCACTTGTTTTCCTCCATTTCTTTCATTTGTGATCTGTTTCTTTGTCTTCGCATTTTCACTGCTCCCCTGAGTTGGTAGAGTAGCTTTGTGTGGTAAGTGTCTTCTAGGGCACAGTGGCTCAGCTTCCCCAGTTACCTGAGGTGGACACTCTTGGTGCACCCCTTTGTGGGCTGTGTGCATATCTTGTTGTAGTTAAGCCTTGATTGTTGTTGGTATCACTGGGAGGAATTGACCTCCAGGCCAATTGGCTGTGAGGATCAGCTGTGTCTATGCTGGGAGAACTTCTGTGCTGGAGACACTCTTATGAGACAAGACTTGCAAAATTGCAAAAGCCTCTGCGCTCAGCTTGGATGGGGTGGAGTTTCAGGGCGGAGCAGACAGCCTTGGCTTCCCATCAGCCCTGCCCTATGAGGTCCCTGGGTCTCAGTGTCCCTCGGTAATCACAGCAAGCACCTCTGAGAGAAAGCTGCCCTCAAGTTTCACCCGCTGCCAGACAGTCCAGTTTCTCCCCAAATGAGTCGGGGTTCCCAGAAACTTTCCCAGAACTGGAGTTCAACGCAGTCAGGAGCTTCCGTCTCCCTCCTGCTTTAGAAAGCCAGCCGCACACTCAGCCTCCCGTGCATTCAGCAGTCAGTCCCCTCTGCGCGCGTGCGCACACACGCACCTCCAGACCTCTGCCTTCTGCAGCTCCCGAGTCTCAGTGTGCTTTGTTTTTCCTGACAGTCCAGATTCCCCCCGAATGAGTCTGGTTTCCCAGCGTCTCGCCTGGGACTGGAGTTCAGTGCAGTTGGGAGTTTCCTTCTCCCTCCTGCTTTAGAAAGCCAGCCGTGCACTCAGCCACCTGTGCACACAGCCGCCCGTCCTCTCCGCATGCGAGCCTCCGTACCTCAGCCTTTTGTAGCTCCTCTGAGTCTCAATGTGCTTTCCTCTTTTCTTCTAGTTGTAGAATTTCCACTCAGCCTGCTTTCCTGTGGTTCTGGATGGTGTCCGTTTTGTCTTTTAGTTATAGTTCTGATATTGTTGTGCGAGGGCAGCAGTTTAGGTGTTTACCTATGCCGTCATCTTGGTTTCTCTCCAACCATGTGTATTCTTGATGGTGGATCTTGGAAGAGGTTAGGCATTTAGAGAAAATAAAATCTTTTAAATTTATCCATAGTCTGGATAATGAGGTCTTGGCAAAGACCCAAATTCCTTGTGACTTTAATCAGGCATTTCAGTTAATCCAAGGGCTTGAGTTAACTGGTGTCTTGAGTCAATTTAACCTTGAGTTTATCAAGTAGCTTCCAAGTGACTTGACCCATAAAATACCTTTATTTTAAAATAAAAGTATCTCACTGACTTTCCTTCCAAAAGTATTATATAGTCTGGCCTAATTAAAGGTTGATCTGGAAGAGGACACTTGATGTCTTGTTATAAAAGCAAGAAAAAGAAGCAGTTGCCCTAACCCCGTGGTCGGCAAACTGTGGCTCGCAAGACACATGTGGCTCTTTGGCCCCTTGAGTGTGGCTCTTCCACAAAATACCACGGCCTGGGTGAGTCTATTTTGAAGAAGTGGCATTAGAAGAAGTTTAAGTTTAAAATATTTGGTTCTCAAAAGAAATTTCAGTCGTTGTATTGTTGATATTTGGCTCTGGTGACTAATGAGTTTGCCAACCACTGCCCTAACCAGTTTGGCCCAGTGGATAGAGCGTCGACCTGCGGACTGAAGGGTCCCGGGTTCGATTCCGGTCAAGGGCATGTACCTTGGTTGCAGGCACATCCCCAGTGGGGAGTGTGCAGGAGGCAGATGATCGATGTTTCTCTCTCATCCATGTTTCTAACTCTCTATCCCTTTCCCTCTCCCTTCCTCTCTGTAAAAAATCAATAATATATATATATATTTTAAAAAGAAGCAGTTATAAATTGGGGGGAGAAAAGGGTGGTGGCTGAGGTACGAAGGTATGTAACCATGACCTTACAGAAAACGATGTTAAATAGATGTAACCATATAAGCAAGAAGTTGGCAAATGTTTTTGCTAAAGGGCCAGGTAGTAAATATTTTAGGCTTTGCAGACCATACAGTTTTGTTGGTCTTGTCGCAACTACTCAACTCTGCCTTTGTAATAGGACAGCAGCCATAGACAGTAGACCAGGAATAGAAGTGGCTGTGTTCCAATAAAACTTTATGTACAGAAACAACCAGCAGACCAGATTTGCCAACCCCTGACATAAACCTTATCTACTGATTCAACTGGAAATAGTTGGTGGAGAGGGAAGATGGTGTAAGAGAGCTCAATCTTTATCCACCTTGGTAGGAAGTCAATAGATAATATCTAATTTTGACATATTCAGAAATAGTCTATTATATATGATATATATACATCATATTACATACAGTAATATGTAGAGATCATGGTAACTACCAGAAGAAACAGCTAAAAGAGATAAAAGCAGTTATTGAGGAGTAAGGTGAGAGTCGCAGAAGGGGTGGGACAGATAATGGCATTTTTATTATAAACCTTTTGGTAGTAAATTGATTTTAAAAATTCATGTGCATATATGATTTTATTTTATAAAATTTAATAAATGGACGAATAAAGAGTGATCTAACTTTCCAGACACCTGTGTTCCTGAAGGCAGGGTGCCTTTGGGCAATTGAGATAAAGGTGTCCCTCCTTCTGGGTCAATGCAACCCCATGTCAGGGGTCATGGCTTAGCCGGTAGAGCCGGCTGAATTTCAGCTGCCAGGTACCCTGGGGCAGTGCATAACCTGCCCCACTGTAGGAGGCCAGTGGTGACTGGAGAAGCCATCTATGAGATGATGCAGAAGGAAGGTTTTAAGTCATCCAAGTCTTAGGAGGGGGAAAGAAACTGTGATGGTCCAGACCCTTTACCAGATTCCAGTCTTCTGTTCAAAGTAGTTGTGTGCCCTCCTGACCACACCCCATCTTCCCCTCCTTCCAGGTGACTTGCTTTTGGAGGGCTTCAGCAACTACACGTTCCTCTCCAATGGCTATGTGCCTATCCCAGCTGCCCAGGACGATGAGATGTTCCAGGAAACCTTGGAGGCCATGGGCATCATGGGCTTCAATGAAGACGAGCAGCTGTGTAAGTCTTCACACCTTGAGACGGGGGCTGGCGAGGAGACCTGGATTCTTGCTCTTGTTTCCACTGGAATCAGTTAGGGATTCTTCTCTGGTCAGGACACATTTCTGTTCTCTGCATTCCCCAGCCCTCCTTCCCCCCAAACAAAACAGGAGAATGAAAAGGAATATTACTGTAGGTGGTTTGTTGGTATTTTTAAAAAGTGGCTGCATATATTAGGGCTCTTTCAGTTACAAGTGACCCAAATTGCCTTCAGCAAAAAGGAAAATGATTCACTCATAGAGCTGAAAAGTCAGGGACACTGGTTTCAGGTACAGTTAATTCTAGGGGTGCAAAGGTTGCCTCTAGAACCTGGTCTCTCAGCATTGACTTTAGGTAGGCTGTAGTGTCTTGGCAGCAAAGTGGCTGCTGTAGCTCCAGCCCTTGCTTCCTTGGGTTTACGTCCAACAGAAAAGCACAGAGTGGATTCTCTGCTTGAGTTCCTAAATGGAGTCTCACTGACTCCTATGGGTTGCCCTAGGTTGATGTTGTTATACCTGAGCTACTCGTAGCCAGGGTTGTGGAAAGCTCTGAGCAGCTTAGGTCTCTGTTCTGTTCTTGGACCTGGAGGTAGAGAGGTAGTTGGCCTCCTCAAGAACATGTGGGCAGAGGATATGGGACAGGGAGTAATTGAGGCTGGGTTTATTCGGGCTCTTCCTGGAAAGCCAGTCTGGTGATAGACCAATATTGATTAACTAGAGGCCTGGTGCATGAGATTCGTGCACTGGGGGTGGGGGGTCCCTCAGCTCGGCCTGAGCCCTCTTGCAGTCCTGGACCCCTCAGGGGATGTCTGCCTGCCAGCTTTGGCCTGATCCCTGGGGGGATCAGGCATAAGGCGGAAGTCAGACATCCCTCTTGCAGTCCGGGGCTCTCACAGTCCAGGACCCCTCACTCCTTACTGGCCGCCTGCAGTGGAGGCCGGAGAGGCTCCCACCACCACTGCTGCACTTGCCAGCCATGAGCGTGGCTTCTGGCTGAGTGGTGCTTCCCCTGTAGGAGCGCACTGACCACCAGGGGGCAGCTCCTGTGATGAGCGTCTGCCCCCTGGTGGTCAGTGCATGTCATAGCGATCAGTTGTTCCACTGTTTGGTTGATTTGCATATTAGGCTTTTATTATATAGGATATCATCAACCACCGACCAAGAGACACACTTGCCCTTGAGAATAGGGCAGCTCAAAGAGATACCTTAGTCTCCACACTGTGCTTCAAGAAACACTTTTCTTTCTGGGTTGGATGTGCCCCAATGTTCGAGGTTATTCTCTTTTGGAAACACCAGGGCAGGATTGTGGAAAATTTCCCTTCCTTCCCACGCCCCCTTGGAGCCCCAGAATAGTGCTAAGGTTGCTGAAGCACAGCAATAGGGAGGGGCAGTTCCTCTTGAGATAAATTGGGGCCCAGAAAAAGAAGGTTCCAAGGGTCAGTTGACAAATGGACGGTGATTGTGGATTTTGGCCAGGGTTCCATATCAGAATCCAAGGTTAACCCTTTCCGAATGACCTGGGCTCTCCAAGAATAATTCATTTTATTTGGGGCATGAGTCAGTTTTGCTTCTAATCTTTTGCTTTAGACAAATGCAACTAATGATTCAGTACTTGCTATGTGCCAAGCATTTGCTAAATCCCCCCCTTTTTAATGTACCATGTCCAGTTTTATTTGAATAATAAACTGGAACATACTAAAATATTGATTGATAGAGGATTTATTACATTGTTGTTTGCCCTTAATAAATAGAATGACAGGGCTATTTAAGTTGTTTTAGAAATACATTGGCTTATATGGAAATGCTTGTATTTAAAGTGAAGATATCAGGGGACAAGGCAATACACTAAGTGCTTTATGTGCATTATTTAATCACAACAACTCTATGAAGTGGCTGCTGTTATCCCAAATTTGCAGAGGAAACTGGGCACAGAGAAGTGAAGGGACTTGCCCAAGGACACACAGCGAGTTACTGGTAGAGCTGGGACTCGCTCTCGGGTCTTGTGGACTCCCAAGCCCTATTTTTGACTTACTGTGCTCTGCTTTGTCTGTGGGAAGGTGGCTTTTGTCCTTTAAACTCTTAAAATTCTGTGTCAGAGTCATGGTTTGGTAACCAGGGCTAGTGGGAGCCTAGTATATTCTAAAATGAAGACTCACATCATTAGCAATGATGCAGAATCCCTCCATGAGACATAGTTCCCTTCTCTGCTCCCTTCAGTGTTTCGATGGCTTTCAAAGAGAGAGTAGCAGTTTGGCACCTACTAGGCCATCAGCTCCTCTCTGGTACTTGCTAATCTCCCTTTTAACCCCAAGAGTAGAGCCCAGGCCCAGCACCTCAGCAGGCCCCAGCATCTTGCTAGAATTTGATAATGGTTATAGTTGCTGTGTACTTATGGCAAGGGAAGCTCATGTTTCACTTAAGATAGAGCTAGTTTCCAATTAAAGTAATTCTAAAGAAAGAAAAGTAAGCGGATGTAAAGAAAAATGTTAAGTAAGTAATGGAGCAGATGGTATGCAGGTAGAGCAAGCATGAAGATGAGGGAGTGGAAATGACTGAGGTCCACAGGTCATGGACTTAGACTATTTGTACATCAATCCCAGTTATAAATTCAGAGCTCCTCCCAACCCTTCACAAAGAGGCTGAAGGAGAATGGGGGTGGGGGTAAGGGGTGAGGCTCGAGCCCCAGAGCTTCATAAGGCTCTAGGTGACCATGCCCCTCTGTTTCCCGGAGCTCAGTGAGGGAGGCATACTCACCCCAGGTTACAGAGAGCTAGCAACAGTGTAGGACTGGAATAATAGTCCTATATAATAAAAGAGTAATATGCAGATTGACCATCACTCCAACACACAAGATGGCTGCACCCATGTGGACACAAGATGGCCGCCACAAGATGGCCTGCAGGGGAGGGCAGTTGGGAGGCACCAACCCTGCAAGGGAGGGCAGTTGGGTGCAATCAAGCCTGCAGGGGAGGGAAGTTAGGGGTTACCAGGCCTGCAGGGGAGGGCAGTTAGGGGCAATCAGGCTGGCAGGGGAGCAGTTAGGCATCAATCAGGCTGGCAGGGGAGTGGTTAGGGGGTGATCAGGCTGGCAGGCAGAAGCAGTTAGGGGCAATCAGGAAGGCAGGCAGGCGAGCAGTTGGGAGCCAGCAGTCCTGGATTGTGAGAGGGATGTCCGATTGCCCATTTAGGCCCGATCCTATCAGGCCCTAAATCGGGCCTAAATGGGCAGTCGGACATCCCTCGAGGGGTCCCAGATTGGAGAGGGTGCAGGCTGGGCTGAGGGACCCCCCTTCCCCCGTGCGCAAATTTCGTGCACCAGGCCTCTAGTACAACATAACAGCATTAATGTTTATTGGGCACTGACCATGTTTAGGCACATTTAATCCTCCTGACAGTCTTAGGAGGTAGGAGTTTTTATGGGCCTTCAGATGGCAAAACTTCAGGCCACACAGCTGCTAAGGACAGGCCTGGCCACTAGTCCCAGCACCTGTGCACTCAAATACCCCCAGGCACAGACTAGATCCATTTCCCAGACTTCAGTCATTGATGCTACTTCTGGGTTCCATCTGTATTGTTGGCAGAATATTTTTATGAAGAGGTGGATTTCTATAGCTCATCTGCTCTAGACTTTGTCTTAACAATTTCTGTAAAATGACTAATTGTATGCCTTGGTTTTATTATTTCTAATAAATTAGGATAAATACCTAACTATTAAAATTTTTAATAAATTTCTCATGCCACCTAAGATTACCTATTTTGTGTATCCCTGGTAGTACACATGTCACGTGTTGGAAACCCACTTTTTATTCCTCAGTAATAAAGAGTGGTGTATTAGTTTCCTGTGGCTGCTGTAACAAGTCACCACAAACAGAGTGGCTTAAAGCAATGGGAATTTATTCTCTCTCAGTTCTGGGGACTGGAAGTACTGGGGCAGGCCCCTTGCTTAGTCATCTTTCCTGACATAAACATCATGAAGCAGGTGCTACTGTTGCCATCTCCATTTTGCAGATAGGGAAGCTGAGGCTCAGGAGGCAAAGCTGGGGTTTGAACTAGGGACTTCATAACTCCCGGGTGCCTGTTTTCAACCACTGCCCCAGGCTGCCTGCCTCAGCACCCTCGCCATTTGTGTCGCCCCTCCAGGTCGCCACTTTCCTGTCCACCAGCTCTTTTAGTTGGTTCATCTCCTGTGGCCGGAGAGTGGCCACCGTTCTGTCATGAGCATGTTATCTATACCAGAAAGTGCAAACTGCTGGCTCCTGGACCCACAGGAGAGATTGGCCTCCACAACATATAAATTTTTTTTAATTGCCTTGCACATTTAAACATGGATAGATTTCACATAGAAATCTGGGTTTCTATTACCTTTGCAAAGATCACAAGTCTGGCAGCACTGGGCTTGCCTCTCCCATAGCCATGCTTGGATTGGCCAAGCAGTTCCCCTTCAGGCGGGGTCATGGCGCCCAGGAGTCCCCACAGTCCCCTTTGTTCATTTAGACCAGTGGGTCTCAACTAAGGCGAGTTGGCTCCTGGGGTGGGGGTGGGGGAGCGGTGGGGGACGGGACACGTCTGCCAGAATCTGGAGACATTTCTGGTCGTAACTCGGTAAGGGGAGCACTACTGACATCTAGTGGTTAGAGACCAGGGATGCGGCTAAACATTGAGCAGCGATGCCCCTGCAATAGGGCCACGGCTGAGAAACCCTGAGGTAGGCTGTGTCCCTGGGCTCTGCAGGCCTGTCATCGATCCCGAGTTTAGATCCCCAGTTTACAAACCATGAGTATAGCACTGGGCAGTTTGCAAAGCCCCTTTCATAGGCTATTGGTAAAAGAAACTACCGTAGCAGTGCCTGGTCCACAGCAGTGTTCACATTTTGGGGGGAACGTTTTCTGCAGTGGTGATGGGAGAAAATGGGTGGGGGATCGGCCAGCAGCCAGGCCTTTTGCTGAGCTGGGCCAGGGTCCCTAAGGTATGAGGGAAGCTGTGGTGAAGGGCTGTCACCCCAGCTTGGCCCGAGGACCCAGAGAAGGCTGGCACTCCAGGATTTATTCCTAGAACACAATGATTTCTTCTTGGAAATCCTAGGCGACTTGCACTGAGTTCATCTAAAGCCAGTTATTAGCATTAATCCTCCATCTATCCATTATCCATCCTCCATCCATCTCCCCTCCCTCTGCATGTGTATCTGGATCCTGGATTAGGCTTTGGGAATACAAAGATGATAGGACAGTCCCCACTATCCAGTAACGCATGGTCTTATGGGGTTTCAAACACAGAACCCATTTTACCAGTAACATGGCTTGACTATGGAGTCAAAAGGATTCCAAGGGTCTGGGAACACAGTGTTTTGTCTGGAGGCACCTGGACAACAGGGGGAAATTTCTCCTTCTTCATCCTAACATGAGCATCTTGCACACCCAGCCAGTATATGTTGGGAAGTACAGGGTTTGGTTTTATTTCTTAAGTAGCTTGTATTGACATAGAATTTACATTTAGGAAGTTGTGTATGTCATAAGTGTACATTCGATAAATTTTTATAGATTGAACACCCCTGTGCAACTAGCTCCCATTTTAAGTAAGAGAACACCACCAACTTCCTTACGTTCCTTCTAGCAGCTTCCCCCAATCAAGAATAATTATTCTGATTCCTAACGGCATAGTTTTGCCTGTTCTTGAACTTTTCATAAAGGGCCTTATATGGCATGTTCTTGTTGCATTTGGTGTATTTTTCTTTAGCATTTGTGTTTGTGAGATACAGCTGTTGTGTTGTTGTTAGTAGTAAATCATTCATTCTCCTTGCTACATAGCAGGGGCAGGGGCTGACAGACGTGTTCTGTAAAGGCTCGATAGTAACTATGTTAGCCCATCCGGCTGTACAGTCTCTGTGGCAACTTTTCAACTCTGTCATCGAAGCACGCAAGTGACCGAGTGCGGCTGTGTTCCAATAAAACTTTATGTAAAATGGCAGGTAATGGGCTGGGTGTGGTCCACGGGCTGCAGTTTGCCAACCCCGGCCATCCAGTATGTATCCCCTTGTAGCACCCAGTTTTTAGCAGTCATTTGGAAATGTTCTCCCCTGGCCAGCTTTTCTCTCTCATTAGCAGGGCGTTGGGTAAATTTGGCTTTCTCCTAAAAGCTCAGAATGGACTCTCTTTAAGAGAAAGATGTAGCTGCCCAAGGGTTTTTAGAGCCAGGCCTCCAGAGCACCTTGGTGTTGAAGGCTGTGTCTTATCTGCTCTCCCCTCCCCGCAGCCATCCTGAAGGTGGTGTCGTCCGTCCTGCAGCTGGGCAATATCGTCTTCAAGAAGGAGAGGAACACGGACCAGGCGTCCATGCCAGACAACACAGGTGGGCCCTCTCCCCAGGAACTGACGGCTTGGGTGTGGGAGGGAGGATCATACTCAGTCTTTGGTTGATTTTCTGGACGAGGTTACTCGGGATATTAACAAGAGCTAAACTAAGCTATTTTCACTGACTTCTCTCTTTTTTCAAACTTCACTGCTGAAGTCCTACGGTGGGAAATTCTTGAACCAGAATGTGGGAGAAAAGAACTAAGGGTTTCAGATCAGGAAGGATCCTTAGGTAGCATCGATTCGAACCCCACCCCATGTTTTGTTTAACATACTTTCCAGCACGCACTATATGCCAGGCACCAGATAGGGAGAGAAACAAGACAGGAACAGCCATTTCTTATGGCACCTGTGGTCCTACTGGGGAGACAGACCTCACCCAAGCTTCCCGGCGAACCATCGCCAGATAAAATAGAAGATGCCCATTAAACTTGAGTGTCAGATAAACAACAAACACACTTGATTATAAGTATGTCCTAGGTAATGTTGGGGAATAAATCCTATATTCTGTAATATGTTATAATTCGGTAATGTAATTCCAATACTAAAAAAAGTGTTTATTGTTTATCTGACATTCAAGTTTAACTGGGCATCCTGTATTTTTTTTCTTTTCTGAATCTGACAAATAAGCAGCATTTTATGTTTTGAAAAGATCGCCTGGCTACCTCTGTGCTGTTGGTGGCTGAGCCAAAAGGATAACATAGGTTCCCAGCTCCCACTGCAGCCCCAGCCCCAGCCCCAGCCCCAGCCCCAGCCCCAGCCCCAGCCCCAGCCCCAGGCCCAGGCCCAGGCCCAGGCCCAGCCCCAGCCCCAGCCCCAGCCCCAGGCCCAGGCCCAGCCCCAGGCCCAGGCCCAGGCCCAGGCCCAGGCCCAGCCCCAGCCCCAGGCCCAGCCCCAGCCCAGCCCCAGCCCCAGCCCCAGCCCCAGCCCCAGCCCCAGCCCCAGCCCCAGCCCCAGCCCCAGCCCCAGGCTGCATATTGTGTTGCTTCTGCAACCCCGGGAGCTTACCCTCCCTGAGACCTGTCAGATGTTTCCTGTGTTGCACTCCCCAGTGTGGCACGTTACAGGAATCCGCACTCTGAGAGAAACCAGGGAAAGAGAAACCCAAAAGCACCCTTGCAAAGAGATGGGGAAACATCCTAAAACCACTCTATTCTATCACCCGCCTTGCATGTGCGAACTATCACGCAACACTAGTCTTCATGTTGATGGAGAATTTTTTTTTTTTTTTTTTTTTTTAGAAAAAGCTTTTAAATGCAGAAATACAAATGTAACAAGAATCCACGAGTCCACCATCCAGAACTGCCGTTTGGGAACATTTTCTAATACTGCTTTGTCTTTAAAATGAAACAAAGCAACATAGATTTGCAAACATAGTGACAGCCCTTGTTCTCCCAGCTGGGTCCTCTCCTCCCGTGCCTCCCGGCAACCACAGCTGTTCTCCACTGCGCGTCCTTCAGCCTTCTCTTTACACTTTCACTCACATGTGGTAGAACGATATAGAAAGTTGCTTTGTGAGTGTTTATAATTTATATAAATGATAGCACACTAAAGATACCATTCTTCGACTTGATTTTTTTTTTTCTATTCTATACTCACCATTGTCTAGATCCGGGTTTCTCCATAGTGGCAAGACCTGGAGTGACAAGCAAAAAAAGTTTCCAGACTTTGCCAAATGTCCATCCCCTGGGGGCAAAATCATCCCCAGTTGAGAACGAGAGAGAGAGAGAGAGAGAGAGAGAGAGAGAGAGAGAGAGAGAGAGAGAGAGAGAGATATGGGGGGGGGGTCATCCCTTTAACTGCTATTTGGTATTCCATCTTATGAAAATACCATGGTATGTCTGCTCCCATATTAATGGGTTTCAGGTGTTTCCAATGTTTTGTCACTACCAGCAATGCTGCACGACGTCTCTTGGAATAGTGGAACAAGTGTTTATTGAATAGTTGACTTCCCATATCTGACCTCATTTAACCCTGTTACAACCCCACAGGGTACCAAACAGCTGACTCTTTTTACAAGCCGAGCAAAACAAGACTCCAGGAAGTTGAATGGCTTTTCCATAATCACATGGTTAGGACGTGGGAGGGGGGCGAGGGCTTGAACCTAGAACATCTGGCCTTAAGCCCCCAGTTGGAGCACACCTCCATCCCACCCTGTCATAGCCTCTGAGCAGTGCATTGGGGGTGGGTCACTAATAACAGCAGTTCTTAGGACTTTCGTATGCTGTGTGCACTTCTTATGTGTTACACTCCCCAATAAGGCAGGTTATAGGGATCCGTCCCTCCAAAACAACAACCACCACCACCACCAAAACCAGTGTATGTGCAAACATCCCATGTGATGTGCGTAGTCCCCAAGCCTTCTCTTTGTGATGCACTTAATATGCTTGTTTTCTCCACCCAGCTGCTCAGAAAGTTTGTCACCTCATGGGAATTAATGTGACGGATTTCACTAGAGCCATCCTTACCCCACGTATAAAAGTCGGGCGGGATGTGGTACAGAAAGCTCAGACAAAAGAACAGGTAAGGATGCACTTGCTATTTATTCCTGCAGAATCTCCCATCCATCCATCCAGCCAGCCAGCCAGCCATCATCTAGCCATTCATTTATCCATATATGCATCCATCTATTCATCTATCCACTCATCCATTCATTCATTTATCTGTCCATCCATCTATTCATCTAGCCACTTATCCACTCATTCATCCCTTCATTTCTCCATCCTTGCATTCATCTATCTATTTACATTTTGTCCATCCATCCATCCATCATTTATCCATCCATTCACCCATCCACCTATCCACTTATCCACCCATTCATTTATCTTTCCATCCATGTTTTCACCCATTTATACATTATCAATTCATTCATTCATCTATCTTCCTTTTCCTCTGTCCATATCTTCGTCCCTTGTCTATCCAATACTAGAATAGTCAAAGTCCCCTGTCAGGTTTTGAAAACACAACACTGCACAAGAACAGCAGAGTCCCTCACCCATGACTTCATCTGATCTCTTAGTTGTAAGGACCAGGCCTGACCTAAAAGATTTTGAAATGACTGTGTACCCTTTCTAGAGGCAGGACTGACCACCTGTGCATGGCCCCTGGGATGGAACAGGCGCCTCTCTGTGCCAGGTCCCTCTGACGGGAGTGTTTACTATCCACACAGTCATTCCTCAGATCTGAGCTCGCTCTCCCTCACTGCTACTTTCTGCTGGTTGCAGAGAGGGTGTTGTTTCCTTTTTTGTTGGTTTTTTAAGGACTGATTATAAGTACGAAAAGAATAAAAATCGGAGCCACCCACTGGGTTCATGTGAAAACGCAGCCCATGGACATAACCGTGTCCCCTCGCTTCCCCCACAGGCAGACTTTGCCATAGAGGCTCTGGCCAAGGCCACGTATGAGCGCCTTTTCCGCTGGATACTCAGCCGTGTGAACAAAGCCCTGGACAAGACCCACCGGCAAGGGGCTTCGTTCCTGGGAATCCTGGACATTGCTGGATTTGAGATCTTTGAGGTACAGCTTGGTGGGATGACACAGCTATGGCCGTGGCTCTCTGGGATGAAGCTTCCCCTCGGAGAACGCCTCATGTTGGGGAAAGGCAGGCAGGTGGCTACTGTGGGTGGAGGCTGTCCTGGAGGGTGGAAGGGCCAGAAGTCCAGGAATGGATTGGGTTGTGAAACTGAGAAGGCCTCCGTCAGACACGCAGGGCCCGATCTCCTGCCATCTCCCTCTCTCCACCATCCCCCACTTTGACCTGTTCTCACACAGACTCCCCTCATGGTGGCAAGATCACTACCACAGCTTCCAACGGCCTCTCAGCAGCCTTGGCAGTTGCAGCCAGTTCCCACTGTTTACCACCGTTGCAGCCAGTTCTAACCAAAATCTTGGCATTGAGTCTCATTGACTCAGACTCACCGGGGTTGGGCCACATGGTCACCTTGGAGCCAAGCACTATTCTCAGGGTCTTGCCTTAGTTCATGGTGTAGCATGGCTGCTGGATCTCACTCCCATGGGTGGGAGGGACATTCTCAATGAGAGGGGAAGTCTTGAGATTGACAGATATTCCAAAACCTATCTGCTATGGAATCACTCCCTCTCCGAGCCTTGGTCTCTGCATCTGCAAAATGGGGGCGATAAAATACCTTACACGGTGATTCTTCCCTCCCCACAAATCATTGTGCAGATGGAGGAGATAAGCATCCTTAAAGCAATGTGTATGTAGACCACGTGACAGGAAGACAGGTCCATTTTGCCAGCCCCCGTGACCTGTAGGCAGCCGTTGTTGGGGCCTGAGCCCTCTCTGGGTGCTGAAAAGGCAGAGCGGGCTCTGGTGGAAAGGGAGTCAGGCCCTGGGGCTCTCTCCAGGGCAGAGCTTCTCTTCGGGGCCCAAGCCCCCCGCCTTCATCCACGATGCTCACGGCCCCCTCGCTGTCCTGTGCTCAGGTGAACTCCTTCGAGCAGCTGTGCATCAACTACACCAACGAGAAGCTGCAGCAGCTCTTCAACCACACCATGTTCATCCTGGAGCAGGAGGAGTACCAGCGCGAGGGCATCGAGTGGAACTTCATCGACTTCGGGCTCGACCTGCAGCCCTGCATCGAGCTCATCGAGCGGCCGGTGAGGGCCCACGTCACACTCGCATGCGTGTGTGGCCTCCTGCAGCGGCATGTGGACCCTGCCCTCTCCGCGTGTGCACGCTTCCCCCAGCACTGAGTCCTTGTGGACTCAGTCACACTTTCCCTTACCCCACATTTTAAAGCAAAGGTATTTTCCTTTTTTATTTCTCTTTTCCTCCCTCCCTTCCTTCCTCTTTCCTTCCCTCCCCTCCCCCTCCCTTCCCTTCCCCTCTTTCCCATTCATTTATTTACAAAGCCAGGAGACTTTGTTTTGTTCACTGATGTATCCCAAACTCCTAGAACCATGCACATAGTAGATGCCCAATAAATAATTGTTGAATGACTATTTACTGAGCACCTACTATGTGCTGGGCCCATCTTTAGGGGTTAGGGATGTAACCGTGAATGAGATGAACTTGGTCCCCGCCCTCCTGGAGGAGCGGGCAATAGAACCAGACAAACAAGTAAAGCAAGCGAACCATCCTGATAAAGCCAGCGTGGAGAATGAGTGCACAGAGCAGGGGGAAGCACTTCCCAATTCTGAGTCCAAAAAGTGAAGACCATTTCAGCAGAATGAAGGGCATTTGCAAATAAGGCTGTGCTCTTGACACTTGAGTCTAGACCAGGGGTGGGCAAACTTTTTGACTCGAGGGCCACAATGGGTTCTTAAACTGTACCGGAGGGCCAGAACAAAAGCATGGATAGAGTGTGTGAACTAATATAAATTCAAAGTAAACAAGCGGAGGGGAGACCAAGAGAACCAGATAGAACAGCCGGATCCGGCCCGCGGGCCGTAGTTTGCACAAGGCTGGTCTAGACTGTCTCCCACAGGGAAGCGCTTTACTAAAAGGAACCCTGAGGTGAATCTATATATATAAAAGGCTAAGTGTTCATTCATCTGACCAGTAGCTATGATGCACACTGACCACCAGGGGGCAGACGCTTAATGCAGGAGCTGCCATGATGTGCACTGGCCATTTAAAAATAAATGGCACCACGAACCTGGCGCCGACAAACCAACACTTGACAAACCAACACTCGGCTTCCCCCAAGTGGGACACAGGTCCCACCACCACCCCAGAATGACACCCCACCAAATTGCAGCCAACACTGCCAAGACCCCATGGCGCAAAATGCTGCCTACAGCCCAGCTTGGAAATGGTTGCTGTGGGCACCGGGTAATGACATCACATAGCAACACCTGGCTTCCTCTCCCTAGCGACTAGCCTCCTTGGAGTTTCTTCAGCCCAGGAACCTGACTTGCTTTATAGCCAGGTGCAAACATTTTACACTTTAACCAAATCTTTGTGAAGTGTTTTCCCATGCCTCATCTCATTTGATCCTCACAGAAGTCCTGGAGTAGAGTAGATAGGATACTTGGTGGAATCTTCTTTTCTTTTCATTAGCCGGAAAAAGGAGATTTAGAAAGCTTAGAAACTTGACCCAGCTGAAAAGAAGTAAGAAATGGTGGAACTTGAAAATGACTTCAGGTTTTCTCACTGTGCAGAATATAGTCAAACACTGCTCCAGTTAAATATCTTACCCTTTGTTCTCCCTGCGTGATCTACAATAATAATCTGCTTTGTGTTGATATTTACTGCTGTGTTGCTGACAATTACCTGAAAGAGAAGTTGGGGTGCTTCACTGGGCTGGAAAAAGTTTAGCTAAGTCAGAAAGCAGGTCTAATTAAGAAAGTTTATTCTATATCTATAAAAGGCTAAGTTGACTCTCACATGTGTGATACATATAAAGCTCTCTGGTGCCAATCGCACGGGTGTGTTTCAATCTGTCATTGTCGATCGTGAATTTGGTTGACACTTCTATTATATAGAAAGGGCGAATAGCGATATTAAAATATTTCTTCTAATTAATTTCCTTCCAATGTGCATGAGTCCATGCACCAGCACACTAGTGTATATAATAAAGCAAGGTGTAAAATCTTTGTGATGTTGCATGTGCTGCCCACTAGGGGGAACTAGCAAACATGTTCTGTTGGTGGTGCTTGCCCTCATATCTCCAATGCTGGTCCGTTGGACACATGGTAATTTGGGGATATATTTTGCAGGGAGGGAACCAAAATAAAGAGGGTATAAATCCGTCTTTATATGTAGGCAGATATGGTATGAGAGCTAGGGAGCTGCCTGTGTGTGTGTTTGGGTGGCGAGCCTGAGCTAGAACCCTGGCTGTGATCCTGCCTTGCTTGTCCTCCACAGAACAACCCTCCAGGCGTGCTCGCCCTGCTGGACGAGGAGTGCTGGTTCCCCAAAGCCACAGACAAGTCCTTCGTGGAGAAGCTGTGCTCAGAGCAGGGCAACCACCCCAAGTTCCAGAAGCCCAAGCAGCTCAAGGACAAAACTGAGTTCTCCATCATCCACTATGCTGGGAAGGTACCCATTGCATGTGCCAGGGGTCTGTCTGTCCTGGGGACCTCATGAGGAATGCTCAGAGCAAGAGCACCTTGGGAATGGCAGAACCAAAGGCATCTGGTGTAAATCAAATCCCAAGCAAGGCTATTTATGGTTTTGTCTAAGTGTCTGGAAGGGACAAGATATATATATAATCCAACCATGGCAGCCAGCTAGTTCTTTCTTGTATAGACTCTAAATCCTCCTGCTGCAGGGTAAACCCAGCAGGAAGAGCCAACCAGAATGGGGTGACCAATAAACCCAATTTTGGGTTCACAAGAATCTCCTTTATCATGGCCTTGGGTTTGCCATTGGCAGCCTGTTCCGTCCAGAGAAATCTGTGATGTTGTCACCTTGTCGTTGTCAACTCCTCCTTCTCCTCCTTCTCTTCCTTCTCTTCATCATCATCATCATCCTTATCCTTCATGGCTGTTAATGTACAGAACCTTCCCCTGTGCCTCTTGGGTAATGTAGAAAGACATAACTTCGTTTGGCTTACAGAATCTTGGAGCATTTTTATTGACTCTCCAGAATCCCCACTGCATCATGGTAATAGGCAATGCCCTAAATCAGGGGTTGGCAAACTAGAGTCCATGCACCAAATCTGTCTGACCCACAGCCTGTTTTTGTAAATAAAGCTTTATTGGCATCCACTTGGTTACATAACATCTGTGCTGTCTTTATGCTATAACTACAGAGTTGAGTGGCTGTGACAGACTGTATGGCCTGAAGAACTGAAAACCTGGGCCTTTACAAAGAAAGTTTGCCAGCTCCTACCCTATCCTCAAGGGAGCATCATTCCTGTGGGCGCAGAGAGATAACGCTTTTCTTTCCCCACTTTACAGGTGGTTTCCTTTTAGTCCTCTTTCAGATCAGGCCTGGCCATCACCGTAACAACCCACATCCCGTAAGAACCCACCAGAGATATTTTACGAGTTGCTTCCATTTCATAGTCACAATCATAAAATGAAGGCTTGCCCTGGCTGGTTCGCTCAGTAGTTAGAGCATCAGCCCATGTACCTGGGTTGCAGGTTCAATCCCTGGCCATGAGACAACGAATCAATGTGTCTCTTTCTCATTGATGTTTCTCTCCCTCTCTCTCTCCTTCCCTCCCATGCACTCCCTAAAAAAAAAAAAAAAAAAAAAAAAGGGAAAAAATATTCTCAGGTGAGGATTAACAAAAATAAATAATAAAAAATAAATTAAAAAGTGAAGGCTTTGGCCCCGGTCAGTATTCAAGTTGGGAATTTACATCCATGTATCAAAATCTCCCAGTTACAAAACTTATGTTCATCAGAGAGAGGAGAAGAGGTCCACATGCTTAATTTAAAAACTGGCATTGTTGCTGAGCCTTCTCAGATGAGGTGGAGCTTTCATGTGAGGGAGACATTTATTATCAGCCAAGCTCTTCACCACTCGGAGGGCAACCGGCATTATCCCAGGCTCTGGAGGCTGCCAGAGAAGGGTTACTAGGAGAATGCAAGGAATAAAGACAAGGCCTTCCAGCAGTGGCTACCATTGGCTGGTGCCCTACTGTGTGCAAGGCCCTTGGTCTCTTCGTTGGAGTTTATGGATTCTCACCATGGCAGCTGCTGATGTCATTTTCTCACTGACCTTGGAAGATCTGGGAGGGAAATGGGAGGACTCTGGCCCTGCCCTTAGTTCAGAACTGAAGCAGGAGCACCTGACCAGAGGGTGGTTCTTGGCAGGTGGACTACAACGCGAGCGCCTGGCTGACCAAGAACATGGACCCGCTGAATGACAACGTGACTGCCCTCCTCAACGCCTCTTCCGACAAGTTTGTGGCTGACCTGTGGAAGGACGGTAGGGCCCCGCCTGCTGGAGCTGGAGAACTGGGCACCAGGGCCCTCCCCTCCTCCCTCCTCGCTCCTCCCTCCTCCAGCTGCCTCCAATGCCCACACCTGCTCCCAGGAGGGGCGGCCATGTGGGGCTGCAGGAGAGGGCAATGTTGGCAGGTGCTAGTGACATCTTGTTGACACATTCAACCACCTCAGAGCCCCTTAACCCCACACCTGGGCCCCAGGGAGAAGGTCTGACATCAGGTCAGTGATGGAGGAAGTAGCGTCCGAGGCATGATGAGTGAGAATGCCCCCATCTGGAGTTGGAAAGACTGAAGTCCTGTCTCACCCCTGTCGCACACTTTCCGTCACTCTCAGATTCCCCAAGTAGATAATAGTTGGAAAGCAATCCCCTTTACCTAGTGCTGGAGGGAAGGCATTGGCAGCAGAGAAAAGAATGGGGCCCTGGGAGGGCCAGAGGCTGAGGCTGCCCTTAATGTGCCCCCCAGTGGACCGTATCGTGGGGCTGGACCAGATGGCCAAGATGACGGAGAGCTCACTGCCCAGCGCCTCCAAGACCAAGAAGGGCATGTTCCGCACGGTGGGGCAGCTGTACAAGGAGCAGCTGGGGAAGCTGATGACCACGCTGCGCAACACCACGCCCAACTTCGTGCGCTGCATCATCCCCAACCACGAGAAGAGGGTGAGGCCTCCCACTGGCTGCTGGTGGTGGTGGTGGGAGTGTCAGAACATCCCCCGGGGACATCACCAGGGTCCACAGCGAAGGGGAAGGCAGGCAGGGGTAGAGGGGCAAAAAGAAAGCCGGACCCTCCACCCCAAGGGCTCCATCTGACATGGTAGAAGGTTGGCTGAATTTGGGGTCCATTCCCCATCCTGGAGGCAAAAGAAGACAGGGAGGAAGGGAGACTGTGTCCAGATACTTGCGGCCCTGGAATTGCTGTACAAGGCATCAAATCACCACAAATTCATCACTCCAGTTGATAGTCCCGAGTTCCTGCATGTGCTGGGGAGACAGTGCTGGATAAGTTGTAGTCCTCACCTGCAGATTTCTTGTAGTCTAGTGCAGGGGTGCTCAGCTGGGGCCAGTGGTGTCCCTACCCAGGGGACATCTGGTCACATCTGGGGACATTTGTGGTTGTCATCACTGGGAAGGGGCTACTACAGGCATCCAGTGCGTAGAGGCCAGGGCTGTGCTAAACTTCCCACAGTGCGCAGGGCAGCCCCACCACAGAGAAGGACCCCACCCAGTGTGTCAGCACTGCTCAGGTGGCGGGAGATCCGTGGGAGAGGCAGACACAAGCTGATAACCATGGTGCAATGTGCTAAATTATGAGAACTCCAAACAGCCGGGGCTCCCGCTCCAGCTCCTCGGGGCTGAGAGGAAGCTTCCTAGAGAATGTGCACGTTGAGTGGCATCAACTTGGTGAAGTGGAGGGGAGGCTGGGGAGGGCATCCTAGGCGGAGGAACCAGTACAACAAAAGTGTGGAGGTAACGAATGAAGCATCTTGGCAAGAAAACGCTAGGTAGGTGGTTTCATGTTGATGTGTGATGGTGTGAGGCAGGGGTTGGGAAGAGCTGGGGCTGAACAGTATCAGGGGCTAGATCGGGGAGTTCCTGTGGGTGGACCAGAGCCTGGCCTTCCTTCTGTGATACCACTGGAGCTTTAAAAGCAGGGGGATGTCATGATCAGGTTTACACCTTAGAAACCAAATGAGGATCTGAGGGGAGAGGCAGGACTGGGGGTGAGAAGACCAGGTAGGAGGCTGTGGTGGGCTTCGGGCAGGAGAAGAGGGTGGCGAGTGGATGGCAGTGATGATGGCCAATGGAGAGAAGTGGGTGGATTGGAAGATATTCGGGAGCTAGGAGCTTTAGAACTGGTGATGGACAGGAAGTGAGGAAGAGGAAGGCGACAAGGAAGAAGCCCCAGTTTCCAGCTAGGTGATGCTAGTGCCACCAAGTACAAGAGAGAGATCACCTGAACCCTCATCTCAAACCTCACCGGGTTGATCCTGGTGGCCTGGTGAGGGGGGGGGGGTCACCCAGGCCTGAGATTCTGGGCTTGCTGCTCCCCAAGTCCCAGTCCCGGTGGCCCATCGCCCTCTCCTCCTTTGCAGTCCGGGAAGCTGGATGCCTTTCTGGTGCTGGAGCAGCTGCGGTGCAACGGGGTGCTAGAAGGCATCCGCATCTGCCGCCAGGGCTTCCCCAACAGGATCGTCTTCCAGGAGTTCCGCCAGCGGTGAGCCCGCCAGGGCAGGCACCGGTGGGGCGGTGGGTGAGCGGCCGGTGGAGGGAGGGACGATAGAGAGGTGCTCGGTTGGTGACTTCTGTCCTGTGTCTCAAGCTACGAGATCCTGGCCGCGAATGCCATTCCTAAAGGCTTCATGGACGGGAAGCAGGCCTGCATCCTCATGGTGAGCCCAGCCCAGCTCCACCCCCGGAAATCCAGCTGCAGCCCTCCCTGGCTCTGGTGGCACTGCCAGGAGCTGCTTTGGGTGTGACCTTCCTTAAACAGGCTTAACCCCTGGCCACAAGGCACAGCTGAGAATGGGAACTCTTGTCTTTCTTCCTTCTGCAGATCAAAGCCCTAGAACTCGACCCCAACTTGTACAGGATCGGGCAGAGCAAGATCTTCTTCCGAACTGGGGTCCTGGCCCACCTGGAAGAGGAGCGAGACTTGAAGATAACCGACGTCATCATGGCTTTCCAAGCCATGTGTCGCGGCTTCCTGGCCAGAAAGTAAGGACCCGCCTACTGTCACCTCCCCACAAACACAGGCGGGAGACACACACTTTCAGGGAGCTTGCTGGCCTCACGTTCTTCTTTTTTTTAAAATATTTTTTTATTGACTTAAGAGAATAAGGGATAGGGGGGGAGAGAGAGATAGAAACATCAGTGATGAGAGAGAATCATTAATCGGCTGCCTCCTGCACGCCCCACACTGGGGATCCAACCTACAACCGGGGCATGTGCCCTGACCTGGACTTGAACCGTGACCTCCTGGTTTTTAGGTTGACACTCAACCTCTCAGCCACACCTGCTGGGCTAGCCTCATGTTCTGATTCCCTGACTCTAATAGGCCATCTGCTTTAAGATGCTCCACTGATGGGATTGCAGTGTTTTCTTGGGGGGAAGAAATGCTACCGTTTAATATAAGCACGGGTTATGAGGGCAGGCGGGGAGGTTAGGACCATGACTCTGGAGCGTTAGACCTCAGTTCTCATCCTGGCTCCCCCACTTACTTGCTGATGGACCTTGGGGAAGTTACTCTACCTCTCTGAGCCTCAGGTCTCTCCACTGGAAAATAGCATATTCATTCCTGCCTCGTGGAATTGTTTATGAGGAGTCAGTAGAATACTTCCTGAAAAGGGTTGAGAACAGTGCCTGGTTATCATCTTAGAAGTGTGAGAATATGCCCTGTCTGGTTTGGCTCAGTGGATAGAGCGTCGGCCTACAGACTCAAGGGTCCCAGGTTCGATTCCGGTCAAGGGCATGTACCTTGGTTGTGGGCACATCCCCAGTAGGAGGTGTGCAGGAGGCAGCTGATCGATGTTTCTCTCCCATCGATGTTTCTAACTATCCCTCTCCCTTCCTCTCTGTAAAAAAATCAATAAAATATATTTTTTAAAAAAACAACATTTAAAAGAAAAAAAAAGAAGTGTGAGAATATGATTAGGTACCTGAGGAAAGAGTATTTGGCTCTGTCTATAGCCTTATGTCCAGATGGAATTCATAAGGCAGGGTCTTGGAAGGTCTGATGCCCCTTCTGTTTTGGGAAGCCTGGGGCCATGTGAAGACCAGGGTCCTTAAAAGTTACACCAAAGGGTGTAACTTTAAGGCTGGCAGGAACTGGTGGAGCCGCTCTGTGCGGGGTTATGTCATCATGAATTATGGCTCCTGCTGTCATCTGCAGAGCCCTGATCATGTCAAGCTGATTCAGTGCCAAGGGAACCCAAGATGGTCAAGGCCAGATCTGGGGAGCTCTTGGTCCAGGGACAGACCTAACTTAAGTTTCATAATTCTGTTACCACCCCAACCCCCAACCCCGCCTCCAGACTACTGAGGGCAGTTTTATTCTTCAAGTTCACCCACGTTCAAGATGGCAGAGAGAAGAGGATTGTACTCAGTGTTCATGGTTTCTCAAACCTAACAGCCCTTAAACAAGAAGAGTGCTAGTTCTATGTCAGGTTTGAGATTTCTAAAATGCACCTGAGGAAGGAATAGGTTTGTCAGACACTCAGCTTTGGGAAGACATGGCACAGCTGGGAGTGAGCAGGGTCCCCTAGGGATGATGTAGCATGGACTGATTTCCTCGATGTTTGATCACAGCTCTGGTTCCAGGGTATTTTGTGAGCCTTGGGTCTCCCTTGCCCGCTGAGAAAGGCCCTGGCCTCCATGTTAGTGAGTGGTCTGTGCCTGGACAGTATCCCTGTGCGGATGCTCAGAGCCCCTGGAAGAACCTGAGCTGGAGAAAAGCGGGGATTGTCCTCGTGCACGTCACAAAGTCACAAGCGACAGACGGGCCTTGCTTTCAGGATGCTGCAGGGTGGGATGCTATGACAACAAGGTGAGACATGTGTCGGGCGACTAGGGCTTTTCACGGCTCCCTGCCCCTCTCCCCAGGGCCTTTGCCAAGAGGCAGCAGCAGCTGACGGCCATGAAGGTGATTCAGAGGAACTGTGCCGCCTACCTCAAGCTGCGCAACTGGCAGTGGTGGAGGCTCTTCACCAAGGTGAATGCTCCGGCCCCACCCAGCTCTCAGGACCCCCAGCCCTGGTCTTCACTCCAGATGCTCCAGATGTGGGACTGGAGATGGTTGTCAGTGGGTGTGCAGCTGAGAGCTTGAGATCAAACCTGGCCCGTTGGTGATGCTCCAGGCCTGTCTCAGGTGCATCTGATGAAGGCCCACCCTCTTTGGCACCTGGGTTACAGCCATGACCTGAACACAGATCCAGAGAATTTCATCACCACAAGGATCCCTCACAGTGCCCTTTTATAACCACGCCCATTTCTTTTCTAGCCACACCTACTTTCTTCCATAGCCACACCCATTTCCTTCATAGCCCCTAGCAACCACTGTTTACATTTCTAAAATTCTGTCATTTGAACATTGTGTCATTTTGTTATGTAAATGAGGCCATACAGGGCATCACCTTTTAGCACTGACTTTTCAGTTGGCACCATTTTCAGGTGATCCATCCAGGCGGTTGCATGTATCAGTCATTTGTTTCTCTGGGTACAATTTGTTCTTGCAGCGTCGCTAAAACACACCGATTGGGCAAAGACAAGCTCCGTTGGAACAGATGCCATTTATGTGCCCTTGAGCGTGTAAATTGGCACAAACCTTTTTCAGCGAGCAAATACTTATTGTCTGTTGTGTGCCAGGCGTGCACAAGGTGCTGTGTGGATACAGCATGAGCAGGCATCATGGGCCCTGGCCTCATGGGTATTCCAGTCAGGTGGGGGAGCAGATAATGAGCAGATAGTCACAGGGACATATAGATGAAAGCAAACTTAAGTGGTGTGTGAAGGACCCACCGTGTGTGTGATGGGCTTCCCTAGGCCAGGCTGGGGCTTGAGCACCAGAGTCAGGAGTCAACCTGGTCAAGAACAGAAGGAGGAAGCAGCTTTTTGGAAATATTCATCCCTATAGACCCAACTTCTTAAAAACTGACTTAAGCCATCTGAGAGAAAGAAAATCAGGAATTAGGGGTGTTCATTGTAGCCTGATTTACAGCAGTAAGTTTTCAATGCCCAGTCCTGGCAGACTGGTTAATTTAATAATGGCTCATCCATTGATATGGCTTATCTTGTAGTTTTAAGTAATAAAAGTACATAAAACTGGGCAGCATGATCTCAAGTATATTTTTTTAATGTGTAGGGGAAATGACTGGAAGGAAATGCTAACCATGATAATACTGACCTTGATGGGGGAGGTAGGGTGTGGGGATTTTTTCCCCTCTTCTCCTTGGAAGGAAACACAACAATTTTTCAGCAGCAGTAGTCTCTCCCCAGATGGGACTAAATGGGAGAAGGGGAAGTCTTTTCCTTTCACTGTATAACTTATCTGTTGCCTTAATTTAGGGTTTCTCAACCTCGGCCCTATTGATACTTTGGGATGCATGATTCTGTGCTGTGAGAGAACTGCCCTAATTCTATAATGTTTAGCAGCATCCCTGGCCTCTGCCTACTGGATGCTGGTAGCACCCCCTGCCCCAGTTGTGACAGCTGAAACTGTCTCCAGAAATTGCCACACGTCCCCTTGGGGTGGGGTAAAATTGTCCCTGGCTGAGAAGCACTGATCTACTTTTATTACAAGACTGTATCCCTTTTGCCATGAAAATAAATGATGCGCTGACTGTGTGTGTGTGCAGGTGAAGCCCCTGCTGCAGGTGACACGGCAGGAGGAGGAGATGCAGGCCAAGGACGATGAGCTGCAGAAGACCAAGGAGCGGCAGCAGAAGGCAGAGAGCGAGCTCAAGGAGCTGGAGCAGAAGCACTCTCAGGTGCTTGTCAGGGAGCATGATGGGGGGAGCTGCGAGGGAGGCAGGATGCCTGCTTCTGGGGGACTCACTGGCCGCCTCCCACCTCTGCGTGCAGCTGGCCGAGGAGAAGAACCTGCTGCAGGAGCAGCTGCAGGCGGAGACGGAGCTGTACGCTGAGGCAGAGGAGATGCGG
Source organism: Plecotus auritus (assembly GCF_963455305.1). Taxonomy (NCBI): domain Eukaryota; kingdom Metazoa; phylum Chordata; class Mammalia; order Chiroptera; family Vespertilionidae; genus Plecotus; species Plecotus auritus. The sequence continues at coordinate 82,756,266 of NC_137774.1, read as the reverse complement.
GTCCGGCTGGCGGCCAAGAAGCAGGAGCTGGAGGAGATCCTGCATGAGATGGAGGCCCGCCTGGAGGAGGAGGAAGACCGGGGCCAGCAGCTGCAGGCAGAAAGGAAAAAGATGGCCCAGCAGATGCTGGTGAGGCACTGGAGGGGCTGACCTTCCCTGCAGGCAGGCCTGTGAGGCCCGTCTGATGATATATGTCCCCATTGCACAGATAAAGAGACTAAGGCTTGGGAGGGAACAGCATCTGTGCACACAGGTCTCCTCGAAAGCCCGCTCTGTTCTGCCCTGCCTTTCGTGTGCTTTTATTTTTTCTCCTTATAGTAGCTGTGTGTGAGGGGTAATTATATTGTTGCAGAACAGAACACCCAAAATAAACATTTATTTCACATAGTCAGGAATCTGACAGTGGCTTAGCTAGATGGGTCTGGCTTAGCATCTCTCATGAAGTTACAGTCAAGATGCCAGCTGGGCTGCAGTCATCTGAAGGCTTGACTGGGGCTGGAGGACCCACTTATACATGGCTCACTCACATGGCTGTAGGCAGGAGGCCTCGGTTCCTCACCATGTGAGCTTCTCCTCGGGGCTGCTTGAGTGTCCTCACAACTTGGCAGTTGGCTTCCCCCAGAAGGAGTGAGTCGTGCGAGAGAGAGCAGGGGAGGAAGGCACAGTGCCTCTTATAGCCTGATTGATGATGCTACACTCCATCGCTTCCTCTTGATTTTATTTGTTAGAATCAAGTCACTAAGTCCTGCCCATATGCAAGGAGAGGAATTAGGCTCCACCTTTGAGGGGAAGAGTATAATTTGTGGACGTACTTCAAAACCACCATGGTACCTACTGTCCTCATTTTATAGATGAGGGGACTGAGGCTCCGTGAAGCAAACCTTAATTTCCAATGGAAGTAGACTGCAGAGCGTGGGGGGTCATCAGGCCCAGCCTGTGTCAGTCAGTTAGTCCCTAGGGCTCCAGGAGAGTGACTTTTAAACAAGGCTGTGATTCTTTCCCCACAAGGACCTGGAGGAACAGCTGGAGGAGGAGGAAGCTGCGAGGCAGAAGCTACAACTTGAAAAGGTCACGGCCGAGGCCAAGATCAAGAAACTGGAGGATGACATCCTGGTCATGGATGATCAGAACAACAAACTGTCAAAAGTGAGTGGGGCCGAGCATCTGCATTCTAATGACAGGCTCACCAGGGACAAGGATTTCAGATTGTGTTTCTTTTTCAGCCAAATAAAAGGTACTGAAGGCCAAGCAAAGGTTTACCTCTGACAAGGTGGCTTTGTGACCGCCCTGTGGATGCAGGTGTGCCATGGACTAGGTCCTGGCAGAATCACCAGCACCAGGGCTGCCACGGAGCAAGTCTCAGCAGCACCATGACCAATGGAACCCCCATGGTGTGCAAAGGAGGCCAAGGTGCCTGAGTCTCTGGGCCCTCTCCCACGTTCTCATGGGCCACGTCCAGTTAGCGACGGGGTGACCAGCTGTCCTGGTTTGCCTAGGATGGACGGGCTTCTGGGATGTGGAACTTCCAGCACCAAAACCGGAAAAGTCCCAGTGCCAAACAGGATGAGTCGGTCACCCTCGTCAGTAACTTCTAAGTGGCCCCGCGGAGGGCAGGCTCCTTTTAATTCTTTCAGCCAGATGTCAGCAGGACACCTGCCATGAGCCAGGCCCCGTTAGGTGCAGGGCATGTGTGGTGAGAGAGGACCATGCCCTTGTGGGGCTTATATTCTAGTGATACAGCAAATAGATCATCACACACATAACTATTAATAACCATTGTGAGCGGGGTTCTGAAGGAGGTTATTATGAGAAGAGCACTAGGGGTGGAGGGAGGTTATTCAGGGAAGGCTTCCTGGAGGAAGTGACATGTAAGTGGAAGCCTAAAGACTGAGGAGCAGTTACAGGGAGAGGAGGTGGAGGAGCACCCCAGGCAGATGGCTCCATCTGTGCAAAGGCCCCGAGGCAGGGAAGAGCTGGCATGTGATAGGAAGGGAACGAGGGCCCCATGGGCCTGCACATTGAAGTATGAGAGGCATAGTGACATGAGATGAGAAGTGGCGGACTTTTGGAAATTAAGGAACTTCTCTTCACCATTTCAAACTCTAGGCTGTATTTGGTTATCATGTGGGTTTTCTTTTCAACTATATATCTGGAAATCACTAAAAGTGAGACATAGATCCTGGAAGAAAAAAAAAAAAAGACTAATGGTGTTTCTTTTTCTTTCCCCAAAAAGGAGCGAAAACTCCTTGAAGAGAGGATTAGTGACTTAACGACGAATCTTGCAGAAGAGGAAGAAAAGGCCAAGAACCTCACCAAGCTGAAAAATAAGCACGAATCTATGATTTCAGAACTGGAAGGTAAACCGGCTACCCAAAGGGGCTTTGACCGGTATTTTAAAACTAGGAAAATCAGAGAGGAAACTTCAGAATGGCAGATTGTTTCAAGAGAGGCAAATCCTCTCCAGGCTCCCCGGTCTCCCTTAGCCAACATACACTCATAGTCAAAGGCCCTTTCCATCGGGACTGACAGTTCTTCGTGGAGATGGTGGCGCGGGCGGGACTGTTACCAGCGAGGGCTGTGTGTGCGTGTGCGTGAATTTCCTCCGTGTGAAAGGCCTCAGCAGAAAGGCTCGTCCTCCAGGAGTCTTTCTGGTGGCTTCCGCCTCCTGAAGGGCCCCTGGCTTTGTCTAGTGCGGCTGAAGAAGGAGGAGAAGAACCGGCAGGAGCTGGAGAAGCTGAAACGGAAGCTGGAGGGAGAGGCCAGCGATTTCCACGAGCAGATCGCAGACCTGCAGGCACAGATTGCAGAGCTCAAGATGCAGCTGGCCAAGAAGGAGGAGGAGCTGCAGGCGGCCCTGGCCAGGTAGTGGGGCCGCAGCCTATGTGTTCCTGGGCCCTGCCAATCCAGTGGCCCGTCTTCCTCCTCCACCAGGCAGGCCTCCATCTAATGTAAGGCCAGAGCACTTTCCTCTCTTCCCTCCAAACCCATCCCTCTTTGTGTCTCCCATGGTGTCGCTCTTTTGGACGCCCAGGCCTTCCTCATCCACACCCCAGTCCTGTATTTCCAGTTGACCACAGAGGCCCTTCCATGGCACCTCCCATACCACATGCCTGAGGCTGGAATGGCCCTCCTCTCCCTCAAGCCCTCCTTCGAAGGTCTCCCTTTTTGTGACTGCCAGTCCCCTCCCTAGCTTTTGCCCTCCCTGCTCCTCCCACAGCCAGCAGGCAGCAGCCCTCAGGTTCTGTCAGCCCTTTGCCATGTGCCCCTCCTCCCACTCTGAGCTGGCTTCCCACTAGTGGCCCCACACTGGCAACAGACTCACCTGCTCGCTGTGAGCTAGGCATCTTCACAGATACCTGGCCAGGTATGCCGCTGTTTTCTCCAGTTCACTGGGGAGGGAGCTGAGCCAGGGGAGGTGAAGGAGCGTGTGACTGTCACCCCGCTTTTGAGAGGCAGAGCTGGGAGTTGAGCCCCAAAGCTTTCTGCTGATCCCCTGGTCGTGCTGCATGACTGTTAGAGTGATGGGCCAGAAACATCACTTTGGGTCATAAACCTACTCAAACTTTGCTGGCTTGTGCAGGAAACCCAGGTCTTAGCCTTGGTACTCAATGCTCACCTGCCCTCCGCAGTCTGACCCTAACCCAACCATTATGCTTCCTCTCTCACTGCTGCCCATTCACAAGTGCTGCCCACCTCCCCCTGCCCTGCAGAGTCTTGCCTCTGTGTCTTCTCTCATGCTGTTTCCTTCCCATTCCCCCACCTCCCCGCCGCACCCCATGCATCAGAAGGAAACTCCCTTCCATGAAATGCCTGACTCACTCCACCCCATTCGAACGACACTGCTCACATCCCACCTTGACCCAGGCTCAGTGCCTCTCCCCGGCTGGGAGCCCTGGCTTTAGCATCACACAAAGCAGCACCTGGCCAAGGGCTTTGCATGTAGCAGACACTCAGTCACTGTTTGAGCAAAGGGAAGGAAGAGCAAGTAGTCACCAAGGAGGGATAACTGTCCAATGTTCAGAAAGTAACTAGTAAGCCCCTTCTGTGAATTGGGCACCGTGCCAATCTGGGACTGGTGCTTTGCATTCACACATGCAGAAAACCATAACCTATTTTTTATACAGACCTTGGGACCCATCATGTCCTACGTAAATGTCCAAGCAGTCCACTGTAGCAAGGTGGGATCCGCTGTGTCCTGGGGATGGGGTGCAGCATGTTTTACTATCCATGGAGCACGAGTGGTTGGTTCCTGAAAACAATGTTTGGCCACGCGTGCGACAGCAGAGGCCTGGGGGCCCGGGATCTTCATGCTGGTGACCTGTCCCTGGCAGGCTTGACGATGAAATTGCTCAGAAGAACAACGCCCTCAAGAAGATCCGGGAGCTGGAGGGTCTCATCTCAGACCTGCAGGAGGACCTGGACTCAGAACGGGCCGCGAGAAACAAAGCTGAGAAGCAGAAGCGAGACCTGGGGGAGGAGCTGGAGGCGCTGAAGACAGAGCTGGAGGACACGCTAGACAGCACGGCCACCCAGCAGGAGCTCCGGTGAGAGGGGACCGTTGTCCACCACATTGATGGGGCAGCTGGTGTGGACGGAGTGAGCCCAGCAAATCCTGAATCACAGGGTTCCACAGGCCCTGCATTTACTGTCCTGATTGCATTTTGCTGTAACTGACACAAGTGTGATTATTTTTAATCTCATTACTTCACATCACAATAGCAGGACATAATCAGAGAACAATTTGAAAACTAGAGAAAAGTAGACACCAAAAACATCACCCTTAGTTCCCCCACTGTTTTGGGGTATCTCCTTCCTGTCTTTTCATGTATATGTGTGTTTAAGTAAATCGCCCCCAGCCCCAGTCACCAAGTGTGTGGGTTTAAGTTTTGTGTTAAATTTTTAAAATAACATTATCAGACTGGATTTCTTGTTTTTCTTGTTACAAAAATATGTTTTCAGAGAGAGGAAGGAAGAGGGAGAGAGAGATCAAAACATCAGTGATGAGAGAGAATCATCGATTGGCTTCCTCCTGCATGCCCCCTACCAGGGATCAAGCCCAAGACCTGGGCATGTGCCTTGACCAAGAATCAAACCGTGACTTCCTGGTTCATAGGTCGGTGCTCAAACCACTGAGCCACGCTGGCCAGGCATTATCAGACTGGTTTTTTATTTAAGATCTACAGCAGGCAATCAAACAGACCACAACAAAACAACTACAGGTCACCTGCTAGAAATTGAATGCTAACATTAGTGAAACTAGGTCATTTACTCAGCCAATAAACACACAAATGTAATGAGAGAGCGTCTGTGTCAGGCGCTGTGTGAACACAGATTCATCTCCCACACGTTGGGTTTTGTGCTCCCTTCCCACCTGGCCAACAATACAGAAAAGCCCGGGGCAGGACTTGAAAACACTGACTCAGAGTCAGACTATTTGGGTTCCATTTCCGGTCCTGCACACAGTGGTTCTAACAACTCGGGGAAGCGGCTCACCCTTCCTTAGCCACAGTTTCCTCAGCCGTACAATGGAAATGATAATATACCTGCCTTGTAGGGCCACTCTGAAGATTATATGAGATGATGTATTAGAGAAATTAGGTCAGGGCCTGGCATACAGTAAGTGCCCAATAAATAAGAGCTAATGTTCATATTTCCGGAACATTTTGCCAGACATTTTGCAATTCTTTCAACAATATTATTTTGTATATTTGTTTGCTGGCCCTGAAAAATTCTAGGCAGGTAACATATTCCTCTTTTTCCAGCTGGGGAAATTCCAGGGCCAGAGAGGTTAGGTGACTCACCTGAGGTTAGGTCACACAGCTAGGAAGAGGTGGTGATAGAGATGTCAGCTCTGGGTCCTTTGCACAACACTGAGGGGAGCCCCGTCTCCCCACAACTGCCATCACTGTGTTCTTCCCGTCCAGGGCCAAGAGGGAGCAGGAGGTGACGGTGCTGAAGAAGGCCCTGGACGAGGAGACGCGATCCCACGAGGCCCAGGTCCAGGAGATGAGGCAGAAGCACACCCAGGCGGTGGAGGAGCTCACGGAGCAGCTCGAGCAGTTCAAGAGGGTGCGTTGTGATGCTTTCTCATGACAACACACCAACGCGTGCTATGTCCACAGCTTCCGATAACCACACGTCAGAGTCTGTCTAAGACGGTACCAAGCTATGCAAGATTCTCACGATAAAGACAGCAGCCAGCGTTTATCGCCTGTGTACCGTACAGGATGGCAATTAATCTTCACAGTCACCCTCAGAGGGAGGTACTATTAAGCACATTTTACAGCTAAAAACAAAAAGCCAATTTCCTTGTGTTTCATTCCCAGGGGTGAATTTTTTAACTCGTGACCTCCTGCTACATTGCTTCCCTAAAGTCTGAATTTTATCACCCTCAGTCCTACATTCCCCAACTCCCTGCACTAAGTACCCCACAATCCAGGTGAAATGGCCAGAGCTTTACCAGAAATGGTAGGAGTTTGCATCTGTTTAAGTCCCAGTCAAGGTGAATCTTATTCCATGAGCTGGTTTATTGAGTATCTTTCTGTGAGCTGGTTCACTCCCTCTACTATCAGAATCTCAACGTTTCATTTCAATAATGTAAGCAATCCCTTATGTAGCACTGACTACAGGCCAGACACTTTTCCAAGGTTTTACACACACTGGTTTAGTTTACCCGTGACCTCTGCTAAAATGCAATCTCCAGGCCCACCCTCTGAAAAGCTCCCCTCACCCTCCCGGTGAATAAGGACACTTGTTTCCGTCCCCTTGTCACGTGGGATCTGAATACCAATCTTCAACATTTCATCAATTCTTTATATATTTTAGACAAATAAGATTTTGCTAATTGTAACTACAACACACATTTCCCCTTTCGACTGGCTTCCCTTTTTAATGTCCAGTTATTTTTACTGTAATATAATTCAAATCCAGATGGGCTATTCCCACCTTCCAAAATACACTCCAGACAGTAGTAAGGTCTATGTGTCCCCTTGACTACTCTCAAGCCAGGTCAGAGTGGGGCTGGGCTGGAAGCCAAGCCCCAGTTCACAGCCAGGCCTCTTTGGAACCACTCAGCTGCTGATGGCACCAGCAGACAGCATCCACTTCTGACCTGCATGAAGCAGGTGGAGGCTGCAAACTCCTGCCGCGGTCTCAGGTGCACTAAACAGAGGAGCGCCTATCGTTTACCTGTAACGACTTTGGTACAAACTGGGAGCCCTGGTCCCAGCAGGTTGTTGGGAAAACTTTTATCATCATTCCCACCTGGCCTCCTGTTACACGTGTGGTTATGTCATAGTTCTGGGGTCTTCAGCGGAGCGAAGATTTTTCTGGTGTCCTTGCTTATCAACCTGCACTGTTTCCCCTAAGAGGCGCTTTGTCCCTGGCTGAGGTGCTGAAGCTCAGTCATGACGGGGACAGAGGAATGGCTTCCCTGGGGCTGCCTGGGCCCTGCACGGTCCTTCCTAGGCATTGTGGGAAAGCTGAGTGTTGCTTCCTCTGCCCTTGGTACCTTCATGCTTTTCTCTTATTTCCCACCCTCCAGCCCCGTAAAAACAAAAACCCTCCTTTCACCCCAAATACTTTTCTCTCAGGGAAATTGACATGCCAACAGGAGCTGGTTAGATAAAGTGACCTTCTCTTAACTATCACTGAAATAATGTGCATTTGATAGTAAATGTGATGGACGATAGGGATGGTAGGGACTGGGGCCGAGTGAAGTGTGGCTGCCCCATCTATAGGGCTAGCTGAAACTCCTGTTTCCATATCTTTCGTGGGTTTTTTTTGTTTTTTTCATGAAAGTCAGAATTAGTGAGGTATTGGCAGTAAAATTCACTGATGTTAAGTGTGTAGATCAGTGAACTTGGACAAATGTATGCATTTGGGTAACCATCACCACAGTCATCATGATATAGGACACCAGATTATTTAACAGAGAAGCTCGGGGTAACCATCACCACAGTCATCATGATATAGGACACCAGATTATTTAACAGAGAAGCTCGGAGTCCAGAGTTTTATGTAATGTTTCTTTATTAAAATGTTGGCACTAATTTTTCAGAAAGTAATGAAGGGCAAAGGGGGCATGACAGCAGGTTGGCAGCAGCCCGTGTGGGATACGGGTTGGGGACGTCTGTGCTTTAGGAAAACAGAACCCCAAGTCTTCCTGGTGATTCTGTGTCTCGTCCCTGCACCCCCCTGGGGAGGGAAAGGACAGAGGCTCCTACCTTACAACGCTCTCCTGGCCACGGCTGTAACGTCTTCCCTCCCCTCTGCTTCTCGGGCCAGGCCAAGGCCAACCTGGACAAGAACAAGCAGACGCTGGAGAAGGAGAACGCAGACCTGGCGGGCGAGCTGCGGGTCCTGAACCAGGCCAAGCAGGAGGTGGAGCACAAGAAGAAGAAGCTGGAGGTGCAGCTGCAGGAACTGCAGTCCAAGTGCAGCGACGGGGAACGGGCCCGCGCCGAGCTCAACGACAAAGTTCACAAGCTGCAGGTGAGGCGGCAGCAGGGCATCCCTGGTACCCGCTCTGCGAGGGATGCTGCACTTCCCAGCTAACTGAAGTCTCTCTTGCTGCAAAGCAAGTCGGTTTCCTCTAGTCATATCCCTAATAACTAGAGATGGTCACCCATCCAGTCTAATCATTAAGAACTTTCATCCGTTCATTCAACAAGTATTTACTGAGAACCTTCTGTAGGCCCCGCACTGTGTTGAGTCCTGAGATACAACAACAAGAAAGAAAACAGACACTGTTCCTGCCCCAGGAGAACTCCAGCCTAGTGGAGGGAGGGTCACTGATAATCACAAAAATGAATGTAAAATGATGCTGGAAAGGGGTGGCACTTAACTTAATACATATGAACAACAAGAGGCCTGGCCTGCAGGAGTGGGAGTCAGGAAAGGCTTCCCTAAGGATGTATGATCTGACAGAGAAGGCAAAGGGAACAGCATTTGCAAAGGCCCAGTTGTACATGGGAAATTAGATCACATGAGACCAGTAGAGCTAGAAGGCCAAGTTGGAAGGGAAATGTGGTACAAAATGGGAGCAGGGAGGCAGGTTGTGGCTGGGGTGACACAGCGCCCGCCTTCAAGGCCCTATTACATGTATGTTGGTCTTGACTCCGTGATGGGAAGCTATTGATGGGTATTAAGCTGGAGCCTGTTTGTCTTCGGTCTTATTTAGTTTTGAATAGACATTTGGCCCAACTTTCCTTTCATGGGATATGGTCAAACTTTTGATAACTATTTAGTGTGCTTACCGTCTGGGATGAGAGAGCGGGGGAAGCATTAAATATATTTTCCACATCCAGGTAAGGGCAGGGGTTTTGCTATCCTAACACCAGCACTGTCCTGGAGGAGTGGAGTTAAGGTTGTTTGTGTCCTCATTGTAAATGTGAAGAGGCCAGGGATCCTAACTTGTAGGCAACGTACTTCCCTTGGAGGCCGCCATGATCAGGCCCCACAGCTCACGGGTATTTCTCAGTCAATGGACACCACATGGCGGTGGTATCTCGTGAGTAGAAAGTGTTCCTCTTACTTAAAGAGGATCCTGTACCAGAGGTTCCAGCTCACCACAGTCTCTCGCCCCCTCAGAGTGAAGTGGAGAGTGTCACAGGGATGCTCAACGAGGCGGAAGGGAAGGCCATCAAACTGGCCAAGGACGTGGCCTCCCTGGGGTCCCAGCTCCAGGACACCCAGGTGGGTATCCCATCACATCATCCAGAGGGACCTGGAGTACAACCTTCCTGGGGGTGGGTTCCTGGGACTTACGTGTGTCCTTTTTGCAGGAGCTGCTTCAAGAAGAAACCCGGCAGAAGCTCAACGTGTCCACCAAGCTGCGCCAGCTGGAGGATGAGAGGAACAGCCTGCAGGAGCAGCTGGATGAGGAGATGGAGGCCAAGCAGAACCTGGAGCGCCACATCTCAACTCTGAACATCCAGGTGCGGCTGTGCCCTGGCTTTTCTGGGCCTAAGGCCTCCAGGGTAGCTCAGGGGCTCCGATGTGCTGTCGGAGAGCATTGGCGCCATTTTGCTTGGCTTGCTGGCTCCTCCTGCTGTTGAATTACTTCAGTGAGGAGAAGGTGGTCTTTGCTTCTCAGGGCCTGGGGGACAGGGATGGGAATCCCTCACTGCCTCCTCGCACCCCACCTCCAACCCTGCCATTTCAGCTCTCCGATTCAAAGAAGAAGCTGCAGGACTTTGCCGGCACCGTGGAGGCCCTGGAAGAAGGCAAGAAGAGGTTCCAGAAGGAAATCGAAGGCCTCACCCAGCAGTACGAAGAGAAGGCAGCTGCTTATGACAAACTGGAAAAGACCAAGAACAGGCTTCAGCAGGAGCTGGACGACCTGGTTGTCGATTTAGACAACCAGCGGCAACTGGTGTCCAACCTGGAAAAGAAGCAGAAGAAGTTTGATCAGGTAGGGGGCTGGAGGGCCCACCGATGTTCACAGACGCTGGCTGGGGGAGTCGGGTCTGCAAAGCATCCGGGTGGTGCTGTGTGTGTGTGTCGGCATCCTCCCACTTGCTGAAGGCTGCACAGTTGGCCTGCTTTAGTGACTGTGGAACAGTAGGGTTCCTGGGTCAGAGGAGAGTGGCAGTCTTGAAGGCTGTGACGTTTCCAGGGGCCACTACCACCGGGGCCATTGGCAAACCCAGTCACATGCCTTAGTTTCTAGTCCCAATAAGGAATGAGGTTTATTTATCTTATTCACTCAACTATTCTTTTATTGAGTGCCTACTGAGTATTCCCAGTAATTTAAATTTTCTATCCTTTAAATACCACTTTTCCCTAACATTTCATTACAAATAACTGCAAGCACACAATTTGAAAACACTGTCCACCTGTATATCCACTACCTGGATTCGATCTTCATTCAACATTTCATCATACTCAGAATGAACCATCTGTCATTTGTAACTTTCAGATAAATTTCAAAGACAATTATAGACATCTGTATACTTCCCCCTCAATACCTCAGCATTGCATAGTTTTTAAAATATATGCAATTATATCTCTTTTCAAGTAAAATTTACATATAATGACATGCACAAATCTTAAGTGTACACTCAGAGTTCTAATAAATGCATATATACCTGTAAGGCCCAAACCACTAAATACTAACTTTTAAGATGTTACTCAGATTTAGTAACTGTGACTTGGGGCTATTCTAAAAACCAATGGGGGATTGTACTGGGAGATGTGGGGATTCACTGCCCCTCCCCAGCTGGACTCAGAGTACTGGGCTTCTGTTAGGCATGCTGACTCCACTTTCCACCAGCCACCCCTTCTCTGTGCTGCCAGCTCGTCCTCATTGTCTATTTGAGGGCCCCAAGGGCCCTTTTATTTATATTCCTGTCACACTGTGTAGTGTTTTTGTGTTGACTGTGTTGTTTGGGATCCCGTTACCTACATGTCTTTGCTGAATTCTGGAAGTCTGAGTTTTGGACGTTGCATGTGTAATATGCTGCTTCCTGGAAGGTGAGACTAACATCGGTATGGAGTGTTCTTTGCTTCTCCAAGCAGAGGGACAAGTGTGTGCAGATCCATTCGCACAATCACCACTTCCTTGCTGGGGCACAGAGAGCATTTTTGAGAGCTAGCTACTGAGGCCATGAAACAAGAAGAGTAGCTGGCCTCTGGCAGGATTAAATGTCACTTTGACCTCAGTAGCTGAATGCTCTAACCAAAATGGGCATCATTAGTGGTTTCAGTGCACAGACTCCGCAGATGCTGGCTCTGCATAAGGCTGACCCAGAAGTTAGAAAGCAAGCTTAATAGGAATGATTTCCATAGATTTCTAACCACACCTGCACCTGGGAGAGTTCCGCAGGACACAGGCTTTGCAATGAAATGCAGCAGGACCTCAGGTTAAGTCTAGAGATCAGTCACCTCTGGGTCTTCTGCTGTGTTGCAGTTGTTGGCCGAGGAGAAAACCATCTCTTCCAAATATGCGGATGAAAGAGACAGAGCGGAGGCGGAAGCCAGAGAAAAGGAAACCAAGGCCTTGTCCCTGGCGCGGGCCCTTGAGGAGGCCTTGGAAGCCAAAGAGGAACTCGAGAGGACCAACAAAATGCTCAAAGCCGAGATGGAGGACCTGGTTAGCTCCAAGGATGATGTAGGCAAGAATGTAAGTCTCTATCATCTTCGCTTTTCTACATTTCACCAACCCACCCACTGTGCCGTGTATCAGTCTGCGAGGGACTTGGCGCTCTTTCGTGTTAAGTGATAATTGGGCATTGTAGGCAGTCCCTTGGGCTGATGCAAAGACCGGGCCTGGTTGGGAACAGCAGTTGGGGGTGGGGTCTGGGTCAAGGGATCCGAGAGGAAGGCTCTGGTCTTGACTCCTACTCATGCATCCTGTGGGTGGCAAAAACCATCTCCATGAGCTTAATGAGCTGCCTATCACTGTGGTTGCCTGACCATCCTCATGAAGTCAACCCTCATGTAAAAGGTCCATGAGCTGGAGAAGTCCAAGCGAGCCCTGGAAACCCAGATGGAGGAGATGAAGACACAGCTGGAAGAGCTGGAGGATGAGCTGCAGGCAACAGAAGATGCCAAGCTGCGGCTCGAGGTCAACATGCAGGCCCTCAAGGGCCAGTTTGAGCGCGATCTCCAGGCCCGGGATGAGCAGAATGAAGAGAAAAGGCGGCAGCTCCAGAGGCAGGTAATCCTTTAGGGGGGAATGGAGAGCTGGGGTGGCCTGTGTCCTTCCTTCCACCACCACTACCTGGCCTCATGGAGACTATTTTCTCATCTGCAACCTGGGGATGAGAAAAAACCCACCCTGCAGGGGGCTCTGCACACCTGGGAGCTCAGTGAAAACTGGCTGGGCAGAGAGAGGCCCTCTGAGAGGCACACAGCCCAGCAGTGCCCATCTATTCCTTGCCCAGCTCCACGAGTATGAGACAGAACTGGAAGACGAGCGAAAGCAACGTGCCCTGGCCGCTGCTGCCAAGAAGAAGCTGGAAGGGGACCTGAAAGACCTGGAGCTGCAGGCTGACTCAGCCATCAAGGGGAGGGAGGAAGCCATCAAGCAGCTGCGCAAACTGCAGGTGGGTGGAGGTCTGGGTGCAGGCACTGGGAGGGAGGGGCGGCTCCCCGAGGCTGGGAAGCAGGAGGGTGCAGGCTTCTTGCTGCCATTTGTGCCTGTTCAGCTGGTGTTTTCTATCACCATTTGGCTTTCAGTGACTGTTACCTGCCCTAGGTAGGACATCTGGCCAAGGCCCTCAGATCACATCATCTTTTCTTAGGTCTGCTGAGCCCCTCCAAAACGCACCCCCAAATGGCCATGTGGGGCTGAGGGCAATGCTCGTGCAACAGAGGCTTCCCTGTGGTTTATCACAGAAAATCCTAGTGGCTATCATGGAAAGGTAATTTGGGCAGCAGAACTTGGGCGAGTTAAGGACAGCTTGTCTTTCCTGTCCACTCATGCAGGCTCAGATGAAGGACTTCCAGAGAGAGCTGGACGATGCCCGTGCCTCCAGAGAAGAAATCTTTGCCACGGCCAAGGAGAATGAAAAGAAAGCCAAGAGCTTAGAAGCAGACCTCATGCAGCTACAGGAGGTAAAGCCTTCTCACTAGGAGTGCCTCAGATGGGGGGATACGGTGGCAGCAGCCCTTGGCATCCCAGGTTGTACATCCACAGCTTTTCTCAATCCAGCCTTCCACATGGGTGGACCCTCTTAGTTAGGGCCTAGAAAAACACAGGGTTTTCTCCTTTGACATGACTGCAGGGCCTCTCTGAGCTCAGAGGCAGTGTAGCCATTTTCAAAGGTGGCCATGGAGACTGCTGAGGAGCAGGGTGGATTCTTGGGTGAGGGTCAACCCTTCCCTGGCAAACAACAGATTTCCTTCCTCCCTGCCCCCCACCATCCAGGATCTAGCCGCGGCTGAGAGGGCTCGCAAACAGGCAGACCTGGAGAAGGAGGAACTGGCCGAGGAGCTGGCCAGCAGTGTGTCAGGAAGGTATGAGACAGCATGGGATGAAGGGGGATCCTAGACCCAGATGATGGAGAGGCAACTCATAGGTGAGCCTCCTAGCCCCTCATTTTAATGCTGAAAATGATAGAATTTTCGATTGAACTTGTAACAGGGGTCTCAGGGTTTCTACACCCTATGTGGGAGTGTGGCCAGTTTCATTCATTCTGAATGAAGAGCATGGTGGGGACAGGGGTCATCTGGGGGTATCAGGGAGGAGTTGGTCCTCATCCCAGGCCTGGCTTTGCTGACACCAACTGGGTATGAGTCCTGGCTCCCTACTTCCCAGCTGTGTGACTTTGGACAAGTCTCTAAGGCTCTCGGAGCCTTAGTTTCCTCAGTTATGTGAGGACAACCCTGAGGCATTGCTCCTCCAAGGACAGGGTGTCTCCTAAGCCAAGGGAAGACTGGAGGCCTCAGATGTGCTGTATCTCCCGTAGGAACACACTTCAGGATGAGAAGCGCCGCCTGGAGGCCCGGATCGCGCAGCTGGAGGAAGAGCTGGAGGAAGAACAAGGCAATATGGAGGCCATGAGTGACCGTGTCCGGAAGGCCACACAGCAGGTGGGGGGGCCTGGGCACTAGAACAGCAAAAGCCCCACTCTGGCTCAGTGACATGCATCACAGGCTGCTGTGTGCCAGGACTGGGATGAGCTGAGGATAGCAGGGAGCCTGGGTGGCCCTGGGATACTGCTTGGATGAGCTGCCTCTTGAGCTGAGAGTAAAAGGATGACGAGGAAGGAGAAGAGGGAGTGCAGAGGCTGGAAAAGGCTGGAGACTGCGGGAGAAGTTAGTCATCTCAGTGCACCCACAGGCTTTCATGCCCCCCACCTCACTACCTTCACCCTCCTCCCCAGGCCGAGCAGCTCAACAATGAGCTGGCCACGGAGCGCAGCGCAGCCCAGAAGAACGAGAGCGCAAGGCAGCAGCTAGAGCGACAGAACAAAGAGCTCCGGAGCAAGCTGCAGGAGATGGAGGGGGCAGTCAAGTCCAAGTTCAAGTCCACCATTGCGTCCCTGGAGGCCAAAATCGCACAGCTGGAAGAGCAGGTCGAGCAGGAGGCGAGGTATAGTGCGACCAGAGCTCCAATGACAGCCCGCTTGTCCCTGAGCGCTGGGAGGTAGATAGCCTCTCCGGGCACTGGTTGTGGCTATGAAATAAACCCAGTGGTACCCGAGCGGCAGCTGTGCTGGGATAACTAGTGAGAACGCAGGAAAGGGTTGTGCCTGTACCTGGCCCAGAGGAAGCCCTGGAAATGTCATCTGCTCTTGTTAAATAGCGTGGTTCCTCAGTGACGCCAGCCAGCTCTCCCAAGAGCACATGTGGCTTTTCCTGATCTACATTAGCAGGAGGTCATGCTTACGGAGACACAATGTCCAAATCAACAACCATTTAGTACACGAACATGGGAAGGCTTCTCATGTTAATGACGGGTCACCAAGCTGTAAGTTCACAGCACATTCGTGACCATCAGACTGTAAGGATTCTGACCCATTCTTCTTTTTTGTTTGGTAGCGGCTTTGCTGATAACTCACTCTCACACAATTCACCCATTTAATGTATACAATTCAGTGGCTTCTAGTATATTCACAGGTAGGTCCACCCTCACCAGTCAACTGTAGAACATTTTCATCACCCTCTATTTCCCACCCCCACCCCCCGTCCTAAGCAATCACTGACCTACTTTCTGTCTCCTTGTCTGTTCTGGACATTTCATAGACACGGACTCATACAAGGCCTCTGTGACTGGCTTCTCTCCCTGGGCACACGTTCTCAAGGTTTGCCCCTGCCACAACAGGTGTCAGTGACTCTGCTTTTTATGGACGACTCCTAATCTTCTATCTGGTCGATTCATGGGATAAGCGCTGATTGGGAGCTCAGGAAAAGTGCCCACAGTGGGCAAGATGCCGGTCTGGTTTACATAGCGACTGCTCCCTCCTTGTGTGCAGAGAGAAACTGGCGGCTGCCAAGTCACTGAAGCAGAAGGACAAGAAACTGAAGGAGGTCCTGCTGCAGGTGGAGGACGAGCGCAAGGCGGCTGAGCAGTACAAGGAGCAGGTACACTGCTGCCGCCGCCGGCCTCTCCCCCTCCAGTCCCCCAGGACCTCCAAGGGGCCCCCTGACACTCACGCCTCTCCTTGACAGGCAGAGAAAGGAAATGTGAAGGTGAAACAACTCAAGAGGCAGCTGGAGGAGGCGGAGGAGGAGTCCCAGCGCATCAACGCCAACCGCAGGAAGCTGCAGCGGGAGCTGGACGAGGCCACGGAGAGCAACGAGGCCATGGGCCGCGAGATGACCGCGCTCAAGAGCAAGCTCAGGTGAGGCAGCCAGCCCCAGGAGGAGTGTCCTCCCAGGCCGGGTGATCAAGTAGGCCTGAGATGCCCACTGTGACTCTTTATCGACACAAAAGGATACCTTTTCCAAAGCCCTCACTTCTTTCCCAGGCTCTTCCTGCAGCAGTATCTGGGCACATGGGGGCCCTGCCTCTAAAAGAGCTCACCTTCTCTATTCTTTAACAATCTTTGCCCATCATCCTGGTGAGGAGGAGGAGGGAGAAGCAGTTTCCCGACTCCTGAACCTTCTCTTCTGGCCTTTTTCTTCACCACCTTTCTCTAAAACTCAGGGTTCCTTGGCACTATTGGGGCTGGGTAAGTCTTTGTTTTTTATCATAGGGCCTGGCCTGTATATTGTAGGATGTTGAACAGCATCCTTGGCCCTCACACACCTGTTACAGTAGCATTCCCACCAGCTATAACAACCTAAGATGTCTCAATACACTGCCAGATGTTCTCTGAGGGTACAGTCACCCAAGTTTGAGAACCTGGCCCTAACTACACTAAGGTATATTCTCTCTCCTGCACCTGTGTAACTTCTGGGTCTGAAGGTGGGTAGGTCACCACACTGCTCTTTGGGGCTCCTTCCCATCCCCGATTCCCTGAAATTTAGCTCTGAGCTTCCTGTCACACATTCTCTTACACCCCTCCAGCTTCTCAAGTCTTTGACCTTCTCTTTCCATGATCCTGCCACTCCACAAGCATTACCAGTAACTCAAGCCCTAATTTGACCTTCAGGCATCGCATCATTTGCCTGCTGCCACCTCCCGACTCCTGGGATCTTCAACCCATCTTCTCACAACCCCCACTGACTCCTTACCCAGCATCTAACCCAGGCTCAGGGGTTGCCACCAGCCTTTTACACATCCTCAATACCTGAGCCCCTCTTGCTGTGCTGTACTTGGTTAAAACAACCCAACTTCCCACCTTCTACATCTCCAAGGGGTGTGAGAAAAGCAACCATGCTGGCTGTACTTCAGCCTCCCACTCTCTTAGAGGTCTGCTTTTATTTTCTCTCTAAGATTACTATCTCCGCCCAGTCTCAGCTGATGACCTTACTTCCTATTTAAGTGAAAAATAGAAACGATCATAGAAAGTAAACAAGCTCCCACTGCCCCATCAATTGACCTCCCTACATCTGTGCTCATTTCTTCTACTTTTTGCCCCATTTCTGGGCTGAACTGTCTGGCACCCATTAATGCCAACCCCTCTGTTGGACTCCCCTCTTGTTTACTTGAGGATGTTGCTCCAGAAAATCTTACCTTCTTCCTCTGCCATGTTTCCCCTCTCGCGGAGTCATTGCATCAGCAGAAAAACCCTCTTAGCCTCACGCTCCTCCTCTTTTTTTATTTTTTTAAATATATTTTTATTGATTTTAGAGAGGGAGAGAAACATTCATGATGAGAGAGAATCATTGATTGGCTGCTTCCTGCACGCCCTCCACTGGGGATTGAGCCCACAACTCGGGCATGTGCCCTTGACTGGAATCAAACCCAGGACCCTTCAGTCTGCAGGCCGATGCTCTATCCATTGAGCAAACCCGCTATGGCTCGCTCCTCCTACTCTTGACCACAGACAGACTCTAATCCCGTGGTCAGTCCTTGGTCCCGACCTGACTCAGCACCATCACTCCTCCTCCCTGTACTTTCTTCACTGGGCTTCCGACACCAGCCTCACCTGCTTTCTGGCCGTGGGCCTGCCCCAGGGCGCCATCTTGGTTCTCTCTTCATGTCCACCGCTGTCACTCCTCCCTTGGTGATCTCAGCCAGTCCTGTGCCTTTAGAATTCCATGTCCTGACGCCCTAGTTTCTTCCTGGAACTCCAGACCCTGCTTGACATTCCCACTCAATACCTCATGGGCCACTCACACCTTACATGCCCCAACCTGAGCTCAGTTGAACCTCTTCACCCCAAACCAGCTCCTCTCCCAGTCCTTTCCAGCTCAACAAGTGGGATGATAAAGTTTCCATCAATTAACCCAGACCACAGACCTTTTATTTTTTCTTTACTTTCCTCTCTCCCTCATACCCTGCATCCAATCTGTCAGAAAATATGGTCAACTCCCTTAAAAATACTATATACCCAGAAGCCAACCACCTCTTGCCAGCCTGGTCCATGCCACCCTCCTCCCATCTCTACAACTTTAGCAGCTTCCTCAGGCCTCCCTGCTTCCCTGCTCTCAACACAGCAGCCAGAAGAATCCTGTTTAAATGGAGCTGGATCATGTCCCTCCAATGGTTGGTTCCACTAGGTCCTTCACGATCTCTGTCCACTGCCTCCTAAATGACTCCCTGACCTCTCCACACAGTGCCTCGGGCCCTGGCTGACCCCTCTGCCTGGAATGCTCTTCCCCCAGCTCTCTGCACAGCTGACTCCCTCTTCCTTTCCTTCATCTCTCTTACTCTCTAAAATTTCCAACCTCACTCCCTACAGTTCTCTTCTCTTACCTCCCTGTCACCATGGAACCTGCTGTGTATTGTACTTACCTCATTCATGATCTGTCTCACTCGCACCTGCAAGCCCTTGAGCACAGAGGTTGTGTCTGGTGATTCATCCCCAGTGTCTGGGGTAGAGTTGGGCGCATAGTAAACCTTCCATCATTGGGTCAGAGATGATGTTTCTCTAACCTGTCGTTCTCAACCACCTTTGCCTCTCACTACCTGCACTACTGTTTACTTGATATTTTCTTTTACATTATCTGTGTTAATCATACACTACCACCCCTCTATTGTTAAACAAGCATCACCAGGTAATGATTAAATTAAATACAGTGAAAACAATAGTGAGTTCTAGCCACAAATTGATGACTATGACCTTAAGGACAACTTCTCAGTTAAAAAGCAAGTGACAACCACATTAGCACCAAATAGACTTTTTCTATCCAATGGCATGCCTAGGAGCCCTTGGAAGTCAATTGGCATGTAGCCTAGAGACTTTGAGAACCACTACATGAGGGGAAAGCCCAAACCCCTTTCAGAAGAGGGAAGAGAATCTGGTTCAGGGTACCAGATTCAGAAATGAGCCCCCAGTCCCAGCATAATGAGGGGCCTGATGGAATGGAAACCAGGCCTAACCTCTCAGGTCCAGCAGTGGGGCAGACCCCAGGGTTGACGGTCAGTGGGAGAGCTGCTCTCACCACAAAGACCCCAGACACTCCTCAGTGGCTGGGGAAGCAGTCCGCCACTCCTCTCTCACCCCTTTGCTGTCACTACTCCCTTTCCTTGGGACACTCCGAACATCCCTTGTGGGTTCTACCCCAGACACCTAACCCTTCTTAGGCCATCCAGGCCTGTATGGAAGAAACCATTATTTTACAGTCCTAACATGAACATACACATAACGTAAGCTGAAGACGGGTCAGACCTTTTCTGCCTTCTCAGTGTCTTCTAGATGTACTAAACCTAAAATCAAGCATAGGTCTTCCTCAAAATAGAGCTTTGAGTGAGGTTGGGAGCCTAGCCAACTCCTCAGAGGAACTGCAAACAAGTTTCATAGTTTTACCAGCCAGATAAATCTCGACACAAGCCCTCCTGGGCCTGTCTAGCATCCCCATCATGTGCCACATTGCCAGTCATCTGCCGAAGGCATCCACCTCTACCTGCATGCCACAGGCATAAAAGGCAACGAAGACCAAGTAATAACTGAGACCTTGCAGCAGGTGCTTAGTCTGGGACTGTTTCCAGGTAGAACTTTGAACTAGCTTACTCACATGCCTTCACCTTCCTGGACAGGTCTGCCTAATGGGAGGAAGCCACCTGTGTTCCTAAAAGAAGCTCACAAGGACAGAAATTTGCGTTTTGATTTTAAAGAAATAGCTTGTCCTTTTGTTTGCCAACCTGGCTTTAGATGCTTTGTTGGCAGATTGACTTAAAAGTGCCTGTAATTATTTAATTAAAGCAAATGCCTCCATGATTGAAAAGGTACTTAAATGGGCTCCCTCCCGTTTGCCTAATGATAACCACCAAGGACTCTCTCTCTCTGTTTCAGAGGCCCCCTCCCCCAGGAAACTGCGCAGTGACTCACCAGGTATCATGCCTTCAGCTTTGCTGCGTCTCGTGTGTTACACTCAGTTTCCATTTCCTTTCTGTCCATCGCGCCCTCCCTGCCCCTTTATTTGGCCCTTGCAAATTTCTCTGAGATTCCTGCAAATTCTGAAGGCTTGGACATCTTAGTTCAAAACTGTCCTTCATCACAACCAAGATCAACACAAGACGACCTTGTGCCTTGACCCATTCTCCTTCCCCCCTTCCGCTTCGGCATGACACGGCACCGAATGTGTCCCTGTCACCACACGGTGATGAGAGCTTAGAGGCTGTGTCACTTAGATTGTTCTTACCTGCGTGAGAGGGCCTCTCTTACACTGCTAGGGACACTCGCCCTCCCTCGTCCAGCTAACACTGCACGGAGCAGGTATGACAATGCCACAATGTGGGTACACTCCTGGAGAATGGCTTCAGTCTGGCTGGTCTAGTTCACTAGTCAGAATTAACAAAGCACAGGTTTATGGAAGCACAGCCCAGAAATCTGCCCCCTCACCCCCCGGGCTGGGGTTTCACAAATTTGTCCGCAAGGAAAGTGAGAGCTTGCCATAATGCCTTCCAAGTGCTGGGACTGCGCGGGGCTTCAGCAAGGCCTGGCTCCTAGCTGCATTTTCAGCATGTGAGGGTGACGTTAGCCACCACAGAGCTGGCAGAGTCCTGGCAGAGCCTCTTCCAGAGTCTCACTGCACGTACTCACTCACGGGTGGGGGATGGGTACCCAAGACTCTAGGAAGCGCCTGGGGCCCTTCACAAGGCAGTTAAGAGGTCTGGACGTCTCTAAGGGTTTAACAACCTTTTCATAAGTACAGTTAGGCACCTGGGGCCTGGTTTTCCTCTCATCCTCCTGAGAGGCCGGGCAAGCCCTGGCTGTCTTGTCTTCTTTTTTCAAGAATCTCAGCTTTGCTGTCACTACTCAAATACTTAAAGCTGAATGAGGTCTTGGCAGGAGCTTTTAGCCTCCAGGACACACAGCTCCCGAGCTCTCCTGCCAGCTCATTGGGAACAGAGGATTAGATGAACTCTAGGGTCGCCTGGAGCATGGGACCCACAGATAATGGGGGCCCAGTCCTCGTGAAGCAGCCGGTGCTTACACCCTCGTGCTGGTCCCTACTGGGCCAGCAGCGCCTTGAGTAAGTTCTCTGGTCCACATTCTCCAGGACCAGGTTCTTTAAGAAAACTTTTACAGGGGTCCCTTACTTCCTGTGACAGTTATAGCCAGTGTCAACCTTTGCCTAGGATTTTAAATCAGTCCCTTCAAGATAGACAAACCTGAACCAGAACAGGCTCACAGGGCTGAAGCCTCAACAGGGGACTTAAAATAACTCAGGGAGTTTCCTCCTTAGACCAAGGAGCATGCCTATCAATTAGCAAATACTCTTCCAGGAGGCAGGGTGCCTGGAGCCTGGAAGAACAGGAGGCACTGATTCTGGCCCCAGGCCACCCACCAAGTTTGAACCAGGGTGGAAGTAGGGGAGAGCCTGGCCTGCTGCTCCCCCAGGGCTCCGAGACCCTGCCTGCTCTCTGGCCCAAATTCCTAGAAAAAGACTTTCAAGGTTG
Organism: Plecotus auritus; assembly: GCF_963455305.1. NCBI lineage: Eukaryota > Metazoa > Chordata > Mammalia > Chiroptera > Vespertilionidae > Plecotus > Plecotus auritus. The sequence goes on along the minus strand of NC_137774.1, from coordinate 82,734,362 downwards.
CACTAGAGAGAGATGGAAATTTAGTTTTAAGCGAGTGGGAGGCCTAGAAGTTGGCCTGAGTCTAGCTGGGAGTGGCTACAACTTTAAGTATTTATTCCTGATCGCTGTACTTTGGGGGTGCCATACTCTGCACCTAGTGGGTCTCTCCCACCCTCGGACCCCAATCCTGTTGGGATTCCCTCTCTCAGCGATCAGGATCCTGTAGGCCTTGCTTATGTCTCCAATCTGACCTGTCCGCGTTGTTCTTAACTCAAGTATCAATAACCAGGATGGGCTCACCTTCGTGGCTTTTCTGTCCAGGCTTTGCGTGGTCAAGCGGGTCATTTTTCTTACAAAGTCTGCTTTCTTCTTAGACATCCTAAAATGATTTAAGACCTGACATCTGAATCAGGTCAAAACAGGGCCAGGTGGCCAGAGCCCCATGCAGTTATTGGTTGTGGCCACTGAAAAGGAGGCTAACATTCCTTCCCAACCGTGAAGGTTAAGTGCAGGTGGAGCTGACTTTTCCTCCTCCTGCCAGCCCACCCTCCTTTGCAAAGCCTCACTTCAGGTGACCGGGGTCACCTGAGGGTAACGCAAGTGGTCACCCAGGGCATCAGGCAGGATAGAGGAGCCGGGAACGGTAAGGACAGAAAGGGGTGTCCTACCAGCTAGAGCTAAAATACACCTTGGATTAACAGGTTCCACTTATTTTTCTAACACATACTCATTGAGCACCTGTTATAAGCCAAGAATGGTGGCTGCCATGATGAGTAAACAGAGGAGACCCCCACCCTGGGGAAACTCAGCCCAAGAACTCTGTTCCATAAAAGCTGGGCGCCGAGTTGCCTGTAACCAGAGCAACCGCACCTTCCCTCTCAGGCTGCCCTTAACATCATTTCCACCTTCTTCCAGTTGAAAACCTAACACCCTTCCCTCCTCCCCGCTCTAAAGACAAGGTGCAGGATGAGAACCTTTCTCCTTCATACCTACTCCACAGGGTATGAGTAAACCCAGCGGACGTGGTCACCGCAGACCAGGATCCTGGAGTCAATGAATGACCAGCCAGACATTTTTTTTAAAGCCAGGGGTTCTGCTTTAAAGAACCTACTTTCCCCTACTCTAGCTGATCAAACGTAACCATACCTTGGAACTGGTCAAGATTTGCTGACTTCAACCTCAACATTTGTGTCTCATTCGAGTTTGTTTTCATTTCTCTTTCTGAAAGTCTCTTACGACAATTTCTATACTAAAGAAACATGTGTTTTCTTAAAACCCACAGGCGAGGAAACGAGACCTCTTTTGTTCCCTCTAGAAGGTCTGGAGGACGTCGAGTTATTGAAAACGCGGATGGTTCAGATGAGGAAATGGATGCTCGTGATGCAGACTTCAATGGAACCAAAGCCAGTGAATAGACAATCTTGCTGAAAACAAAAACAACACCCAGTGGACTCTGCTTAGCACTGTCCAAATCCATTTTCAAATTCCAAACCTCACAAACACCCCTCACAATGAACATAACACCTCCCTGTGCTCAGGGCATCAATTTAAGTTTTGAATCGTGTACCAAATGAGAAAAACCAACAGGAGACACAGACACACCCACTTCCCCTCTATCAAAGAATTGTGCAGAGGTTTTGAGTTTTTAGATAAATAGATCCACAGTAACTTAATCACTGGCAACTTAGTTTACATAAAATGGGGAGAAAGTCACCAAAAATGGGTGCCACCGCCCCTCCCACTCCCAAGCCATTTCCTACCCTGTGTACTCTTCCAACATCGTGAGTAGGACCTGGTTTGAAAATTCTTTCCCGTCCTGGTTATTACCACACCTCAGATGCACACAGTTCACTGAGACCAAGTGCCTTCCGTAACCACCTGAATTAAAAAGGAGACACTGCTCGAATGGACAAGAGCAGGAATGTTACACTGTTTTATATGCACCCCGACTGTATTTAAGGACACCCTCACGGATAAATAAAAGGATATAAATCACTGGAACATGGTGTTGTTTTCTACAGAGCGAAAGAATGAGGGGCAGGGGGCACGACCCTAAGAAGTGAAGGTTACTTCTTAAATGGAAACACTGAGGCCTAGGGAGGTGGAATAAATGGCCCAAGTTCCCACCTGGCAAAAGCGCAGCTGCAAAGTGAGTCTGTGCAAGGGGCTTCTCCAGCCAGGAGGTGGGCAGCTCGAGGCTCAGAGAGGAACATGATCAGGAAGAACATCTTTATCCATCAAAACCAGTACGTATGTGATGTGAAGAACACAAGACTTCCTTGAATTTTTAAAGTTAAAACACAAGACTTCGCACAGCAGGGTTTGACAAACTCTGTAAAGGCCAGAAAGTAAATATTTTAGTTTACATATGGTCTCTGTCACAGATTCATTTTTTTTAAAACAACCCTTTAAAAACATAAAAACCATTCCTAGCATGAGGACCATAAAAGACCAGGCCATGGGCCTTTCCTTCCTCAGCTGGAGGCTCCAGACAGAGATTCCTTGCAAAAGTCCCTTCCACACAAAGGAGTCCATGCACCAACCCCAGGGGCTCAGACAGATTTGAGAAGAGAGCAAATATGGAAACGGCGAAGGCTCGGCTGAGTGACCAAATGCTAATATACCCTGAACACTACACAAACGTATCCCAAGTGCAGTTTGAAGAAGTTGATTCGAAGGGAAATCTTTAAAAAGTGGGTTTTTTCATATTTAATTACTTGGTTAGGAAGCAAGCTTTTCACCACCATATGAGCAAACACAGCGCACACAGCATTTACTGACCACCACACACTAGGTGAAAATTAGTTTCTCTTGATTTTATTCTTTTAAAAAAATAAAAGTACATATTTTCCCATTACAGGTTAGAATGTTTCTAGGATAATGAACCAGGCACTGAAGTTTAATTCCCTTTGAATTTCAGTAGCACTTGAAGAGTTCTATTTTCAAAGCAAGGATATTTTTGCTGTTCTTTTGGAAAAATAACTTACATTACAAAAGGAAGGCTGTTGAATTACACACATGCTCCTGGATTCATGTCTTCTTTTTAGGTGTGATGGAGAGCGTGAGACAGCAGTTCCTAGCAGAGATAAGCATGTGCCCCGTCCACGGTGAAAATCCTGTGTGTGTTTCTTCTTTGACAAGGAAGCTTCAACAACAATCCTGGTGGTTTAACCTTATTTGAAGGTTACCCTGATTATTTCATTATGGCCATCAATGAAATTCTACTCTTAAAGGCTGTATTTCCAAGGCCACTTCACACGCATGACTTTGAGGGTCCTGAGCAGAGGTCACCTCATGCCAGGGGTGGGGCGCAGGACAAATAACGGTCGGGACACATGTAAACAGGAAAGATTTTCCACTGACCTGGTCCACGCAAAATATACTCTGAAACTCGAGCAGACCTCTAAAAGCGTCAATGAGCCAGATTAGAAAGTGTGGGAGGTACACTACATAGTTTTAATCAACACATGCCTAGTTGACTCTCTGCTCTTAGAGGTGATCTCAGTGTGCCGATCCTTGCTGTCCACGCAGTGTTGAGAGACTTTGTTCTGGAAGACAGCTCCAGGTGAACGGGACTGGGGAGCCCGAGGTGGGCTCAGGTCCCCTTGTAAGGCGTCTCCCTCTGGATGTTAAAAACACTCGCAGGACTTGGGTCAGCTCACAATGATGGGGTAGCTTCAGCACTCACACTCAGAGCCCTTTCCAGCAGGTCCAGTTTGTCCCTGTCCATCTGCAACACACCGACATGGAGGCTGGGATTGAGACGGCATTCCACAGGGTCAACCACCAGGGCCACAGGCAATGGCCTTAGTCATTGGCTAGTGTGACTGCTTGCCCATATTTCTCAAACTACCTTAAAAAAAACAAAAACCTAGTATGAAGAGGGGACGAAAGGTAACAACTCCCGCACAGACACCAGTGGCTTTGCTTCTGCGGATTTCCTAAAGCAACAGCTTGACTACACCCTGGGCTGACGGCAGCGACGGTGAGGACAGATTTGAAGGCGGCTTCCCAAACTCCAGGCGTTTTCCCGACCTTCAGACAGAGCAAACCAAATTAAGCGGACATTACAGCTGTTACAACTGACTAGCATCGGGGCCCACAGTTATAAGAATGAATATCAAGAGTCAGGAGCAGGGTCACTGTGTCTCAATTTTCTCTCCTGTGAAATGAAGGACACTGGCTGTCTAGCGCACACATTCCCAAGGCCACACCGGAAGCCCGGGTGCAGAAAACCCTCTAAAAACACCCACTTTAAAGGTCTGGAAGATATGTGCGTTGCTACAGAAAACAATTCTTCATTTCCTGTCACCTGTCTGCCAGGGACCCACCAAACTGTGGCTTGGGATCCAATAAGATGGTGGCACATCTTAGAAAGTTACTGATGCTGGAAGCTGCCCTGATTTTCTTCAGGCAAGAAAGAAAATGAAGCCATTAGAGTTCAGATTTGTTTTCCAATCCTGTGACTGGCTTCAGGATTCTAGTCTGGCTGGAATTTATTGCCAGTTTCCAGAAGGTTCTAAAGTTTGTTTTGTTCTTTAGGTGTTTTTTTTTAAATCCTCTTCTGGAGGAAGCAGAGCAGTATTAGAAGCTCAAGTCCCAGATAAGTGATTTATACAGGACATCCTCACAGTGTGACCAGGAGCTGGGGCTGCAGAATCTGATAATAAACACAAGCCTCTCCTTGGCCATTTGCCCAAACAGAAGACACCACCTAACTCTGTCTCCAGAGATGGGGTAGAGTTCACTGACATAAACCTGCAACTTTTAAAAAATGGCTTTCGGACCCGACTTGTGCGGCCCAGTGGTTGAGCGTCAATCTATGAACCAGGAGGTAATGGTTTAATTCCAGTCAGGGCACATGCCCAGGTTGCAGGCTCGATCCCCAATAGGGGATGTGCAGGAGGTAGCCGATCGATGATTCTCTCTCATCACTGATGTTTCTATCTCTCTTCCTCTCTGAAATTAATAAATAAATATATGTATGTGTGTGTGCGCGTGTATTATATACATCTATAATAATGAAACCGTAAAATAATAATAAAAGCGTGATATGCTCATTAGATTGGACATCCTTCCGGACGACCTTCCAGAGGAAGCCGGGGCTGCGAGGAAGCCAGGTCCCGGGTACCAGAGGGAAGCCGGAGCGGCAGCCAGAAGGCCTCCTCTTGCACGAATTTCATGCATCCGGCCTCTAATTTTTTTTATTTTTTTTTTAAATGGCTTTTGGTCAGAGGTAGCTAGAGGTTCCCACCTCAAGTGACAGCAAAAGGTACTGACCCTTTATCACCCAGAGGCATGCTGGTGCTGCTTGGCCGTCTGTCACCACCATCTCTGTTCTTGCTGGCTCGCCCTGAGGTGGGGCCACCTGTCCTGTTTGGGGACTGCTCGTATACGAAGTTCCGGCAGGATGCGAGCTTGGACTCCAGTGCCTGGAGAGAAATAGGCTTTCATTTCTCAAGTTAAAGACAAGAACTCGTATCTCTCACTGGAGCCTAAAGCAGTGTGTTGTGCACTGGAATTCCCAAGTGGGGCCCAAAGGAATCCAATGCACAGCCAACTTAGACCTGCAAGCCTAAGATATTTAGCTGCTTCCTGGAAATCACTAACTCTACCCATTATCCAACCCTGCCTATGGGAAATACGGAGATTTGAACAAGGACTCTGCTGTAAACAGACCCCACAAAAACCAAAAGGGCACTGAAACCGGCCCCCCAAGCTTCTCTACACTCTAACTGCGCAAAATATTCAGAGAACTGTTCGTATAACAAAAAACCAGATGATCCAAAGCCCAAAGTAAAAACATAAGAAAGGAGTTGCAAGCTCCTATTAAGTTGCAGCTCTGAACACATACATTCTGGTTGATGACAGACTGACAGGAGTTAAATTGTGTGGCCTTCTGAGCATCATTTTAAAAAATAAAATGAAAAAACTCAAAGAATACCTATGTTATTTCTTAAGCACAAAAGAATCCTTCTCTGTAATTAATATAAAACCTATTAAGTTCTCTGCTCCAGCCTTTCAAGATTTTCTCTTTAACTCCCTGAGAAATAAAGAGAAGGCAATTTTCAAATGTTTGTTTTTTCAAATTAAGAAAAAAAATCATAACACACCATTTGAACTTGCCAAATTCCAAGGAAAAAATGGTACAGGGAAAGAAACATCTACCCAGGGATCAAAGGGATGACTTAGAGTCAGGGCCCACAGAAGCGTTCATGATTCTAAAGGATGCGACAGACCCAGAGCTACACCTAGAACTCATGAACTCTCTGTTAAAGGCGAAAAGAAGTGGTAAGGTCATCCCTCACCAACTTCCTGAAAGACAGGCAAGAAGCCACAGCAAACCCAGGGAGGCGCCAGTCAGTCTTACCCCTACTTTCCGCAGCAGGTCTCCCACGATGTTGAGGGCTGATATCCGGGCTGCAGGTGTGAGGGGGGTCCCACCTGTGGAGTCATCTAGGCCTGGGTGTGCAAAAGGAAGCACATGTAACACCAACCCATAGTCATAAGTCTGTGCACCGACATCGCTAAATGCAAAACCCCAGGGGCAGGCGGGGGAGGCTACTCTTGCCTTGGGTTCTGGATGCTTCCCTGTTTCATTCAATAGTTAACTGTCTCACACAGTAAGAACCTATTTAATGACCAACCTGTAACAGCCTTACAAGGACTATATTAAACATTTATCTTTACATGTTATTCTTCTACAACTAAATCAACACAAGCCCTGAAATCCCAGGAATTCCACATAGCAACTTAACACCAAGAGCCTCTGAGCCAACCACACTTGAAAGGGTTCTACTCTGCAGAACCGCCCTCCTCAAAGCAGACCAGGGGTGGCAAGCCCCTCAACTCAGGCCTCCATCTCCTCAGCCATCAAACAAGGGTAGCACTTTCATTATTTGCACTTGGGGCCTGTGGTGAGAATTCAGTCAGGTTACATATATGTATGTATATGCGTGTGTGTGTGTATGCAAAGCACTTTAAGCCGGGTGACTGGCACATACTGAGCACTCAATAATTTTATATTACTATTATTTGCTATTAAGTAACCCTTCAGAATCTCAGTCAGCAGAGAGGCTGGGGTGAAAACTCAAATTCCTCATTTTTACAACACAGCACAGGTCACAGTGGCTCCATTTCTAGTTGGATATATTGCTGGACCCACAAAACACTTATTTGGTTACCAAAATTTTACATCTGGAAGAGTTCATATTCAACAAGAGGATTTCTGGCTTCTGGTGAAGAATGGAAATGTCTACTAATGCTGGGCCTAAATTTCCTGTGGCAGGAGCAGAGCCCCTCCAAATGAGGCTTCCGTTTTCCAGTTCATCCCAGACTCCACTGCTCTCTATTGCCTCACACGCATGAGGCTCTTCTCACATGCCTCAATGCTCTGCCCTGTGAGCATCCCAGTTTGCTCCCTGCTGTCTAGCCCAGTCCAATTTCTCTCTCACTCAGGAAAGCTTTGTGAAGCAAAGAAAGTCTTCCCGACTCCATTCTCCTTACCACGTCTGCACGTCCCCGGTGTGGTGAAGCTAGAGCTGGGTGCCCGATGTGCCACAGGAGTGGATGGCACTGAGCCCGTGGCCTGCACGGCTATGTCTGTCCTTTCAGCTGCCACCGAGCTGGGCATGGGAGTCCTGGGTTTCTCCTGCTTTTGCTGCACAGCCAATTCCTGCCGCAAATCTGCACGAGGGAAAGAATTCAGATTAAGCCTTTGCATTGGGTGATGGGAATGGAGATGCGAAAGGGGAAGGGGTCAGCAGTAGACCCTGATCAAGGAAAAGAAGTATCAGGGTGAGAAACTCTAGCTAGAAACCCTGAATGACATGAAACCCACAGGATATTGCCTAGCAGGCAATGATTTTTCTTTTGAGTAAAAACCAAAAGGTGTAAAAAAAATTAACTATGGCAGTGATACACTAATGCTTTTATTGTTTCAAAAGAATGCCAATGTAGAATTCTAGGTGAAAAAATATGCTTCCCCAACCCATCCTCAAATGCCCCTCCCTCACACATCAACCATAACATGGAGATCTTTCCAATCCCTTTTCTCTACATTTTCAAATATACGATTTATATAGGGTGGGGCAAAGGTAGGTTTACCATTGTTTATATGGAAAATAATACAATCCTATCTAATAAAGAGGGAATATGCTAATTGACTGCTCTGCCCTCAAAGATGGCAGTGCCCACAGCCAATAAGGAGGGAAAATGCTAATTGACTGCCATGCCCTCAAAGATGGTGGCACCCACAGCCACAAGATGGCTATGCCCAGTCCCCTCAGCCCCCCAGCCCTCCAGGGCTGGTCCGAGGCACAGGCAAGCCTCAGATGGCGGCTGCCCAGACACTCAGAGCTGCCCGAGGCTCAGGTAACCAGGGCCGGCTGAGGCTTGCGCTGCCGGCAGTGACAGCCACAGAGGTGTGATGGGGCATCGCCTTCCCCTGATTGCCGGGTCACCTCCCGCCCCTGAGGGCTCCCGGACTGTGAGAGGGGGCAGGCCCGGCTGAGGGACCCCCCCCTCCAGTGCATGAATTTTCATGCACCAGGCCTCTAGTAATTAATAAATAGTAATACAAGAATAAACTATGTTTTGCATACTCAGAACGGTAAACGTACTTTTGCCCCACCCGGTATGTATATGTATATCTATTAAGCATCTAATACGAATGATTTTCAGTTAGCATAAACAGAAACGTACATCTACTGTCTATGACTTATCTTTCTCCCTTCAGTGGTCTAACAATTGTCCTATAATCGCATTTATATCTATACCGTTAGTTTAAACATTGGTTAACACTGCACAAAATAAGTCTATGTAATTTATTTAACCACTTCCTTACATTTAGGAACAACTACTCTTAAACTTGGCTTTTCTTTCTTTTTTTAAAAAAATATATTTTTATTGATTTCAGAGAGGAAGGGAGAGGGAGAGATAGATAGAAACATCAATGATGAGAGAGTATCAATGATCGGCTGCCTCCTGCACGCCCACCACGGGGGATCGAGCCCACAACCTGGGCATGTGCCCTTCACTGGAATCAAACCCAGGACCTTCCATTCCTCAGTCCGATGCTCTATCCACTGAGCCAAACCAGCTAGGGCTGAGCTTTTCTTTTTAATTCCCCTTCTACTGGCCACACATTATAAACTAAATGTTATAAACAATTAACTGGAACTTTAAGTGTGGTCCCACACCCTCGGACCAGACAGCCTGTGTGCCAAGCAGGGCTCAGATTTCCAGCAAAGGTGACCCCAGGCAGTGCTCTCAGGGAGGGAGAGAGGACAGCGCTGTGAGGGCAGGGGGAACAAAGCCCAGGCCTCCTGACCTCTGGCTTCATCCTTCAGTCGCTGAACAGATTCTAGGAGATTCTCCTTCTCATCAAGCTCGCTCTCCAAGAAGGCATTTCTCTCAATGGCTTGATTCAAGCGCTGCTCAAAGTCTTCCAGAGACATGATCGTGGCCCTGGGGAAGAGAAAAGCAAAGTTGTCCAGGAGAGCAATCGGCGACATTCATCTGGTGCCTAGACACTGGGAGACGAGAAGGGTCAGACACATGAGGGTGGGAGTCCCAGCACTGGCACTTCCTAGATTATCACAGACCTGAGCAAGCCAAGGCCTTCACCTTCGGGGACCTGGCTCTTCACCTGCAGAATGGGAATTGTCTTAGCTCATGAGGTGCACAAAACTGTACTGAGGATTAAATGAGATAACATCCATACAAAACTTAGCCGTGAGCCAAGGCCTCAGTAGGACCAATTGACTGCCAACAGGTCCATCTTCTCTTGAAGATGATCACTGCAAACAGTACTCAGAATATCCAACTAAAATACACACGCAATGTAATCACATGCATTTAAACAGATAAAATAAACTATCTTTAATTTCTCAGGTACCACAAAACATTTAAAAGTTCAAAATGCCCAGCCCGGGTCCAGCTGCTCTGTTAACCATCACTTCTTGTGGACAGTGTAGACATTCCAATGGAACGCTGAGTGACAGGCACTGAGAAGTGCTGGGTAAAGAAAGTTACCTTTTCTGAGGCACTTGCACAGGTTCCTCGTATGCAAAGCGGGGACAGTGCCTCCACAGGGGTTTGGGGTGGGGACAAGTAGAGTAATACAGGAAGCGTGCAACAGATGTTTCACACATATCGTAAGTGCTTAATAAATGTCAGCAATTTTTATTACTGACCCCATGTTTGTCTCCAGAAGACCTTTAATATCCTGTTCATTGTATCTCACGGTGATGAGAAGCATCTGTTAGGAGTGGACCCCAGGAGTTAACACCTGTCTCTCCCACATAAGACTAGCTAAGTGTCCTTGGATAACCCTAACGGTGTAGGGACCATAACAAGCAAATAGCTGATGGTGTCAAAAAATTATTGTTTTGCAGCAGACTGTCAAATGTTCCAAATATAACTAATGAAATTTTATAATAAAAGTGTAATGTGCCCTGACCGGTTTGGCTCAGTGGATAGAGCGTTGGCCTTCGGACTGAAGGGTCCCAGGTTCGAATCCAGTCAAGGGCATATACCTGATTGTGGGCACATCCCCAGTAGGGGGCGTGCAGGATGCAGCTGATCGATGTTTCTAACTCTCTATCACTCTCCCTTCCTCTCTGTAAAAAAATCAATAAAAAAAAAATATATATACACATACATATATATATATTATTTTTTAATGTAATGTTTTTAAGGTTTTAAAAACAAAAGTTTTGTGTTCCAGAACTTTATTCATTGTACTAGAGGCCCAGTGCACGAGGGGAGGGGGGTGTCCCTCAGCCCAGCCTGCACCCTCTCCAATCTGGGACCCCTCTCACAATCCAGGACTGCTGGCTCCCAACTGCTCGCCTGCCTACCTTCCTGATTGCCCCTAACTGCTTCTGCCTGCCAGCCTGATCACCCCCTAACCACTCCCCTGACAGCCTCATTGATGCCTAACTGCTCCCCTGCCAGCCTGTTTGACCCTAACTGCCCTCCCCTGCAGGCCTGGTCACCCCTAACTGCCCTCCCCTGCAGGCCTGGTCCCCCCCAACTGCCCTCCCCTGCAGGCCTAGGTCTCTCCCAACTGCCTTTCCCTGCAGGCCTGGTCGCCCCCAACTTCCCTCCTCTGCCGGCTTGGTCACCCCTAACTGTCCTCCCCTGCTGGCCTGATCGCCCACAACTGCCCTCCCTTGCAGGCCTGGTTCCTCCCAACTGCCCTCCCTTGCTGGCCATCTTGTGTCCACATGGGGGCAGCCATCTTGTGTGTTGGAGTGATGGTCAATCTGCATATTACTCTTTTATTAGATAGGATAGAGGCCTGGTGCATGGGTGGGGGCCAGCTGGTTTGCCCTGAAGGGTGTCCCGGATCAGGGTGGGGGTTCCCTTGGGGCGTGGGGCGGCCTGGGCGAGGCACCTGTGGTGGTTTGCAGGCTGGCCACGCCCCCTGGCGACCCAAGTGGAGGCCCTGGTATCTGGGGTTTATTTATCTTCTACAATTGAAACTTTGTTGTTGTTGTTATTTATTTTTTTAATATATTTTATTGATATTTTACAGAGAGGAAGGGAGAGGGATAGAGAGCTAGAAACATCGATGAGAGAGAAACACCGATCAGCTTCCTCCTGCACACCTCCCACTGGGGATGTGCCCGCAACCAAGGTACATGCCCTTGACCGGAATCGAACCCGGGACCCTTCAGTCCTCAGGCTGACGCTCTATCCACTGAGCCAAACCGGTTTCGGCTACAATTGAAACTTTGTAGCCTGGAGCGGAGCCAAGCCTTCTGCTTGCTTTGGGGCGGCAGCCATTTCTGTTGGGACTTATGTATCTTCTATAATTGAAACTTTGTAGCCTTAAGCGGAGGCCTGGGCCGGCCAGGGTGTGCGGAAAGCTTGGCTTCCTCCATCGCCGGGGCAACCCTAGCCTCCTGCTCTTTCCAGCTCTGTGGCTGCCGCAATTTCTGTTTGGTTTTATTATCTTCTATCATTGAAACTTTGTAGCCTTGAGTGGAGGCCTAGACCGGCAAGGGCAGGCGGAAAGCTTGGCTTCCTCCATTGCCGGGGAAACCCATGCCTCCCTCCTGCTCTCTATGGCGGTACCCATCTTGGTTGGATTTGCATATTCGCTCCTGATTGGCTGGTGGGCATGGCTTGTGGGTATAGCGGAGTGATGGTTAATTTGCGTATTACTCTTTTATTAGATAGCATAATGGTGATTTGGGCTTCTACCTCATCTGATTTAACATTCAACTATTCAGCACTTGGCCAAAATGAGAACCAATGCAATTTTAGTAAAAATAAATAAATAAATAAATAAATAAAAAATCAAAATTACAACTAATCTACAGAATAACCATCATTCAGAACCACCTGAATTCTAGCTGAACAGAAGACCTACAAGTAAAAATCTATTTAATGACCAACCTGTAACAGCTTTACAAGGACTATTGACACAGGTAGGAGGGGTGGAGACATGGAACCAGGTGGTCCCACACCCAGGAGTGGTGGATAAAAATTGGGAGGGATATATCTTGGCTGTGGAGGTTGCCCCAGAGGAGAGAGAGGTCCTGGCCTCACACCAGGCCCCCCCAGCCCAGGGTTCCAGTGCCAAGAAGAGAAGCTCTGAGAACTTCTAGCTGTAAAAGCCAGCGAGGATTATGGCTGAGTGAGATGAAGGGCTGCTCGAGTCCCAGGCATTCCTCTTTAAGGGCCCATGCACAGACTTACTAGGACTCACTCCCTCTGAGCTCTAACCTTGGGCAAGCAGCTCAAAGGGCACCAGGGACATATGGGGAGAAACTGAATTTTCTGGGCGAGGGCTGAAGAGGTAGCTTTCTCTCAGACAAAAGTGCTGGCAGAGGCCACTGTTCCTTTGCTGAGCCCTCCCACACAGAGCAAGCAGGTGGTGCCATATCTGAGCCTCCATCAATCTGGCTATCACTGTTTGCCCTGGCCTGGTGATTCCCTGAGATCTCCCCCAACCCAACTTTCGGATCTGCCCAATCTGTTTCCAGTGGCTTTTCCATACAAACTGCCTGTTTTGGCTCATGCTTCAGACTTTCCTAAAATCTTCCGAACACGCAGTATCTGGTCTCGGTGTGCCCCTTACCTTTTGTTAAGTGACCCCAGGCCTGGCACTAGTGGCAGCCAGCCTTGTTTCACAGCGTGGCCTCTCCTGGGCATCTCCGAGCCCACCGCAAGTAGCAGCCATCTGCAGACTGCTTTGTAGCTCATACCAGGAGGCCCCAGGCAGAACTCAGGCAGCGGCTTACTTTGGCCTGCACGTCAGGCCTGAGCCTTTGCACCCAATGGACAACTTCAGACCACAGCAAAGCACCACCCAACCACCTCCACAATAGACACACTCAAGGAGCAGACTCAACGGGCACCAGAGATCCACCGAAGTAAGTCCTGTTTCATGGGTTGGGCCCCTGAACAGCTTTTCCTTAATGGTGGTCGCAGCTAGTCCTTGCAGCTGACTGGCCTGGGGATAAATCCCTCCAAATGATGTAACAATAGCAATCAAGGCTCAACTATAACAGGAGGGTACACATGGCCCACAAGGTGGGGTATGGAGGGGACACACCTGGAGAGCCTAGCTCAGGTGAACAGGGAGGCTATACCACTAGACCCTATAGAGCACCTACTACATTAGGCCACTCTACCAAGCCTAAGAAACATAGCAGCTCTACATAATACATAGAAACAAACACAGGAAGGCTGCCAAAATGAGGAGACAAAGAAACATGTCCCAAATGAAAGAACGGAACAAAACTCCAGAAAAAGAACTAAACAAAATGGAAACAATCTCCTATATGCAGAGTTCAAAACACTGGTTATAAGAATGCTCAATGAACTCAGTGAGAACTTCAACAGCATAACAAAGGACATGGAATCCATAAAAAAGAACCAGTCAGAAATAAAGGGTACACAAGCTAAAATGAAGAATAATTCACAGGGAATCAATATAGAGTAGATAAATCCAAGAATCAAATCAGCAATAGGGAATACAAGGAAGCAAAAAATACCCCATTAGAATAGCAAAAAGAAAAAAGAAACAAAAAAATGAGGATAGTGTAAAGGAGCCTCTGGGACAACTTCCAGTATACCAACATTCACATTATGGGGGTGCCAGGAGAAGCAAGAGAGCAAGAAATTGAAAACCTACTTGACAAAATAATGACAGAAAACTTCCCTAACCTAGTGAAGGAAACAGACATGCAAGTCCAGGAAGTGCACAGTCTCAAACAAGATGAACCCAAAGAGGCCCACACCAAGATACATCATAATTAAAATGCAAAAGGTTACTTCCTTCCTTCCTTCCTTCCTCCCTCCCTTCCTTCCTTCCTCCCTCCCTCGCTTCCTTCCTTTCTCCCTTCTTTCCTCTCTCCCTCCCTCCCTCCCTCGGAAAAAAAAAAAAATTAAAAAAAAAATCAAATGCAAAAGGTTAAAGGCAGAAAAAATCTTAAAAGCTGCAAGAAAATAACAGTTAGTTACCTACAAGGAAGCTCCCATAAAACTGTCAGCTCTTTTCTCAATAGAAACTTTGTAGGCCAGAAGGGACTGGCAAGAAATAGTCAAAGTGATGAAAAGCAAGGACCTACAATCAAGATTATTCTACCCAGCAAAGTTATCACTGAGAATCAAAGAACATATAAAGCAGCCGTGGGCAAATTACGGCCTGCGGGCCGGATCCGGCCCGTTCGGCTGTTCTATCAGGCCCGCGGAGCTGAAAGAGTGGAGGGTTCTCTTGCTCTCCCCTCCGCTCCTTTACTTTGAATTTATATTAGTTCACACAAACACTCCATCCATGCTTTTGTTCCGACCCTCCGGTTCAGTTTAAGAACCCATTGTGGCCCTCGAGTCAAAAAGTTTGCCCACCCCTGATATAAAGCTTCCTAAGGCCCTGGCCAGTGTTGCACAGTGGTTAGAGTGATGGCCCACACACCAAAGGGTCTCGGATTCGATTCTTGGTCAAGGGCATGTACCTGAGTTGCAGGTTTGATCCCTGGCACCAGTTGGGGTGCAGGAGGCAACCAATCAATGTATCTCTTTCACGTCGCTATTTCTCTCTTTCTCTTTCACACACACACACACACACACACACACACACACACACACACACAAAATGTTAAAGAGTCTTCTTTAAGAAGAGAATATAAAAAATAAAATGGCAATATATACAATTGAATCTAAGAAACAAAATGAACAAGCAGAACTCAAAAATACAAGTTCTCATAGGTAAAGAGAGCATTTTGACAACTACCAGATGGGAGGTGGACTGGGGAATGGGTAAAAAAGGTGAATGGAATAACTGATCCTATCTAATAAAGAGGGAATATGCTAATTGACCATCACTCCTTCACAAAGATGGCGGTGCCAACAGCCAATAAGGAGGGAATATGCTAATTGACTGCCACACCCTCAAAGATGGCAGTGCCCACAGCCACAGGATGGCAGCACCCAGTCTCCTCAGCCCCGCCGGGGCAGCAGGCGCACATGGCACAACTGGGCCTGCCCCCAGATGGGTCCAGCCGCTCCGTGCGCCTGCTTCCCGAGTCCCCCAGCCTCCTCAGCCCCCCAGCCGCCCAGGGCTGCCCGAACCTCAGGTAACCAGGGCAGGCTTGCGCTGCCAGCAGTGGCAGCAGCAGAGGTGTGATGGGGGCATTGCCTTCCCGATCGCCGGGTCGCCTTCCACCCCTGAGGGCTCCCGGACTGTGAGAGGGGGCAGGCCGGGCTGAGGGCGCCCCCCCCCCACCCCAGTGCATGAATTTTCATGCACTGGGCCTCTAGTAGTTAAAGAAGAGTCAAAGACATGTAAACTACAGCATTGGTAATATATAGTTAATATTCTAATAACTATGTATGGTGTCAGATAGGTATGGTATGAAAAATATCAAGATGATTATTTAGTAACTTACATGATCTCCAGTCACTGAAGTACATCTGAAACTAATCTAATAGTGTATGTAATTAAAAAGAAAAATAGCCTGGCTGGTGTGCTCAGTGGTTGAGTGTCGACCTGGTCAGGGCACATGCCAGAGTTACAGACCCGATCCCCAGGATGGGGCATGCAGGAGGCAGCTGATTGCTGATTCTCTCTCATCACTGATGTCTCTATCTCTCTCTCCCTCTCCCTTCCTCTACCTGAAATGAATAAAAAGATTTTTTTTTTAATGAAAAGAAAGAGAAAACAAAAATACTACTAGAAGAAAACAGAGGTTAATTGTTTTATAACCTTGGAATGCAAAAGGCCCTTCTAACTATGACTGACTAATAAATTTGATTACATAGAAATCAAATAACTTTTGACAGTAACATACAATAGATAAACCTGGAAGACAAATGACAAACTCCAAATATTTTCAATTTGTATCACAAACAAATATAGAAAGATCTCCTAGAAATTGATGAAAACAACAACCAACAACCCAATTTAAAAACAGGCAAAGATAAACAGAGTTCACAGAAAAAGAAATAAAACTTATCATACTGGCAGAAATCCAAAGTTTGAAAACCTTCTGTTAGTGAAGCTATTTGGAAAATAGGGACTTACATGCTGTTGGTGTAAGTATACAGAGAACTGGGCAATAAGTATCAAAATCACATATGCAGGGGGTGGATCAGGAGCCAGGTAGAGGGGATCAATGGGGGACACCTGTAATACTTTCAACAATAAAGATAAATTTTTAAAAAATCACATATGCACGTATTTGACCCAGAAATTCACTTCTGGGAACTTATTCTACAGATATGTGCAAGCAATGCTACCACTCATTATAGCAATGCTTATCTCTGCAGAAGAATGAAAATGAAGCAGATACCCATCCCAGGGGACTGGATAAATTATTATGTATTATACATACAATGCCAACCATACAATAGAATATTACGTACCTGGGGGAACAAAAAAGAAGAATGCACTGTGTCCAAATACAGAAGATCTCCAGATCTATGTTATGTGAAAAAGCAAGATGTACAACAATACGTACAAAATGCTTTTGTGAAAAAAGAAGGGAATAATACACATTTCTATTTCTATTTGGTTGAATTTGCATAAAAAAACTACTCCTTTGTATGTTATTTTAGAATCACATGAATGTATAATCACTCTGTGTTAGACTGCATTACTGGTCCCAATTCTTCACCCTCCCCACATCCACACCCTTGCTATGGCCTCATTGTGGGTGGACTGTACCTTCCCACCCCTTGACATGGCTTGGCCATGTGACTTGCTTTGATCAAGGATATATGGGTGGGATAAATAATATGCCAGTGGCTTGCCAGAAATCAAAACATACTATAAAGCCACAGTAATAAAGTCATTATGGTGTTGGTATAGTAATTCATAAATTATACATTGGACCAAAATAGAGAATGCTGAATTAGATGGCAGGATATATGAGAAGTTAACATTAAACAGAGCTGAGTTCAATTCAGTGGAAAAAAGCCTCAAGAAATAAGAAAAAGTTCAAATAAACAAACTTTACACCTAAAGGCACTAGAAAAAGAACAATTGAAGCCCAAAGTTAGAAGGAAGGAAATAATGTAGATCAGATCCAAAATAAATGCAAGAGTCACTAAAAAGGCAATAGGAAATCAATGAAACTGACAGTTGGTTCTTTGAAGAGATAAAATTGACAAACCTTTAGCTAGACTAACCAAGAAATAAAGAGAGAGTTCTCAAATTAAAAAAATTAAAAATGAAAACTGTCCTAGGTGGTTTTCTCAGTGGTTAGAGCATAATCCGCAGACTGAAGCGTCACAGGTTCGATTCTGGTCAAGGGCACATACCTCAGTTGCAGGCTCAGTACCTGGCCTGGTCCGGGTACGTGTGGGAAGCAACCATTGATGTGTCTCTCTTACATCCATGTTTCTCTCTCTGTCTCTCCCACTCCATTCCATTCTCTGTAAAAAAACCACTGGAAGGCCTGGCTAGGTGGCTTGGTTGGTTAAAGCATCATCCCATACACTCAAAGATTGTGGGTTCAATTCCTGGTCAGGGTACATACCCAAGTTGCTGGTCCGATTCCCAGTCAAGCAGAGACAACCAATCAATGTTTCTCTCTCTCTTTTTCTGTCTCTATCTCTTTCTATCTCTCTAAAATCACTGAAACATATCCTTGGGTGAGGATTTTAAAAAAAATAATAATGTGCCTTAAAATTATTCACAGTTCTAGTCAGATAATTTCACTCCTAGGAATTATCTAAGGGAAATATGCAGATGCTCAAAAAGATATATCTACTGCCCTAGTCAGTTTGGCTCAGGGAATAGAGCGTCGTTGGCCTGTGGACTGAAAAGTCCCAGGTTTGATTCTGGTCAAGGGCACATGCCCAAGTTTCAGGCTTGATACCCAGTAGGGGGTGTGCAGGAGGCAGCCGATCAATGATTCTCTCTCATCATTGATATTTCTATCTCTCTTTCCCTCTCCCTTCCTCTCTGAAATCAATAAAGAAATATGTTAAAAAAATTAAAAAATGTATATTTTTATTGATTTCAGAGAGGGAGAGAGAGAAACATCAATGATGAGAGAGAATCATTGATTGGTTGTCTCCTGCACACCCCCTAATGGGAATTGAGCCCGCAACCTGGGCATGGGCCCTTGGCCAGAATCGAACCCGGGACCCTTCAGTCCGCAGCCTGACGCTCTATGCACTGAACCAAACCGGCTAGGGCAATAAAAATACATTTTTAAAAAAAGAGATATATCTAATAAGAAATTTACTATGGTATTATTTGTTAGCGTGATAGAAAACAAACCAAGATCCTAGAACAATAGTATATGTATTTGATGAGATATTATAAATGAATAAAAATGTTTAAAAAATAAAAAAAACAAAATCAATGGAAAAAATAACCTCCGGTGAGGATTAAGGAAAGGAAAGGAGAGAAAAGCAAAAGAAAGGAAGGAAGCAAGGAAGGAAGGAAGGAAGGAAGGAAGGAAGGAAGGAAGGAAGGAAGGAATGGATGGAGGGAGGGAGGGAGGGAGGGAGGGAGGGAGGGAGGGAGGGAAGGAGGGAGGAAAAAAAAGGAAAAAAGAAAGGAAAAAAAGAAGTTACACTGATAGAAATACAAAGAATTATAAAAAACGACTACAATCCCATTTATAAATGAATCAGAAAGAATAACATACCTTAGACTAAATTTAACTAAGGAGGTGAAAAACCTATATACTGACTGAAAACTCTAAGACACTGATTAAAGAAATGGGATGAGACACAAATAAATGAAAAGATACCCCTTGCTCATGGATTAGAAGAATATTGTTACACTATCCATACTACCCAAACCAATCTACAGATTCAACATAGCCCCTATCAAAACTCTAATTGCATTTTCCACAGAACTAGAATAATTCTAAAATTTGTTGGAACCACAAAAGACAAAGAATAGCCAAGCAATGTTGAGAAAGAAGAACAAAGCTGGAGTCACACTATCTGATTTCAAACTATACTACAAGGCTGTAGTAATCAAAACACAATGGTAGAGAAACCAAGATGGCGGCATAGGTAAACACCTAAACTGCTGCCTCGCAAAACAATTTCAAAACTACAACTAAAATACAAAATGGACATCATCCAGAACCACAGGAAGGCTGGCTGAATGGAAATTCTACAACTAAAAGGAAAGAGAAAAGCACATTGAGACTCAGAGGAGCTGCAGAAGGCAGAGCTACTGAGGTGCGCATGCGGAGACGGCTGGCAACTGAGTACGCGGCTGGCTTTCTCAACCGGGAGGGAGACAAAAGCTCCCGACTGCTCTGAACTCCAGTTCCGGGAGAGACTCTGGGGACCCAGACTCATTCGGGGAGAAACTGGACTGTCTGGCAGCGGGAGAAACTCGAGGGCAGCTTTCTCTCAGAGGTGCCTGCAGCGATTACTGAGGGACGCTGAGACCCAGGGGCCTCTTAGGGCAGGGCTGACGGGAAGCCACTGCTGTCTGCTCCGCCCTGACACTCCACCCCATCCAAGCTGAGCACAGAGGCTTTGCAAGTCTTGTCTCATAAGGGTGTCTCCAGCACAGAAGTTCTCCCAGCATAGACACAGCTGATCCTCACAGCCAATTGGCCTGGAGGTCAATTTCTCCCAGTGATACCAACAACAATCAAGGCTTAACTACAACAAGACTGTGCACACAGCCCACAAAGGGGTGCACCAAGAGTGTCCACCTCAGGTAACTGGGGAGGCTGAGCCACTGGGCCCTATAGGACACCTAGCACACAAAGCCACTCTATCAACTCAGGGAAGCAACCAAAATGCAGAGACAAAGAAACAGGTCACAAATGAAAGAAATGGATGAAAGCAAATGACTGGATATAGAGTTCAAAACCACGGTTATAAGGTTTTTCAAGAATTTCCTAGAAAAGGCTGATAAATTTAGCGAGACCCTCAAGGATATGAAAAAGGACCAACTAGAAATTAAGCATACACTGACTGAAATAAAAAATATTATACAGAGATCTAACAGCAGACTAGAGGATCGCAAGAATCAAGTCAAAGATTTGAAATATAAAGAAGCAAAAAACACTCAGCCGGAAAAGCAGAAAGGAAAAAGAATCTAAAAATATGAAGATAGTGTAAGGAGCCTCTGGGACAACCTCAAGTGTACCAACGTCAGAATTATGGGGGTGCCAGAAGAAGAGAGAGAGCAAGATACTGAAAACCTATTTGAAGAAATAATGACCAAAAACTTCCCCCACCTGGTGAAAGAAATAGACTTCCAAGTCCAGGAAGCGCAGAGAACCCCAAACAAAAGGAATCCAAAGAGGACCACATCAAGACACATCATAATTAAAATGCCAAGAGCAAAAGGCAAAGAGAGAATATTAAAAGCAGCAAGAGAAAAACAGTTACCTACAAGGGAGCACCCATACGACTGTCAGCTGATTTCTCAACAGAAACTATGCAGGCCAGAAGGGAGTGGCAAGAAATATTCAAAGTGATGAACAGCAAGAACCTACAACCAAGATTACTCTACCCAGCAAAGCTATCATTCAGAATTGAAGGTCAGATAAAGAGCTTCACAGATAAGAAAAAGCTAAAGGAGCTCATCACTGCCAAACCAGTATTATATGAAATGCTGAAAGGTATTCTTTCAGAAGAGGAAGAAGAAGAAAAAGGTAAAGATAAAAATTATGAACAACAAATACATATCTATCAACAAGGTGAATCTAAAAATCAAGTGAATAAAAAAATCTGATGAACAGAATAATCTGGTGAATATAATAGAATCAGGGGCATAGAAAGGGAGTGGACCGACAATTCTCGGGGGGAAAGCGGTGTGGGGGGTGCGGGAAGAGACTGGACAAAAAGCGTACACCTATGGATGAGGACAGTGGGGGGTAAGGGCAGAGGGTGGGGTGGGAACCGGGTGGAGGGGAGCTATTGGGGGAAAAAGAGGAACAATTGTAATAATCTGAACAATAAAGATATATTTTTAAAAAAACCCACAATGGTACTGTCATAAAAAGTAGACATGTAGGTTAATGGAACAGAAATAAATCCACACCTATATGGTCAATTAATTTATGAAAAAGGAGGCAAGAAAATACAATGAAGTAAAGACAGTCTCTTCAATAAATGGTGTTGAAAAAACTGGACAGATAATATGCAAAAGAATGAAAATTTTTTTTAAAATATATTTTATTGATTTTTTACAGAGAGGAAGGGAGAGGGACAGAGAGCCAGAAACATCGATGAGAGAGAAACATCGATCAGCTGCCTCCTGCACAACCCCCACTGGGGATGTGCCCGCAACCAAGGTACATGCCCTTGACCGGAATCGAACCCGGGACCCTTCAGTCCGCAGGCCGACGCTCTATCCACTGAGCCAAACCGGTTTCGGCAAAAAGAATGAAATTTGATCACTTTCTTACATCATGTACAAGGATAAACTCAAAATGGATTAAAGACTTAACTGTAAGACCTAAAACCATAAAACTCCTAGAAGAAATATAAACAGCAAACTCTGACATAAGCCTTAGCAATATTTTTTTTTGGATATATCTCTTCAGAGAAGAGAAGCAAAAGAAAAAATAAACAAATATGACACCACCAAAATAAAAAGATTTTTTTCACAGCGAAGGAAACAATCAACAAAACAATATGATAACCTACTGAATGGGAGAAAATATTGGCCAATAATATATCAGATAAGGGGTTACCAATCTGATTAAAAATTGGGCAGAGGACCTGAATAGACATTCTCCAAAGAGGACACAGAGATGGCTAATAGACACATGAAAGGAAGCTCAACATCACTAATCATCAGGGAAATGCAAATTAAAACCACAATGAAGTATCACCTGCCACCTGTCAGAGTGGCTATCATCAATAAATCAAGAAGTGTTGGCAAGTATGTGGAGAAAAGGGAACCCTCCTGCACTGTTGGTGGGATTGCAAAATGTTGCAACCACAATGGAAACCAGTATGGAGGTGCCTCAAAAAATTAAAAATAAAACTACCACAGAACCCAATAATTTCACTTGTGGGTATTTATATAAAGAAATCCAAACACTACTTCAAAAAGATATATGCACTCCTATGTTCACTGCAGCATTATTTACAATAACCAAGATATGAAAGCAATCTAAGTGTCCATCAATAGATGAAAGAACAGCCTGGCCGGTGTGGCTCAGTGGTTGAGCATCAACTTATGAACCAGGAGCTCACAGTTCGATTCCTGGTCAGGGCACATGCACGGATTGCAAGTCAATCCCCAGTAGGGGTTGTGTAGGAGGTAGTTGATCTATGATACTCCCTCATCATTGATGCTTCTATCTCTCTCTCCCTCTCCCTTCCTCTCTGAAATCAATAAAAATATTTTTTTAAATATATGAATGGATAAAGAGAACAAACTGGTGGTTGCCACATGGGAGGGGTGTTCAGAGAGTTGAGTGAAAAAGAAGAGATTAAGAAGTACAAATTACCAGTTATAAAATAGTCACAGGGATATAAAGCACAGCATAAGGAATATAGTCAATATTTTAATAACCATGTAATGGTGTCAGATAGATGGGTACTAGACTTATCAGGGGGATCACTTCATTAGTTAAATGTCTAATCACCATGCTGTACACCCAAAACTAATATAATATTGTATGTCGACTATAATTGAAAAAATTTTTAAAAATAAATGTGTCCTAAAAGGCTAAAACATCTGAAATAAAATTAACACTAAGAAATGTACTTCTGCTTTGCTATATTTATTCTGGTGTTTATAGATTTACTTCCGGAATGAACATGTCATTGTTGATCCAAAAGGACATTAATCATTAAAATCTATTTTAAGGCTTGAATCATCTAATCTGTTCACCTTCAGTCATTAAAGTGATTTGATATATGCCAGATAGGAGTTTTCTTTAGTGCTCAATAAACCAAGAATGATCTTAATAATATGATTAATTAGTGTAGGAATGCTTTGTCTTTGCATAGACTTCAAGGCATTTTGTGTGTGTGTGTTTAATTAGCAGATAACGGAGGGACAATTAGGGTTTGTAAAGCCATGGCATAACATTTTAGGGCTGGTACCTTGAAGTATAATTATGTTCTTTCACAAAATGTCCTGTGGAACTGCTATCAGATGGAATTTTTTAAAAATATATTTTTATTGATTTCAGAGAGAAAGGGAGAGGGAGAGAGAGATAAAAACAGCAATGATGGGAGAGAATCATTGATCAGCTGCCTCCTGCATGCCTCGAGCCCACAACTTGGGCATGTGCCCTTGACCGGAATTGAACCAGGGACGCTTTAGTCCAAAGCCCAACACTCTTATCACTGAGCCAAACCAGGTAGGGCTGGAATTTTTTGTTGGATGAATCCTCATCCAAGCAAGTATATATATATATGTATTCATGAGCTCATATAATGGGCAAAGAGAACTGGAGCAAAGCCATGCAGGACTAGCCATGAAGAGTAACATGAATGATGTGTACTTCAGCTAAAGATGTATACTTCCTCTAAGTTACTTAGAACCTAACTCCTCTGCTTAATTTACATATTTATAATTAGAAAAATCTGTGAGTGGATAAAAACACTGTGAAGCACATCTAGACAATGGACTATTATTAGTGCTAAAGAGAAATTAGCTATGAAAAGGCATGGAAGAACCTTACTAAATGAAAGAAGCCAATACAAAAAGGCATCCTCTTTAATTTCAACTATATCACATTCTGGAAAAGTCAAAACTATGGAGACAGTAAAAAGATCAGTGGTTACTTCCAAGCTCCTTCTATGAAGCCAGCATCACCCTAATACCAAAACCAGATAAAGACAATACAATGAAAGAGAATTACAGGCCAATATCCCTCATGAACGTAGATGCCAAAATCCTCAACAAAATTCTAGCAAATTGGATCCAGCAGTACATCAGAAAGATCATACACCATGACCAAGTAGGATTTATCCCAGGAATGCAAGGATGGTACAATATCCGCAAATCAATTAACGTGATACATCACATAAACAAATTGAGAGATAAAAATCACATAGTCATATCAATTGATGCAGAAAAAGCATTTGACAAAATCCAACACCCTTTCTTGATAAAAACTCTCAACAAGATGGGAATAGAAGGATCATACCTCAACATAATAAAAGCTATATATGATAAACCCACAGCTAACATCATACTCAATGGGCAAAAACTAAAACCATTTCCCCTAAGAACAGGAACAAGACAGGGATGCCCACTCTCACCACTCCTGGTTGACATAGTACTGGAAGTATCAGCCATTGCAATTAGACAAGAAGAAGAAATAAAAGGCATCCAAATTGGAAAAGAAGAAGTAAAGCTGTCCTTATTTGCAGACGACATGATATTGTACATAAAAAACCCGAAAGACTCCATCAAAAAACTAACAGACTTAATAAATGAATTTGGCAATGTAGCAGGATACAAAATTAACGCCAAGAAATCTGTGGCATTTCTATACACCAATAGTGAACTTACAGAAAGAGAGACTAAAAAAGCAATCCCATTTACCATCGCACCAAAAAAGTTAAGATACCTAGGAATAAACTTAACCAAGGAGGTAAAAGACCTATACGCGGAAAACTACAGGACACTGAAAAAAGAGACAGAGGAAGACATAAACAGATGGAAGAACATACCATGTTCACGGATTGGGAGAATCAACATCATTAAAATGTCCATACTACCCAAAGCAATCTATAGATTCAATGTACTCCCCATAAAAATACCAACGGCATATTTTACAGACCTAGAAAGAACTCTCCAAAAATTCATCTGGAATAAAAAAAGGCCCCGAATAGCCACAGCAATCCTGAGAAAGAAGAATAAAGTAGGAGGGATCTCAATACCAGATTTCAAGCTGTATTACAAAGCCACTGTTCTCAAAACAGCCTGGTACTGGCACAAGAACAGACATATAGACCAATGGAATAGAATAGAGAATCCAGATATCGACCCAAACCACTATACGCAATTAATATTTGACAAAGGAGGCATGAACATACAATGGAGTCAAGACAGTCTCTTCAATAAATGGTGTTAGGAAAATTGGACAGATATATGCAAAAAAATGAAACTAGATCACCAACTTACACCATACACAAAAATAAACTCAAAATGGATACAGGACTTAAACATAAGACGGGAAACCATAAAAATACTAGAGGAATCCACAGGCAGCAAAATCTCAGACATATGCCAAAAGAACTTCTTCACTGATACTGCCCCTAGGGCAACGGAAGCCAAAGAGAAAATAAACAAATGGGACTACCTCAAAATAAAAAGCTTTTGCACAGCAAAAGAAACCATCAACAAAACAACAAGAAACCCCACTGTATTGGGGAACATATATGCAAATGTTATCACTGATAAAGGTTTAATCTCCAACATCTACAGGCAGCTTATACAACTTAATAAAAGGAAGATAAATGATCCAATAAAAAAATGGGCAATGGACCTAAATAGAATCTTTTCGAAAGACAGAAGGAAGGCCAAGAGACACATGAAAACATGCTCAAAGTCACTAATTATCCGAGATGCAAATCAAAACGACAATGCGATACCATCTCACACCTGTCAGAATGGCTATCATTAACAAATCAACAAACGACAAGTGTTGGTGAGGATGCGGAGAAAAAGGAACCCTTGTGCACTGCTGGTGGGAATGCAGACTGGTGCAGCCACTGTGGAGAACAGTATGGAGTTTCCTCAAAAAACTGAAAATGGAACTCCCATTTGACCCAGTGATCCCACTCCTAGGAATATATCCTAAGAAACTAGAAACACCAATCAGGAAGGATATATGCACCCCTATGTTCATAGCAGCACAATTTACAATAGCTAAGATTTGGAAACAGCCTAGGTGCCCGTCAGCAGATGACTGGATCAGAAAACTATGGTACATCTACACAATGGGATACTATGCTGCCATAAAAAAGAAGGAATTATTGCCATTTGCAGGAACCTGGATGGAATTAGAGAACATTATGCTAAGTGAAATAAGCCAGTCAATGAAAGAAAAATACCACATGATCTCACTCATTTGTGGATAATAAAAAACATTATAAACTGATGAACAAAAAGATAGATACACGCTACAGCAACAAGGAGCTGTAGATTGAAAAGTTCAGCATGTATATCTGAGCCCTAAAGAAACCATCAAAACATAATGCAAGAAATTGTGAGGACAATGCAAAGGCTCCATGTGTTCACAGCATGTGGGTTACATGAACATATGCATTTGTCCAAACTGCTGGAACTATGCACTTAAGATCTGTGCATGTCACCGTATGTAATTCTTATCTAAATTTTTTTAAAAAGTGCTTTCTTAAAAAAATAGCACCTGGTTCAGTGTAATTATTCAATTAATGTTAGTTACTACTGTTAGTGTTCTGTTAACAACAGACTATCAGTTTAAGAAATACTGTTCTTTGAACATATTTCTTTCCTTCTTACTGTCAGGCCTTATTTATTTAGCACAGCTTGTCCTTCTGCCTGAAACATTCTCACCTCCCATTCTTCCCCTGGAAGATGCCTATCCACCCCTCATTCTTCACCGCCCCTCCATGGCACTTCCTCTGGGAAGCCTTGCCAGACATTATCTCACCGAAGGCCAAATTAAGATATCCTGTCACTTGCCCCCATGGCACCCTGAACTTACTACTGGAATTAAGTTGTGCTTATTTGCCTATGAGACTGTAAGATCGTAAGGACGCTGGCTTGGTTTGACTCACGGCTGAACTCTCTATACTCAGGCTTGGTTTGACTCACGGCTGAACTCTCTATACTCAACACAGTGCCTGGGTCCCAGGTGCTGGTGGCAAAAAGCAGAGACAAAAGGCTCCAAGACCTGTTTTCTTCCTGACATACCGTTTCGCTCTCTCCAGGTCATCATTTGCTTGCTCCAGCTCTCGGATATATTTCTGCAGCTGATCTTTAATTGCCTTTGTCTGGGCTAAGTCATCCTCTAAGGCGGAGATCTGCCGGTAGCCTTCAGAATGCTGCGTCTCAAACTTCTCCTGAATGACAAAATCAACACTGAATGAATGATTTAAGACTTCTGATAAGCTCTGTTTATCTCCCCTTTCCCTGTCACCTCTTTAAAATACTGAAGGCTAATCCTGGAATGCATTCGCTCCTCTTGTAGTACACACATGTGTGTTTTTGAATGTTTTTATTGATTTCAGAGAGAGGAAGGGACAGGGATAGAAACATCAATGATGAGAGAGAATCACTGACTAGCCAGTTCCTGCATATCCCACACCAGGGATTGAGCCCACAACCTGGGCAAGGCATGCCCCGATCCGGGATCAAACAGTGACCTCCTGGTTCACAGGTTGACACTTAACCACTAAGCCACACCAGCAGGGCAGATACATGTTGTTTTTAGCCACTGAGCATCCATTCCCCCAACTCTCGACAACCTGCCAGGACCCTGATTTCTTTAGGGGGTTATCTTTCCATTACTACAGGATCTTCATGGGACAATCCTCCCATCACACTCACTGAAGAAGCTTTAGCCTTCCTCTCCCACCCTCCTGCCACAGCCAGGGACAAGCCTCACTCCAGTCCATAGGCCTTTTCCCCAAATGTAGACTGCTAAGCAAGTGACAGAAGAGGGCAGGAACAGGGGGCTGTCATGTCCTGAGCGCTTTCTGCCTCCCAGGCCCTGAGCATCTGGTACCTTGCCCCTTCCCAAACCTGATCCTTGCAGCTTCTGGGTATCAAGAAGCAATCAGCCCTAACTGGTTTGGCTCAGTGGATAGAGCGTCAGCCTTCGAACTGGGTTCTATTGTGGTCAAGGGCACATGCCCACGTTGTGGGCTCGATCCCCAGTAGGGGATGTGCTGGAGGCAGCCAATCAATGATTCTCTCTCATCATTGATGTTTCTCTCTCTCTCGCCCTCTCCCTTCCTCTCTGAAATCAATAAAAATATTTTTTTAAAAAGAAAGAAGCAATTATTTTGCTCAAGGTGTCCACAACCATAGAAAGCCACATAAACCTCCCCATGCCTATTCTGTGAGGACAATATGAATCCATATTGCAGGACATTTCTGGATCATAAAAGAACATCAGGGATCACAATGACTCTGGTAGCATGTACCACACAATAAGAGCAGGACATCATGTACTCAGTTTGACAAATGTTCTGACTTTGTGATCCAGGACACTTCCCCTGCAGCAAGGGGGAGTCAGAAGAAACTTCTGGACCTGTGGCAGAGGCAAGGAAGGAAGGAAGGAAAGCAGGGAAGGGAGGGAGGGAGGGAGGAAAGGAACCAAGAGGGGGGGAAAAACCTGTTATGAAATATGAGAGGAAGCTTAGTGCTTTCTAAGGCAAGGAATAGCCCAGATCTCAATGACCTATTGTTGCCCAACTATAGAAGTTAACATTTATCATTAACTCTGTGGCAGCCTCTGGCTCAGTAGGCCAATTACATTGCCTCATGTAATGCCATTTTAGAGATGTGGGGACTGAGGCTCAGTTACAGAATTAGCCCAAAGTCAACTGGTAACTAATGATGGAGCCAAGATCCAACCTGGGCCACCTGGGCCCGTGCTCTTAAAACAACTATTGCAAACTGCCCTCACCGTCTCAATCCAGGTGGTACAGGTGTTAATCTCTCTCCCTGTTTCTTTCCTTCTTTTCTCTCCCACCGTCCCTCCCTCTTCACCAAACACCCTTACTACCTTTCCTTCATCCACACACAAAAGAAAATACTTCCCACAGGAAAGGCCCAAGGTCTACTTAGAAAGTTAAAGAAAAAAACAACAACAACACTAAAAATAGACAAACTCCTTTCTTTTCTTTACACCCAGCCGTGTAAACAAAGCTGTTGCTAGAATGACGTAATGGTGCCTAGGCCAGGAGGCGTGGAGAGCCACTGTGAAGAGGAACGCCCACAGAACAAGCAGATTATTTACAGGGTGAGGACAGGGAGGGCATTTCACATGCTCAGCCTGCTGGGTCCCCTGACACTCCATTTCCTGGCCGTGAGCAGAGAAAAGTGTCTCCACTGAGGCACGCAGGGGCAGACCAGACCCCATGCACAGCAAATTCTCAGTGATGGCCCTGATGGCCTCACACCCTTTAAGTGGGTGCACCTCTAGATAAAACAAGAGGGTGCAGGATCCTAGATTATTAACCTAAATTCAAATTCAGGTTCTCAGAGGATGCAGTTAACGAGCTTCTCCACCAGCAGAGAGATTCAAAGGAAGTCCTTTGAACTCATGGACATGAAAAACTATTGCTGAAATGTTGAGCTTTCATTTGGGGCTAATTATAATGAGCTGTCAGCTGATGGAGGCATCAATAGATGCTCTGTTTGATCCTTCACAGGCTTTTTTATTCAACTTGTGATGAATAAGCCAGTTGTCAAGAAGTCTGATTCAGTTGACTACATTCCTCTTAGGTGACAAATATGGGCTGGTGACACTTTATTCCAAGGCATTTCTATTTCTTCCCCTGCTCTATACTCCAAGTCCCATGGACCTGTCATGTGCTTGTAATGGTGGTCTGCAGGTACAACGGTTCAGTTAAGCTGTTAATTACTTAGTAATAACTTGATATTTATTCAGCATCCATGGAGGGCCTCCTTCCCCCTCCAAAATATCAGCCATATCACTGATCTTCCTTCCGTAGTTTTCCATCCCAAGAATCCCCTTCAATTTAAGGACTATGTTTCCTTGGTGCAGGGGTCAAATACTAACGCCTGCAGGGGCCAGGCTGTTAATAAAATGAGTGAAGTGGGCCAGGTGTAGGAATAAAGAAAGTGACACTTATCCTTCAGTGTTGGAGGTGGTGGTGGTGGTGGGGCAGCAGTGAGGACCGGGGTGAACTGGAGAATGCTTGCTCTAAGCCAGTGGTCGGCAAACTGCGGCTCGCGAGCCAGCCGTGGTTTGCCGCTCTGTTGACTAATGAGTTTGCCGACCACTGCTCTAAGCAACCACTACTCAGCTTTTTGCTGGTGTGAAAGAATGCAGGCCTGGTGTAGCCAGATCTACCAATGCTCAAAGGAAATCGGAATTCCAGATTTTTATAGCCTCATAACTTTGAATGTTGATATTAAAGATATAAATTTTACCATCAAAAGAATAAACTGTAAACAAACACTGAACTCTTGTTACTATTAGCATGCTGAAGTATTTAAAGGGAAGTGTATTCAAGGGTCCTCAAACTGCGGCCCGCCGAGGACATTTATCCGGCCCGCCGGGTGCCGCTGCCTGTCCTGCTTAGCAGCCTACTCGTCCCGGGCCCGCAGTGCGCATAGGAATTTGTTCATAGTTTTTTTTTTAAACTATAGTCCGGCCCTCCAAATGTCTGAGGGACAGTGAACTGGCCCCCTGTTTAAAAAGTTTGAGGACCCCTGGTAGATGTTTGCAATTCACTCTGAAATGCATCAAAACATAAGACAGACTGACGGATGGATATGTAATAAAAAGTATGGCCAAGGTTACTGGTAGAGCTTGGGTGGTGGATATATGTGTTTACTGGAAAACTTTTTCAACCTGCTGTGTGCTTCAAAACCTTCATGATAAAATGTTGAATAAAAACCACTAAAGGCTAACAAACAGCATCTACGGGCCAGACTGATCTGCAAATGGCCACTTTGGGCTCTGTGGTCTATGGCATAAAAGCTTCAACTCGCTGCTCAGCTTCCAAGGTCTTTGGGGTCTTCCCTCTGTCCCTCCCCATCTCTCAAATCTCCAATTCATTTTGTTATTGTTGTTAATTCTCACCAAAGATATTTTTTTCTACTGATTTTTTTAGAGAGAGTGGAAGGGAGAGAGGGAGGGAGAGATAGGGAAAGGGGAAAGGAGGGGGGAGGCAGGAAGAGAGGAAGAAGGAGAGAAAGACGGATATGAGACACATTGATTGGTTGCCTCACGCATGTACTGACCAGTGCCGGGGATCGAACCTGCAACCCAGGCATGTACCCTTGACCAGAAATCGAACTCTTAACCCTTTGGTGCACAGGCCGATATTCTAACCACTGAGCAACACTAGCCAGGGACCCAATCCATTTTTTGGTCTCACTTTTTCCCATGTACCAATAAAGCCAGGACTCCCAAGGTCCACTTGACACTAACTCTTGTCTGTGTCTGTGGCAGGTCCAGATGAACTTTTTTTTTTTTTTTTTAAATATATTTTATTGATTTTTTACAGAGAGGAAGGGAGAGGGATAGAGAGTTAGAAACATCGATGAGAGAGAAACATCGATCAGCTGCCTCCTGCACACCCCCCACTGGGGACGTGCCCGCAACCAAGGTACATGCCCTTGACCGGAATCGAACCTGGGACCTTTCAGTCCACAGGCTGACGCTCTATCCACTGAGCCAAACCGGTTTTGGCGAACTTTTTTTTTTAATATATATTTCTTTATTGATTTCAGAGAGGAAGGGAGAAGGAGACAGAAACATCAATGATGAGAGAGGACCATTGATCGGCTGCCTCTTGCATGCCCCCAAATGGGGATCAAGCCCGCAACCCAGGCATGTGCCCCTGGCGGGAATCGAACCTGGGATACTTCAGTCCGCAGGCCAACGCTCTATCCACTGAGCCAAGTCGGCTAGGGCCAGATGAATTCTTTTTTTTTTTTTAAATATATTTTATTGATATTTTACAGAGAGGAAGGGAGAGGGATAGAGAGCTAGAAACATCGATGAGAGAGAAACATCGATCAGCTGCCTCCTGCACACTCCCTACTGGGGATGTGCCCGCAACCAAGGTACATGCCCTTGACTGGAATCGAACCCGGGACCTTTCAGTCCGCAGGCCGACGCTCTATCCACTGAGCCAAACTGGTTTCGGCGGGCCAGATGAATTCTTTATCAATCAAGTTACTGACTACACACACACACACACCCATCTTCAAACACTAGCTCAAGTCCAACCCATGCAGATCTTTCTCTCTCAGGAGGATTTCATGCTCATACTATGTACGGTAACTAAGCATCTTTTCCTGAAGTGCTTCCTGGTGTTAGGTTTGTCTTCCCAAGAAGCTTCCAGAGGGCGAGTAGCACGTCTCCCTCCATCACACCTAACACTGCAGAACCTTGGCTCGTTCCCACAGCAGCTCATCAAAATTTACACAGGGAGCTTTATTAAGAAAAAATACATAAAAGATAAGCAGACAGGCCGGGGCCCCACCCAGACTTACTGAGAACAGGAATCTCAGGGCAGGGGTAGGTTCGGGCCTGTCTGATGTTTACCAAGCTGGCCAGGTGATCTGCCTGGCAGTGAGGGCGGAGAACCACAGTCTCCAGGGCACAGTGTTATCCTTAGTGATCATGTGCTAAGCCCTATAGAATGTCCAGAAGGCAGTCTTTACCCTTTAGAGCAGTATTTCTCCAGATACTAGCAAGGTCTGGAGATATTTTTGGCCATCACACCTGGTGGAGGGGGTGCTACTGGCATCTAGTGGGTGGAGACCAGATTCTGATAAACATCCTATAATGCAAAACTTAGCCCTCACAACAGAGAATTATCTTGCTTCCAATGTCAACAGTGCCCAGGTCTGGGAACCTGCTCTAGACGGGCACTGTCCAAACAGAACGTTCTCTGATGATGGAAACATTGTACAACCCCTCTGTCCAATCATCAGACCCACTAGAGACATGTGCCTACTGAGCACTTGAAATGTAGCTAGTGTAACTGAGGGATTAAATTTTTATAGATTTTATTTTAATTAATGTAAATGTCAATAGCCACTTGTGCCTAGGGCAGGGGTGGGCAAACTTTTTGACTCGAGGGCCACAATGGGTTCTTAAACTGGACCGGAACAAAAGCATGGATGGAGTGTTTGTGTGAACTAATATAAATTCAAAGTAAAGGCGCGGAGTGGAGAGCAAGAGAACCAGATAGAACAGCCGAATCCGGCCCGCGGGCCGTAGTTTGCCCACGGCTGGCCTAGGGGCTACCATACTGGAAAGCACGACCCTGGACCTTATAATACAACTAGAGGCCCGGTGCACGAAATTCGTGCACAGGTAGGGTCCCTAGGCCTGGCTGGCAATCAGGACTGATTGGGGCCTTCCTTCGTTCCGTGCCGCCCCCTGGTGGTAAGTGCACATCATAGCGAGTAATCGAACTCCCGATCTCCTGGTCAAACTCCCAAGGGGACACTTTGCATATTAGCCTTTTATATATATACTAGAGGCCCGGTGCATGAATTTGAGTAGGGGAGGCGGGGGGGAAGCTGTGTCCCTCAGCCCAGGCTGCACCCTCTCCAATCTGGGACCCCTTGAGGGATGTTCGACTGCCCATTTACAGGGATCAGGCCATGGGGGTGTGGCCAGCCTGGGTGAGGGGCTGAGGGCTGTTTTCAGGCTGGCCACACCCCCCTTCAGGGTGTGGGTCCCCACTGGGGTGCCTGGCCAGCCTGGGTGAGGGGCTGATGGCTGTTTGCAGGCTGGCCACACACCCCAGCGACCCAAGCTCCCAGCCCCTCCTTTTTTTTTTTCCAGTGCCTCCTTGAGCAGAGGCCAGGGCCGGCTGGAAGCAAGTATCTGGGATTTATTTATCTTCTATAATTGAAACTTTGTAGCCTTGAGCAGAGGCCAGGGCTGGCCAGGGCAGGCGGGAAGCTTGTCTTCCTCCATCACCGGGGGCAACCCAAGCCTCCTACTTGCTCCAGCTCCGTAACCGCCGCCATCTTTGTTGGGTTTATTTGCATACATGCTCCTGATTGGCTGGTGGATATAGCAGAGTGATGGTTAATTTGCATGTTTCTCTTTATTAGTGTAGATAGATGATCAGCAAGTCTAGCAACCCTCAATACTCTAAAACTGTCTACTTTTTCACATGCCTTATGAGATTATTACAGACAATCAAAGAATGGGGACATATGTGTGACTTGCTTCTCACAGAGCTCCTGGAACATAAAGTATTCAACCACCACATCCATTCAGCAGGCCTGGAAGTGGGAGTGAGCCCAGGGCCACGGACCTTGATCTGCAGGGCTCGCTTTCTCAGTCACACTCACCACCCTGGAAGCATTTCCTCTCACCCCCTCACCTTGATGGTTTCTAGCTCCATGCGAAGGCGGTTATTTTCTGACAGGAGGTCCCTGTTCCTGGTTTCAATTTGTTGTAGCTGTGTCTCCAATTCAGCTTCATATTCTCGGCTTCCCTCCTGGAATTCTCGGAGCTCCTCTTGTGTGTTCTCTGCCCTACAGCACAATTCCCAGACGTTAGATAATAATATACTGAGCACTTACATGTTGCCAAGTCTTATACATGGGTTAGCTCTTTATTCAACCACCTTTTGAGGCAGAAACTATCATTTCCCCCATTTTACAGATGAAAAGATGAGGTGCAGACAAGGTGAGTGATTTGTCTCAAGGTCACATAACAAGCCAGAAACAGAGGTTGGACCTGAATCCAGGTGTGTCTGATGCCAAAGCCATTTCTTAACCAATTCACTCTTCACTCATTCATTCAACATATATTTTTGAGCCCAACATGTAGTAAACATAACTTCGATTGTGAATCCTCTGCAGATTTATTTATAAGTGGAAATTGGTCATAATACAAATGTCATTTATCACACCCACCCTTATAATGTGTCCATAAAGAAGATAAAAATCATGCCTATAGAAGAAAACATACAACTTTAACATAGACAATGAAGACATCAAATTTGTTCAAGATTTTTGCTTACCTTGGTCTAGTCCAGTGGTCAGCAAACTCATTAGTCAACAGAGCCAAATATCAACAGTACAACGATTGAAATTTCTTTTGAGAGCCAAATTTTTAAAACTTAAACTTCTTCTAACGCCACTTCTTCAAAATAGACTCGCCCAGGCTGTGGTATTTTTGGAAGAGCCACACTCAAGGGGCCAAAGAGCCGCATGTGGCTCGCGAGCCACAGTTTGCTGACCACTGGTCTAGTCAATTCAAATGGAGACTGCGGCCAAGAAATCAAGAGAAAGCTGAGACTCAAAAGACTTAGGAAAGATCACCAAAGCAAAGATGTCAGTAGAGACCAAGGCTAAGTTCATCCACACCTTCGTATTCCCAATTACTATGCACAGATGTGAACATTGCAGTGAAGGAGGCTGATAGAAAAAAAAAACTATGTTGGAGAAGAACTCTACAAATACTCTGGGCCACCAGAAAGTCAAACAAGTTGGTCCTAGAGCAAATTAAGCCTGAAACATCACTAGAGGCAAAAATGACAAAACTGAAGCTACATTGGACACATCATGAGAAACAGGATTCTTTGGGAAAGACAATAATAATGCTGAGAAAAACAGAAGACAAATAGGAGATGGACTAACTCCATAAAAGCCATAAGCTTGAGTCTACAAGAGCTGAGTAGGGCTGTTGAAGACAAGACCTTGTGGACATCACTCATTTACAGAGTTGCCAGGAGTTGGAACCAACTCAATGGCATGTAACTAACACACACACACACACACACACACACACACACGCACGCACGCACGCACACGCACACGCACACACACACACACACACACACACACCTCCCAGATATGGGCACTGAAACACTGGTTCCAGGTTTTTAAAATTGCAACAACCCATTTTGCTAGATTCAGGGAGTTCTTTGCCCCCACATGAAGCACTGACCAGATATGGCATCTAGGAATTGATAAAACCCTGCCAGAAAAATAAGATGGGAAGTAGTAGTTTACTTAGGACCACAGGCTTTGGAGTTCAAATTCTATCTCTGCTACTTACTGGCTGTGCGACCTGGCAAGTTATTTGCCTTCATTAAGGATCAGTTTCCTCATTTGTAAAATGGGAAGATCATGTTTTTTTTTATGGGGTAGTTTTGAGATTTAACTGAGATAATGTATGTTAAGCCTTCACAGTGCTTATCAGATAATATGCCCCCCAAAAGGCCGCTGCCATCATTATGGGAAGAAAAAGCAGGGTGAACTCTGGAGAACCAACCTTTGTTTGTAGGTCATAGCCAGATCTTTCCAATAGTTAGCTGCTTCTTCCTCAGAGCTGAAAGTCTTCCCAGAGTCCTCCATTGTGAAAATGAAAGAAGTCACTCTTCTTGTGGCATGGTGTCTAGAAGAGAAAGTTTTAAAATTACTACCCTGGTTAAACAGCTGATCTTTATAACAGGGAACACGGGGGGCGGGGGGAGGGATTCCCGAACTTTACAATGGACTAAATGATAAAACATTGCCAAATCACTAAAACTAAACTCAGACAAAATACAGCCCACCTGCAGGTTTCATTCCATGGACAGATAAAACTATCAGGATTTGCTGATTAACACATTGGGAAGAGGGGAAATAAGAAAAATATGGAGGTGAGGACACCTCCTGGGGTTCTAGCAGAGGCAACTGGGTGCCACCCCCACCCCCATCACCACAGATGCAGAATATCAGAAGGAAAATCTTTAGGGCAGGGGATAATGAACCCAGTTTGAGATATTATTGTTTGACATGCCCACGACACATCTAGATGCAACACTGAATCTTAAACTCGGAGGTAAATTCTGGACTGATACAAATTTAAGAGTTATGAGTTTGTAGCTGATTCTTTCCTTTTTCTTGTGACGGAACCACTGGAGAATCTAATGAGAGCTATTTATGGAACTCTGAGGAATGCCAATGTTTGAAAAGGGGGGCAAGGAAAGAAACAGTAATCGGAGGAGACGGGAGAAACAGAGAGCTGTCCTGGCGTAGATGGTATCATGGGGAAGGGTAGGGGGGTGGGGGGAACGACGACACTCCACAGTACCCATGATGCAACAGAGAAGATGGTAAGATGAGGACTGGAAAATATCCAACAGACTTAGCAAAATGTTGGTCACTGGTAATGTGAGCAAGAATATTTCAACACAATGGAGGAGGGAGGAGAAATAAACTGGGTGGAGGAGTACGTGGGAGGTGAGGAAGAGGAAGTCCATGGGGTTTTGGAGAACTGGGTGTGAGTAGAAAAGGAGACAAAGTAGACCACAGCTAGAGGGGAGTGGGGGGTGGCGGCTTCGGCTCTGAGGATTTTGCGATATCCAGAGCAGAGGTTAGGAAACGTTCTATTAACAGTGTCAGTTTATAGACTCCCTGCTGATGGAGCCTCTGGATATAATAGCTTATTTTCTGAATTTATTAAAGGCTCTGAGCTTGTCAAAAGGTCACTGGAAACCCAAATTAGATGCCTCCAAGGTCCGTCCCTTCCTTCCTTCCTTCCTTCCTTCCTTCCTTCCTTCCTTCCTTCCTTCCTTCCTTCCTTCCAAGGAGCTCACAGTCTGCAGTGTGTGTCCTTGGGGACAAAAGAATGAACACAACCCCTCACTTTGCAAGGCATAACCAACAAGCTGTATTTTGGGCTAAAAGTACAAATAATTCGGCTAAATATGTCAGTGCTGACATGGATACAATCACCAACTTCTGGATCTCTGGCAGAATTTGAACAATAATACCTATATGTGAGCACAGCACTTACTGATAACCCTACACTTGCTAGTAACTAACTGTATGCACATCTTCTGGCCCTCCTAATTTCTCTTCTTTCCTAATTCAGAGAAAGTATGTTATGAGACCTCCCACCTACACCCTTCTGGGAACAATTTCTCTGAAAACTCGCTAAGCAGCGAGGCCAAATGGAGTAGAAAGCTGTTAATTTGTTGATTTTTTTCTAGTCCAGCATTCCTTCTTCCATCTTCCTGTAACAGCATCCCAATACTCCCTTGGAGAAACTGACTCTACACTCATTCCATGTTGTTCAGATGAACTTGACATCATCTTCTTCACTTGGGAGAAGGCACATGACTACTCATGCCTCCAGCATCAGTAACTGGCTAAGGGTGGGCCTACCCAACGCTGAGGCAATGACAGGGATCAGCCTTCTGCAAGCTGAATACGTCATCGGTGCAGGGCTGGACTTAACCCAAACTAAGCCAGTAACAAGGGTGGGCCTAACTCAAGCTAAACCAACAAGTGTCCAGACCCACACCTTTTGCAGAGCTATCAAGAAACAAAGTCTCTGGAAGTGTTAACTAACCTTATTGTGATAATCACTTTGCAATATATACATGCATAAAACCATCATGTGGTACACCTTAAACCAGCCGTGGGCAAACTACGGCCCGCGGCTGGCCCGTTCGGCTGTTCTATCCGGCCCACGGAGCCGAAAGAGTGGAGGGTTCTCTTGCTCTCCCCTCCGCTCCTTTACTTTGAATTTATATTAGTTCACACAAACACTCCATCCATGCTTTTGTTCCGGCCCTCCGGTCCAGTTTAAGAACCCATTGTGGCCCTCGAGTCAAAAAGTTTGCCCACCCCCGCCTTAAACTTACACAATTTTATGTCAATTACTAGTGTAACCATAAAGCTGGGTGGTGGGGGTCGGGGAAATGAACTCTCTTTTTCCACTAGGGTTTGTTAGATGGTAGGAGGTAAGCCCGGAGTGCCAATGATCATCTTTCTATTGCAAGAGAGGAGACAGCCTGTGAATGAAGCCAAAACACAGGAAAGCAGGACCAGGAGGTAGAGGGACTGGGTCCTGATGATATTGTTTGAGCGCCTGGATCCAGCTGTTCCTGATTTATGGTTATGAGAGATAACCCACTCCCTTTCTTGGCTGTACCAGCTAGGGTTGGGTTTCTGTCACAAGTGAGTGCTACTTAATATATAAAAAAGTGATAGGTCTTATTTGCTGAGAGTAAAAAGGATGGAGTACCTAGAGTGTAAATAACAGTAATTAACGTGGCACCAGGAAAGGGGGAACCTAGTATGGTGCTCCCTGCTCAACCCATAAGCTCTAATGAGCCCAGAACACAGCTAATATGCAGTCACCAAACCAATGTCTATAGTGTCCAGAGAACAGAGCCCATGCAACTGTAACTGAGCACTGTGTGGTCATTAATGATCTTTTTAAGGACAAATGCAAAGCATGGGAGGAAGTCTGCGTAAAGTTGGGTGACAATGTAAGGAACTAGGAACAATGAATGTATACTGACTTTTCCTGCTGTTTGCAAAAAGATCCTGTCCAAGGTTCAACATATTTAGTTCCTGCCTATTTCTCTAAGCATTTCCCACCCGCCTACCCCTCTTGCTTATGCACCAGCTACACTGCCTTCTTTCTGTTGCTTTAACACACAAAGCTTGCCCTACCTCAGGGCCTTTGCACTTGTTCTCTTTGCCTAGAATGCTTTTCCTTCAGATCTTTTCTCAGCAGGTTTCCTTCTTGCCATTCAGATCTCAGCTAAAATGTCTTCCCCAGAGAGACCTTATTTTAATACTACCAAATACCCCCTCTAGCCCTTCAGTATCATACTAACCCAACTTTGTGTTACCACTTTATGAGTTTTGTTTTTGTTTATCGTCCCTCACTGGAATGTCAGTTGTTGAACATATGGATCTTTTCCATCTTTTATATCCCCAATGCTAACAGGCATT
Source organism: Plecotus auritus (assembly GCF_963455305.1). Classification (NCBI taxonomy): domain Eukaryota; kingdom Metazoa; phylum Chordata; class Mammalia; order Chiroptera; family Vespertilionidae; genus Plecotus; species Plecotus auritus. The sequence goes on along the minus strand of NC_137774.1, from coordinate 82,694,548 downwards.
CAATAAATGCTTATGGAATGAACATACATAGGGGAAGAGAGAGATTGGCCACTAGCTGATGGAGATATGAGGTTAAGAAAAGGCAAGAAGCAAGGGACCCTCTGAAGACTAGTTTATAATTTATATCTGTAAATCCCTAAGATGCTTATCAGGATGGGGAAACCCTCTCCCTCAGCACCTGAGTGGCACCTTCTTGATGGGAAGGGGTTGGAGGATAGGATGCCATGTTTGAAACTACCCCCTCCTCAGGTTTACATGATAAGGAGTATCTGATATAGTTACTAGAATTTAATAACCTCATCCTACATGCTTATGACAGATGAGGCTTAGAAAAAGGCTCCTAAAAATACTGTTATCACAGCCAGTGAGGCTCAAAACTTAATCCCAAAGGAAGTAATTAATTTGTGATGTTTTAGGAGGCACTTCCATTGTGGGAGGGGCTCTAAATACAACCATGCTGATGAGAAGGATCTGCTTTTGGACTTCAGGTACTGGGGAGAAACTAAGCAGAGGCCTGAGCTTATGTCACAGCTTGCACTCCCTTCTCTAAATCTCTGATTCCTTCAACTAAAGGTAAAAACCACAAGCCAGCATTTCAACCAAAAACCTCTGCACTTCAAAAAACAATCCTTAGGGAAGAGAAAAAATATACAGGCTAAGAGGGAAGAAGTAACGGCTTTGTTTTGAAACAGCAATCTTTTTTTTTTTTAACATGGAACACTTCACAAATTTGCGTGTCATCTTTGCGCAGGGGCCATGATAATCTTCTCTGTATTGTTCCAATTTTAGTATATGTGCTGCGGAAGCAAGCACTGAAACAGCAATCTTAAAAAAATGTTTCCTTTGCCATGTGAAAATGTCTCAAAGTTCTAATGTTATTCTCTGCCACAGAAAGCAGGTAAGATGACTTGCAAAGGTTCCCTTCTTCCAGCATTATCTACTGAATTTTAACATCACCTTCTATTTGCTGTGTGCTGGGCATTTATAAACAATTTTGTCACTTTAAGGTCATTCAGCTGTAAGAGTAAGCAAGACAATCACTTGGTTTTTCAAAAGCTGGAGCAGAAACATTATAAACCAGACCCGGGGGGGAGGGGGGTTGGGGAGGTGTCTTTAAATTCAAGTTCAAGGTCTCCTTGGGATTGCAAACAGACTGATTAGAAATCAAATTCACTCATTTCATTTGGCCCACAAGGTCTTTTAAAAGGCTCTGTGACAGGCAGGTGTTAACTCTTGGTAATGATATACACACCTTGTACCCACAATCTTAAAAAACCAATACTTCATTCATGCCTTTATTTCATCTGTGCTACATGCATTTAGTCCAACTTGTGTTTTCAGTACACCAGCATGTCATCGTGTCCCACCATCATGGACAAATCTCATAGGCATCTCAACTGTATATTCTACAGCATGCACAGAAGAACAAACTGAGACAAGTGGTTCAAAAAGTATCCATTTTATATAACTTAGAACTATCACTCCTACAAAAATGTGTTTCGCCAAGTTTTTTGTGGGTGTGTTTTCCATGATTAAAGTTAACAGAGAAGTCTGAAAACACACTTGAGACATATGCCTTTGATTTCAAAATCAGAAAAACAACAACAAAGCAATCTCTCTTGGCTTCCTTCTGAGTGAAGAAAGCCAGCGCATGCTGGTCAGAAGCAATACACACCTATAAACCATCAGGAATTAACTCACCACCCTTCTCCACCCAACCCCAATCCTGCCCAATCAAAACAAGTGGAAGAGCCGAAGGGAAAGGAAGGGAGAGAAAGAAGTTGCTAAATGCCAGCACGTGCTCCAACAGCTTCTAGTTATGAAGCAGGCTTTGCACTTTGCAGAAATGATATCACTGGGACAAGATCCGTCAAGAGTCAGCAAGTCTGGCTTCTGTTTTTGTGCTTTCAATGTCTATAATGATCTACCTAAAAAATAGGCACGCAAGGACAAATACTCAAGGCTGTACACCATCAATTCACTGATGTGGAAACTGGAGAAACTTAACTATCAACAGAGGACTGATTGGAAAACTATGAAGTTGTTAAGAATTATATGTACTGCCCTAACCGGTTTGGCTCAGTGGATAGAGCGTCGGCCTGCGAACTGAAGGGTCCCGGGTTCGATTCCGGTCAAGGGCACGTGCCTGGGTTGCAGGCTCGATCCTTGGTGGGGGCGTGCAGGAGGCAGCTTATCAATGATTCTCATCATTGATGTTTCTAGCTCTCTCTCCCTTTCTGAAGTCAATAAAACTATATAAAAATAATAAGTAAAGTTGTTTAAAAAAAGAATTACATGTACTAAAATGAGAGAAAGTTCATGATATTAAGAAACGATGCCATTTTTATTTACAAATCTATCTCCCTTTCTTCTTTGTATACAAAGGGTCTGTACCAGAATGTGGGTAAAGCAGGCACTGAGATGAGCACTTACACCTGGCATAATATTATATACCCTGACTTTCACAGTGAGCATATTTTGCTTTTGAAATTTTAACCCGAACAAAAAAAAAGAATAGCTATTGTTCCAGGATAATTTTTTTCTAGTGAACCAAAATGCCAGAGAATGAGTTTTTCCTACTGTGGTTTCCCCCTCCTCCATCCCCCTTTTCAAACATTTCTGAACACCTACTAAGTGTTCAGGCACAGCTGGGAGAGGCAGATACAAAGCATCTACATTGGTACTGGATGCAAACACAGTACTAGTAGCTGACACCAACTTTCTGTACACAGGTGTGCTCATGTTAGAAAGCTGTCTTTAGGGAAAGGTAGTGTAATTTCTCTGGTTCGCATGTTCAAAGGCAAAAGAACACACTTATCCAAAATGGGATAAAATATACCAACCAGAGGCCCCTGAGACTTCAAGGACATAGATCATCTGGATCTAGTCTTACATAAAAGATACACCAAGAGGAAAGATTTAAGCTTCAAAACGGATTGAATACCGGTGTGTGTGTTTGGATGGTGTCAGGTACCAAGTGTCTCTGGGAGTCACTGGGATTCAATCCCTCTTCAAAGCACCCTACCCATGTCCTAAAATGCCATCCTATCCTCTAATACACACACAAAACTAGCACAGAAAACAACAAATATCTGCCCAGCGCACGCTGCAAAGGCCATTTCTTCATAAAGAAGTTAAAAGGGGCCTCGGGCTACAAGTAGAAAAGGCACAAGCTAGTCCCTGAACAAAGAAGTCAGGGAAGTTCAGACCCTCAGGAGGCAGAGAACCTGAGAAGACTGGAGAAGATAAAGCAACTTCCCCAAAAGCGGTGTCCCGGGGGTGACGGGGTTTCCCATGACCTCGGAGAGGTCGGTAAGCCCAGCCGCAGCATTCAAGCTGTAGAATAAGCGTTTTCATCCTTTATCCAATCCGTCCCCAAAGTGCTGTCAGAGGAAATCTGAACCGTCCTGCAGCAGAGACCTGAGAAACGCGGAGGAAAGGAGACGGTTCCAAACACGTTCCCGAAAGGAGGGAGGTGGAGGAAGGAGGTTTTTGGAGAGGCCTGCAATGAGGGTGGAAGAGGGTGTGGAAGTGGGCGAGGAGGAGAGCTACGAGAAATGAGGGGGAGATAGGGAACAGCCGAAGGAAAAGGGGTGGTGGGGATTGAGGAGGGGCAGAGTACACGGCGAGAAAAGAGACTAGGGAGTCCAGGAGGGGAGTTTGGGGTGGGAGGGAACAGGAGAGCAGAGAAGCAGAGCTGCGAGGGCTGGGAACGCGGAGGGCAGAAGGACCAAGGAAGTCAAGGAGGGAGAGGAGGGCAGCAAGAAAAAGAAAGTTGGCAAAGGCGAGGAGTCGGGCTCGAGGACACAAGAGTAGCAAGGCACTAAGTTAGCAAGGGAGTTTCCAGGGAAGCGGGAATTTCGAACCCAATGCCCGGGACCGCCAGAGTCCGGGCGGCCAGGAAGCGACGCGCGAAGCAACGCGCAAGCGAGGAGAGCCCCAGGGTCCCGGCATCGCGGCGGCCAGGGGTCCCCGAGCGCACCTGGCGGCGGGGCGGGGCAGAAGAGTTTCCCAGCGGCGGAGGCGGTCCCCAGGCTGCCCTCAGCCCCGGCGGCGGCTGCAGCTCCGCACTTACCGGAGCTAAGGCGACGAGGACGGGCGGCGGCTGCAACAGCGGAGGCGGCAGAAACAGCGGCGGCTGCAGAGGGTGGTGCGGCCGGGACCTCGGGCCCCCGCCCCCGCCCTTGCGCTCGCGGCCTGCGTCATCCATTGGCTGCTGCGCCACGGGACCGCGTCCGCCTCGGCCAATCAGCACCGAGCAGCGGCGTTTGGAAACTTTTTTCCCAGGGTCCGGGTGCGGCGTGGCCACGCGGCGGCCCTGCAGCGGCCCAGCGGCGGGAGGGGGCCTGTGAGGCGCTGGCTGACAGGCGGGGACCTGGCCCGCCTTGGAGGATGCTGGCTGCTCCCCGGACACCCCGGAACGGGCTCAGACTTGTGGGCCAACGCACGTCAAGAAAATACGTCTCCTTCCCCTGACACCGATTGCATTTTCCCCAAATCAGAGGAAAGACAAAGATTCAGATCCGCTTAGGCTAAGCAATGCCCTGCGTTTTTCCCATTTCTTTATACCCAAAATAAAAATTTCAACATTACTACCTTCTTTAAAGGTAGCAAAACTTAGTGCGTAAGAGTTTGATTTCAAGCCCGGCTTTGAATCCTTACTAGCTGAGTGATCTCGGGCAAGTTACTCTCTGTGACTTAGTTTCCTCATTTATAAAATGTTCATGATAGGATTCTACCTCATAGCGGTAAACAGAGGCGAAATGAGTTAATTTGCCATTCGTAAAAACAATGCCTAACACATAGTTAGGTACAATCTATGTATTTGTTAAGTGATCGTGATTTGCTAGAAAATTGGTTGTGTAGGGTACAATGCTAACTTGACTTAGGTTTTCTCACTTAATTCTCACAGCAATCCTAATTGTTCACCAGCAATTGTTTATTGAGCACTCACGCTTATAGCACAGACAAGATGCCTATCCTCAAAGAGTTTATACTACTAAGAAAGAAACACTTTAAACAGCAAACAGAAAAAGTTAAATAATTTCAGCTTCTAAGAAGTGCTAAACATAGAGCAAGGTCACGTGATAGAAAGGGTTGGGGAGGAATCATTTCAGATAAAATGGTCAGGGAAGGCCACTCTAGGTAGGACAATGGAGCTAAGGCCAGGATGATGAGAACCACAGGAAAACACTTTTGTTGTCTTCATTTAAAGATAAGAAAACTAAGGTGCAGGAAGTTAAATGTGTTGCCCAAGGTCTCACAATTAGTAAGAAATCAGGCTTTAAAGCTGGGTCTGTTTGACTCCTACACTAGTATTCTTCAGCACTATGCTAGAGGCAAAGAAATCTTAACTACTTTGAGGATTCCAAGCACATTCACAGAATCCCTTCTGCCTCCCTGCCTTTCTCTAATTCTACTTTGTTTTGACTTCTCACTAGTTCCGGAATAAGCTCAGAGACACAAAAGGGAACCACCACCTACATCAACAGGGTTAAGGAAAGTACCAAAATTTCTGGAGGGGGGGGGACTTTCATTCCGGCCCCAAATGCTAATAAGTCATTTGCATCCTCTTGACACTTTTGCTCTTATGCTTTCTTTCACTCCAACAAAATTTTATTGACCCTCACCATTGTGTGAGGTTTCTGGGCAGGGAACAGTCACCCCAGTTTACAGATAAATTGAAGCACAAATTGATGAAGTATCATTTCAGTCCTGACTAAATGGCACTGATCAAGTAATGTCAACTAGTTGGCTTTCAGTTTCCTTCATTTTCCACCAAAAAGAGGGAGGGGATATTGAAATGATTATCATTATTAAACTCCTCTTCAGGAACAGGAGTTTAGGTAAATATCATTTGGTAAAGCCTTAAAAATGAAAGGAAAATTTTGGTGTACTTTAAAGCATTATCCTCTCTTTATTAAATTTATTTTCCTTGTAGTATTCAGATATGAATGAGTGGAGAACTCAGTTTCTCTTAAGTCCTTTCATTATAACTTACTAGAGGCCCAGTGCACGAAATTCGTGCACTGGTAGGGTCCTTAGTGGCTGCTGACTGCCTCGGGGTACTCCCTCCCTTCCCCCAGCTGGCCCCACCCCCTGGTTGAACTGGACAACTCTCGGTCCAGGGGACACTTTGCATACTATGCTTTTATTATATAGGATTATTTCAAAACCCTAAACTTAACCTAACATAGAAGAAAAGTTGCTGGAGGAGAAACTACTTTAGTGGCAGCTAGGTTAATCTAGGAGCTGAACTGAATGTAAAGTAGCTGCTTAAATAGCACAAAAATCAATCTTCATCCTTGTTTCATAAATTTGGACAAGGAAAAAACTGAAAGTTACTCTTACTCTCTGCAAAGAGTTTGTCCAGCAAAGGAATAGAAATAAGACTAACAGAGGCTAACTTAAGAAAATATGTCTTAAGGAAAATATTAAAGCACTCTTTCATAAATATCAAATTGTATTTGATTCATAATTATCTGCTTCCAAGGGCTGGTGTACTCTGCATAGGTTAGTATTCTACAGAAAACAACAAAATTGCATTTCTTTAAAAATAATTTGTAATTCAGACTTTTCATTAGCTTCCCACTTCGTACAATTTGTTCATTTTTATTTACTGCACTTAACCTGTTGAGACCAGGCACAATTCTGGCCTTGAAAGAATGTCAAAGTCAAACAAAATGTGTCTGCTCTTTTTTTTTTTTTAAATATATTTTATTGATTTTTTACAGAGAGGAAGGGAGAGGGATAGAGAGTTAGAAACATCGATGAGAGAGAAACATCGATCGATCAGCTGCCTCCTGCACACCCCCCACTGGGGATGTGTCCACAACCAAGGTACATGCCCTTGACCGGAATCGAACCTGGGACCCTTCAGTCCGCAGGCCGACGCTCTATCCAGAGCTAAACCAGTTAGGGCGTGTCTGCTCTTTATTATGTTTTGTGGCTAAAAACTTTTTTAAAAAAGAAGAATTTTTAAAAACCCACCACTACTTTGTCTTTTTATACTTTTAGTTAAAATGGTCCATGTTCAGAGATACTCAACTAGAATAAAAAGGAAAACACCCCTAAAGAGAAGCATATGTGGTACTTTGGAAAAAACAAAGCGCTAGAAACAGGGTTGCTTTCCCATCTCATTCCCTTTTGGAAAATATTCCCTGCACAGACAATGAAGATTTAACCTAAGCAGGCTGATGATGTGTACTTGTCATCTTCCTACTGGAAAATGAAATTCAAGCACGAAGGATTCTTCAGCTACATGTTTGATCTTGCCCTCCACAATACATGTCTACCACCAGGATGTCTACAGGGATGTATTAGCTTCCCCTGAAATTCACCCCTAGGGGCTTAATCACAAGGAACAACAGCCTGTGATTATTGGAATCGAGAGTCCCCACCTATGGGGAATTGCCTAATGAAATTGCCTCAAACTTCAGACTTTGGGGGGCGGGGGGTGTAAGGTCTCTTTTGGCAATTTCTAGTTATTGATTCTTCTGCAAAGTGAATCTGTTTCTTGGCAAACTTCAGAAATAAACTTTTCCATAGTATTCAGCCACATCCTAAACTTTGTCTAGATTTAGATACAGCTATGTGCTTTGTTTCTCTAATTTGCAACAGGAAATAGTGAGCAGCTGGCAGTTTTGCAAAGGACAATTGTGCTTATTGAATTTAAATTTTTTTTTTCTTTTTAAATCTCAGGTAAAAGTAGATGGTGAGGAGAAAACAAACCCAAACATGACTCATCTATCCACGTAAAATACAAGCCGCAATTGGCTTCACAAGGCTTTTGCTACTATGAGGTCTACTTTTTGTTCGCCCAACCTGTTACTGGAAAAGTTGTCTTCATTTATAATGAGCTCCGGACCAGGGCTTTTAAAAATCACGTTTTCTTAAGTCACGAGGACCTCTTAATTGTCGGTGACAACATCCAGTCTAGTCCCAGAACACACTTTTTTTTGTTTGCCAGCTTGGTCATAACTCTGCGAGACACCCGGCCGGCCAGAAGACGGTTAGCTCGGTTGGCAGTTTTTTGTGTGTTTTTTTTTCACTCGCCACTAGGTTGCACTAGATTAAGCATGCTGTGGAAAATATGCGTTATTTAATTTTTCCAAAGCAGAATCATCACGTGACAAGACGAGAGGCGAAGAGAAAAGAGAAGAGAGCCAAAACGTTCAGGCTTTTCATCGAAATCCGATTTAAATCGCCTTTCCTCAAAAGACCGAAAGAACTGACTTGTACCAATCTTGGTTGGCTGATTTTTTTCCCCCGGTTCCACTTCACAAGCTCCCTAATTCCCCGCTCTTAGGTTTCTTTCTACTCCGCAACGATAGACCAGGGGGAAGGCCTCCTTAAATTGGGGGTTTTCGTCAAAAAAAGCCGGGGCCGCCCCCCGGGAAGGTCCCTATTTAAGGGTTTATCGGGAGGGGACTGAGCCTGACGAGGCTGCAGGGCCGCGAGGCCCCGCCCCCCCCAGGTTCCCAGCACACTCTGCGCGGAGAGGACACGACTGTGGGGGAGGGGCGAAGGAAGGGGCGGGGCGAGGGGGAAGAAAAGGGCGTCGTTTTACGACTGGGGCGGTGTGGTGCGGAAGCGGAAGTGGAGGGCGCGCTTGGCGGCGGCGGCGGCGGGAGCTGCGGAGTCGGGAATCAAAACAAAGGGCCTGGCGGGGCGGGGGGAAGGCGGCGGGGTCGGAATGTGAGCGAAGGTGGAGCTGGCTGTAGAGGTGAGTGTGCTGGCAGCGTTGGGAACCAGTCCTTGATGGGCCCACTTCTCAGGGTCCACTAGGCTGGAGGAAAGACAATGTACCCCCATTCCCTTGCCTATTGCTGGTGGAGGTTCTGGAGGTTGGCTAGTCCGTAGGGAAGGACTGGGACCCACCACTCAGGCCCCCACTAAAGGTTCGGGTTGCCTCCCTTTCGTGTCCGTTCACGACTGTCATTGCTGCGCCGCTTCTGCCCTTTGGGGGGCGGGGGTTGGCTCCCCGCCCGAACTTGTCTCCCTGCTTCCAATGGTGTCCTCCAGGTGTGGAGAGCAACCTTTCCAGAGGAGTGTGCTCTGTTGGAAGGGTAAGAGAGGAAGATGGAGTGGGTGCTTTTGCAACCCCCCTGAGCGTTTTGCATTCTCCTCAGTTTTCACTCTCTAGGGTGCAGCCTCTGGTTTGAAGGATAGTAGTTGAGTTTTCTTAGGGCTTGAGCCACTCCCACTACTGGTTGTAACGCGACACCTTGATACACCTTTTAGAGTTCCCCAAGCACCTTTCCGATATTACTAAGAGCTCTCCAGTTCCCTTTATATCTTTTGAACTTCCTAACATCTCTGAGCGGTAATATTCTGTTTTGCATACAGAAATATTGAAATCTAACGGTCTTCCTAGGCGTTTATCGAACTCTTCATTCACTCAGCTATTATAGACAATGTGCTAGATTCAGGAGATACAAAAATAAATAAACATGATCCCTACTGTCACGGAGTTTATATTCAAGTGAGAGAAAATAAAGCAAGCAAATAAGACAATTTTAGATGGAAGAGCTATTGAAAAAAGTAATGGGATTGGGGAGGGTGTAGGGGGGTTAAGGATTAGATTGGGTGTTAAGGCCACTGCTAAGTTTTCTACTTGATTGTCTCATTTAATCCAAACAATAGCCCTATGAGGGTGCCGCTATTATTATCAGGCCCATTTTCCAGATGGGATCTGAGACTTGGAGAGATTGTGAGCTACACAGAGAGGAAGAAGAAGAATTGGGGATTGTTATGCAGACAGTCTGACTTCAGAACCTGTGCTCTCAAACACTATCTGAATTGCTCAGATATTCTAAGAGGTAATGGCAGAAGTGAGACTTAAACGCAAATCAAAGAAAACTTTGCTTTGGCTACCTAAGTTACTTAGTGTCATTCCCAGGAATATTTGGGAAAATTTCCAGGTGCAGGCCACTAACAAGCTAATATGTGTGTACTTTCTGTTGCTGTATTGAGCAATACAGAGGGCACCTTGGTGTGGTAGAAAGAGGTGGACAAGCCTGGTTTGCTCCCTTTCTAGTAGTATGATCTTGGGCAAGTTATAAAACTTCATTAAACTTCTGTTTTCTCTGTAAGATGTGGCTTAATCATTGTATCCCTGTGGCAATCATAGGCCTGCTACAGAGTAGATAATAATATATTTGCTGAATGAAGAAATAATGTTAAATAAAAATGCTTTAGTAAACTATATTGTACTCTACCTGTCAGCTCACTTTCGGGATTGGCCTTGAAGAGGTTTGTGAGAACACATTGAAGTTGTGTATATCCTGAATATCACAAATTCTTTATGATCTAGAGGAGATTGTGGGAGATATTAAACCTGTATTTAAGAGGAAAAACAAGTAGCATAATGTACTAATATTGTGGCAGTTAACTTCATCTCTGTCTCCAAATTAACTCCTAATTATAAACAGCTAGGTAAAATACAAATATTTATTTAGTATATACTAAGTGGCCAGCCCTGTGCTTGGCACAGGTGATAAAGTGGTGAAAACAAACAGATGGTGGGCTCCTTTATCTAATATTTTTCACACTCAGTAGTGCTGTGAGGTGTACAAGGGAGAAATTAGCCACACTGTACCGAGGAAGAACCCAAAATTTAATGAAGTTTTGTAGCTTCAACATAGGGGCCAAATAGCAAATACTTTAGGCTTTGTAGGCAATATAGTCTCTGTTGCAAATACTTAATTCTGCAATTATAGTGCAAAAATCAGCCATAGACGGTTCTTAAATGAGTGCAGCCATGTCTTGATAAAACTGTTTATAGACACTGAAATTTGAATTTCATAAAATTTAGTGTTATAAAACATTATTTTGATTTTTTTTCTAAGAATTTAAAAATGTAAAATACATTCTTAGTTCGAAGGCCATTTAAATAAAAGCAGTGGGCTGGTTTTGGCTGGCAGGCCCTAATTTGCTTACCCCTGCTTTATGAGATCAGCCCTCCTATACCTTAAATATGGCACTTGTATCATCATCTCTCCCCTCACCCTACTATGTTGATGTTAAAACTGCTTGAAAGGAGGATCTTATCAGAGAGATAGCTAAAAGGAATTCTTTTCTATATTCCCAGGTTAAATTTCTGAAAGATAAATGAATAACCTTAAAGTGGCCACTGTAGATAAGGGTAGGTGATTGTTGGGGTATGATGGTGGGGACTTGGAAATGAGATTCAGTTGTCCTTACCTTTGGCTGGCTGCCTCCATGCCCAATGGCTATTATTGATTTGATCTGCTTTTATTGTACTGTTTAGATACAGCACATCTATGACTTGAGATTTCTCTGTTAGATTTTTGTTGGTATACCAGATTACACTTTCATAATAAGTAAACTAAGAAATTGGTTTGATTTGTTTTGTAGCAGAATCAAATTCAAAGTCTAGCCTTGGTCGTATGGCTCAGTTTGTTGAAGCATCATCCTGTATACCAAAAGGTTGTGGGTTCAATTCCTAGTCAGGGTACATACCTAGGTTTCAGGTTTGATCCCTGGTTTGGGCAGGTAGAGGAGGCAACTGATTGATGTTTCTCATCTCAATAGTTCTCTCTCTCTTTCGCTCAAAATCAGTTTTATTTTGTTTTTTAAAAAAAACCCACCGTATCTTCTGGGGAGGATTGAAAAAAAAATCAAAGTTCACAGAGGTCACATAATCTGGACCTTCCATACTAATATCAAAGACCAGTGGGATAAGTTATTATTAAATCAATTTCAAAATCTTACATAATTAGTAATGAGGACATATAGTTATTCTTTTACTAAAAATTACATGCTCTCTGCTGTTAATTTTTTGACTCTCATAAGAAGAGCCTTTAGGGAAAGATAGTTGAGAAAAATTAAGAAAAACTATGGAAAAAGTCTACTCAGGGTTGGAGGAGGTTGTCTTCAGCTAAGGGAAGAGGAGAGGTTTCACTCGGGATATGCAGGTGTCCAAGATTTGGCTACTTCTCTCGAGCATAGCATGGCTGTTTATAGAAAAGAAATAGGGCTCATCTGGAGTTCATTTTTATTGGAAGAATTATAGAACATGAGAAATGGAAGAGGCAGATTTCTTTAAAAAACAGGTGGATGCGGTCAGAATTTAAGCATAAACAGTCTACCAAGTTTACCAAATTTTAGTAACCTGTAATATGCTTTGAAAGCCATTCTACTTTTATTAAGATCTTACTTGTTGGGAGCCATTGCACCATTAATATAATTGCAGTCTCACATTTTAATAGTAAAATTTGTACTTATGCATATAAATAACGTTGAAATCTCATTCTCAACAGGGTGGAAGAATGAAAGAAAAGAGAGGTGAAAGAATGTTGAACAACTTTGTGTGGCTATATGATGGAAGGAAACGGAACTGAGAACTCCTGTAGTAGAACACGCGGATGGCTTCAACAAGATAATGGTGCTAAGCCATGGCTTTGGAAATTCTCTAATTGCTTTTCTCCTCTTGAGCAGATGTTGCCACTTAGTCCCCAAACGGTAACTATGTGCAAGACTAAGGACATAGCAAACTCCTAATGCAAATAGATGGGAGCTCCATTTGTTCTGGGGCAGTTGCTCTCCCTGGAGTCTGTGCTAAGGTTTCCTGGTATCTTGCTTATATTACTTCTTGTGGAACATTATTATAATTCCTGACTCAATGAGCATAATTTTTTAACTCCTATATGACCACTCTTAAGTAACAGTAGATGCTTTAAATATTTAATATTAACATTTTGGGAAGATTTGTTTCTCATTAAAGTCATGGATTCCAAAGATAAATCCACATTGTAGAATACAATTGGAGAAAATATAAAATAGATTTTATTTTACTGTAGCCTTCTGACATTTTTTTTAAAAATATTTTTTTTTATTGATTTTAGGACAGGAGAGGGAGAGAGAGATAGAAACATCAATGGTGAAAGAGAATCATTGATCGGCTGCCTCCTGCATGCCCCCTACTGGGGATTGAACCTGCAACCTGGGCATGTGCCCTTGACCGGAATTGAACCCTGGGACCCTTCAGTCTGCAGGCTGATGCTCTATTCACTGAGCCAAACTAGCTAGGGCCTGATCCAGACACTTGATTTTTGTCAGTGGCATCCAGAATTGCGTGTGTTCAAGGGGACCAACTCACAGTAACCCTGCCATAAGAGCCAGATTTGTATAAATTAGAATGGCAGTGTATTCATTTCCAGCCAGAACTGTAATTATCAAAAGGGCAGAATATAGTGCTTGTTGGATGGTCAGCCCATTGCTATTACTTCCCTTTTAGGTAAAATCTAACTGAAAATCCAGATTTCTCCTGAATGAATATAGAATCACAGCAAAAGGAGTGAAATCATAGAAGTCATGTGGACCCTTTTATGCTCCCCTTTTATGCTCTCACTGTACGAGGGCATCTTCTTCATCTTAGTAGAGCCTGCAGTGAGTCCATAAAGGCTCTTGATTAGTTAGATCTCCTTTCAGGGTTCAGGAACTCTGCTGAGAGGTTTATGTGCATGATCTTATTTTATCCTTCTAACAATTGTCAGAAGTACACCCTGTTGTTCCCAATTGAAAGATGAAGAAATGGAAGTGTAGAGGGCTTAAGTAACTTACTCAAGGTCATAAAACGGTTGAGTATCCCATGCAAGCCAAGGCCTCTGACACTAATGCCATACCACAACCTTTATAAATTTACTGGCCTCCTGTGTCTATGTTGGAGGAATGTGACACACTATTTCTCTTGTACCTCTTCCCAGACAGTTTTCTAATTACCCTAAATTTTTTCACTGGCTACAGAATAATTGTTGGCATTATGGATTTAGGCCATGATATTCTAGGGTTTGCTAAATGTCATCAGCAACACGTTTACAGACTTTCCCGCAGATAGGTCACTTGGGGAGATGGCTGAGCTCATCCATAGTGTTTGGAATCTCCTATGAAGGACCTTACTAAAACTCCTTATGCTTTTACTGCAAAGCACTTTGCTTTTAAGCCATGTTTATTGAATGCTGCTGTGACTGTGTTGTTTCCATACCACCTATTTTGTCTTCAGAAGATGCCGTGAGACAAGGGGAAGTTATGAAAAGGAGGTAACTGAGACATAGACGGTTAACCCAGTTTACCAAAGACTCTTCCTCTAGTCTCTTAAAATTCCGGAAGAACACAGTCTTACCTTTCATTGTCTTTCCATGTTCACCTCCTGCAGGCCTCTCTGAAGAATGCCGCTGGTTTTAGCTGGTATTACATTTTGTTTGTTCATGATTGAGTGGTATAAACAGGATTGAATCCTTTCCATTATTGAATGCAATAGGATGTAACCAAAAATCTCTGGCCTCATTAAATTAACTGGTGTTCTGATTTTTTTTTTCTCAGAAAGATTACATGGAGAACAAGAAAGTTGCTGTGGAATTAAAGGATGTACCATCTCCCCTTCATACTGGCTCTAAACTTTTCCCAGCAGTTCCACTTCCAGATACTCATTCTCTTCAGCAAAATAAAATACAGCTTCCAACTGTCCCCAAAGTAAGCTGCTGTGCTCATTGCACTAATGAACCCTCCACTTCACCAATGCATTTTGGTGGTGGTGGTGGCGGTGGCGGTGGCGGTAACGGAGGTACTGGTAGCTTGATTCACACGGGCACAGTGTTAGACTCACAGAGCACCAGGACAATCACATGCCAGGTAGGGTCAGGACTTGCTTTTCAGTCTGCACCTTCACTCCAGAATGCCTTAGCTAGGAACAGTATGGCCGGCATTGCAAGTGACTTTCCCAGCACGTGTCCAGAAAGTAATCTCTCTTCCTGCCAACACCTGCCCTGTTGTGGAAAGCTCCATTTCCAGTCATGCCATGGTAACGTGCACAAGCTACATCAGTTCCCGGCTCTCCAGGGCTGCGCCTCTGCTGGCTATTTCCCCTGTTCTGATTTCACAAGTGGGGCTCCAGGGCATTTGGAAGAGCACGTTTCACAGTCGGAGCTAACACCTCACTTGTGCACCAGCTCTTTGCACCTAAATGTGGTCCCTCCGGTGTGTTTAAAGGGCTCCCTTTACTGCGAAGACTGTCTAAACAAGGTTTGTATCTTTTTATTTGATATGTTGGGGGCAGCTGAGGTTTGAGGAATGACATTTTTAAAGTGGATATATCTTGAAAAGCCTTTATTTTGCTTGGGGTTGATGATCCTTCCATGATGTCGCTTTCTCCCCATGAGCATAACTTCTGCTGTTCCCAAAGCTAAGGGTAAAATGGGAGGGACCATTCAGATAGGTAGAGAGTAATTATTTATATAGTTTACCCTGTTAGGGCCTCTTGTAATAAATCTGTTTCCTATATGTAAACCTAGTTCAGCAAAGCCTCATGTACTATTTTGTCTTTAAAGGTTACAGCACGATTGTGATTTCTTATAACACCCTGTACATGAACCCATTCATGTAATGTAGGTAATTGCATGTTGTCCTTTTGTAGTAATTTGAGGAACTTGAAACTTGACCTCAATCCCACCTGTGTTTAAGTGAACACTATAATTCCCTTTATGTAAAATGTGTCTGAGGTCTCCATTGCAGCAGACACATGCCCCAGAATATAAAGGTCTTATCATGTGACTCTCTCTTGATCATTTCAAGTCACTTCGAGTGAGTTAATGAATTGAACTAATAGTTCTAGGAAAGATGATTTGAAAAGATATTTTATTAGAGGTTAGCATCTGAAAAGGAGAAACACTTGGGATGCGTTTTCAGTTGTTGTATATAATTCTGAAATGATATATCTGAAACCTTTTTTTTTTTTTTTTAAATTTTAAAATAGCCGGCAAGAAATAGTATAATTGCTGCTGCTAAAGTCTGGCCAAATATACCACCTCCAAATACTCAGACTGCACCTATTACTGTTCCTCTGTGTAATGGCTGTGGAACCAAAGGGAAGGAGACCACATTGTTATTGGCGACCAGTCTAGACAAAGCTACTTCGAAATTTGGTAAATGACAGTATGGTATAAAATGTGCATATTTAAATAGTTTTCAATATCATACTAACTGCATTTAATTGCCTGTAAAAGAGTCCTTGTGGTTCTAAAGCTACTGTGTATGTGAGTCTCCATTTCCATCTCTTGCTAAAAATATTGTTATTTTTATAGATGAGGAAGTTATTTGCCCTTTATATTTTAAAAAATACAGTTAATTGATTTCAAAAGGAAGGGGTAGGGAGAGAGAGAAACATCAATGATGGGAGAGAATCATTGATGGGCTGCTTCCTGCACGCCCCACAGTGGGATTGAGCCTGCAACCCGGGCATGTGTCCTAACCAGGAATCGAACTGTGACCTCCTGGTTCATAGGTCAAGGACACTCAACCACTGAGCCACGCCAACTGGGCTCATTTGCCCTTTATATTGGGCTAGGGCTAATTGAGATCAGAAGCTGTGTGTAGAAAAATGGGGAGTACATTAGGAGAAATAAGTACTGGACGGGACAGGGTGTCAACTTAGGTTAGTAATCACACTTGTTAATTGTATACTCTCTAGAAGGTCTACGTCTTTAGAAAGGTTTGGTAATGACATTTGAAAACGTAAGAGCATTTCCCCCAAAAGTAATTAATATGCTATTTTATTTTTTAAAAACACTTAAAAAATATTAAATCAGATGTTAATGCTGCACTAAAAATCATTTAAAATCGACAGTAAAAACTTCATCTTTTGTTACCTCTTCATTGTTCTTTCCTATGGGACAAGCATGGGCAGAGCATGGAAATCAGGTTCCAGAGCTGCAGCATCCACTCACCTATGTGTTAGTATTTAGAGATGCATAAGTGGTCAGCATGAGGATGGCTCATGCTTTGCGATGGATTATTGTGGGCTTAAAGTAAATTAACCTTTTTAAGTTTGTTCTCTCCTGAAAAATAGGAATAATTGCTAGAGGTACTATGACAGCTTGGGGTTGTTTTATTACATCAACCAGTGAGGTTGGTATCCTTAAAATTAATATCCATCAATTATATGGATTTCCTGCCACTAAGAATGATAGGTAGCTATCTATTTTATTTTAATTTGCCATTTCTCTTTCATTATGTGTAATTGAAAGTGTTAACATTTCTTAAGGCTCACCAGAAGTTGCATTAGCCGGACAGATGCTGGAAAACTTACCCCCCATTGGAGTTTTTTGGGATATTGAAAACTGCTCAGTTCCCTCTGGCCGCTCAGCCTCTGCTGTTGTACATAGAATCCGTGAGAAGTTTTTTAAAGGCCATAGAGAAGCAGAATTCATCTGTGTTTGTGACATCAGTAAAGAAAACAAAGAAGTTATTCAAGAGCTGAATAATTGCCAGGTAAAAAATAAAACAATTGTAATCTATTATGGTAGAAGAATAGGTACATGTGATTTTCTTTTAAAGAATTACAATTCAAAATTTGTTTAATGTGCATTTGGAAATAAGGGAAATTAGCAAAAGATTATTTCTAAAGTACAGTAAATCCGCACTTAACATTGTCAATAGGTTCTACAACTTCAAGTGAAATGACATATAATGAAACCAGTTTTACCATAGGCTAATTGATATAAACAAGAGTTAAGTTCCTACAGCATTTCACCAGTGTTGTAACAAAATGACATTGAACAAAATGATGTCATTCGAGGGCCTGATGTAGTAGGAATCATCTAATCATGTCTAATCTTTCAGTAATGCTACTCATATGTGACTAGTGATATACCCGTATAAAGGTTTCCTTTGATTTTCATAATTGCTCTGTGAACAAGGCTCATAGAATTTATTATTTGAAATTTACGAATGAAATTGAGACCCCCAAAGTGGTTAAGCATCTTTTTTTTTTTTTTTAATATTTTATTGATATTTTACAGAGAGGAAGGGAGAGGGATAGAGAGCTAGAAACATCGATGAGAGAGAAACATCGATCAGCTGCCTCCCGCACACCTCCCACTGGGGATGTGCCCGCAACCAAGGTACATGCCCTTGACCGGAATCGAACCCGGGACCCTTCAGTCCGCAGGCCGACACTCTATCCACTGAGCCAAACCGGTTTCGGCTGGTTAAGCATCTTAAAAAAATTTTTTAATTGATTTTAGAGAGTTGGGAGGGGGGCAGGGGAGGGTAGAGAGAGAAAGAGAAAGAGAAAGATCACTTTGTTCCACTTATTTATGCAATAATTGGTTGATTCTTCTATTTGTCAAACCTGGGATCGAACTCATGATCTTGGCATATGGGGACAATACTCCAGTCAAATGAGCCATCTGTCCAGGGCTTAAGCAACTTTTTTTTAAAATTGATTTTAAAATCAAGAGAGAGGAAGGGAGAAGGATATAGAGATAGAAACATCGGTAAGAGAGAAACATCATTCACCTGCCTCCTGTATGCCCCCTAATGGGGATTGAGCCCACATCCCAGACATGAGCCCTGACTGGGAGTCAAACCAGTGACCTCTTGGTTTGTGTGTCGATGCTCACTGAACCATACCAGCTGGACTTAACTTTTTTTAAAAAATATATTTTATTGATTATTTACAGAGAGGAAGGGAGAGGGATAGAGAGTTAGAAACATCGATGAGAGAGAAACATCGATCAGCTGCCTCCTGCACACTCCCTACTGGGGATGTGCCCGCAACCAAGGACCATGCTCTTGAGTCCGAAGGCCAACGCTCTATCCACTGAGCCAAACCTGTTAGGGCTTAAGCAACTTTTTAAAGATCACATGGCCATTACGTAGATAACTAAGATGTAAATCCAGATTGACCCCAAAGTCTGTTCTCTTGAACTGGAACTAGAATCTAGTTCTTTTGACTCTTAGACAAGTAATTCCATTGATATGCCATATTGGTGTCTAAAATTATATATTTATGTTCTTTATAAAAACTAATCCATTGTGTATTGCATGTAGTTGTAGCACCTCTCAAAACTTTTCTTGCTTTGAAGACTGTTATTTATGAGCCTGATAATTTTTTTTTGTTAATTCTCACCCAAGGATATTTTTCAATTGATTTCTAGAGAGAGTGGAGGGAGGGGAATGAGAAAGAGAAAGATCTATGTGACAGACTCACATTGATCAGTTGCCTCCCGCATGCATCCTGTCCAGGACTGAGGAATCAAACCTGCAACCCAGGTGCATGCCCTTAACCGGGAATTGAACCTTTGACCCTTCGGTGTGCAGGCCACCAAGCCACACCAGCCAGAGCAAGCCTGATAATTTTAATAGAAATAAACACATTTTAGCTCCCTAAAGGCTAGGTACCTCTCCTGTTTACTACCTGACCCCACATCCTGAAAGGCGTAGTGTATATAGCATAGACAAATGACACCAGCACCAAATCTTATTTTAATCATATATCAAATCTCTGCTATTCCCAAATTGTTGGTAAAAGCTCTTTGTGAGAGTTCATGCAACTACTTCAAATTTCACTTTTCTCTGCCTAATTTCTGATAGGGGCATGGATGAAGTGCAAAAGCAGATTAGAGATGAGAGTGGGGGCAATAATGGAAGCAGGAAATTCTTAGGGAGAACCAAATTTGAAATTATTGACATCTGGTTGTAATTTTTCCCCATTTCAAGTTGCAGTAATAATAATGAAAGATTTTTATTTCCTCAAAGATAGTCTGTTAAGATGTGGGCAGAATGTGTAGTGATTTTCTCACCTCAGCCTTTGCTCATTTGTCCTTATTATAAATTAATGCAGGTAACTGTTGCCCACATCAATGCTACTGCAAAGAACGCTGCTGATGATAAACTCCGCCAGAGTCTCCGAAGGTTTGCAAATACGCACACTGCTCCAGCCACTGTGGTTCTTGTGTCAAGTAAGTGTGGAAACATCTGCTCATTTCAGCTAAATGCACTATGTGGGAATTATAGAGGCCAGAACATGTTGAAGTAAAATGTGTCCCAAAGAGGCTGAAGTACATAGGACATATTTATGCTTATGTCTGGGAACTGTCTAGGAAATAAAAATGGGTGTACGTGGAATTCTGTATTTTCTCCTTGGAACTTGAGTAAGGATTCTTGTGGGGCGAAGTTTATTAAAGAAAACGGAATTTTTTCTTTTTTAAAAAAGAAAAGAAAACTCTAATATTGTTTTTAACCCTGGGCCAATGCTGCTAATCTTAAAAATCTAAGATGAGTAATTTTAAAAGTTGACACTCCCCAAAATATTAGTATTTGCTCCCTGTTACAACTAGAAGTAACACGTGTCTTGGGATTCAGTATAAGTGTGTGGTAAAATTGTCTTACCATGCTAATTCCTCTGATATCAAATGTGTTTCTATTCTAAAAAGGGAGGGGTCGGCTTTAGCTCAAGCGGTTACGTCATCATGGCAGACACTAACAAGGAAGGGTGGAGTCTGTCTTTCTCAAGTGTTTCTAATGTTTGGGGATGGGGTTGGGCTGTACCTTTCCTTTCAGCTGATGTCAATTTTGCCTTGGAACTTAGTGACCTGAGACACAGACATGGTTTTCACATAATTTTGATCCATAAAAACCAGGCCTCAGAAGCACTGCTGCATCATGCTAATGAACTGATTAGATTTGAAGAATTCATTTCCGACTTGCCCCCCAGGTCACCACTAAAAATGCCAGTAAGTGAGTTTGCCTTCTTTTTGCTATATTCCAGCATTAGATTAGGGAGGTTGAAGAAGCCCTTAGCAAGGGGGTTTCCAAGCCTAGAGAAAGCTCTTCATTATAGGAGGCTGGCCAGATTTTGACATAAAGGTTAGAAATCTTCAGTTCTTCTCTTACAAATATACAGACACTTGATATGTATGAATGTTGTTTTTATTTTTAAAATTGACTTAGTTTACCTTACCAACAGTCACTGGCCAGTGTCTCCATAGCTAACAATGCTTTGTGTCAGATGGATAGAAATAATGGAATAAGAGTTACTATTCCTTTTGCTTTCAAGTGTTTTGGGTAAAGAATATGGTGATGATTTGTACCAACTGGTGTGTTTGGAGTCAAATAAACAGAGGAATTGTAAAGTTTTCAGGCATTTAAAATGTAAGTCCTCAGCAGGCCTCTGAGCCTGTTTTCTATAGTTGCACTCCATGTCATGCACGTGCAAAGGAAAGTAGGAATGGTTATTGCTACACCTGTAGCCTGTTAAGTCATATGATAGGAGAATTTGAGTTATTTCCAGCAAGATGAGCATGCCTGACAATCTTGATTCGGGACAGGAATGTTTACTGCAATGCTGAGCAACATTAATAAGTTGCTTGGAAATTAGTTATGTAACTTTTTAAAAATATATATATTTTATTGATTTTTTACAGAGAGGAAGGGAGAGAGATAGAGAGTTAGAAACATCAATGAGAGAGAAACATCGATCAGCTGCCTCCTGCACACTCCCCACTGGGGATGTGCCCGCAACCAAGGTACATGCCCTTGACTGGAATCGAACCTGGGACCCTTCAGTCCGCAGGCCGATGCTCTATCCACTGAGCCAAACTGGTTAGGGCTATTTATGTAACTCTTAAAGAAATAGTAATGATGGAGAGGAGCTATAGTGTAAATGAAGCAGAAGAGTAGGCAATCCCATACGTTAAGTGCAGTTTTAATGTAATTAAATAATTTTGAAGTTACAGAAGTACCTTAGAGATTATCTCATCCAATGTCCTTATGTTAGGGAGGAGAAAGTCAGCACTTAGAAAAAATAAGCACTTCATTGGAGGTCACACACCTTGATCACAGAAGAGCAGAGATGACCCCAGGGCCTCTGATCCAAGCACTTGAGCTGCTAGTCCCCCTATATTCCCTGATACCCAGAACAAGCTAAGATTAAACACATGCTAAGGATAATCCAGTTGGGGATACCAGAGTCTGACCCTACTTCATTCTTTGGAGCCACCCTCCTAATTAATTTTTGTTGTTATTCATTATGTTTTTAGCCATTTGGCTATAGCTACATTTTTCGCCTTTCTGCTTCTGTTTGCACTCACTTTTCTAATCTGGAAAACCTTGAAGTCAGATGTATTTTAGGTGAAAGATTGCCCACTATAGAGATCCTTATTCCTTATGGTTAAAAAACAAAACATAATTCAGAAATTGAATCTTGCCAGTCTCATTCACTAGAGTGATAACTTCAGATACAGTTCTCTTTTTCTATGTTTTTTAGTCTAAATAAGTTCACCTTCTCCCATCTAAATCATTACCTCCCCTCCAAGGTCTCAAGCTTGTTGGAGATCATTTGTTCTTCTTCTTATTTTGTAATTAAATGTACGCCCTTGAGTTAACCTCTTGTAACACTTCTCACTCTGTGTCAGCAGTGCCACACTCTGCTCTATGTTTATAACCTACCAGCAAATAAAGATGGCAAGAGCATCAGCAACAGGCTCAGACGCCTTTCCGACAATTGTGGTGGGAAAGTGCTGAGCATCACGGGCTGCAGTGCAATCCTCCGCTTCATAAACCAAGATAGTGCAGAACGGGCCCAGAAGCGAATGGAAAATGAAGATGTCTTTGGGAATAGGATCATTGTGTCATTTACTCCCAAAAATAAAGAACTGTGTGAAACAAATAGTTCAAATGCAATTCCTGATAAAGTGAAGTCTCCCAAAAAACTTAAGATTCCAAAATTGTGCCTCATCAAAGATGCAAATGAGCAATCTTCCAGTGCCAAAGCCATGCCTGGAAAAGGGTCGCAGGCAAATTCTGGATCTGCTGCAAAAAACACAAATGTGAAAAGTTTACAGGTAATTATGGTATTTCTTGCTTTCTGAAGTTTATGGTAGGTTTGGTTTCTTTGTCTCTGTTTTACAGGCCCACTTGCTTTTGTTGTGTCCTTTTTTTATTTCCATTTTGATGATAACTCAAAGTGACTTGATTTCTGTACGGGGTCTGACACACCTTGGGTACTTAAATTTTTAATTCCTCTGTACTTGTCTCTTTCAAGGAGCTGTGCCGTCTGGAGTCAAAAACTGGTACTAGAAACAGTGAATCCCAGCAGGGTAACCTGAGGCTGGTGGCACCTCCTCACAGAAACTCAAGTGTCGTAGCACCCACACTAAAAAACTCCGGGGTGGCAGAATCCGTTTACAAAACCAATCCGAAGTAGGTTGAATTACTCTTTTCTCATAGTTGCTTCTCCAATGTGAAGGAAAACAAATAACCTCTGATTTTTCCCTTCATTAGAAAAGAGAACCTCAGTGCCCGAAGTGTTACCAGTTCTCCTGTAGAGAAAAAAAACAAAGAGGAGACTTTGTTCCAAGTGAGTTACCCGTCTGCTTTTAGCAAGTTGATTGCATCCAGGCAAATCGGTTCTCTGCTTACATCTCCATCTTGGTCTTCTCGGTAAGTCCAGCTTCTTGATCCATGGAGTGGTTATGTGCAATAGAAGATATGTTGTTTAGAAGAATTCAAGCAACACAGAAGCACATAAAGTAAAAGAGAAGTCTCATGCCTCTTCTTTCAGCCCCCTCCCCCCAGGTAATTTTAGCTAACATTTGGGGGCAGGGCTTCTCACCATCTTTCCCTTCTCCACATGGGCATCAGTAAGCAGAGGTCAGAGAAAGAAGCTTGTCCTGGAGTTCCTGGCCAACGATGGGAGGGAGGCACGTGAGAATGTCCTTGCCATTTCCTTATCACCTCATCATGTTGAGGAAAAGGCCCAAACTAGACATACGTTGGTTATTCTTATTCATAGGATAATTACAGGAAGTAAGGGCCTCTGTAAACCACTGTAAGGATCTCTATAACATTTACCTTATCTAAGCTTCCTAAACACTCTCACTGAGTAATTCTGGAAGCTTAGAAGACGGAAGGAGCCATAAGGCCACGTGGCATCTCATGAATTCCTCCTAGCATTGTAGGTGTTCTGCTGAGTTGGTGAAGATTCGCTACGAAGGCAATGTTGGACCTGTAAAATTACATTTTAAAATGTACACAAAACTTCTTTTTCTTACATGGAGAAGAAATGCAACATATGAGCAAGAATATCTAGCTTTTTCAAAGCTAGGGGTAGTTAAAGGACTTACATTGGTTATCACAAGCTAAAGCTAATTTCCTAAGAATAAATGGCCAAAGTGGAAAATTAATTCATTACGTCTGCCTATAATTTCTGCCTTTAGCTTTGAATTATCCAGTGAAAGAATATTGCATATTAAATAATTCACTGGTTATTAATATGGGGTCAATAGGTAGTACTTTTGACAATATATGTGGAAGACAAAAACACATTTGAAAACCAAATTGCGTTAGGCAAGCTCGGTCTATATATAGTTTCAAAGAAAGCCTAAATGATATAAACTAAATAGAATGCCATTTAAAAAAAATAATCTCACTATATATGTCTTAAGCAGGAGTATGTCTCCAAACCTTTTAAACAGAGTGTCCCCTCTTGCTTTCAGTGTTGCAAATTCAAGCATTGGTGCTGACTGCCCAGCTCCATTTGCAAATGGTGCTGATATCCAGATCAGTAACATAGACTACAGAGTATCCCGGAAGGAGCTGCAGCAGCTCATACAGGAAGCATTTTCTAGGCATGGCAAGGTAATCTTTCACTCTTGTTCTTGCCTTTGTCTTACCCTTTGCTGACATTTCAAATTTAGATAACTTAATTCAACACTCATAACCATAGCCAGGATATGTGTTACCGAACGAGCTCGACCTCCTTCCTTTGGTCTTCTCTTAATGGTGCCATCCATCCAGTTTTTAGGGCCCAGCCCCAGAGAGCAAGAAGCCTAGCAGAGAAGCGTTGGTGGTCATGGGCAGGGATTTAAAATGGTACTTTAGGAAATAAAATATTGATGGGTTTTAGTTAGCTCTGGCTGCTAAAATCTAGAAATGGGATTCTAAAATAATGTTGGCTGTTTTGGGTAATATCTTACTGTATCTGATTCAGTTTTTAGGTGGAGTTTGCTAAAATTACACACCTTTTCCAGGTTCTTAAAATGGCTATGCCCCAGGTTTTTGCAGGGTCAAGAGAAGATCCCTAAACACCCCTTGCCTGTGTTGGCCTCTGAGCCTGCATCAGAGAGCTGTGCGTGCCAGAGCACACAGGCAGGCCCAGACCATGTCACGTCCCTGAAGGTCACCTACCTTGGGTCACTTAGGTTCTAGTTGGCTGAAGTGCAGAATATAGACAAGTTTCCTCACTTCACTGAAGTCCACAAATATGTCCCTTAATGATTCACCTTCGATGTTTAAATTATAAGACATAGCATCTGTTTTCTTTCTCACTGCTGTAGGTGAAGAGTGTGGAGCTCAGCCCCCACACAGATTATCAGCTCAGGGCTGTTGTTCAGATGGAAAACTTACAAGAAGCAATCAGTGCAGTGAATACCCTCCACAGATACAAAATTGGCAGTAAGAAGATCCTGGTCTCACTTGCCACAGGAGCGGCTAATAAATCACTCTCTTTACTGAGGTAAAAACCCAAACAAGCCATTTATTTCAGGAAGTAACATTTTGGCCCTAAAATAATTTTATAAATAATAAAAATAGATTTTATCACAATCCCAAACTTTTGTGGTAATTACATATGCAGCAATGCTTATTCTAAATTGATAGAGTTAGAAGTAAACTAGAAATTAGAAAATATGTTAATTAGAAATAAGCTAGATAGAATAATTTGACTCTTGTTCAAGTCATTAACCAAACGTGAAGCACACCCTAAATTTGGCAGGCACTTAAGAGTGAAATGATATGCCACATATCTAGATAGCTTCTAAAAATAGTAGACCTCGACAATAAAAGTTTATGAGTCTGGAAAGTGAAATATTATTTTCAAATCTTAGTAGAAGGTGGATTAGTCTATAGAGGGTAGATCTACAAGCTCTCAACTTGCAGATATATTCATAATGTCAAATAGACACCCAGCCCTGTAATTCTCATTACTACTATATTAATCTTAGGTATCTGGTGATGGTTTTATTGAGAATAAGCTTTGATTCTTCTTTGGTTCTCACTGTTTGGAGTATAGTAAAACAGGACTCACTCCTGAATATCTGTTTGGAGTCTCAAAGATCTTTTCTATAATGTACACTTCATTATTGTAAATTGTTTCTCTCTCACCTCTCCCTCCCAAGAATAAAAATAATACTCATGGAAGAAAATTTGGAAAGTTCAGAAACAGAAGAAGCAAGGGGGGAAGAGGGTGGGATAATCCATAATTATATGGCTCAAAGCCAGTCACTCTTAACAGTTCGCCTTTTGTTTTCCCTTTGAGTATTTTTGGTGCCTTTTTGTTTTTTAAAACCATAGTTGAAATGATACCATATTCAATTGTATCTTTAACTACAGGAATTCTACTCCCATATCTCTTAACATATGAACCGCAGTGTAGCAGGAGATACTCAAGCTATTCTGCCTTTTGCTCTGAATTAACAAGGTGCTTGTCTTAGTAGTCAGGGTCTTGCTGATACACAGGTAGAAAGTCCTATGCTTGAGTCAGAGGAAAATCCCAGTGTGACTTAATATTTTTTAATTGCCTTGTCCCTAAAGTCTTTTCCTCAGATTTTTCTGGAAAATAAATTCTGACATAGCAGAAACTGGTAAATTTATTCTGTATATACATTATGTTAATCAATTTTATATTCTGTTTTTAAAGTACAACTTAGAAATCATCTGTTGATTTCCAACAGCATTTATTCTCTAATGATTAAGATTTTGTCTTACAGTGGAGAAACCATGTCTATTCTTCAGGACGCTCCCGCCTGTTGTCTGCCTCTTTTAAAATTTACAGATATCTATGAAAAAAAGTAAGTTAGGTTTATTTTTTCATTGATCTAATCCATACTGATACATGAATTCCAGAATTCCAATATTGATTGGTGATTGGGATAAAACTCTTAAGGAACTTGCAGCCTGGTGGAGGAAATGAGACAAAGATAGTGATGTTCAAATTTACATTTTGATTTTTTTTTATCTTTATTGTTGAAAGTATTACATAGGTCCTCCTTTCCCCCCCCCCCCCCATAAACCTCTTCCAGCTCTCATTCTCCCCCAACCCCAGGCCCTCACCATCCATTTGTCTATGTCCATGGGTTATGCATATATGCATACAAGTTCATTGGTTGATCTCTTCCCAGCCACCCTCCCCTGCCTTCTCTCTTGATTTTAACATACTTTTTTTTTTAAATCCTCATTGGAGGATATGTTGTTTTTTTTTGTTTTTTAAAAATATATTTTTAATGATTTCAGAAAGGAAGGGAGAGGAAGAGGGGGATAGAAACATCAGTGATGAGAGAGAATCATTGATTGGCTGCTTCCTGCACACCCCACACTGGGGATTGAGCCCACAATCGGGGCATGTGCCCTGACTGGGAATCGAACCCTGACCTCATGGTTCATAGGTTGAAGCTCAACCATTGAGCCATACTGGCTGTGCTAGAGGATATGTTTTTATTGATTATTTTTTTTAAGAGAGAGAGAGACAGACAGACAGACATATATGTGGGAGACAAACATTGATAGGTTGCCTCTGGTACACTCCTTACTGAGGAGTTGAACTTGCAACATAGGTATGTGCCCTGATGGGGAATTGAACCCACAACCTTTTGATATACAGGATGACACTCCAATTAGTTGAGCCACCCGACCAGGGCTTAACATATATTTTTTAAAATTTTTTTACTTTTAGCAAACTTAATCTCATTGCCCAAAACAGTACTTTCATTTATTTTAACTGGTCAGTTTTATTTATTGAGTGAACAATTTTGAGCGTCTTCTAGACTGTAAGCTCCAGGATGACAAGGGCAAAATCTGACCCAGCAAGGTATCTTTGATACCCAGCACATAATAAATGCTCAACAAATATCAGTGGAGTGAAAGGCTGAGGCTCTGTGGACAGTGCTGAGCTGGGAAGACATAGCCTTTGTCCTTGAGGGGCTTATGTCTGGAAGGAAAGGAAAAACACACATTATTACATAGAACAAAGAAAACACATTAAAAGGAAAATGTTTTGAGGATACAGAGGGTGGAAAGAACAGGAGCTTGACCATTTATGTGGGTAATGGGAACCCTGGAGTATTGGAGGAGTGAGGGGAGGGAAGAGATGTGGTGGCAGGAACCATACTTCAGGCAGACTCTTCTGGTGGCAGTCATGTCTGAGATGAAATGAACAGGAGAGGGATGGAGACGAAGAGGGGAGAGTGCTGCAGCAGTCCTGGTTCTGAGCAGATGCTGTTGGAACAGAAGGAATCAGATACCACACAAGTTTCAGTTGTCAGTAAGACAGGACTTGGTAACTGGTTTTATTTTTTATTTTTTTTAATATATTTTTTTAAAGAGGAAGGGAAAGGGAGAGAGAGAGAAACATCAATGATGAAAAGGAATCATTGACCGGCTGCCTCCTGCACACCCCCCACTGGGGGTCAAGCCCGCAACCTGGGCATGTGCCCTTGACTGGAATTGAACCTGGGACCCCTCAGTCCGCAGGCCAGTGCTCTATCCACTGAGCCAAACCAGCGAGGGCTTGGTAACTAGTTTTAAATAGCAGACAAGGTAAAAAGTAGAGGTCAATTTGATTCTGAGGGGTTTTTTTTGCACTGGATGGGTGGGAGGATGGCTGTATAGTTAAACTGGAAATAGGGAAATAAAACATGTTCAAGAAGTACAAGTTTTTGATCTTGGTTTTGGACATACAAGTTGTAGAGAGCTATTGGAATATCTGGTCGAGAGTTCGATTCATCCTCTGCATATTTGGAGGCTCCCTTGAAAAAGAAGTCGTCTTCCAGAAAGGACAATTATTTGCCTAAAGGTGATCATGAAAGTCGTGGGAGCATGTAAAACGAGAAGAGGGAGGAGAAACAGAAGGGCAAAACTGGGAGAAAAGCCACTAAGGACGGGAAGTGGGGGAGAACCCAGAGGGGAGAGGTTACCAGGAGGTAGGGGTGGCTTGCAACATTGAGGGGACTTGGGCAGTGCTGTGAGGTTTGGGGAAGAGGAGGACGACACTGGTGACTTGAGAGCCATCTCTGAAGCATCCTGTGGATAAAATCCTGGAGGAACAGTTGGCAGACTGGACGGTGAAACAGGAGAAGCAAATCCAGAGAGGCCAGCTGTCTTCATTGTTGGGAAGACAGGAGCCTGTGAGATAGAGTGAGAGCATGCAGGAGAATGTGCTTTTATAGGAGCAGAACAATAGGAGTGAGGGGATGAAGATATGAGACTGGCTTTGGTAGAGGGGAAATGTGAGCATTCGTGTAGAGAACTGGGAAGAAACCATTGGAGCAGCTGTCATTTAATGAACACTTACTATGTGCCAAGCTTTCATACGTAATCACATTTTATGCTCATATCAATACTGTGAGGTAGGTAATGTCACTTACTTTACATATGGGAAAACAGATCCAGAGTGATTATGTAACTTGACTATGGTCATACAGCTTGAGTCAGGATATGAGCTCAAATCTACCTGCCCTGATTCAGAGTCTGTGCATTTAAGCTCCAAGTATGAAAGAAACATGTCAGGGAGAGGAGTTGAGGGGTCCAATCTCAGAGAAAGTATGAGTCATTAGGTTGAGGCATAGGTAAGGCAAGGCAGTAGCTGGAAAGGTGTATACGTCTTCTGGGGGAGCAGAGCAAAGATGGTGAGGGGTAATATAGAGGGATTTGAAGTGAGGGGGAGCCAAGTTGAAAGAGGTCGTATCAGATAGCTTTCCATTTCAGAAAATTAGGTGAGGCATTTACAGAAACTGCATGAGGGTTGGGGGCTAGCCACCAAATGATATAATCATAATGAGCAATGAGCTGAAATGACTCAAAGGAGTGCCAAGCATCACTGGTTCAACAGGGAATGAATTTATTTATTTATTTATTTATTTGTTTGTTTGTTTGTTTGTTTGAATGAATTTATAATAGAATTATTCCAGTTTTACTTTTGAAGAGACAGAGGCACTATTCTTGGTTGTAGCCCTTTACTTAAACAGGACAGGTGTTTTGTATAATCAATGAAAGACGTAAGTCAGCATCTCTCTTTTTCCTTGCTTTAAGGTTTGGACACAAGTTGAATGTGTCAGATTTATATAAATTAACAGACACAGTCGCCATCCGTGAACATGGGAATGGAAGACTGGTGTGTCTCTTACCCAGCAGTCAAGCTCGACAGAGTCCCTTGGGGTCTTCCCAATCCCATGACGGCTCCTCAACAAATGGCAGCCCAATTATATTTGAAGAGTTAGAATATCATGAGCCTGTCTGCAGACAGCATTGTTCCAATAAGGATTTCAGGTATAACATCCATTTCCCTTCAGAAATAATCCTTTTGTTGTATAAGGTCATGGAATATCTCTTAGAATTACGTTGCTACTGTTTTGTTTTCTGCAGTGAACATGAATTTGATCCAGACTGTTACCAGATTCCTTTTGTGATTCTCTCTTTGAAGACATTTGGGCCCCAGGTTCATAGTCTTCTGCAGACACACGAGGGCACTGTGCCTTTATTAAGGTGAACAAACATGTCAAAACCATTGTGATGGGATGCCTTAGTTCTCTTTATAGAAAATCTCCCTTTGTCCACACCTCTCCCCAAGAAAATTTTATGGAATGTTTCATCATAGTGTCCTTAGCCTCATAGTCAGTTAAAATATATCTGAAATGGGTTCATTCACTCAGTATTTCAACAAGAAAATGTTTGTGCTGAATTTTGGAAACATGAGTAGGGCAGTTTCCTTTCTACAGAGAAGAGATGATTGTAAGTGCTGTAATAGAAGTATGCACAAGTGCTATGAGGGTATACACACAAGCTCAAACAGTTGTAGATTTCAAAATTTGAGAGGTAAAAGTATTCTTCATAAGTTCATTTAACCACACCATCGGTCATTTGGTAGACAACACGGGTCAGCGCAGGACTAATTTGCCTTAAGGCCTGCAGTACATTGAATGAATAACTGACTTGGAATCCAGTTGCCTTATTTGTAACCCCCTCTGCTGGAAAACTGTTCAGGAATTTCTAGTACCATCAGAATGCATCAAAGAGGTCAGTTCCACCATGATTGACTCCCAGTGACCTTAATTTTAATTCCAAACCCAGATTGTGGGCATTTAAATTATTAACTAGAGGCCCGGTGCACGAAAATTCATGCACTCTAGGGGTCTCTCAGCTCGGCTTGTGCCCTCTCGTAGACCAGGAGCCCTAGGGGGATGTCTGACTGACAGCCTCTGCGGAAGGCAACCCACGGGCCAATGAGGGAGATGGTGCCAGCCGGCGAGTGGCCAGCCTCACCCCCCATCGCCCCACCGCTGCCTCCCTCTGTGGGAGGTGACCAGTGGGGCAATTGAGGGATGGCACCAGCTGGTGAGCAGCCAGCCCTGTCCACCATCACCCCTCTGCCACCACCGGTTGCTGCTGCCCTCTGATTGCCATCCCCTCCCTCTGCCTGCTTTGGCTGACCTGGCACTGCCCGCTCACTGGCCCCACCCTCCGCCTGCCAGTCATTCCGCTGTTCGGTCAATTTGCATATTAGGCTGTTATTATATAAGATCTTCTGTTTAGCAGGTGCTTTACTTTTCCATGATATTAATTGACCTTTTTTTCAGCTTTCCAGATTGTTATGCTGCAGAGTTTGGTGAACTAGAAGTATTGCCAGAAAACCGAGGGGCTGTTCCCTTAGAACACCTCATCACCTGTGTTCCAGGTGTAAACATTGCCACTGCACAGAATGGCATCAAGGTAGTGAAATGGATTCACAACAAGCCCCCTCCTCCAAACACAGGTAGGTGTCGGGTGTTTGGTCCTTCTGAGCCCCATCTGTGGCAAGAGAAGGCTATTGGCTTTTATCTTAAACAAGGACCCTGGGTATCTCCTTTGATCTTTCATAAAAGGGCTCTCTACTAGTAAAGTACAAAGGTTTGGCAGAACTAAATTTTTTGAAAGTACCAGCATAAATTATGTAAAAAAATTTAAAACTCGCTGAAACCGGTTTGGCTCAGTGGATAGAGCGTCAGCCTGCGGACTGAAAGGTCCCAGGTTTGATTCCGGTCAAGGGCACGTAACTTGGTTGCGGGCACATCCCCAGGAGGAGGTGTGCAAGAGGCAGCTGATCGATGTTTCTCTCTCATCGATGTTTCTAACTCTTTATCCCTCTTCCTTCCTCTCTGTAAAAAATCAATAAAATATATTTTTAAAAAAAATTTAAAACTCAAATTCCACAGTAACAAATCTACTTACCTACCTAATTTGGGAAAGCTTTTCAACTTGTCAATTGACTTGTCCTTTTAAAAATAATTTCAAGTATTTGAAGGAAATATCTCTGAATGCAGATTTACATTTGAAATTAATTTAACTGGACATTTCTGACTTTGATAAATGTGAAAACAGATTTAACTTTAAAGGACCAGGGTATTTGGACCTAGATTTGGGTGTGTTTCTGAGTTCTGGATAGTCCCTGAGTTGCAGGTGTCTAATCCTGCTACCTGTGAACACTAAGTTGTTACCTTTATACCTCTACTTCCTTCTCTGTGGCCCTCAGTACTTCCTCCTTTTCTCCCCCTACCTCCCCCTGCCCTTATGAAGAAAGGTATGGGTAATCAGGGAGCTCTGTACCAAAGCTTCTTACCCACCTCCTGCCTTTCATTTCAGTCCTATACCACTCTGGGTTCCATATGTTGTACTATTTTTTTTCTCAATTACACAAACATTCAAGATAAGTGCAAAAACCAGTTTCTTAGTTTTATGTCATGCTAGTTTTACGTTCTTGCTTTCCATGGTTTCTTGGGCAATATTCTCAGCTGCTTTATGCATTATCTAGAGGCCCAGTGTACAGATTCGTGCTCTGTAGGGGAGCATGGTCTGTGGGGATCGGCCCATTGTGGGAGCAGCTGCTCATCCCAGTCAGCTGAGCAGCTATGGACCCGCCCTCTGAGTGGTTGTTCCTGCTGTGGGAGCACTGCACATCCTGGTCAGCTGAGCGGCACTCCCACTGTGGGAGTGCACTGACTACCAGGGGGCAGCTCCTATGTTGAGCGCCGGCCCCCTGGTGGTCAGTGCATGTCATAGCAACTGGTCGACCGGTCATTCTGGTCATTTCTCCGTTGGGTTGCTGGGCTTTTATATATATATATATATAGACTAGAGGCCCGGTGCATGAAATTCGTGCACGGGGGGGTAGGGTGGGGGGGTCCCCTCAGCCCAGCCTGCACCCTCTTCAATCTGGGACCCCTTGAGGGATGTCCGACTGCCCGTTTAGGCCCGATCCCGATACGATCGGGCCTAAACGGGCAGTCGGACATCCCTCTCACAATCCAGGACTGCTGGCTCCCAACTGCTCGCCTGCCTGCCTTCCTGATTGCCCCTAACCGCTTCTGCTTGCCAGCCTGATCACCCCCTAACCACTCCCCTGCCAGCCTGATTGCCCCTAACTGCCCTCCCCTGCTGGCCTGGTCACTCCTAACTGCCCTCCCCTGCAGGCCTGGTCACCCCCAACTGCTCTCCCCTGCAGGTCTGGGTCCCCCCAACTGTCCTTCCCTGCAGGCCCGGTCGCCCCCAACTTCCCCCCTTTGCCAGCCTGGTCACCCCTAACTGCCCTCCCCTGCAGGCTTGATCGCCCCCAACTGCCCTCCCTTGTAGGCCTGGTCCCTCCCAACTGCCCTCCCCTGCTGGCCATCTTGTGGTGGCCATCTTGTGTCCACATGGGGGCAGCCATCTTGTGTGTTGGAGTGATGGTCAATTTGCATATTATTCTTTTATTAAATAGGATTAGGCTCTTCTGTGCTACCTGCTTGATGACCATTTATAACTGTGTTCCTGTGGGAAAGTATGTTCCATGTGAGCAAATTACAAGTGGATCTTTGAAGTATAACCACCTTATAAATTGGAAACTTCCTTTGTATTTTCACTTATGCTTTAAGTTAACACTGTGGTGAACTATTCTTTGCTTTGGCAACTTGACTTTGAGAAGTAGTGGGAAAGCCTTTGCCAGCCCATAAATAAGTTGGGCTAGCCTGTTAATTATATGAGACTTGAGTATAGAAACTGAGAGGTAAAGCAAGCAGCTAGTTGGTCTCGTTTGCTTGGTCATGACTGAGCTCAAACAAGGGAATCCAAGGTTAGTTACCTACCTCTTCCAGCCGATGAAGTCATGCTTCATGTCTTAACACGTGTTCTTTTTTTCTCCCCACTATCTAGACCCTTGGCTTCTGCGGTCTAAAAGTCCTGTAGGTAACCCCCAGCTGATCCAGTTCAGTAGAGAAGTGATTGACTTACTGAAGAGCCAACCATCCTGTATCATGCGAATTAGTAATTTCATCCCATCCTATCACCATCATTTTGCAAAGCAATGCCGGGTGTCAGACTATGGATATTCCAAGCTGATTGAATTATTAGAAGCAGTGCCTCATGTGTTGCAGGTAAGAAATGCTAAGGGATTATTGGTTAAAGATGGGGATATTCCTCCATGACTTTGGCTACCTCAGCCAAAGAACCAGGATAGCTGGTAACCTGATTAATTCCTAAGAAGTTAATCCAGAGCAAAATATCCTGTATAAGCTTTCTTTAGAGTGCAGAAAACATACACAGGGTGGCTTACGTTTTTAGAAAGCTACGAGCTTCCAACTTGAAGTCCTTAGAGCACTGAGGGTTATTTTCCTTCTAATCTCCATGGACTGGCTTTCCTCCTAGCACATACCTCTCCAGAAGTGTTCACTGTTACATGGGGACTGCTGTGAACATGGGCTTACCTTTCTTACGAATGAGTTGAAGACAATTACTGCCTGGAGCCTACCATTGATTCCTAAAAAGTCCTTGCCTGTTCATTTATAGTATTATAATAGTAAAATGGCCTAAAAAGCTTTAGTTGTCTTTTAGAGACAAAATTATTCACCCAGACCAGTGGTCGGCAAACTCATTATTCAACAGAGCCAAATATCAACAGTACAAAGATTGAAATTTCTTTTGAGAGTCAAATTTTTTAAACTTAAACTTCTTCTAACGCCACTTCTTCAAAATAGACTCGCCCAGGCTGTGGTATTTTGTGGAAGAGCCACACCCAAGGGGCCAAAGAGCCGCATGTGGCTCGCGAGCCGCATTTTGCCGACCACGGACCCAGACTGATACCATGCTTTTTATTTCTGTACTCATGACTATTTTGAGTCATGGGTATGCAGGGCCAAAGAAAAGGTCCTAGGCCCTGAGCAGTTGTTCATTTTGGTTTACAGTTTGTTGCTCTACCTGTGTTTCCAAATGAAGATCTCATGCATAAAGGGAGTTGTCCTCTGAGGCAGTAACGGGGAGAAAAGCCAGCAATAAAGTCAGTATCTGCCAAGGTTTTATGAGTATAAATAATCCAAGTTTTGATTTGCAGATTCTCGGAATGGGCTCCAAACGTTTGTTGACCCTTACACACAGGGCCCAGGTGAAGCGCTTTACTCAGGATTTACTAAAACTTCTCAAATCCCAGGCCAGCAAACAGGTTGTTGTGAGAGAATTCTCTCAGGCTTATCATTGGTGAGTTGATGAGAATTTTTAAAAAATGAAAGCAAATATTTTAATACACTTTTCTAAGCATTCTTTTGGAAAACTTATAAAGTTATTCTGTCAAGCCATATTTGTCATTCTTTACCTATTCCCATGATTAAAATCTAGGTGTTTCTCAAAGGACTGGGAAGTCACCGAATATGGGGTCTGTGAGTTGATCGATATCGTATCGGAGATTCCAGACACAACCATCTGCCTGTCCCAACAAGATAATGAAATGGTGATTTGTATCCCCAAAAGAGGTATGTTGACTAGAAGAAAGAGATCTATCTAAATGGTTGTTTTAACATGGAATCATGGAAGAGATGCATCTTTCTCCAGCTTGTCCATGGTTCCCAAGATTCCATAGAAAGTGCTGTGTGAAAATGGCGGTTATGCAGTGGATCCAAGGTTCTTCAGAGTAGGTGGGACCACTTGTTGAGAAGAAAAGCAAGCCAGTGTTTTAGAACCCACCTGTCTCTTTAGCTCTGAGCTACTTTGCTATGCACACTTGAAAAGGAAAGAAAACTCACATCAATATTTTGTTTCACCGTTGAGGTCTGGGAGATAAGAGGTAAATTAAATCTGCATACTGTCATGTTCTCCCACTATTATTCATCAGTGTCTTTCTTAACCTGGGCTCCTGCATAGCACTGTATCCATGAAATTGTTGCACTTCACAGCTATGGCACGTAATGCCAGTCTTTCCTAGGTTACCTTTTCGGGTGTGTCATGCTCAATATGGGGTCAGGGTGGGAGACGGGTGGGTGGCTAGAGAAATTAATTCTAGTTTATAAGATGAAGTATCTGTGTGTATATGTATTTCATTGTACACATAGTAGCCTGACTTCCTGGTGTTTTGTGCTTGAATGAGTTTAAAAACCATCTGCAAAGAGAGAGGAGTGTCTGTTTTAGGTTGTGTGTGTTTGGAAGGCAAAGATAAATGTAATCTGTGCATAGGACTAATAATATTAAGCACAAATGGGTAGAAGAAGGTTGTGACGTGTTTGTTTGTTTGTTTTAAAGAACGTACCCAGGATGAAATAGAAAGGACAAAACAGTTCTCCCAGGATGTGGTTGATTTGCTGAGGCACCAGCCCCATTTCCGGATGCCCTTTAATAAGTTCATCCCCTCTTACCATCACCACTTTGGCCGGCAGTGCAAACTTGCATACTATGGGTTTACCAAACTACTTGAACTTTTCGAAGCCATACCCAATATTCTACAAGTAAGTGAAGAAATTCTTTTTTTTCCCCCTGGAGAAATAGTGAGTTATAAAATAGAATCAAATTTGAAATATTTCTATCAGCAAAGCTATATTGTTGGCCCATTAGTATTTAGTTTGTGGTTTTTTCCTTCATTATAGAAGTAAATCATTCCTTAGACTTGTGTTAGGGTAATCATTGAAAAAAGGGTTAGGCTTAATGAAAAAAGGATTAAATACTTTAAATTTTTAAGTTGAATATACTTCTATTAGCTTCATACTTTTCAAATCTCTTATGGGGGTGAGTACATGAAGCAATACAAATGCTTAGCTGGTAAGTCATTGGTAACTTAAACCAGACTTCTTTTGTTGACTTTTATTAATATTACCATTTTTAACCCTCAAAGTGCTTCTTTTTAAAAAATTTTGTGGTAAAGATACACATTACCTATACCTACTTAACTATTTTTAAGAGTACAGTTCAGTTATACTATGTAATAAAAGGCTAATATGCAAATAGACCGAATGGCAGAACAACCAGTCACCATGATGCGCACTGACCACCAGGGGGCAGATGCTCAACGCAGGAGCTGCCCCCTGGTGGTCAGTGCGCTCCCATAGGAGGAGCACCACTCAGCCAGAAGCCAGCGTCATGGCTGGTGAGCACAGCAGTGGTGGCAGGAGCCTCTCCCACCTCCACAGCAGCACTAAGGATATCTGACTGCCAGCTTAACCATCAGTCAGACATCCCCCGAGGGCTCCCGGACTGCGAGAGGGTGCAGGCCAGGCTGAGGGGACACCCTCCTCCCCTCCCCTCCCTGCCTCGGGAGGAATTTCATGCACCGGACCTCTAGTGTTAAATATATATACATTGTTGTGCAACCAAGTTTCAGAACTTTTTAATCTTGCAAAACTAAAGCTATATTTATTATAGAACACCAAAGTGCTTTTTAGTTATTAACATATTTTCGGGCCATTTAATTCCATGAATAATCGTAACTTTTTTGGTGTTCCTTTTCTCCTCCTGTGTGTTTTCCAAGGTTTTGGAATGTGGAGAAGAAAAAATCCTCACTTTGACGGAGGTAGAACGATTCAAAGCTTTAGCTGCCCAGTTTGTTAAACTCCTTCGGTCCCAAAAAGATAACTGCCTTATGATGTCAGACCTGCTCACAGAATATGCTAAGACCTTTGGTTACACGTTTCGTCTCCAAGACTATGATGTCAGCTCAGTTTCAGCTTTAACACAGAAGCTCTGCCATGTTGTGAAGGTAACAGATTTTTTCATGGGATGACACTTGTGGCATTATCTTCCTTGGGGCATTCACCTGTGTGCTAGCATTTCTGTAGGTGCACGTTGCACTACTTAGTGCTTCACAGCTTGCTTTGTATGTCATTAATACCTTGTGAGGTAATAGAAGATGACTTAGGTTTGGCAGTTTAGAGTTTTGGACTTGCCTTTGTGTGTTTATAAGTGACCTTGTCAGAGTGATGTCGTCTTGAACTGATGAGGTCACTGTTTTATCCCAGGGTGTTTATTCTCAGTTGTGTCAGTCTCAATGCTGCTGGCCTGAAGTTAGATCAGTCTAAACAGATCTTCATCTCTGATGTTTGGGGGAGACTGTAATCACAAATCTCTTCTCCTTCCAAATTTTGACTCACTTAAGAAATAGGTGTAGGAGCAAGCTAGCTGAGAATTGCCTTTGTTGTTGAATGCTGGATTGGCTAGGGTACCTTCCTCCTCTTCACTGCCCTGCACTGAACTGAGCCTCCCAGCCCTAATTTTTAAGCTGCATCCACCCCAGAACCAAGGAAACTCACTATAGCGAGGAAGAAATGGAAAGGAAAACACACGAAGTGGTGGCAGTCCCAGTCACAGGTCTGGAAGGAATCTGTTTATGTAGAGGAGGAAAAACATTCCCTGAAGACGGAGACATAGCTGCCGGAGAGTGGGAAGAGCGCCAGGAGTGGGGAACATTGAAGACCAAGCAGGAGGAATGGCCTGTGGCATCGCATGCTACTGAGAGGGCAAGTGACACAAGGGCTAATGTGACCCAGGGACCTAGCTAAGTGAACATGTTTGAGAGCTACTGAGAGGGTCTACTTGAGAGAGAAGATAAATAGACAAAGGTGCAAAAGGGTGATGGGTGAGGAGGCAGGAGTTGTGGGAGTTGTCATTCAGTGGAAGGAGAGACGGCAAAGATATATTTTTATTTTGATAAGAGGAAAGTGAGGTAGGGTGGATGAAGATATAGGTAAACATGATGTTTGTCACCAGGAAAAGAAGGGCGTTATCTTCCAAGAGCTATTTTTCTGTCAAGTAGAAGGCGAGAGCAACTGCTCAGAGGGGAGAGCATGGAGAAGGTCTGCAGTTGTCATGGTGATAAGTGGAAGAATAACCAGGAAATCAGCAGGGGTGCTGGGAGCATGGAGAACTCCCTGGAAGTCTGTGCTCATCGATTTACTCTGTGAAAATGGTGGCTGGGCTGCTCAGTGCAGCTCCAGGACAGGAGATAGTTGGGCTCAAGGTGAGACTTTGCCAGATGGGTACAACAAAAAGGCATGGACAGAGGAGTTTGGAGTATTGACATGACTGCTAATTAGTGGCCCATCAGTGCCAAGATGGATGAAAGAGGGGCCAAAACAGGAATCAGTGCTGGTGAAGTTGTAGAAGGATGAGAATCTCTTTGTCTTCTCCCACCCAGCATTTGCTCTAGGCTCCCATTTGCATGTAGGATGCATGGGAGGTTTGAATGAATTACTTTGGAAGTGTGCACTGACAGTATCCCAAGTGTGACCCTGGGGATGGGTGCCTGGAGTAGAATCAAGTAGAAGGATGTCATTGGAGATGAGAAATTAGAGGCACCGAAAGGCCATGGTGTGGGTTAGGCCCCGGGGATGCTCAGTCACCCAGGACGATGGCAGTGGTGACCACAGACTTTGATGAATAAAGGTGAATGACCGGGAAGCTAGGCTGTGGAGGGAGGGACAGATGGGAAAGGCTACCCTAGCTCCACTCGATTCCCTGGGGAGCTTCTGGGAAATGCCAATGCCAGGACTTCACCGCTGCCTCTGAGATTCTTATGTAATTAGCCCGAGTGTGCTCTTAGCATTGGCATTTCTTATAAGCTGCCTGGGTGATTCTAATGTGTAGCCAGGGATGTATCTAAGTAGCATCAAAGGAGCAGGTTTTTGTTTTTTCCCTTGAAAGGCTGGAGTAGTAGTAATGGTCTGGGCATCTAAGAAGATGACTTGGACTCCCCTCGACATATAATATGATTGATTAAACCTCACAAATGCAGAGGAAATGTGTAATGTAAATCTCAAATCCATAATCTTGATAAATGGAGTGGTGCGTCTACCTACCAGCTCCTGCCTTGGCTCTAGGTAAACATCAGAACCATAGACACACTGGTATTGGGATGTCTCATCAAGTGCCACCCACCTCTCTCTGCCTCTGAGGATCCAAAACCCCAGCTATGCCCTGGCAGGTGTATTTCAGTGGTTAGAGGGTTGGCCCGCACACTGAGGGTCACATGTTTGGTTCCCGGTCAAGGACACATGCCTAGGTTTTGGGTTCCAGCCCCAGACGGGGCTCATATCTCTATCACATCAAAGTTTCTCTCTGCGCCCCCATTCTGATCTCTCTAAAAATCAGCTGGAAAGCCAGAAAAATGGGAAAACGGCTATAGTAGTAAATATTGGTTTGCCTGCCAATGCCTAAACAGTGTATATACTGAAGCTCTGCCTATTTTAATTTCATTGAAGGCTCAATTCACAAACTCGTTCACCCCTTCCCAAGACCTGTGGGTCTCAGTCACCAAATGCTTATTTCTTCACATGTTTCTTGGTCCCCATATGTAAATTGTATCTTTTTTGCAAGGTTTCCCTCCCAATATGCTTAAAAACTGAAATCCTTTACTTTCTTGAGAATCTGAAAGAATGGAGACTTAGACTTGTAGTCAGTCCTGAAAATATCAACTTTATGGCAAGTAACAATGGACTAGAATAATGCAGCTGGCCTTATAGTTAGAGTGGACCTGGTAGTCTGAATAAGCCTTCTATCACCTCCCAGTCTAGCCCCTGGGACACACATGTGGGGTGAGTGGTGTCTGCAGAGCAGCACTGCGGAGTGTCATCTGCAGTCTAACCACCCCCACCCCAGCACAGCGACCCTTTTTTTTTTTTTTTAAATATATTTTATTGGTTTTTTACAGAGAGGAAGGGAGAGGAATAGACAGTTAGAAACATCGATGAGAGAGAAACATCGATCAGCTGCCTCCTGCACACCCCCCACTGGGGATGTGCCCGCAACCAAGGTACATGCCCTTGACCGGAATCGAACCTGGGACCCCTCAATCCGCAGGCCAACGCTCTGTCCACTGAGCTAAACCGGCTAGGGCAGCACAGCGACCCTTAATTCACAAGCTGGACCAGTAGATGCCAGCTGGCCAGTCTTGTCCCCTTCCCTTAGGGGGCAGTGGAAAGAATGTCCTAAGAGAGGGGGTGGTATGGATGGAAGTTTCTGGTTATGGACCAGGAGGAAGGGAGAGAAGAATTTTACTAGAAGGGTTGGTCTAGTGTCCCAAAGAAGCTGAAAACAAACCCACTCTTTACTTCAATTTAAGAGAAAGATTTAGAGACTTTTCCTCTGTGGGTCCCATTAGCCAAATGAAACTAGCTGAGTTTGGATAAGTTTGAATTCTTGTTTTCCCCAGGTTACTGATACAGAATCTGGCAAACAGATCCAGCTGGTCAACCGCAAGTCCCTGCGCTCTCTCACTGCCCAGCTGCTGGTATTGTTGATGTCTTGGGAAGGAGCCACCTTTCTTTCTGTTGATGAGCTCAAGAGACATTATGAAGCTACCCACAGCACTCTTCTCAACCCCCTTGAATATGGATTCATGACCCTGACCGAACTTCTGAAAAGTCTGCCATACTTAGTTGAGGTATGAGTGCTAATGGTTCTTTAGAGCCATTGTAGTGAAACTGTTGAGTTGGATAATTCTGGATTACCTAGTGGTCTAGATTAGAGGGTGTAGAGCTGAAAGGGACCGAATGGTCATTTTATAGTTGAACAAACAGAGGCAACCTGTCCAAATGAGTGTCAAGCCAGGCCAAAAGCCCTGGCCTCCTGATTCTTGAACTGGGGTACTTTTGTCCTGCATTAGGCTGGGTTTGGCTACTGTCCCTCTCTCTGAATTAGAGCGATTACATGGTAACTTCATGTGACGTACCAGTCAGATACAGGTCAGAAGGAAGATTGGCTTGTCACCCAAGGCACCCTTTCAAGAATGGCACTTCCAAGATTAGAAGAATTGTTAGAGAATAAGGTCCTAGAAAAATTACCAAAATTGACTGGAAGTTAAAAATTAGACTGTTTGCCACAAAAGAGACTTGAAATATCATTGAAATTTTACCACTGAAAAAGGCACCAGGACCAGATGGGTTAACAGTTGGGTTTTAACTAACCCTTAAAGAATGAACTTCTTTAAAAGTATTGTAGGCCACTTGATGCAAAACTCACAATTTCATTTTATGAAGCCAAAATACCAAACTTGAATACCAAAAGCCTAATATGGATACTCAAAAGAAAGTGAGCTAAATAGGATATTAACCAATAAAATCCAAAAGAGTAACATACCATTGTTCTCAGATAACCATGTGATCAATAATTAAATAACTAAAAGGTATTGACAGAAACTTTCTCCTTGGCCAAACTTCATTCAGGCTCCCCAGAGCAGCTTTCTAGACCAGTGGTCACCAACCTTTCGGACCTCACAGACTACCAGTGGTCTGCGGACCACTGGTTGGCGACCGCTGTTCTAGACTAGACCTTAACCTTGGATGTCAGAATTTTCCATCCACCAACAGCCTCCCTCCTTGATTGGCTATAAATCCCCATTTTTGTTTGTTTGTTTTTTGTTATACAATTGACCCTTAAACAACATGGAGCTCTGGGGCACCACCCCCACGCAGTCGAAAATCATGTATAATGTTTGACTCCCCAAAGACTTACATTGTCCCTTGGTATCCACAGGGGATTGGTTCCCAGACCCCCTCGGATACCCATATCCACAGATGTCTCCTGTATAAAGTGGCATAGATCAGTGCATCCACTTGGCCTTCTGGATCAGTGGACTCCCAACCACAGATCAAAAACAGTACAGGTATTCAGTGAAAAAAATTTGCATATAAGTGGACCTGTGCAGTTCAAACCTGTGTTGTTTAAGGGTCAACTGTATTCAGAAGTGAGTCCATTTCTACTAAGGCTACTTCTCTTTCCCTATGGTAGTATTTCCTGAATAAAAAGTACCGCCCTAAACAGTTTGGCTCAGTGGATAGAGCGTTGGCCTGCAGACTGAAGGGTCCCAGGTTCGATTCCGGTCAAGGGCATGTACCTTGGTTGCGGGCACATCCCCAGTGGGAGGTGTGCAGGAGGCAGCTGATCGATGTTTCTAACTCTCTATCCCTCTCCCTTCCTCTCTGTAAAAAAATCAATAAAATATATTAAAAGAAAAATAAGTACCACTTTAGCTACTGTCCAGCTCAGGCTTTCTTTCACAATATCAAATTCAACATTTTCTGAACTGTTAATCACCTGTTATGTGAACACCAGTTCTGGATAATGTAAATGGATGTTCAAGACAAAAAGCTTTCCATGGCCAGCTGAGAATGTCCCTTCTGCAGAATCTCAGTGCACATTAAAGATTTTGAAAAGGTTTATGGTAAAGAAATTTGCTTAATTTACTTGAAAACAGAAGAGCTTTGGACCATTTCCCCTTGTTGATTTTGTTGTTTTTTAGAAGAATGCCAGCATTCTCATCCTGCACCACCGAGTTCTTTGGAACACCACATTGGGAGATGAGCTTTAGTGGCCTCAGCCCCCAGGC
This sequence comes from Plecotus auritus, assembly GCF_963455305.1. NCBI lineage: Eukaryota > Metazoa > Chordata > Mammalia > Chiroptera > Vespertilionidae > Plecotus > Plecotus auritus. The sequence goes on along the minus strand of NC_137774.1, from coordinate 82,651,110 downwards.
CTGATACAGCTCTCTCTGCCTAAGGGTTTGCCTTCCACCCTTCCTGCCAACCTTTTTGTTTGAGACCCCAGGTTTGCCACTTTCCTTCCTTTCTGACACACTGCTTCTCCAGACCTCTGCCTTTTTGGACTTGCAAATAGAACTCGGGTTTGCTCAAGGCTCCAGCTTTCTCTGGGAGGAGATCCTTGAATGAATCCCTCCTCCTCCTTGACTCCATTTTTAGGTTGACTTGGAACCTTGTCACTCAGCTGGAGGCCCTCACTTCTGTGGGTGGGGGCAGCCTTTCTGGGAGTGTCTAATGCTGTGTCTTTCTCTTGGACCAGGTTTTCACTAATGATAAGACAGAGGAGTGTGTGAAGCTCACAAGTCTGTATTTGTTTGCCAAGAATGTGCGGTCTTTACTTCGTACTTACCACTATCAGCAGCTTTTCCTTCATGAGTTTTCCGTGGCCTATTCCAAGTATGTCGGAGAAACAGTGCAGCCCAAGGCTTACGGCTTCAGTAGCGTAGAGGAACTCTTGGGAGCAATCCCACAGGTGGGTGTTTTCTGAGCTTCTTGGAGAGTCTTCCTGGAGAGCCACAGGCTTACACTCCTGAGCAGAATAAGGAAATGGCAGGCGTTTTGAACAGATCCTTTCATAACATACCGTTTGTATAAGATGAATGCTTTTAGTGTTTCTCCTTCATTCTGCAAAGCTTTATTAAATTCCCATATGCCCGATGAGGAAGTCCTAGACCCTGCCCTCAGGAAGGTGATGGGTATTGCAGAGTCAGGACACCCCATCAGTGCAGCCTCCAGTGGGCACGCGGTGGAGGGCCATGGGCAGGCCCGGCAGGCACCAGAGCCAAGTTGTGAAGGATGTGTTGACCACGTGGCAAAGAGGGGAGAGGACAATCTAGGTAGAGGGGATGCATAAGCAGATGCCTGACAGGGAAGGTACGAGCTCTGTTATGGGGGCTTTGCTCCTCAGTATAAGGAGCAGCACTCAGTAAAGAGCAAAGAGAGGCCTTCAGGTTTGCATGTGAAAAATACCACAGTCACTGCTGTGCATAGTACAGTTGAGAGAAATAGGAGGGAACAGGGAGCATGGCCAGGACTCTGGCCATTGCCCGGGTCAGGGTGCGAGTTGTGAAGGGATTGAGCCTGAGTGAAAATAATTGAGCACATAGTTAGGGACACGTGGGAGCTGAGGTCAGGGCCGTGGTGACAGCTGCCTGTGGGAGCGCTCCAGGAGCCCAGGGCTTGACCGAAGAGGCAGAGAGCAGCAGCATTAGGTGGAGGGCTTTGTTTAGGATAATGAATTTAGTTTGAGGGGTCTGGGAGATCTTCATGAATTCTTTTGGGTGTGTTTAGTTTCTGGAAAAAATAGTAAGGGCTCTCATGTGAGAACTCTCTTCATTTATAGACCAGAACTGGTGTTTAGAAGATGATCTTTTTAAAAGCCATAAGGAATATTTTTAAAGCTGAGTCTCACGATTTTTAGACTGCACAGCTTTTCATAAGGGACATGTTTTTGCCAGCCTCTATTGCTTTAAAAGAGTATAGAAAGTTTTTTTTCTTGGCATTAATTCAGTTTTAAATTCTAGTATGTGTAAGGCATTCACAGGTCACATTGTTCCTGAAGTTTAGGGCTTATCTCCCCTACTTTTCCATTGCTTAACCAGGAGTATGTCTTGTGTGCAGGTGGTCTGGATAAAAGGACATGGTCATAAGAGAATTGTAGTGTTAAAAAATGACATGAAAAGTAAGTAAGCGCCCATCCCTGCCCCTGCAGAAATCCCAGTTCTCTCACCGACTTCTCCCTCTGACAGGTGCTCTTTGTCCTCTAGGTCATTTGAGTTCAAACTGGCCCTTGGCTACTGAGCGTATCCTAGAGGTGCCCAAGTCTTGCACAGCCATGGAACTCAAACTTGGAGCAAGTGATGATGGTAAGAAAGGACAGACAAGGCAAAGCTGGTGAATTCTAGCAGAAATGGCTCGGAGTGGGGATGGGGTAGGAGGGACTCAGTGTGCTACTTTCATGAATTAAAGTTAAGTAACCATACATTTTTTTAAAGTATTTGGTTAATAACAGAGAAAAAAACCGGCCTACATTTGATAGCATTTTATGGTTCAATGGTTAATGTTCTTAAGGGATGCTAGCACCCTGCTCCCCCTCCAAATGTTAACATGTCAACCCAATTCAGGTGTTAAAGGAAAAAATTATTCTGACACTCTTTTTAGAACAGTAATTCACCATTGCAATAGGGTTAGCTCTGCTGCAAGATCAAGCTCAACTCTGAATACAACAAGGACAAGTGGGGTTTATAGTCAAGGGCATCGGTGGATGGAAAATCACCAAGGGGAGACATCAGGGGTAGGGGGATTCTAGCCGAACAGACCTAAGAGGATCCTTGTTAAAGGCAGGCCAAGGACTTAGACATGGCGATGCGGGGTGGGTGCTGGTGTGGGGGGATGAGGAACTTGATCAGATTGCATGACTCGGGGATTCTCAGTAAACTGACTTCCCAGGATTTTTGCTGAGACTCAGCAAGGACAGGACAGACATGGAAGGCCAAGGTCAGGGTCTAGCGGAGAAGAGGTCTAAGAGGAGTCTCAAGTTGGGTCAGGAAGAGTCTTTTTTTTTTTTTTAATATATTTTATTGATTTTTTACAGAGAGGAAGGGAGAAGGATAGAGAGAAACATTGATGAGAGAGAAACATCAATCAGCTGCCTCCTGCACAACTCCCCCTGGGGATGTGCCTGCAACCAAGGTACATGCCCTTGATGGGAATCGAACCTGGGACCCTTCAGTCCGCAGGCTGACGCTCTATCCACTGAGCCAAATTAGTCAGGGCGAGGGAGAATCTTTGTCATAGGACATCCCTGGGAAAGACTGATGGTAATTCATTCATGTTACTCAAAACAACATTGAGTCACTTAGATTTTACGTGGAACCATCTCTGTAGATGTAAATCAGCTCACTTGAATTGAATTTTAACTTTATTGAAAGACTTTTGAATCTATTGTTATGTATGAAAATTTTGTCTTCATTGGACTCTGACAGTCATTAGTGTTACTGTGCTCTGTGTTTATAACTCAGTTATGTAACACTTTACATTTTATAAAGCACCTTAATGTAACCCATCTCTCTCAGCTGTCACAACAACCTTCAGCAGTTGTTACCTACGTTCCAAAATTCCTGGAAGTGAAGCTTACCCAAAATCACTCAGCTAGGAAGTGACAGTACTTGGACCTAAGTCTTGTAAATGCTGAGCTTTGCTCCTTTAACTACTATACACCCCTTCTGTGGGTTTTTATTTCCCTTCTTTGGGAGCTTACTGTGGGGCCCTTTTTCTCAGATGGGGTCTCAGGGAGATCTTGGCTTATGGCTCTTCAGTTACCAAAGACAGACCCAGATCTTTCTGTTAATGGACTTTTTTTAAACCTTGAGTTATTGAGTACTTCCTGCCACTTTTCCTGTGCTTTGAAACAAAGCCTTGGGCAGACTTGTGTGTACTGTCCTGATGAGCCTACCTACCTCTCCTGTCCAGGGCCCAGTCCAACGGAGCAGGAGCTTCTCCGCCTGACTAGCGCCTCCCCCGTGGACCTACTGTGCGCACCTGTGCCCTCCTGCCTGCCGTCCCCTCAGCTGAGGCCAGATCCTGTCATCCTTCAGTCTGCTGATCTCATTCAGTTTGAGGAACACCCTCAAGAACCTTCTGGTAGGATGTACTGTGTTGTGGGCTTAAAAGATAAAATCGCATGCCAGTATATTACGTGTTTGATGGAGGTGGGAGAAACTATACCTTTTCGGGCCCAAAATACCTGTGCTAATTATTTAGGACCCTCTTTTCCTATCAGGGTTCCTCCTGAGCCTGAGTTGGCTTAGGGAGCAAGCAAGGGAGTGATGGTGTGACTTGAGGGATGGTACAGCTGGGCTACAGAGGAGGCACGCTCATCACCAAACATGCCGTCCCTCTGGCAGGGTCTCCATGATGGCTCCGGGGGGTGGGGGTGAGGCTTTATGAGGGGTGAGAGGGCAGGGATGGGCATCTGTCCTGCACAGTGTCTGAGAAGGAAGAGGAAGCTGATGGGGTTGCGCACTTACTCCAGCCCATGCTGCCCCGCTCCCCCTGTGTGCGTGACACTGCACTGGGGCTGACAGACTCAGCACATTTAGGTGGCAGGCAGAGCTTGTGTGGTGACTGGAGATGAATCTAGCTCCAGGCTGCCTGACTAGGAAGTGGCAGAGTTAGGATTTGAACCCAAGGCCTCCTGTCTTTCTGCTGCGTCATCTGACCTGAGAGGATGGCCCTTCTGCTCAAACGAGGAACTTCCTTGTCATCCTCCCTGTGTGAGCAGCCCTTCTCCACCCTGCTGCCGAGCTGCTTTCCTGGCCACAGGGACCGCTCCTGGCCACCTGGCCGATCTCACACCCTTAGTCTTCTCTAGCAGCATCCGAGAGCAGTGAGAGAACTGAGCCGTTCATCTGGAAAGTGGAGCTGGGGAACCATACGCCTGGCTTCTGAGACTGATCTAGCCTGTGGTAAAAGCAGGGTGTGTTCCCTGGAGAGCATGACTAGTGCTGGTGGGAGACTGACACGAGCTCTTCATGGGGTTGTAGCCTGGGTGCACTTAGTGTACATGCGCCACTAGATACAGCAGCCATCCACACGTTACAAGAGAGAAAACTATTTTGAATGGTGTGAGCAGTTCTGTCTGCTATTCTCAGTGAGAGCCAGCCCGAGAAGGGAGCTGGGCTGTGCGTCACTCTCACCTTCTGCGTGCCTTCAATGTGAGAGCCCTTGCACACACAGTGGGAGTCGAGGTATAACGGTGCATCTCCTCCAGGCAGCATGGCTCTGTATGCACAGCAGCATCTCAGGAGCACGCTGAGTGAGACTTCCTGGGTTTTCTAGGGCAGTTATGACTCTGTGCCATACCCCTTACCGCCCCACCCCCACCCCCACCCCCACCTTAGACCTGCAGAGTAAGGTCCTCTGTCAGGGCCAGTCCTCTTCCAGGGCCCTTCTGGGTCCTTAACTACCTGACAGAGTGAATGGGCAGAGAAGCCAAAGTAGGAAAAAATGTTTTTAAATCATTGCTCAGTGATTTGAAGGCAAAAGTGAAGATTTCTAAACTTTGTGATCCAGGGGAGAGCTGAGATGCAGTTTATAAATATTTGACTGTGACACATAATATTGGCCACACAGCTGATATGTAAATGGTGGCATGGGTGTGACATTTGGGGGGTTATTTTTTAAATATTTTTTTGAGTGAAAAGATGAGAGAGAAACTAAAAACCAATACTTGCAGGTCCTAGAACTAAATCTGTTTGCTTCTCTGTGTTTACAGAAATTATGATTTTAAACCAAGAAGAGAACACTGAACCGGTAAATAACAAAAAGTTGACCTCCGACTCCAGCTCCTCTTGTGTCCCGGCGCCTCCCTGCCCCCCCTCGGACACTCCAGAGTCCCAGCTCAGCAAGGGCCCTGTGGAAAGCCCAGCCAAAAAGCAGCCCAAAAATAGAGTAAAATTGGCAGCCAACTTTTCCTTTGCACCTGTAACCAAGCTTTGACTCATTCTGAACATAGAAGTAGGACGGGAACACTGTCTGATTCTGCACACACAGTGGGTTCAGAAGACACAGCCCTTGCTGTTTTATTGAAAACCCCTAGAAGCCACCTCCTCCATCCTTAGATGTATTCCATACGTTTTGTTTTTTTTTTCCATTGAACACAGCTTGGAGCTAAAGTTTTTCTACTCCCCCCACCCCCACCCCCACCCCCACCCCCAATTATTTGAAAACAAAAGTCCTGGCATTTGTTAAAGAATTCTTAATATATTTTACCAATTTTTTTCTTAATTATTATGAAATATAATGGTGTTCCAGAAGAAAGCAGTAAGAACTCGGCTAGAAGGAAGTAGTTTTACTTCCATTAAGCCACATCAGTGGTATCATCCTCCATGTAGCATAATATAGTCTCTAAGCCTTTGCTTACTGATATTTTCAGGTGGTATTAATCATATGCATGATGTGTCTTGAAGCAAAGCCTGCTCAGTGGCCTGCGTGTTCACACACTGAAGGAGGGTGGGCCAGAAGTAAGAATGTATTTTCAGGTTGGATATCAAGGTTCCTGGCTTCCATGTGACTTGTAAGAGTGCCTTGTTTTTATTTAACTATGTCTGTAGTTGACAAAAGCGGCTTCATCACAGAATTTTTAAAATGTTTTTCCACTTTGGGGTTCCATTTAGGAGCTTCTAGAAAGTTGATGATTTAAGCTTCCCTTTTATGTTAAGTTCCAGTTTGACATGCATTAGGTAAAGGAGAAGGAGATGGTCTTGGTGTCGGGAATTTAAAGTCAGTGTTTGAAGTCCACACATGATTGTGTGTCAAGAGGCAACGCTGGGAAGAGTGTCTCGTTCTCAAGTATGCAATGCATAAAGTACAAATCAGCTGAGGGGTGAGGTGCTTCATCTGGGGCGGTACGGATACTCTTCCCACTAGGAACACACAGAAATTATATCTAAACATATAAAGGCCAAGGTTGGTCAACTTAACTTGGTTTTTGTCCTTTTAAAGCTGGTTTTGGTAGTCGGGAAGCTCTATGTGTATGTGTTTGTGTGTCTTAATAGTGTCTACTTTAACTCGGTTACTTCTCGCTGTTGGAAGCATGTGCAGGTTTTTTGTGATATCTGATGTTGGTATTTGGGAAAAGCCAACCTGTGAGGGAGCACTGCCGTGTTGAATGACCTTCGCCCCGAGGTGGCTGAGGCATCCAGTGACAGGTGGCCTCTCACCCCTCCTAGAGAAACCTGACATTTACAATGGGTTGTATTTGTTGGGCAAAAGGCGGGTTCATTCATAGAGCAGAAAGAACCTGTTGACAAAAGGTCTTCCACTAGTTAGATGGTTTCTTTGGGGGAAATGTTTATATTTTGTAATTTCTGGAAAGCCAGAAAACGGGCTCTGATTTTATAGCCAGCATTTTAATAAAATGCCACAAAATAAGGGCTATAGAGAGATTTTTACAAGATAGATGTTTGTTCCCCAAATCTTTTCTATGAAGCAAATGATTCCCAGTTCTCAAGACGTAGCCCCAATCAAGATGGAACTACATTGGAGAAGCTTCTGAGCGTGATGGCACCTTGCGATCCCGCTGGAGGCTTTTCCTCCACAGACGTAGTGGGACAGGAAGTACAATGCAAATGTGCAGTTTTTTAAAAGAAGCTTTTAAACAATGTGATAGAGTTAGTGTTGAGAACATCAGTTGCCTTATCCTGAGATTTCATAAGGCTGAGTTTGCACACTTGGACTTTAGTTTTGCTCTCATGTAAAGAACTGTGGACTTAAAAACATAAGAGGTACTATTACAAGTCACAAGGAACAGTCTCAAAGAGCAGCTTCTTTGGGCAACAAAGAAGAGACTGACGTATGCAGTCATGTGAGTGTGGTCACACCATTTGCTGGAGTCGCCAGTCAGCCTGGGCCACGTGTATGACTAACAATCGCTGTGTGAAGATAGGAAAATACAGCGAAGTTCATTGTGTTCCTAATGTATTCCACAATGGCCAATCCAATTACTATCTATTTTTTTTATCCAGAGGCTTAATTAAATGATGTAACAAAATGATATATAAGAATTAAGACAATGAAATTCTTGATTTCTCAGTGGAAAGACATACCGGATTAGATTTATCTTTAAAAAAAGACAAAAGTTACCACCACAACCCCCTTCCCCATCTTGCACTGTTTGTTTTGGATTGGGCTTGGGGGAGAGATGTTTTTCTTAACTGTCTATTTTGTTTGAACACTTTTTGTGGTTCAAGTGCTGTTTTGTGTGTTGGGACCAAACAGTTGTCAATAAACTTTACAAGCAAGCATCCGATGTGAGTGTTCCAAGTGAGTGTTTGAGGGGAGGGAGTATAAACCAGTCCAGTTCTGTCATCTTTTCATTTTGGGTTTCCCCAACTTCCCACACTGCCTGAAAATCGGCGGTGGAGACAAATTGATCTTGACACTTTGGAGGCCCTTTTAATTTGGCACCCAGCCCTGGCAGGTGACTGGGTATGGGTCCTTTGTGGTCAGGACTCTCCGAGGTTTGCAATCTAGTTCCAGGTTATAATCATGTGTGGAGAAAATAGAATAAGCACAGAACGCTCCAGTTATAAAATGGATAATTCCTAGACTTACTCTCCCTGTGAAAGAAATCCATTTTGCAGGCTACCTCGGTCTTGGTCCCTGCCAGGTATGCTTTTTTAATAAGCCCTTTTGGAAAACACATTTTATAGATTCCATTGTGAAGCCTTTCCCTGAGACCTCCATTACCACTCACCCCTTGTACGAATCTGAAAGGACCCAGAAGAGACTTGAATGTTTGGGTAAATTACCTTTTGACAAAGTGCAATTTTTTTAGAAGTTCAACATTAAAAAGCTTTTGAAAACCTTTGGCAATCCTTTCAAAACATCTCTCATGGTAGCGAAGTTTTGCAGAAAAACTTGAGTTGCCACCATGCCCCTAAAGAGCAGGGCAGTGAGGTTTTGTGGGTCTAATTAAGGGTTTCAAACAGGGCCTTGCATTTATCTCTGTGCATTTCCCATCTGGTGTGGAGAAGGTAGCTTAGAAGATGGCTGGCTGAGAGAGAGCAGACCTGTTCATGCAGAGATGTGATTCTCTAGGACCCAACTCCAGATGTGCGGTCCACCCCATCTGTTTCCATCACCAGTGGGCGTTGATTTGTCTTGTCTGGTTTCTGGCTGCCTCAGTGGACAAAGACTGAGTCACAGCTCAGAAGCATCCCTGCTTCCTCCCACACCAGTGACCTGCTGTAGCCTCCACTTGCTCTGCAGATTGGCTCTGGGGCTGGGCGAGGAGCAGGAACCCTGACTCACTGCCCCATAAACCGGCGGTCAGCGTGGTCCTCACCATTGCTTTACTTGACCTTGCACTCTCCCACATTGCTTTCTGTCAGGCTTGTACAATAGCTGGCCCATCTCCCAGTTGCTAATGTGATTACAGCAACAACCTCCTCTAACTCGACTATGGGGAGAAATGCAGAGAAGACAGATCCAATTTGCTTGTTTGAATTAATACTTTCAGGGCCAAGTGTCGAGTCTCTTTCCCGGGAGAGTTCTAGTCTTTCCCTGAGAGGTTGGCAGCCCTGGGTAACAGCTTAGGTTGGAATATGAAGAAACCTAGTTGCCTTTTGGATGAATTCGGCAAATTTTGGAACAGCAAGAAAGAGAGAACCCAGAACCCCTCCTTCTTCAGGTGGGTGGGATGAGGAGATCTCAAGTCCAAGGTTGAGGCCAGAACTTCCCTCAGCAAGATGAAGAGAAGAAGTCACATTTTCTGGGAAAGAAGGACTTAGAAATGGGGTCTAGGGCACAGAGGAGGGGAAGGGGAAGAAACAGCTGCAGGTGGGAGCTAAGTAATTGGTGCCACAGCCGTGAGCCAGCCAGGAGCACTGCAGCGGTCGGGGTGACCCAGGCTGGCAGGGCAGATGCACCATCTCTCCCATCTCTGCCTGAAAGCCTTCCAGATGCAGGGCCTGGTGTGGACTCTGAGGCCTGACCCCTGCCGACCCTCCCCCACCTCCCCTCTCCTGACTGAGGGCCCCAGGTTTTGTTGGCTGTCAGCTAGAAGCCACCTGCAAATCCTATAGGCCACCCACAGTTCCCTGCCACAGGGGCTGCCTCCACTGGCAGCTTAGTTCATCAAGCCAGCAAGGAGAGCTTCTCTCCAGTCTGCTGAGAAGAAGCCTTATAGAATGGAACCTAATCAAGGGAGTGACCTTTCATCATCTTTACCAACTTCCACTTGTTAGAAACAAGTCACAGGCCCCACCTCTTAGACAATCCCTAAGACTTGACAGGAGGCCCAAGACATCCTATCCAGCTTCTAGTAGGGGAGGAAAGGGGTCCTGAGCTACACCTTTTGAAGGCCCACACCAAGCTTCAAAGCTGACAGGACCCTTAAAGTCAGGTTAGAGCACACCACCCTCCACCCTCACACTGGGTTACAGACGGGGCCGGTGGGGGTGGGGGGTGGGGGGAGGGAAATGAGGCTGGAGAAGCTGAGCCATTGCCAAGTCATTGAGTGGTAATGGTCTACACAGCTCCAAAGCCCAGTCTTTATTGAGGTCCTCATAGGGGTGCCAGGCACTGAGCCAGATGTGGGGACTCAAATGAATAAGATGTGAGCCCAGCTGTGCCTTCCTGGGGCTCAGACAGGAAGACCACTCGGGGGTAGTGGTCCTCAAATCACAGAGGGCGTCTCATCACCAGGGAAACGCTTAAAATGCAGGCTATCCACTAAAACCACTGGCCTGGGCTCTTCAAAATCATCAGGGTCATGAAAGACAAAACGACTGAAGGAGATTAGAGATGTGGCAAGGAAAAGCAATGCTTGTTCCTGGACCACATCCCAAATAGGGGAGGAGGAGGACAGTTGCCATAATGCAAATTACTGGGAAAACTGATAAAACATAAATACTAGGAAGTAGTTCTGAGTCACTGTAATATGAAAGAGAACACCTGCGTTCTTTAATACATGCTGGAGGATTTAAAGGTAAGGCGACATTACGTCTACAACTGAGGTCTTCCAGAGAGAAAGGCAGTGAGTGATAAAGCAGATGCAGCAAAATGCCAGCAACCCGTGAATCTGAGTAAAAGGACATACAGGAATTCTTTGTCTAAGTTCAAAATTATTTCAAAATAAATAAAAATCGTCTTCTATTGTTGTGCAGGCTCCCGGGCCTTCCTGGAGATGAAGGCCTGCACGTGGGCAGTCAGGGTGGCAGCTGGCTGTCCCAGAGCCACGTTTCCACCATCGGCTGCAGCCACCGAGGCGCTTCCTCGGGATTCTCACCTTTCAGGCCTGCAGATTGTGCTCCTGTGGGTAAACAGTTGCTATCTGAATCTGAACAAACAGCTCTTGGTTGAAGCAAGTCAAGACCATGCTAGAGACCCACAGGGGACTGGCAGTCCCAGCTCCAGCTCAGTTTCCTTCAGCGTGGGCTGCCTGTGGACCTAGTCCTAATGATGGAGAAAGGAGGCACAGGGCACTCAATCAGACCAAGGGTCTGAGTTCTGTCCTGGTTTTGGTGAGCTGATGACCTTAGCAATCCCTGCCCTTCTCTAAAACACTGTTTCTTATCCTCTAAAAGGCAGCGAACCCTTGTTTTTCACTTCCCAGCATCCATTCTCTTTTCTTCTGCCACAACTGGGCTGACACCTCTCTCCTCCTTCCCCTGGCTACAGGGTCAGCCTTTGGACCCCAATTTGGCTAAGCAGAGAACCACACCCCTCTGGCCCAGCACGTGATTCCCGAATGGGCATGGGACTGTTTAAAACATGACAACAGGCTCAACATGGAGTCACTTATGCTAAGCCCCATATCACCAAACTGGAGACTTAACTACAGTTCCTCCTCTCCCAGAAATGGAACCTTAAACCAGTCCATCAGGAGTCACCGATCAGCCCTAGTTAGGCCCTCTGCCTGATAACCCCTGCCTTCCCGATAAGGAACGTGACCTGGCGATAACCAACTCACTTTTTTTGCTGAGTATAACTTCCTCATTCCTGCTCCCTTCTGCCTATAAACGTCCTCCGTTCTGCGCAGCTCTTCAGAGCTCCTTTCTATCTGCTACATTGGATGCTGCCAGATCTGAATTAAATTCTGCTCACATTCTTAACATTCTCAATATGCCTCAGTTTACCTTTTAACATGACCCAAGCCAGGCCTGAGAGATTCCAGGCTGGGATTTCTGTTGAATTCATTGGGGTGTTACTCTAGGAGGCCGGAAGCTAGGAGCCATTGCCATGGGCCCTACAAAGAGAGTCTGCCTCAAGAAGCCAGCACACGGGAGGCAGAACGGAAAGGTGGGAAAACAGTGAGTCCAGATGACATTGTTTGATACCCTAGATCCCAGATATCCCAGCCCAGGAGCCAGGAAATGCCCTTACTTTTTGCCTCTTTGGCTAGAGTTTCAGTCACTTAAAACCGAGAAAATTCTAATGCAGAGAGCTCTAGCTCTGCATGAGGGACAGTGGGGGACACAGAGAGGCCCTCAAGGCAGGGTGGCCCCTTCCCCCACGCCACCCCCAGCCTCACCTTCCCCAGCTCCTCTCCCTGAACCCCAGACTCCGTTCACTGCCCCCTCCCACATTCCTGCAGCCTCTGGGTTTACCACGCTTGCTCATTAAAACCCAAGTGCTGCTCTTTCTGTGAGAGGAGGAAAACGAACTGCAGATATCATCTCAGTGGAGAAATAAATCTTTGTGGGTGGAAGTGAGCCCTGAGCTGGCAACATGGTGGAGGCTTCTCTGGACTTGTGATGGGGACCTGGAGTAGCAGTTGGACAAAGACTGGAGAGAGCCCAATAGTTCCAACAAAGCGGGAGGGAAACTGCTGGCGAGGCCTGGGGACAGGGTGAGCCACATGGCCGCTGCTGGCAGAGCTGGTGGAAATGGGGAATTGAATAGTCAAGCTGCCTTGGTGTGTGTGGCTGTGGCTGTGGCATAACCCCCTCCCACCTCCATAAACCTTCTGGAAGGGTGGCTGTGTGTCCCAAGACTTTGTGCAGCTTGGCTTCTGTGGTGAACGGAGAAGAGGGCTGAGTTCCACATGGGGCTTAGCAGGAGTTGAGGGAGGGGGTGGCTGTGGGAAGAGAGGCGAGGTGTGGAGAACTGGTAGCAGTCAGGATCAGGTGTGATGTGGGAAGGTGCAGACATCTTGAGGAAGCACTTGGAATGGGGGGATCACAATGTTGTCACATTGCAGCATGCTCACTGCAGCATGTTCACGTGCCCGCTCACTGTCACATGCCTGAGGGCAGGACCTGGGAAGGTCCTCTCATCCTGTCCTCCCCCAGCCCCAGGCCCTACTAGACCCTCAGCGAATAGGCAGCCTTCTGATTCCACAGCTTCCTACCTTTAGATTTAACCAATAATAATCTAATTGACTGCACGTCTTGTTCTACACCCTTCCCACATGTTGTCTCCTTTAATCCGCCCACTGTTCTCCCCAGTTTGCAGGTCTGGATTTACAGAGGGAGGGGTTCCACTGACTCCACACCCCAGCCCTTGTCACTTTCTCAGTTGTTTCCCCAGAGCTGATCCTGCCGGGCGGTGGGCTCAGTTCAGACGGAACACTGGTGAGGAGGCCTCCCCTTGCCCTCCAGTTTGATGTCCTTGTCTCTCACCAGGACACAATGGCACAAAGGCAAGACCATCCCTGTCTGCCTGTGTTCCCTGTGTTCATCTGTGTTCCCTGGTACCTAATGCCTGTAGTGGAATTAATTCATAAATTAGTGGGAAAATGACCTGAAGTTTGTTCCTCAAGCCAGCTTTCTTTTTTAAAACATATTTTTATTGATTTCAGAGAGGAAGGGAGAGGGAGAGAGAGATAGAAACATCAATGATGAGAGAGAATCATTGATTGGCTGCCTCCTGCACGCCCTCCACTGGGGATTGAGCCCACAACCTGGGCATGTGCCCTGACTAGGAATTGAACCATGACCTCCTGGTTCATAGGTCGACGCTTAACCACTGAGCCACACCAGCCAGGCAAGCCAGCTTTCTTGAGTGCTTTGCCTCAGCCTCTGCTGCCCACCCAGCTGTCCTGCTGGTGACTGGCATGGGAGTCGTGGCTGGTGGATTGGGTGGGTTGTAACTGCTTCTTAAGCTACAGAGGAGCTGAGCTGGTGAGCTCCCACAGCTCAGGGCTGTCCAGCCAGTTAAGGTTTGTAAGAGGCTCAGCTGCTGCTGGAATGGCCATGAATCACCTCTAATTGAGTACAGCTCAAAGGGAAGGGGTGCTGATGCTGCTGGAATAAGAAATGGGAAATAAACGCCCTGGGTCTGGCTCTCACCCTGCTCTCAGACTCAAGTCCTGGCTCTAACATTTACATGCTGTGTGAGCTTGGGCTAATCACTTGCCCTCTCTGAGCCTCAGTTTTCCTATCTGCCAAATGGGTGTGATAATCCCTCCCTCCAATGGAACTGTGGGTGAGGGAGCCCTCTCCTGCCTGGTGCAGTGGTCCACAAACTGCGGCTCTCGAGCCACATGGGGCTTTTTGGCCCCTTGAGTGTGGCTCTTCCACAGAATACCACATGCGGGCGCACACGTTCAGTGTAATTGAAACTTCGTGGCCCATGCGCAGAAGTCGGTTTTCGGCTCTCAAAAGAAATTTCAATCGTTGTACTGTTGATATTTGGCTCTGTTGACTAATGAGTTTGCTGACCACTGGCCTGGTGCATCTAGCTCCCATGCCTGCACCTCGCTGAAACGGCTCTTGCCACCCCCATCCCCTTGTGGGCCCTTTTTGTAAAGTTCTTGAAGTCACATGACCTCTAGGTCAAGTTGAATGCTCTGGAACACACCATCCTTGACACTGTTCAGTGTTTCTTCTTCCTCCCCAGCTGCCTCTACCTATTTTGTTCCCTTGAAGGTACAGTTTCAAACTGAGAAGCAACACACCTGGTTAGATCTGCACTTTAGGAAGGTCATTTTGGCTTCAGAGTGGCACACAGGTGGAGGAAAGAAGGAGCTGGCAGGGAATCTGAGTTCTTGGCACAGGAAATAACATGTGCAAGTCCAAGAGAGGGACCAGTGGCGAACATGGCAAGAAGAACAAAGAATCCTCTTTGAGCCCCAGCACAAAGGCGGACCCAGGTGAGTAGGAGGGATGTAGGAAGGGGCCAGATCGAGAGGGCTTTTAAGCCACATGAAAGTACAAGGATTTCATCCTAATGGCCATGGGAACGGTTTTAAAGGGGGAATGACACTTGCCGACCACTGGCCTGGTGCATCTAGCTCCCATGCCTGACCTTGGGTTTGCATAATACAGGAAATCACCTGGCTGCTGTGCGGGAAATGACCAATGCTAAGAGGGATCACTGACAGTTAAGAAGCTACTGCGTTGACCAAGCAAAAGATGGAGGCTACACTGAGGATATGGTGGTGTAGACATACCCTAGAGAAAGTTAGGAGGTAGGCACTAAAGACTTGGCAGTTGTGTGGCTGTGAAGAGGAATATAAGAGTCAAGGACAAGTCCTAGGAAATCTTGGGCAATTGGGTGGTACCTTTTCCTGAGATGAAAATCACAGGGGAAACCTAGGACAAGGGTCGGCCAACTTGTTCTTAAAGGGCCAGAGAGTAAATATTTTAGGATTTGCAAGCCACATGGTCCCTGCCACAACTCCTCAACTCTGCTGCTGTAGCACAAAGGCAGCTAGAGACAATACATACAAAAATGCACTTGGTCATGTTCCAATAAATATTTTTCAAAAACAAGTGGTGGGCTGGTTTGCTGACCCATGTTTTAGGACATGTCACGTTTGAGGTGCCTACTTTGGATCCAAAGGGAGTTCTACAGGGAGCAGTTGGAGACAGGGGTCTGAGTGTAGGAGAAAGGTCTAGGCCAGAGAGAGAATCCAGGAGCAGTCAGAGTGCAGATGGGCATCTCAGACCAGCAGCGGGGGGCGAGCAGAATGCTGAGGGCCAGGCCCTGAGGACAGGAAGAGATAAAAAGGACTGGATAAATGTATTTCTGAGTGGTGGGAGGTATACCTAGAGAGTGAGCACCTCAGAAGTCGAGTGTGTGTGGCAACATGGCACAGAGCTGGGCAGCATGTGGGCTGACATGCATCAGCTGGAGGTAAATGAGGGGTGCCAGATTATGCCACCCCAAAAGGTGGCATTGTTTTGAGCTAAAGGCCATTGAGAACCAGCTGATGCACAGAAACTCTAAAAACAGGGGTTTTATAAAGGAAATTTCCATTTAAAAACGAAGTTTAAATTCCCACTTTTAAAAGTGTCTCCCTCTCCCATACCAGGAAGAGGAGGACTCTTATCAATGGAGAAGGTAGGACTTAAATCTGCACAACAAACCTTACTAAATAACCCTTGTCTACCATACTTTTCCCAGTCACCTATGCATTACTTATCTCCCTCCTCCACCCATCGCCTTCCCCCATCTTTCCCCACCAGAATCCCCAGAACCCCTTTCCTTTATTATTATTTTTAAAATATTTTTAAAATTGATTTCAGAGAGGAAAGGAGAGGGAAAGAGAGATAGAAACATCAATGATGAGAGAGAATCATTGATCAGCTCCCTCCTGCATGCCCCTAGATCGAGCCCCCAACCTGGGCATATGCCCTGACCGGGAATCAAACTGTGACCTTCTGGTTCGACACTCAACCACTGAGCTATGTCACCAGGGCTCTCTTTCCTTTATGATGGTAGAGAAGCCCAAGCTCTTTTTTTTTTTTTTTTTTAATATATTTTATTGATTTTTTACAGAGAGGAAGGGAGAGGGATAGAGAGTTAGAAACATCGATGAGAGAGAGACATCGATCAGCTGCCTCCTGCACGCCCCCCACTGGGGATGTGCCCGCAACCCAGGTACATGCCCTTGACCGGAATCGAACCTGGGACCCTTCAGTCCGCAGGCCGACGCTCTATCCACTGAGCCAAACCGGTTAGGGCGAAGCCCAAGCTCTTTGGGTTACTCATTGCTGGGTGCTTCCCATGTGTGTCTGTGCATGCATGAGTTAACAATTTCTCTTTGTTTAACTCTTGTTTGTCTGTCTTTGGTCGGCCCCATTTACAGAGTCCCATCTGGAGAACCTAAGATGGATAAGGAGAAAGATTTTTTTCCTCCTCTGTATAACCAAATGGTTACATCCCTAATGAGGGAGTCAGTGACAGGAGAGTGACAGAAACCAGATTAAAATAGGTTGAAGAGGGAGTAGAGATGAGAAAAATGGGAGATAGTAAGATGATGAACAAGTCTCAAGAAGGCCGTGAAGCCCTAACCAGTTTGGCTCAGTGGATGGAGCGTCGGCCTACAGACTCAAGAGTCCCAGGTTTGATTCCGGTCAAGGGCATGTACCTTGGTTGCGGGCACGTACCCAGTAGGGGGTGTGCAGGAGGCAGCTGATCAATGTATCT
Organism: Plecotus auritus; assembly: GCF_963455305.1. Taxonomy (NCBI): domain Eukaryota; kingdom Metazoa; phylum Chordata; class Mammalia; order Chiroptera; family Vespertilionidae; genus Plecotus; species Plecotus auritus. The sequence goes on along the minus strand of NC_137774.1, from coordinate 82,634,165 downwards.
CTCTTCTCTATGTTTCTAACTCTCTATCCCTCTCCCTTCCTCTCTGTAAAAAATCAATAAAATATTTTTTTTTAAAAAAAAGGCCGTGAAAATATAGAGAAGGTGATGGCTGCTAGGGAAGTTGGAATGGAGGGTTGGTTGCTTTTTAATGGAGCAGATTTGTTTAAATGCTGATGGGAAAAGAAAGGACTGTCGAGGTTACAGGAGGTAGATGCCGAATGGCGATCCCACCACCACTGACTACCTATGGGACCTTGGATACCTTCCTCATCTGCAAAGGGGAAGTAATAATAGGGTCTGCCCTGTGGGTTAAGGTGAGGAGATGAGAAAATGTGGATACATGGCTCAGTGCATAGCAATAAGCTCTCAACAAATGTTTCTCCTGTTATTATCTTACCCCTTCCCCCACAGCCCCCTTGGTTTCCAGGAGTGAGTCTGGGTGTGAGGGTCCAGAGGTCTGCAAGGTTTCTCAGCTTTGCAGGCAGCCCTAGTGATCTGGGAGCATCTTAAATTATTATTTCTTTCTGCTCTTCTGTAAAAGCCTAAATAAATGGTGGAGTTTTGTGTTTTTTTAAAAAAAAATCAATAGGAATAACAGGAGCATAAGTTAGGTCTACTCCAGGGTCCCGCAGATGTACTACAGGCAGGATTTTTATGAGGGCTTCAATCTCCTTTGGCTTGTTAAATTGGTGACTGTCTTTAACTGGTCTGAGGTCAGGCCTTCCAGACCCACATTTTCCACAGGCAAGGGAGAGTGGGGCCCTTAGCAGCCCACGTTTTTATTGCAAGAGTGAGGAGCATCTGTGTAGTAGGTTGAATAGCGTCCCCCTAAAATTCATGTCTACTTGCTGTCTCAGAATGTGACCTTATTGGAAATAGGGTCTTTGCAGAAGTAATTAAGGATCAAGATGAGATAATCCTGGATTTAGGGTGGGCCCTAAACCCAATGACTGGTGTCCTTATAAAAACAGGAGAGGACACAGACACACAGAGGAAAAGGCCATGTGAAGACGGAGGTAGCGATTGGAGTGATGAAGCCAAGGATTGCCAGGAGCTACCAGGAGCTGGCAGAGGCCAGGAAGGACTTTCCCTTAGAGCCTCAGAGGGAGCATGGCCCTGCTGACTCCTTGATTTTACACCTCTGACCTCCAGAACTGAGCATAAGTTTCTGTTGTTTAAAGACACCCTGGATGAGGTAACATGTTATGGCAGCCCTAGGAAGCACTTAAAGTCTGGCTTCCTGGCAGTGAAGGAGGACAGTGTTCCCTGAGGCCAGTGTGGAGGCACTGGCGGTCGTGGTGCCTCTTCAGCTTCAGGATGCAGGAAGTGGGACCTGAGGCAGAAACACATCTGAGACAGAGTGGGAGGAGCTTGCTGCCCACTGGGAGGGGTCATCGGCCCAAGATTCTGGTTCCTCAGAGAGATTTGTGTCAACTCCAAAGCTGCTGTGACTTGACAGACATTCAGATTTACCTTGTAGCTGTTGTTATTAATCCTCACCCGAGTATATTTTTTCCATTGAAGGGGGGTGAGAGAAAGAGAGAGAGAAACATCCATGTGAGAGAGACACATTGATTGGTTGCCTCCTGCTTGTGCCCTGACCGGAGTCAGGATTGAACCTACAACCCAGATATCTGCCCTTGACCGGGAATTGAACCCACAACCCTTCCATGCATGGGCCGAAGCTCTAACCACGGAGCCACACAAACTAGGGCCAGATTTACTTTTTTTTTTTTTTGCTCAGAAAAAAACCAAGAATATTCTTTAGTAGGCTTGTTTATTCATATATCTCTGGTTGCTGTGTTTCTTTATTTGCCCTTCTGCAGCTTACCTTACCTAATAAGACATGTAGATGAAAGGAGTTTTTGTTTTGCTTTATTTTGTTTATCTGGCTAATCCCAGATACTAATGACGTGCTAAAAAAGTCTTATCCCTCTGTTTCAGTTGAGTTTGACTTTCTAACTCAGTGCAAAAAAACACTTATAATTCCAGCGGGATCAGTGGTTCAGATCTACCTTTAATTTACAAATATATTTCTTTAAATGCGATCCATTTGTAGCCTAAGAACTTTACTTCTAGGAGATTATCTTAAGGAAAAATCAGAAATTCAGATGAAGCTTTATCCCAGGATATTTATCATAATATTATTTATAATACTGAAAAACCAGAAACAGCCTAAATGTCTAATAGTGAGTAAATAGGTAAATTATGGTATATTCAGAAGATTACTAAGAAACAATTGTAAATACTTTATGAAGAGTATTTAATGTTTACAAAGAACTTTTAATGATGTGGGAGAATGGTAGTGATATAATGCTAAATGAGAAAACTTGTTATGAAATGGTACATAGGATGCCAATCATTTTTTTAATGCATTAAAAAAATTGAAAGGAAATATCCCAAAATGTCAGAGTAGTCTCTAGTTGGAGGAATTATGGGAGCTAAAAAAGGAACCCAAAGCATTCTTTCTACTTTCTATACTTTTAAAGTGACTTACTATGTACGTGGATTATTTCCATAGTCAAGAAAAAAGTAAAAACTGAAAGTGCTGTGTACGTGGTTTCCACTTTTATTTTCTTCGATGGATGATTGCACATCAGCAAATCTTGAGTTATGCTAACTACTTGGGCCGGTCACGACACACACGCACAGAGGTCACATGGGCTGTGCCGAGCTGGCTGTGACTTATGTACATCAAGTTACACAGGTGGACTTGCTAGGCTGGTTAAAGTACACCACCCAACGATGGGACATGGTTGGGTCAGGCCGCCTCTCCCGCCTGCCACTGTCGTTTACAGAGGTCTGTGTGTTGGGCTGGTGAGTGGGGTCCTCTGTCATTCCTTCCGGTGGCCCCTGGGGTGGGGAAGAGCGCCTGGGTCAGCATCTGCTTGGGCGTCCCCTGCTTGTCTCCCTTGCCTTGGTGTTGGAGCCTCTGGCGTTTTGCTACCTCTTCCAAGCACTGGGTGTGCTCCAGCCCAGGCCCCATCCCCTCTACTTCACATACCTGGGCAGCCATTGCAAGGGAAGGAAGAACCAAGAACAAATGGACAGAGTCCTGGTGTGATCCGTGCCCAGGCATGGGAGGGGAGGAAGCGGGAGATGTGACCATGACACCACACACAAGCTCACTTTTACAGATGGGCCCTCTGTCTCCAAGGTGTGTAGGCTGTGTGGAGACCTCCAGGGCACAGCCCCTGGAAAAGGACAGACTGGAGCTGTGTCCCCTGGGGCAGGCCTGACAGCAGAGCTAGGAGGGTAGATGGGGGATGTGTCCAACATGGTGCTAGGTTGTTGAAAAGTCGCAACTATACACACCTGGGGGTCATGCCCCTCTCCCAAGTCATTTGCATGGTGGGTTAGATACAGCTAGATAGAAGTGGAGATATACTTTTTTGAGGAAGGACCTTTCCTGGTGGTTTGGATAAACAGTGAGACAGACTCCTGGGTTCGGCATGCTCTGGGGAGGGCCATGCGACGGTGAGGGACTCCCTATTGCTACACTCTGTACAGGGCGGCTGGGCCCGCCCACTGCGCCCACAGCCCCGGCGGCAGTCACAGGCTTGCCTTCAACCCCTTCTGCCTTTGAGAGCTCTTGGGCCCCGGTGAAATGGGGGCTATGAAGACAAGTGGATGGGAGGGGGAGTCCCCGTAGCCCCGGGGGCACCCCACATGGGGGCTACATGATATTGCACTGGGTGGCCCCACAGCAATCCTTGATGAGTGCCAGCCCGGTCTTGGCCACTGTGGGCTTGCTAGGCGGGGGCTCTGCTTTCTTCTCGGCTCGGGAGCCTGCAGCAAGGTAGGAGCACATAGAAAGAGAGGGAAGAAGGGAGAGAGAGAGAGAGAGAGAAGTGAGGTAAGGAGGAGCCCTGACCATCTGTAACCCCAGTCCCATCCCAACCCCCAGCCAGACCTGTGATGTGGAGAGCTGGCATGCATTTTATATGGTCATACTGACTATTACCACTGGCTTTCAGTCCTCAGCTTCTGGTCACAATTTATAAACCTTATCCTATTCAGTTCTCCCTGCCATTGTATCTGCCAAGCCTATCACAGGGCCTGGAATTCAAGAAGTAGTTGGTGAATGACTAAATGGGAATTTTGTTCAAGTCACTCCAGTCTGAGAGCTCACGTCTCATTCATTAGCTGTTCAGATAATTCTACCACTCAGTCTCTGTTAGCTCTTCTTTTGGAACGTCTATTAGATGTAAGTTGGGCCTTCTTATTCCATCTTCCATGTTTCATTACTTCTCTTTCATAGTTTTCATCTTTTTGTCTCTGTGCTGCATTCTGGGTGGTTTTCTCAGCTCTGGTTTCTAATTTATGAATCCTCCCATCAATTGTATCTCTGTATCTAACCCATTGAGTTTTTGCTTCAGTACTATAACAATATTTTTTTAGAAAGCCAAGTGTTTGCAAATCTACCTTTTCTTTTTTTTATATATATATTTATTTAATTTTTATTGCATTTTTTACAGAGTGGAAGAGAGAGGGAGAGTTAGGAACATCAATGAGAGAGAAACATCGATCAGCTGCCTCCTGCACACCCCCTACTGGGGATGTGCCCACAACCAAGGTACATGCCCTTGACCGGAATCGAACCTGGGACTCTTCAGTCTGCAGGCCGACGCTCTATCCACAGAGCCAAACCGGCTAGGGCCCTTTTCTTTTTTAATAGCATCTTGTTCTATCATTTGTGTTGTATTCCTTCTCTTATCTCTTTAATAATTTTAAATATACTTATTGTCTCTTTTAGATAGTCTGTTATTTCTAGTTCTTGGGAGAACAGGCATTCTCTTTTCTCTTTGTTGATTCTATGGACTCCTCTCATTGTGGCTCAATTAATTGATTTTACATTTTTTGTTATTCTTATTTTATTTTACTTTATTTTATTCATTGATTTCAGAGAGGAAGGGAGAGGGAGAGATAGAAACATCAATGATGAGAGAGAAGCATCAATCAGTTGCCTCCTGCATGCCCCCTACTGGGGATCGAGCCTGCAACCCGGGTATGTGCCCTGACTGAGAATCGAATCATGACCTCTTGGTTCATAGGTCAATCTTTAACTGCTGAGCCACGTTGGCCAGGTGGTTTTATATTTTTATTGAGAGCTTATCTTCATGGGGGTTATTCTATCTGTGAAATGTGTATTATGGAATGCTGAAGGGTCCCTATTGAGCAATTTTGCACTTGCTTTGCTGGGGTCCCAGAAATTTCACTGTGTTTTTTTTTTATCAGTTTTAATTTTTCCACTTGGGTTTCCAACACTAGATAAGTAATGTAAATTTGGTCCACACACTTAGCCCCTTGAATGTGGTGCAGGCTTGGTGTTTTGATTTCTTGCCAGACTTATTTTTTCTATCCATAACCCTACTCAGAAAGCAAGTTTCCTTACTCCTTCTCCAGAGTGCTAGGTGGAGTTTTTCTAGTTTCCATTTTATGGAAGAGACAGTCCATTGAGGATGCTGGATTTACAGGGGGACCACAGACCGTGTGCCATGTTATTTTAGGGGCCTGCAGAAGGGACCATGGCTCTTCTCTTTCTTTATTCCCCTACACTGTACAACTGTGTTTTCCTGGGATATTAACGGATGACCAAGGAAAACTGGGTTTACAACTGTAGTCATCAGCGGCAGCTTTTGGGTTTTGTCTTCCTAGCAAGGTTTCTAGCCCTTTTCACTCTGGTAACAGTTCATGTCCCTGTGGCTACAGGAGTGAGCATGTGACACAGATCTGGCCAATCACAGTATTTAGCCACTTGATAACAATGATGGGCCTAAGAGGTGGGAACAAAATCCAAGAAAGGCCAATTAGAATCTTTCCCTGAGATTTATAGTATATTTAGATACCAGGAGAGAGAATCTGTGCTATTGCCTCGGATGCTGCTAAGTGATGGCTCTGGAGTTCTGGCCCCACAGAGGAGACCTGTATAGTAGGAGAAAAATGGAGCTAACATAGAGAGAGGGGCACAGATGAGAAATGGAAGGAAAGCAAGGGTTCTAACAGTATCCAGTCCCTAAAGCCCTGGTTCTTGTTGCTCTTCTTCCAGATCCACTGTTTTGCTAGGGACAGTTTGAATTGGGCATGCACTTCGTATAACTGATAGCAACCTCACTGGATCAACAAAGAGAAGACAATTCCTTGACAGCAGGACCCATTATCAGCTTAATATGCTAATGAACATTAGAACCTTCCATACAGAGGGTCAAATATGCAGCATTTCCTAAACTTACTTCACACAAAACCCTTTATGCTCTGAGTATCTTGTTGAGACTAATATTCTGAAAAGTGTAATTCTGGTTCCACTGCCTTAGAAATTCCAACTCCAAGAGAGGCCAGAGCTCCCTGAGCCTCAGTTCCCACCTTCTTGCCTCAGTGGCCACCCAGCTCCTCCTATGAAACACATCAAACTGTGTGATTAGAGAATGGCAGCTGCTGCCAGAACCAGCTCCACAGTTTGCAGAACCAGTGCAAAATGAAAATGCAGGGCCCCCTGTTCCAAAATTCTTAAGAATTGTAAGCACTGATGCAATCACAGGACCTTCCAGGCATGGGGCCCTGGGCAACTGCACAGGCTGTACACTGATGAAGCTGCCCCTGCCTGCCTTCATCCCATGCACACGTTTCATCTCTAAAAAGCATTTTGTAGTGCCTTCTTTGGACCCCACACCTCTTTTAAATTTCCTTTTCTCTTGGATGGGAGGAGAAGAAATAATGTATGCACTCACTGGCTGGAGATTTAGTTACTTTGTCTAGAGGTTTTAACTTGATTCTCAGGAAATCAGCCATTTCCTTGTCTTCTTCTTGCTCCCTGTGAAGACAGATGTGTAAAGACAAGAGGAAAGTAGAGTAAGCAAGGAAACCATCAAGGAGTTGAGGAAATGAGGCAAGAGGTTACGTGTGTGGGGCCATGTAACGGGCTTTGTGGATGGTGCATGTACGTTATTGTGTGTTATATATGGTTGATATGTGTATGTTGTGTGTTATGTGTGGGTGGTAGTTGTGTGTTGGGTGTTATGTATGTGCGGTATTCATATGTTTTCTGTGTTATGTGTGCATGGTATTTGTATGTTGTGCTTGATGAACTGCTCTGAAGCAGACACATATCGAAGGAGCAAATGCCTACCTGAAGCATAGATGAGACCCCAGGGTAGAGGCAAGGACATCACAGAACCCAGTCTCCATTCCAGAGTTCAATGAGCTGGGCAACACCTCTCCTGACCCTGTACCTTTAAGTCACCCTAAACACCTGTGCTCCCACAAGATACATGGCAGGTCTCAGAGGTGCTTCCATAAGATACATGGCAGGTCACCTCGCCTCTTCCAAAGTCACCAGGAGCAAAGACAGTGGGCCATTCCTGGCTGAGCTAGGCAAGGCACATCCCAGGGGCCTTGAATGACACAGAGAATAAAGAGGAAGTTGCCCTCTGAGTTCGAAGAGGCCCTATGAGCCCCTCTCCTTGGGAAGGGCTCCAAAGGCTTTGCTCCAGGACAAAAATATTCAAGAATCAACATTCATGTTTCCTGGGCCCAGCCTCCTCCAGAGCCTTCAGGTGCACCATGGCTTCAGGGCCCCTAGTTGTCCAAATCCAGGTGATGGGTACATCTGTAAATAGGAGGGGCATTGGAACCACCAATGAGGGGAAAGAAAAGAACAAGGCTGGGAAGTGGACAGGGCAGGCAAGGAAGCAAGTCAGTACAGGGGCAGAGTTTCTGTAGAAACCAACAGACGTTTCTAGAAGTTGCCTTGATGAGTTCAGAGAAAGGTCAGTGAAGAGAAAATGTGTAGGAAGCACACCTGCATGTTATGTGATATAATTTCTCCCTGCTCACTTCCTTGAATGACATCCAGTTAAGTAAGACCTACAGGCCTTTGCAAGACGATAGAGCTGGATTTGAGTTTCTCTTGAATGTGAAATGGGTTCTCAGGCCAGAAGGCTGGGGTTCGTTTGGATCCAGTGTTAGGGGACCCTTTGGCAAGGCCATGCCTGTTGGGCATGGCTGTGAGTCCCAGGAGCAAACAATGGGTTTGGAAGGAAGCTGAGGGCTGTGCTACAACAGCCTGGTACCTGGGGACACGCCACCCACTCACCTTAACCGCTCGACCTCTGCATCA